>NC_077240.1:30828000-31462000 GCF_947179165.1 Solanum dulcamara | reverse complement strand
TGCCCCAAACCTCTTCTTGTGATATTTAACATCAAAAGATTGAAGAAATCTGTCAATTTTCACTAGCATACTCGACAAATGCAGCAACGTAAACACCACAGTCTCTGCAAATAAATTTTAAAAACAAAAACAAAAGTTCAGCACAAAAAAAATCCATATATAAAATCTTACAATGAATCTTCTTTTTGTTTTGGGAGGTGATCCTTGATCTTATTAATGTTAAGAATATCGATCGGCTTTTTGTTGACGTAGGCAGCAATGCTAAGTAAATCAGGCCGCTTGACATAAAATTTAGTTATATTCAAATAGAGAGGTAACATAGTAGCAAACATATGTACAACATTGTTCACTTCAAAATCTTCCCCCTTTTAGAAAAAGAGTCATAAACGTTGAGCAATCTCTGAGAAATGTCAAACACAATCAAAAGTCAATGATGTTTTTCCTTAAGGTTGGCAGGAAACAACACCAAGTTGACTAAGACTTACTGAACACTAGCTCTCAAACGCGATCCAAGTATATAACAAGCCACGGGTCAGTTGCTTTCACATTCAAACTTGCCTTTTGATCTTTATTTGCAACCAACTTGAAGAATACATGATCTAGTTTTGTTTTAAAGCAACAATCTGTGGTGGTGAACCTCACATTATGATTTGGGCAATTCTTACCCTTCTTTCGTAAGTAATACAAAATTACATCAACATGCTGTAATTATATTTTAAAATTAGTAAATCATCTGAGATAAAAGTTAAATGTAATGTTATTTACAAAACAAGAATCTATAAAAGACTAACTGTATCTGTTAATTGTCGTCCACAGTGCACCAGATTATAGAATCATTCCTTCCCCTTAATCAAAGGAACAACCAATTCTAATGGCGGCTTAATGTCCTGAGTTGCAACTAGTTAAGGGCTTTTCCTTCTGAACAATACACAAAAGTAAGTAAGAATACATTTCATAGAAAGAAAATTAATAAAAAGGTACTTTACTAACCTCTTCTTTGAAAGTCCTTCACTTAGCCAAGATGTAAATGAATTCATCAGAATAGTGTCAACTTTTACACCGATTTTAGTAGCAAAAGAGTGCTTTATCCGAAAAACTTGACTTGGTACATAAACAGCAGCACCAGAGTCAAACTCTTGCAAATACAGGGACTTAACAAGCTTTTCTGGATTTTTCGTTCTAGTAAGGTTTTCAGGCATCACTTATTTTTGTTTATTTGCCTCATTCAATAACTGGGTCAAGTTATCCAAAAATTCAAAATCATCAAGTATTGGAATTGATTTCTTTTCAACTGTTGTCTCACAATCACAATCAGGCAAATTGATCACATAATCATATAAATGAAGTGTATTAAGTAGGTATGTATATTGAGATATGCAAGCTATCTTCTTTGCCTTGGTCTTCCAAATCAGGATCTTCACCTTTGGGCAGGTCTGATGTATCAACTCCAACATCGTCTTCACCTCTTTTACCATCTTCTTCCATATCACCTTATACAGATAAAAAAACAACTCTAATAGGATCTTCACATTATGCCAGATCTGATATATCAAATATATTAGATATAAGAGGTAATAAATAAATATATACAAAGGTGAGTTATACAAAAAATCATAGAATGAAGATAAAATACTAATGTGGCCACCAACAGAGTTTTCACCTTTGAATAAATCTGGTATAAAAATATATTAAATATAGTGTATTGAATATGTGTAATGTATTACATAAGTATATAAATGTAAGTTATACAAGACATCATAAAAATAAAAATAAAAATATATGATTTACCACAATCTTCCACATCAGCTAATACGGATAAAATTACAATTTCAACGGAGTCTTCACCTTTGATCGTGTCTGATTTATCAAATGCATTAGATATGTACTAACATGTCTAAACTAGTTCTGCGGTTTTAACACTAGTGCATCTAATAGTATAATAAATCTAATACGTATATTGTATTATATAGAATGTCTGATGGTATTATGAATCTATTAAGTATAAGTATTTTATGACAAAAATATACCCGTATTTTTTGTAACTCTATCGGGTGGATATGAATCATCAAAAAGAACTAATGCTTTAACTGATGTTTACATAAATAAAAAATTTAATCATTGAGACGGGGATATGAAGTTAAAATGAATTAAAATAAACTGTAATGACCCTCAAGGTCATTTTTGGAATTTTTGTAAAATGACCATTTTACCCCTCCCTTTAGATGCCCCGAGTCATTTCTAATTGTTACCGGGTGTTGATTTTTAGAAAATCCTATGAAAAGTTAAGTCCTTGGAAATTTTGAGTTTAATAGGCTTTAAGTGTTAAAAAGTGGTATTTGGGGTCAATTAGAGCTACGGGTCTCAGAATGGAATTCCGTAGATTCCAGCAGCTCCGAAATGTTGAAATAGGCTTAGGAGACTTTACGGAATCAGTTTTGGAGCTGTAACGAAGATTTGAGGCCTTGATTTGAGAATTTGAGGAACTTTAAGCCAAGGTTTGACTTTGGTCAACTTTTGGAGTTTCGATGCTCGGAATGGAATTCCGACAACTCCGTTGGATTCAGGAGATGGTTTTTGGTCTAGAAGAAGTGTTGGTTGAATTTTTAGAGGTCCCGAGTCCATTTTGGTATTTTAAAGACCTAAATTAGTTTAGTTGCGACTTTTTGAGTTTTGGGCTAACAAAATCTCGAATTCAAATTCTGATGGTTCCATCAGCTCTGGAATGACCGAATTAGGCTAGTAGCACTGTTGGAATAACTATCGAGTCAATCGATACGAGTTTGGGGCTATTTGGCGCTTTTGACTTTGAAACTTAGCCTATAGTTGTCTTTGGTCAACATTCTTGGAAAATGCGCTCGAATAAAAATTCTGACAGCGCGGTTAGTTCCAGAATGTTGATTTTAGTCTAGAACGACCCTTCGTTCGCTTTTTGAGACTTCCGGACTAATATCGAGGCCCGCTGTGAAATATTACTTAAAATGACTCTTGGATGTGGGACCCACTTTTTATTATAATAACCTCGTATGAGAATTCTGAATGCGCCATTGAGTCCGAAATATCGAATTTAGTAGGGAAGCATATCTGGTTTATTTTTATCGGATTCCGAACAAATTCCGAGGGTCCATTCAGAGACTTTAAATAATGGAAAACCAGAAAAATCTGGTGCAATAGTGCGGATTTTGCACCAGATTTTTAGATTTTTCTCCTCAACTTTGAACCCTCATTTCTTGAGTTCTAGAGCTCCAAATTGGGTGATTCAAAAGGCAAAATTGTGAGGTTTTTCGTGGAGAACGCATTAGAGAGATTGAAAACTGATTTGGAGCATTCGATTCAGGTAAAAATCGTGATTTTATTTGCAGCAGTATCCATTTTCGGAATGGATTTTTGAAGAACTTTGACAAGTTATTTCTTGACCAATATAAATCCGATTTGGGTGATTCCAGAGGCTATCTTGCATGGAAATTTAAGGAGAACATTGTGGAAGTTTCAGAATCTGTTTTTGGCACGTCGTTCGAGGTAATAAATTGATTTTTAGCTGCAGATTTAGTGATTTTCGGAATGAAATTTTATTGAATTTTGAAAGAGTGTATCTTGGTCAATATAACTTCGGTTTGAGTGATTCTTGAGGCTAGATTGTGGGGTTTTTCGCAAGGATCATCATAGTGCAATTTGTTTGGGTTGAAAGAGTCTCGTATTTCCAGAATCTCATGATTTCGATGCTGCCATTTTTGGTCCTTTAGTCCGAATTTATGAGTTTTGGTTGTTTGATCGTCTTGCGTAATTTCCACCCCGAATTGTATTATAAATCTGATTTTTGAGCTTGGGGTGACGTTTAGAACCTGTTTTGGGGGTCAAATCCGGAATTTCGTATGTGGGTCCCACAATTCCCATTTTCGACCCAAAAATTGGTCCATTTCCAAAAATTATGAAATTAGTGTCGAAACGACCGTATCGAAGTTGTGGTTCTATTTTTGATAGCTTGGCAGCGTTCTGAGGCCGTTCGAAAAGGAAAAGCTCCAACACAGTGATTTGGAGTCCGCGTGTTTGGCCTACAGGTAGGCTACGGTTTACCTTTCTTTAGATTGAGTTGGAATGTGTGAAAGCATGTTGAAATAATTTGGATTTTGGTTGGGTAGTTTAATTGTATATCTCAGGTGTTAGAAATCATGTTTTAGGCTTGTTATCGGGTTTTTCGGGTATTTAGAAGCAGATGTATCTTGTCGTTATTTGTTAGTATTATAAGAAGAGTTGAATGAGCATGTTGTTAATACTGTGGAGTATGTTGGCCTTAGTATAGGTGTTAGAAATCATGCTTTAGGCTTGTTATCAGGTTTTTCAGGTATTTAGAAGCATGTGTATCTTATCGTTATTTGTTAGTATTATAAGGAGAGTTGAATGAGCATGTTGTTGATACTGTGGAGTATGTTGGCCTTAGTATAGGTGTTAGAAATCATGCTTTAGGCTTGTTATTAGGTTTTTCAGGTATTTAGAAGCATGTGTATCTTATCATTATTTGTTAGTATTATAAGGAGAGTTGAATGAGCATGTTGTTGATACTGTGGAGTATGTTGGCCTTAGTATAGGATGTAAACTTGCTTTATAAGCCCGACGTCGCTCCGGTGGACTTAGATCCCTGTAGAATGGTGTAGCGGGCTAGTGCCTAGTAGTTGGCCTTAGCTAGGCGATACCCTTGCTCTTAATAACACTCCCACCCATAACTCGGTATAGTCATAACTTTTGAGATGCGTTGGCAATACTAGAATTCATGATCGTTTGGCTTCGGCTCCGGTTCAAGTTTTGGCGGCATATCAGTTGACATATTATGGAGGAAATTCTCGGTACTGTTGTTGATTAGTTGGAAAGGATATATTTGAAACCATGGGATAAATTATCTATGAGCATCCGGGTACCCAGTCCCGGCCTCCGTTCTGAATTATCGGGGAGCATTCGGGTACTCAGTCTCGGCCTCCGCCGAATTGCTAGTATGACGAGCATCCGGGTATCCAGTCCTGGCCTCGATCATACCGATGTATTACGGTGAGCATCCGGGTATACAGTCCCGGCCTCGACCGCACCGATGTATTACGGCGAGCATCCGGGTATCCAGTCCCGCACTTATGTATTATGGCAAGCATCCGGGTACCCAGTCCCGGCCTTGGCCACTTTGAATATTCGGGCGAGCATCTGTGTCCCAGTCCCGGCCTCGACCCCTAAGTCACCCCTAGATCGATTGACTCTTGGAGATTCTGGGTTTTGGAAATGATACAGTATTTCGGTTCCTGACATCGCATATTTTTGGTTCCTAGCCTTGGTAGTTGTAGCTATTCTGTGTACTCGGCGAACTTATGGGGGTTCGTTTGGGTTTTTATTTAACTTGCGTACGAGTGTCCCGGCTGGGCTTATGGGGGCCCAGTTGGGTATAGTTAGCTGTAGCTCTCGTAGATAGTACTCTTTTCACTTTAGATGCTTATGTTGATTCCTATTTAGGCTTATTCCTCTTTTCATAATGTTTTCACCTTTTCTGCTCAGTCGGCCTATGATGCCTACTGGGTACCGGTTGTCTTGGTACTCATACTACACTCTGCATCTACTTTCGTGATGCAGGATCGAGCACCAGCTACTGTCACGAATAGATCGAGCTTGTTGCAGTCAAATTCGGAGACTAGGGTGATAACTTGGCATTTTTGGATCACTTCTGTCTCCTTCAGAATAGATGGCCCGTCTTTTGCCTTTTGAGACTAGCCAGTTGTTGTATATATATGTCCGGTCCACTTTCGGGACTTGTACTCGTATTTTATTTTGTAGCAGCTCTGTACTTGTGACTTCCAGGTTCTGGGAGGGATCTTTAGTTGTTTAAAACATGTTTTGGTTTACTTCCGCTTATTCATTCTGTTTACTTTTATAATTCAATGCTCTTATATAGTTTTTGCCTTCAAACACATTACTTGAAGTTCCGGGTTGACGGATTGGCTTACCTACTAGAGGATTATAATAGGTGCCATCATGACCTACGAAATTGGGTCGTGACATAAACATTTCATTATAAGACAATGACCTTTAAAACGATAATAAATAAAAATACCTTCTTGAGAAACTCTTCCACCAGAAAACACATCTCTAATGCTTATACTTTGGGGTGTATTTGAACTTCGAACATTAGAGCAAGCATCATTTGTTTCCTACTCAATGGTTCCTCAAAAACTTGATCATTATGAAGACTCTCATTTGCATGTGTTTTGTTGAATAACAACTTGATATCATTTAACAAATTGAAATTGGAATCAACCACATATTGCGTCAAGCTCTTGAAATGTTCTTCAACCTTGTCTTCAAGTTGTTTTTGATTGCTGTTTGACTAAATTAACAAAAAAAATTACAATTTAAAAACAATAGTCATTCTAAGTAATAATACATTTACAACACATATATAAAAAAGATATATGCTTATAATACCTTCACAAGATCCATTTTTAGTTCCCTCAACTCTTTAATCAATGCTTCTTGAGAATGATTGGAACCATTTGCTGAATTTTCATTAATAATAGTCAAAACTTCTAAATTGTAATTCCTTTGATCAAGCAACATTAACTTTGAAAGCTCTTCATCAGACGCAGAAATATTTTTGTACTGGAATACAAATCAAAGATAAAATGTGTAATATTAGGAAATCTTATAACAAGATGATCATGAATAATGATAGAATTAAAATTAAATTAATTAAACTGTATGAAATGTGTATATTATCAGTTATACCTTGTGAAAAATGCATCAGGATTAGTACGCCACAAGGTATTGTGAAAAATGCTTCTAACATCTATTTTTTCAATAGCTACTTCTGCTGCAAAGTACATCACCATAAACTCTGATGGACCTTTGGGATCATACGAAATATCGCTACCACCAACACATCTTAAGCCAGAAACATGTAATGACCTTGATGGTGATTTTCGAAAATTTGTACAAAACACGCGTGAACAGTAACACGCGTGAACAGTAACTTTTTGGGCAGAAAATGCCCCTTTCTTCCCATTTCAATATTTTTCATCATTTGTTTGAGTTCTTGAACTCCTTGAGGTGATTTGAGAAGAGATTTTTGAGGCAAAGTGTTGGGTAAGCGATTTTTGACCTAAAACCTTCCTTTTTCATTAAGTTTTTGACAATTTTAACTCTTAAATTTTAGTTTCAAACCCCAAAAATCTTTGTTTCTTCCCTAATCCGAATTTAAGGAAAATTGTGATTTCCAACTCGTTTTGAGCTCTATTTTTATGGGTTTTTCAACCATGAGTTCCTTATTACCAATAGAATGGGATTGTTCAATAAATTTCCAGATTTGACCCTTTTCGAAAATAGTTAATTTTTGGACCATTTTACCCCCGGTTCCGAAACCTATCAATATGGGTGTCATTGGACTCCTTGTGACATGTATATTTCATTGTTGATAGTGGGTTGTCATTCCGGGCGCTGAATTCGAGAGTTGCTTGTCCGGTGGAGGTATTCGAGTGCGGCTTCGGCAATTGAGGTAGGTTTGGCTATCTTTCTTTGAGATTGAGATGGGGTAATTAGTCATTCATATGTTATAGACTTTGGGATGGGGTTGTAGTATGAGTTGAGAATGTTATATATATTGTGATGTCCGTGTGGAGGCTTATTTATTAATGTGTTGCCGTGACGGGGTTTATTTGTATTACATAGCCCGTGTGGGGGCCTTATTTGTTATCTTATTTGCTTTGAGAGCATGTGAATTATGATTTGCCTAAGAGAGAGGCTTGAGTATATTATTTGACTTGTGATGCCGCCTGAGAGATTGAGTTGGGGGTTTTGAGCATACTTGAGTATTGAAATATTGTTGAGAAAGGGGTGAATATTTAAATGAAAGTGTGTTCTTCCCGTTACTATTTATTGAGGGTGAATATCATGTGTAGGTTAAGTTTTGAGAACTTTGAACCTTATACCACATGTGAGTTGATTATTACTTCCATGCATATGTGTTTTGATGCATTCATCCTCATTCATCATATCATGAAACATGGGAAGTTGAGAAATATGGAAATTCTTTTTGAGAAAGAAAATGAAACACCTTTAAACCTTTGTATCTTGAGTCCTTGACCGAGGCAGTTTTCCGGCAGGGTAGTGGATGCATTGTGATCCCAACCTTTGTATCTTGAGTCCCTGACCGAGGCAGTTTTCCGGCAGGGTAGTGGATACATTGTGATCCCAACCTTTGTATCTTGAGTCCCTGACCGAGGCAGTTTTCCGGCAGGGTAGTGGATGCATTGTGATCCTAACCTTTGTATCTTGAGTCCCTGACCGAGGCAGTTTTCTGGCAGGGTAGTGGATGCATTGTGATCCCTTGACCACGAGGAGGTGGCAAGGATAATGAGATATTGTGATTGAGGTATATGGTCTGCGAGACCCCCATGGGTCCTGCTTGGTAGCACAGCTCGGCAGGTGTATACGACAGGCTGTGCGATAGTCTTGATTCCACCGTACCACCACATCATTGCATCATCATATTGCATTGCATTGCATTGATATCTGTGCTGCTTGAATTATCTGATTAATTGTGATTATGAGCTGTTATTATGGGTTTACTTTACTCGCGCCAATATATATATAAACTGGCAGCACCGATGCCGAAGTGAGACTTTTCTGTATGCAGGTGGAAGCGTTCCTTAGTTTATTTCATAGGTTTGATTAATTTCTTATACTCAGTCAGCTAAAACCTACTGAGTACATGTGAATTGTACTCACCCCTACTTCTGTGTCCCTTTTTGATGCAGATACTAGTCGGGGTACCCCACGTGGCAGTTAATATTCTAGCGGATTGTGTATTCTCAGATTAGTGGTGAGGTCCTAGAATTCGGATCGTCACTAGTCTATCTTTATTTTTCAGTCTTTTGTATCATTCAGAGACTTATGTTGTATCTTCAGATTCGAACCTTGTATTAGATGCTCTTTATACTTATGACACCAGGTTTTGGGATAATTTCTTTATTTTTTTTTCTTTTTATTTAAATCGTGGCATCACTTTCCCCTTTGGGAGTCTTGTATGAGTTTTATTTTTAGGGTTACACATCAGATTGGGTTTTGAGATGTGTGTCATCATGACCTCAGTTTTTGGGTCGTGACAATTGGTATCAGAGCACTAGGTTCACCGGTCTTATAAGTTAAAGAGCAGGGTGTCTAGTAGAGTCTTGCGGATCGGTACGTAGACGTCCGTACTTATCTTCGAGAGGCTACAAGATACTTAATAGGAGAATTTCTTTCTTTTTACTCCCTTCGTGCGATTTATTCATATCAAGTGTTATTTACCTCTGATCTATTCCTTCCGCATTAAAAGTAACTGTCGGGTTCGAAATATCGGCTCTTGCTTAAGGATGATTTAGTGATGCCTATTCGAGCCTGATTATGAGTATGAAGATGTGGAGCAACAAAAAAAAGTATGGAAGATGGTCGGTTAGACTTTGATAGTTAGATTTCAAATTTTAGATATCTAATTAGCCCACTTTGGATTCCTTTGAGATCTGTGGTTCCACCTATGTCTTCTAGCGTTGCTATGTTTACTTAGGAGCAAAAGAGATTTGGAGAGATTCGTCAGGGTATTGTCTCCCAAGTTTGAGGTTATCACTGTTGAGAAGGCTTATATCTTTTTGACCAAGTGTCAGGACAGGTTGTTCAAAATTGGGTATCTTGAAGGCACATGGAATGTCTTATTTCTTTTTATAATTGCGGGAATGGCTAAGAAGTGATAGAGGTCTATTCTTGCTCATAGACCTGTCGGTCCTCCTATGATGAGTTGGGAGTAGTTTACTTAGGTTGTTTTGTGATGGTTAGTTTGAATAAGGGGCAAATATGTGATTCTTCTTCTATTTAGCCAGGGTCACAAGTTGTCTGCAATACACCAGTTTTAGTTGTTTGAGGTGCTTTATGGAGTACTCGAGGTGGTGGTTGTAGTAGTTCACAAGCTAAGGGTGACCATTAATTATGCTATGCTATACTAGGTAAATTTGAGGCAGAGGCCTCTGATGTGGTTATTACATGTATTGTTCTGGTTTGCCATCATTTTACGTCAGTATTATTTGACCCAGGGTCTACCTATTCTTATGTGTCGATTTATTTCGATGTGGGTATTCATTATGTAAGTGAGTCCCTTATTGTGCCTATTACTATTTCTACCCCAATAGGTGAATCTTTAGTAGTGGATCGGGTATACAAGGGATGTTTGGTGATATTTTCGGGTAGAGAGACCCGTGCAGACTTGATTTTACTAGACATGCTTGATTTTGATGTGATATTGGGTATGGACTGGTTATCTCCTTATCATGCTATATTAGATTGTTATGCAAAGACCGTGACCTTAGCTTATCCCGATTTACCTAGCTTAGTATGGAAGGGTAATCCGAGTTCGTATCCTAAGGGGGTGATATCTTATATTCGTACTCGTCGCTTGATGGATAAGGGTTGTTTGTCTTATTTGGCTCATGTACATGATCTCACCACGGAGTCATCTCATATAGAGACTACGAGGGTGGTGAGAGAGTTTATGGATGTATTTCCTACAGACTTGCCAGGAGTTCCTCCTGACCGTGATATCGATTTTGTGATTGATTTGGAGCATGACACTAAACCCATCTCTATTTCTTCTTATCGGATGGCTCCGGCAGAATTGAAAGAGTTGAAAGAACAATTGGAAGATTTGTTGAAGAAAGGGTTTATTAGACCTAGTGTATCACCGTGGGGTGCACCGGTTTTATTTGTGAAGAAGAAAGATGGTACTATGAGGATGTGTATTGACTATCGACAGTTGAACAAAGTCACTATCAAGAACAAGTATCCTCTCCCTCACATTGATGATTTATTTGACGAGCTTCAAGGTGCATCGGTGTTATCAAAGATTGATTTGAGGTCGGGTTACCATCAGTTGAGAGTTCGGGAATCTGATATCCCGAAGACTGCATTCAGGACTCGTTATGGGCATTATGAGTTTGTGGTTATGTCCTTCGGGTTGACTAATGCCCCGGCTGCTTTTATGGAGTTGATGAACCGGGTATTTCGACCTTATTTGGACTCGTTTGTGATCGTGTTTATTGATGACATCTTGGTTTATTCCAAGAATGAGGCGGATCATGTTAGGCACCTGAGGACAGTCCTTCAGAGATTGAGAGAGGAGAAGTTGTATGCAAAATTCTCCAAATGTGAGTTTTGGCTTGAGTCCGTGACATTCTTGGGTCATATAGTGACCAAGGATGGTATTATGGTTGATCCAGCCAAAGTTGCAGCGGTTAGTGATTGGGTTAGGCCTACTTGGGTTACCGAGATTCGGAGTTTCATTGGGTTGGCAGGCTACTATCGTCGGTTTATTCAAGGATTCTCTTCTATTGCAGCCCCCATTGACTAGGCTAACTCAAAAGACCGTGGCATTTCAGTGGACTGATGAGTGTGAGGCGAGCTTTCAAAAGCTCAAGGAATTATTGACTTCAGCACCTATTCTAGCCTTACCCGAGGAGGGCGTGGCATTTATTGTGTTTTGTGATGCTTCGGGAGTCGGTTTGGGTGGTGTATTGATGCAAAAAGGTAGAGTTATAGCTTATGCTTCTCGACAGTTGAAGGTACATGAGAAGAACTATCCTACCCACGACTTAGAGTTAGCAGCGGTGGTGTTTGTTCTGAAGTTGTGGAGGCATTATCTCTATGGAGTGCATTGCGAGGTCTATACTGACCACCGTAGCCTTAAGTATATCTTTTCTCAGCCGAATCTGAACATGCGGCAGCGTAGGTGGTTAGAGTTATTGAAAGACTATGACATTACCATACTTTATCATCCGGGAAAAGCTAATGTGGTAGCGGATGCCCTGAGTCGCAAAGCATCTAGCATGGGTAGTTTGGCCTTTCTTAAGGCTGTGGAGAGGCCTTTGGCATTGGAGGTTCAGTCATTGGCTAGACAGTTGGTCCGACTTGATATTTCTACACATCATGGTATTTTGGCCTTGGTGGAGGCTAGGTCTACTTTGATGGACCAGATTCGTACACACCAGTTTGAAGATGAAAAGTTGAGGGCCATTCGAGACAAAGTGTTAAGTGGTGAAGCAAAATCAGCCTCTCTTGATTCGGAAGGAGTTTTGAGGATTAATGGTCGCATTTGTGTGCCCAAGGTTAGTGAATGGGTACGTATGATATTGGAGGAGGCTCATTGTTCCAAGTATTCGATTCACCCGGGAGTGGCAAAGATGTTTCATGACTTGAAACAACACTATTAATGGTGTGGCATGAAGAGAGACATTATTGATTTTGTGGCTAAGTGTTTAAATTGCCAACAAGTGAAGTATGAGCATCAGAAATCGGGTGGTCCTATGCAAAGGATGCCCATTCCTGAGTGGAAATGGGAGCGTATCACTATGGACTTCGTGTCTGGATTACCCATGGCATTGGGTAAGTATGACTCTGTCTGGGTGATTGTGGATCGATTGACCAAATCAGCTCATTTCCTTCCGGTGTAGACTAGCTACAATGCGGATCAGTTAGCTAGGATCTATCTTCGTGAGATTGTTAGGCTGCATGGGGTGCCTATCTCTATTGTATCGGATCGGGGTTCAGTGTTCACCTCTCACTTTTGGAAGGCATTACAGCGTGGTTTGGGTACGCGGCTAGAGATGAGTTCAGCATTTCATCCCCAAGCCGATGGTCAGTCCGAGCGGACTATTCATGTGTTGGAGGATATGCTTAGGGCCTGTGTGATTGATTTTGGTGCCCGATGGGACCAACACTTGCCCTTAGCAGAGTTTGCCTATAATAACAGTTATCACTCCAGCATTCAAATGGCACCATTTGAGGCATTGTATGGTCGTAGGTGTCGATCACCCATTGGATGGTTTGATTCTATTGCGGTTGATGCATTGGATACTGACTTACTTAGGGATGCTGTGGAGCGGGTACGTTTGATTCAGGGTCGACTATTGACAGCTCAGAGTCGTCAGAAGAGTTATGCTGATAGGAGGGTTCGTCCCTTAGAGTTCATGGTGGGTGATTGCGTGTGGCTTAAAATATCGCCCATGAAGGGTGTGATGAGGTTCGGAAAGAAGGGCAAGCTTAGCCCAAGGTTTGTTGGCCCGTTTGAAATCCTGAGGAGAGTAGGTGGAGTGGCGTATAAGTTGGCCTTACCCCCTAAATTGTCAGCTGTCCATCCGGTGTTTCATGTTTCCATGCTTCGCAAGTACATACCGGATGAGTCTCATGTGATTTCTTATGATGCGCTAGAGTTGAGTCCGAATTTGACTTATGAGGAGGAGCCGACAGTTATTCTAGATAGGCGGCTTCGTAGACTCAGGACCAAGGAGGTCGCTTCGGTCAAGGTGCAGTGGCAGCATCGGCCTGCTGAGGAGGCGACTTGGGAGTTAAAGTCTGATATGCAGGCTCGGTACCCTCAGCTTTTTGAGACCCCAGGTACTTTATTTTATCTTATGTTCGAGGACGAACATCCTTTTTAGTGGTGGATAATGTAATGACCTTGAGGGTGATTTTCGAAAATTTGTACAAAACACGCGTGAACAGTAACACGCGTGAACAGTAACTTTTTGGGCAGAAAATGCCCCTTTCTTCCCATTTCAATATTTTTCATCATTTGTTTGAGTTCTTGAACTCCTTGAGGTGATTTGAGAAGAGATTTTTGAGGCAAAGTGTTGGGTAAGTGATTTTTGACCTAAAACCTTCCTTTTTCATTAAGTTTTTGACGATTTTAACTCTTAAATTTTAGTTTCAAACCCCAAAAATCTTTGTTTCTTCCCTAATCCGAATTTAAGGAAAATTGTGATTTCCAACTCGTTTTGAGCTCTATTTTTATGGATTTTTCAACCATGAGTTTCTTATTACCAATAGAATGGGATTGTTCAATAAATTTCCAGATTTGACCCTTTTCGAAAATAGTTAATTTTTGGACCATTTTACCCCCGGTTCCGAAACCTATCAATATGGGTGTCATTGGACTCCTTGTGACGTGTATGTTTCATTGTTGATAGTGGGTTGTCATTTCGGGCGCTAAATTCGAGAGTTGCTTGTCCGGTGGAGGTATTCGAGTGCGGCTTCGGCAATTGAGGTAGGTTTGGCTATCTTTCTTTGAGATTGAGATGGGGTAATTAGTCATTCATATGTTATAGACTTTGGGATAGGGTTGTAGTATGAGTTGAGAATGTTATATATATTGTGATGTCCGTGTGGAGGCTTATTTATTAATGTGTTGCCGTGACGGGGTTTATTTGTATTACATAGCCCGTGTGGGGGCCTTATTTGTTATCTTATTTGCTTTGAGAGCATGTGAATTATGATTTGCCTAAGAGAGAGGCTTGAGTATATTATTTGACTTGTGATGCCGCCTGAGAGATTGAGTTGGGGGTTTTGAGCATACTTGAGTATTGAAATATTGTTGAGAAAGGGGTGAATATTTAAATGAAAGTGTGTTCTTCCCGTTACTATTTATTGAGGGTGAATATCATGTGTAGGTTAAGTTTTGAGAACTTTGAACCTTATACCACATGTGAGTTGATTATTACTTCCATGCATATGTGTTTTGATGCATTCATCCTCATTCATCATATCATGAAACATGGGAAGTTGAGAAATATGGAAATTCTTTTTGAGAAAGAAAATGAAACACCTTTAAACCTTTGTATCTTGAGTCCTTGACCGAGGCAGTTTTCCGGCAGGGTAGTAGATGCATTGTGATCCCAACCTTTGTATCTTGAGTCCCTGACCGAGGCAGTTTTCCGGCAGGGTAGTGGATACATTGTGATCCCAACCTTTGTATCTTGAGTCCCTGACCGAGGCAGTTTTCCGGCAGGGTAGTGGATGCATTGTGATCCTAACCTTTGTATCTTGAGTCCCTGACCGAGGCAGTTTTCCGGCAGGGTAGTGGATGCATTGTGATCCCTTGACCACGAGGAGGTGGCAAGGATAATGAGATATTGTGATTGAGGTATATGGTCTGCGAGACCCCCATGGGTCCTGCTTGGTAGCACAGCTCGGCAGGTGTATACGACAGGCTGTGCGATAGTCTTGATTCCACCGTACCACCACATCATTGCATCATCATATTGCATTGCATTGCATTGATATCTGTGCTGCTTGAATTATCTGATTAATTGTGATTATGAGCTGTTATTATGGGTTTACTTTACTCGCGCCAATATATATATAAACTGGCAGCACCGATGCCGAAGTGGGACTTTTCTGTATGCAGGTGGAAGCGTTCCTTAGTTTATTTCATAGGTTTGATTAATTCCTTATACTCAGTCAGCTAAAACCTACTGAGTACATGTGAATTGTACTCACCCCTACTTCTGTGTCCCTTTTTGATGCAGATACTAGTCGGGGTACCCCACGTGGCAGTTAATATTCTAGCGGATTGTGTATTCTCAGATTAGTGGTGAGGTCCTAGAATTCGGATCGTCACTAGTCTATCTTTATTTTTCAGTCTTTTGTATCATTCAGAGACTTATGTTGTATCTTCAGATTCGAACCTTGTATTAGATGCTCTTTATACTTATGACACCAGGTTTTGGGATAATTTCTTTATTTTTTTTTTCTTTTTATTTAAATCGTGGCATCACTTTCCCCTTTGGGAGTCTTGTATGAGTTTTATTTTTAGGGTTACACATCAGATTGGGTTTTGAGATGTGTGTTATCATGACCTCAGTTTTTGGGTCGTGACAAAACAATACCAAATTCTCTTAAGCCAAAAAATAGCCCCTCTCCATTTACTTCAATAGCAAAAATATCATTTGGGGTTATATTTAACTCCATATTCATTGAATAGTGAACCAGTTGCATTTGCGTGTTGACTTTTGGAAGATCTATAAAATACCCCAAATATGTATTTTGAAAAGATTCAAACTGGATAGGAGACAACTTAGCTTTGATTACATCAATCACTTCATTGTTTGTATATGCCTTTCAGTGACTAGTTGAATAATTTTCAGAAGCCAACTTTCAAAACTGTCGATTCTGTATTCAAATTAAAACATGCGTGTCTATAAATGGCAACTATAAGAATTGTAAAAAAAATTATATACTTAAACAAAAAAACATTAGACTAAACCTTGTCATAGCCATCCATCGCGGTGTCATCTTTTGAAGGTCGATTCCTCCTATGTTTCTTCTAGCCAGATTTAACCTTAGACATTGATTGACCTTTGAATAGGTACCTCATCCACAAAATCATCGTCGTTATCATCAATGATTTCTTTTTGTTTTGTGTCAGCATTTCCTCTTTTTAGAGTTCAAATGTGCAAATCCAAAATGCTTTTTCGCAATTGATTTTCTTTTCGATTGACGTTTAGCTTCAGTGTTGTTCTTTGTGTCAGGTTGTAAGTTATCTGGAGGTTTGATATCACTGTTCTTTACTAGGTCAGGTTCTAAGTTATCTGTAGGTTTGACAGGGCAGGGTCTTCTTGAGAAATTTCTAAATTGAATGGCGGGATGTCTGCATTCAACACAGTGCCAAACGACAGAGAAGTACTATAACCAACATTAACAGGACTAATGTTGCTTAGATCTTGTGTTCTTCTTTTCATAACAGGAGTTTTCTGACCTGTATTAACAATAATGACTGATTGAATTAAGCTTGAACCCTCAGTTCAATGAGGTTTTTGAATCCTAGGCCTTCTCCTAGGAGTTAATGTCTCATTCATCGCAAAAAACTCGAATTCCTGCAACCCACATAAAACAACACCAAAATCGAAGGAGAGAAAATAGTTTTAAAAGAGAAACCTATAATAAATATAGGGATTTTGAAGAGCACAGAGAGCATATTTCGAATCGGATAAAAGAAAACACAGCAAACAACACCAAAATTAAACAACTAACATCAACTAAAAAATCAAAGAAACCCCGAAGTAACAGAAAACAAATTCAACAATAAAATTGAAGAGGAAACACAACAAATTAGAGAAAACAACACCACAAACGAACAAGTAATATCACCTTAAAAATCGAATATGAGTTGAAGAAACAGAAAATAATTCAACACTAAAAATATGGAGAAACCTTTTTATGCTAAGCACCAAAACGAAAGTAACATCACTTCAACAATGTGGAAGATAGTATCACAACTGAAGAATGTTGCATCCAATGAGGGTTTTGGGATAGGAAGAGTCGTTATACCTTAGGCAAACAGACAACTTTAATAAAAAAAGGCTATTAAAGTTTAAAATATGCCATATATAGTAATAAAAATAAAGTAGCATTGAAAAGGATAGTTAATAAAAAAAATATATCACTTATGTAAAAATTTCTCGACTTTTCAGCCAAAATTGGCCAATTACCATAAAGCCAACCCCAATTCTTTTATTTTTCATACCATATATACACCAAATATATATACCCAACTCCTTTACACATGGCAATTAGGCTCAATTCCAATATATTATTAATCAACACCACTCTTTCTATTTCTTACAATTCAACAAACATACCAATTGACACCTAATACACAACAATAATTTCCGGAAGCCCACCAAACAATATACACCCACCAACCCACCATTTCAATTCCAAACTCAATTTATATTCCATAATTTCCTATCCTTTAAAACAGCAAATCAAGTTCACATTTTTCCAACTTTCAAATCCAATAACTCTAGCAAGCACTGATCCAAAACAATTCATCATAATCCCCTTTACATTACATATCAAAGCATTTCATACTCAATTTTTAATTTTTAAAAGAATCCATCATGTACACATACGCGTATCTACGACACCGTCTACTTCCTCAATTCCATCGACTATATTTTAAACCCTCCACATTAGTAACCTCTCCATCTCTGAGATTTCGTAGAGCCCTTTTTGTTGACTTTGGATTAAATTTTCTTTCCTAAATCTAATTCAAATCAGAGGATATCAATTGAATCCGTATTTTTAGGAGTATGTTTTCCTCTTGTTTGACTTCTCTTTTATCCTTTCTAATCAATCTTTGATCTCCCACTCAAATGGTTGTTAAGATTCAAATTTTTATTTTAGCTATAAATACATGGTATCGGTTGACGACGGCTAGCCCGGAAGAATACACTGTTTTCACTCAAGAAATACAAAACTCTTTGAACACCTAAATTTGAAGAAAACTAGAGGCTACAACTGAAAAAAAAATTCGTTGTTTTCTACTTCTCGAGTCAAAATTATGGCGGTGGAAGCTCGAGTATCGCTAGCTCGTTCCCGCCTCAGTTCGCTGCCTTAAGAAAGGTAATATTATTCTTCGTTCTAAATGCTACTTAGCTGTTTTATTTTCTAATTTCATCTTTAGCTTATAGTGATATATTAAGCTATGTTTCTTTTATGCGAATATGACCAGTGATTTTTTTTTTTCAATATGCATGTTTATTTTTTTTCTTGTCTTTACGAATTTGTCTCTCTAAGTAATCCTATCACTAGTTAATTGAGTTAGTGGGTTTATAGTGAAATAAATATATCTCTTGGCAGGGATATCAAGTGTTCTTTAAATAAGTAGTTGTCTAATTTGAATAATTGGGAGGAATATGTTTTGCCCCCCAAGAACGAGATGTGTTCTTTAAGCTTTGAATTTTGAGCATGATTAGGAGCCTAGTGATGAAGGATCGAATTCTTCTAGTGATGAAGAAAAAAAAATTATTTTTTAGTGGGGTTTGGTTAGTTGTTAAGAATTCTCGATAGCCTATTAGTCTTGTTAATCTATTGTCATTCCTGTGTTTGCTCCACGAAATAAGTTAGATGTTTCCAAATAAATGATATGTGATAAAGTTTGCATCTTTAGACTTCTGTAGATAGATTTAATTTTGACCATTGCATGAAGTACATTACTTGTCCAATATATAACATGCTCCTCTGTAATACATGTTTTCCATCATTGACATATCATTGTTTTAGCCATTTTATGGCCTCATATTTTTTATTATCTAAATGTTGACGTTCAATGATATTGATGGATGTTTATTATTTGTCTTGAATGTGATGCATCTTTCTCATTTCATCGATCAATTTATTTTTTATTTTTTTCTCTTCACATGTGATTTGGGTCGAGTCCAGTTCTGGATTTCATGTTCTTTGCATCTCGAGTTGGTTTGAAACTTGACATTCAATCTTATCGAGTCGACCTAGTCTAAATGGAAGATGATAAACAGAAAACGTAGCTGATCTATAGGCTTCGGATGCTGAAAACAAATAGTATACACTTGGTATACAATCTGATATACAGGGAATACAAGTGAAAAAAATAGAACTATACACTGATATACAGTGTTGGTATACATCAGTATACAAAACGAGAATGGGCTAGAAAAGCTCAAATGCAACAGTTTGGCCCAAGTTGCTGGCCCAGGCGAACAGAATCAGACTTGGACCCAATATTTATTTCTTTCTATTTAATTCATCTAACTTTTATTTGTTGATTTGACAAGAATGTTTAGTTATCTTAATTAAATTCCCTAAATATGAACTTAGTTTGTTTATGTTGATTTACCTCATTTTCTTTTACTCTTAATTAATTATTTCATTAAATTTAACTCATGTTTAAATTATTTCAATTCTTCAAGTCACATCTTTTAAAATACTTCAAATGTTTTCTTTGGCTTAGACATATTTTATGCATTTTTTAAGTCTTAAAAATGCTTCAATTATTTTCTTTTTTTTTCTTTCGATTGATTCAAAAAAAATATTTTCTTTTTCTTTACTTTAAAATATTTCTCAAAGTAAGTCAAATAATTTTTTAAATCATCGGATAACCGTGTGTTGGGGGTCATTTCAAGTGCTAATACCTTCTTAAAATGGAAATTTGAGCCCTTACCCAGTTTTTCTCTAATTTTTAAAACTTAAATCTGTTTAAAAAATTAAATTAAAGTTTTTTTAATTTCTTTAAAAAATTAAGTGGCGACTCTTTGTTTTTAAAATTAACCTTTTCTCTAAAAATTAAAATTAATTTTAAACCATCTTTTTCTAACATAACAAATCACGCATAATTAATTAATTGTATCTACATAGTGATAGTAAAACAAGGAATATTTTAAACCTAAATAATTAAATCCTAAATCTAAATAAACAAATAACGCGGAGTTTTTAGTGAAGACCTAAACCTAAATAACCCAAAAGATGCGGCAACTTCTAGTGGTAGACTATATTTTATATAAATAATTAAATAGTAATTTGAGGAAAATAGTAAATGATAATTTTTTTCCTATTATAGAGACTTTTAATGAAGGGTAGGACCTTAATGATTTATATTAAATTTTTAATTATTTTTATCATTTTAGCTCAATATCAAGTGTTTTGTCACGATCCAAATTCTCGAGTCATGATGACGCCTACCAATACCCACCAATAGACAAGCCAACTCATATATCGGAACTACGAGTAATGGTATGTAAGGATAGAAGACCAAAATTTAAACTAAAAGCAATAATGAAATAACAGGAACACAAATGAATAGGTGGAAGCAAACAAAAAATATATACTATAAAAGATCCCTTTCAGAACTTGAAAGTCACATGTACAGAACAACAAATCAAATGAGTACAAGTCTCAAAAGTGGATCGCATAAATTAGATTGTCTCAAAAAGCAAAAGGCAAGTCATAAATATATATACAGAGGAAGACAGGTAAATCCAGAACGCTGTGTACTTACCTTCGCCTTTGCTTAAGACTGGAGCTGGATCGAGATCAACGCTGATAGTTGGTGCTCAAACCTGCACAAAAAAAATAGATGCTAGTGTAGTATGAATACCTAAACAACAACTACCTAGTAGGCATCATAGGCCAACTCAGCAAGAAAAATAAAAGTAAACTGAAATGCGAGAAACTAAGCACAACTAGAGATAGGAACAAGAAATCAAATAGGTATGTACACGAACGTACTCACACATAAAGAGAAAGAGGAAACTAGCTAAAGTCGCCAGGCTTTCATAAACCCACTCAATATCTAAGAGAGGGTAGGCTTTTGGCGGCTGCAAAGACGACGGATAATGCAACAGATGATACATATTCAAAAATAAGTAGATCAAAGATAAGTTTTTCCATGCCTCGACTAGGAATGAATCAATGGACTCCAGGAAGTTTCGTTCCTACATTCTGCTCCCACTCAAAGGCGTTCCCTTTTTTGTTCGTTTTATGGGAAAACAATAAGTAAAGGGGCTAAGATCCTCATTGACAACATGACGGGTATGCTCGTGCATAATTTAAAAAGCAACAACCCGAACGGACTCCCATATGCGAAATAGCAACAAAGATATTTGTAATGAGATGAAGAAATATGATGTAGTACCAACAATGCCACAATATCATGCGGACTTAAAACGAACCATTCCAAAAGCCTGAAGCTTGAACCCAAAGCATGAAGGAGTTAAGCACTTGAACCAAATGAATATAAGAGGATCACGGACTTGAACTGGGATTTGGAATAACCAAGGACTTGAACTAAGGACAATGATAATCGTGGACTTGAACCAACTGCAAATAAGACCAAGAACCTAGACCGAAGTAATAGTAGCTATGGACTTAAACCAAGGCTGATAAGTAACTATGGAATTAAACCAAGGCTGAGTAAAGTCATGGACTTGAACTGAGGCTATAATACCAAGGCATGGGCTTGAACCGCGCCTGGTGGAGTGATTTGGGGACTTGAACCTTGAATAGAGGTGAATCGGTCAGAATTAGGATCAACGGCCAATCGAGCATCATAGGTAGTGCCCTCAATTCGAGTGCCATCAATTAATTACTCCAGCCCAAACACATCCAATCAGAATCGACGAATAGACTTCTAGAACCAAGAATCAAGTAATACAAGAGAAATAAAATCAGGGAATCATGGATATACGGTTCCAAAGCTATGTTACAGCCTAGCTAACGCCCAGACTATGAGATTCAAGTCTGCTATATTAGTCTACAAGGAGCTAAGCCATTCGAAGCAACGTCGGAGAAGTTCCAAGGCCTAACAACACCAAAATTATGCAAGTCTATGACAATCGCTAGTTGAAGCCTAGACTAAGGCCAAACATGCTTCCCAACAACATAAGTCAAACACATAATATGCAACACAAAGTACAAATGATCAACAATAAAAGGATACATGCTTAGTAGCCCAAATTTCTCAAAAATAGAGTCTAAGGCATGATTTCTAGGAGTTTAGCATGCTCGATACCCAACAACCCCCAATCTCACACAATTCAATGTACAAATGCTTCAACATGCTTAGTCTAAAGAGGGGAAAGCCATAGCCTATTTGTAGGCTGACTGCGTGCGCTCCAACTCAAGTAACCAAACCTTTTCCCTTCCATACATTCTCTGAACACTGTCACGCTATCAAAAATAGAATCACAATGTCAATACGGTCATTTTAAAACTAAACTTCAAATTTAGACACAGACCAATTTTGGAGTCCAAAATGGGAATGTGGGACCCACACTGATAATTATGAAATTGACTTTATGAAAAGGTTTCATTTACCACCCCGAACTTGTGTTCTAAAATGAAGCACAATTCAGGGCTCGAGGTCCAAAATGGGAATGTGGGACCCACATTGATAATTACGAAATTGACTTTGTGAAAATGTCTCATTTATCACCCCGAACTTGTGTTTCAAAATGGAGCACAATTAGGGGCTCGAAATAACAAGAATTAGGGCATGCAATTAAGTCACCATCTAAGCTCAAGAATACAACATTGGCAATAGAAAAAATGAGTAATTTACCTCAAATGAAGAACCAAAATCACTTTCTGAAACCCCCAACACCTTCTCTTAATAATTTCCCACTTCCTAGCCTTTGAATCGCCCAAATACGCCAAGAAAAGAAGTAGATATGAATGTTTAAAGTTAGGGAAATATTCTGTAAAATGAGTCTTAAGAGTACACTAAGGGATTGCAAAAGCAACCCCACCAAGAGGCGGACATCACTTTAGCGATATTAGGCCGCTTAAGGGACCAGTCGCTTTAGCGACCTATGCCCAGGTGGCCTGGTCGCTTTAGCAACTCCCTTGTCGCTTTAGCAAATAGGGGTCGCTTTAGGGATGACACCAGATAGTTAGTGCAAAAATGAGTTTTGGCATGCTCAAGTCTCCGATGGGGTGCTCAAAATTTGTTCGAACACCGTGCGTGCAAACGAGATATGCTACCCCCATCAAATGTGATGTTCCGGACTCAATGATGTATTTAAAATTTCTATAAGGTCATTTTAATGAAAAGTGGATCCCACACCCAAGTTACAATTTAAGCTAAATTCCACAATGGGCCTCGAGATTAGACCAAAAGCCTCGAAAAGCGCACGAAGGGTCATTCTAGACCAAAATTGACATTCTAAAACTAACCTCGCTGATAGAATTTTCATCTGAGTGCATTTTCTAAAATGTTGACCAAAGTCAACCTTATGCCAAATTTCAAAGACTAAACGACAAATGGCCTCAAACGCATATCAATTGTCTTGATACTCATACCAACTATGGTACTAGCCTAATTTGGCCATTGTGGAGACAATGAAACTGTCGGAATTCTGTTTTGGGGTCATTTACTTAAAGTAATGACCAAAATAAACTTTACAAGTTATAAGCTCTAAAATAAAGAAACGAGCCTAAAACCTAAATGAATGACTGGATGATAGAACAGTCAGTGTCAACAAGTTATAAATGACTTGGGGTCTCTATAAGAATGCTCAAAATGATGAAAGGAATGCTTTAATTCAAAAATTACGTGGAGGGTTATTACAACATCTACTACTAAAAGAACTTTCATCCACAAAAGTAAGAGTCAAGAAGTACGTGAAGGCTCAAATAAGCTGGGGAACTGCTTCCGCATCTCCTGCTCGGTCTCCCAAGTAACCTTCTCGACCGAACGATGCCTTCAATGGACCTTAACTACAAGAATAGCTTTGGACCGCAATTGCCTGACATCTTAGTCCAAAATAGCAACTGCCTCCTCAATATAACTCAGACGATCATCCAACATAACAGCATCATATTACAACACATGATACTCATCTGGAACATACTGACGTAGTATTGACATACAAAAAACTGAATGAATAGTTTAAAAGGCCGAGGGCAAAGCTAACTCATCAGCGATTCCAACTATCTTCAAAATCTCAAAAGGGTCAATATATTTGGGGCTAAGCTTGCCCCGCCTCCTAAATCTCATTATGCCCTTCGTGGGCGATATACGGAGGAATACTCTGTCACCAATGAAAAATCTCAATGGTCGAGGCTTACGATTTTCATAACTATAGTGTCTACTCTGAGCTGTCTTGAGCCTGTCATAAATCACTCTCACATGATCTAAGGCCTCTTGCATCAAATCTGTACTGTGCGACCTGGGCTCTGTAGACTCAAACCAACAAATCGGAGAGTAATAACGCCTACAACATAAGGCCTCGAATGAAACCATCTAAATACTGGAGTAATAGTTATTGTTGTACCCAAACTCTGCAAAGGGAAAAAACTGGTTCCACTAACCTTCAAAATGCATAACACAGGCCCACAATATATCCTTAAAAACCTGAATAGTATGCTCTGATTGGCCATCAGTCTGTGGGTGAAAATTTATGTTAAGGTCAATACGGGTACCCAACTCCTCTTTAGAAATCCTCTAAAAGCTGGATGTGAATTGTGAGCCCCGGTCTGAAATGATAGAAACAGGCACACCATGAAAGTGAACCACCTCCCAAATATAGATACGGGCCAAACTCTCAACACTGTAGGAAGTATGAATAGGGAAGAAGTGTGCTGACTTGGTCAA
The DNA here is from genome assembly GCF_947179165.1 of Solanum dulcamara. NCBI lineage: Eukaryota > Viridiplantae > Streptophyta > Magnoliopsida > Solanales > Solanaceae > Solanum > Solanum dulcamara. Next base: position 31,437,267 of record NC_077240.1, on the reverse strand, counting down.
TTGATCCACGATGACCCAAATACTATCAATACCACGGAAGTGCGAGGCAACTCCGCAATGAAGTCCATGGTGATATGCTCCCACTTTCACTCAAAAATGGGCAATCTCTGAAGCTCACTAGTAGGCCTCAAATGCTCGGCCTTAACTTGCTGACAACTCAAACATCGCGATACATAGTCTGTAATATGTCTCCTCATGACGCTCCACCAATAATGATGTCTCAAGTCACGATATATCTTACTGGTGCCTGGATGGATAGAATATTTATAATCATGGTCCTCGCTAAGGATCAATTAGATGAAACCCCCAACTCTGGAAACACAAGGACGACCACCAAACCTCAATATCCTAAATGGATCTAAAGTAGTTTGACTGAAGTCACCTCACAATACCCAATCTAGAAAAGCAACCAGATCCTTATCCTCAAACTGGTTGCTGTGAATTTGATCCAATAAAGATGACTAAGCTCCCATATAAGCTAACACATATCGAAATCAAAAATATCCAGTCGAATCATCCTGTTAGCTAAGGACTGGATGTCTAAAGCCAAAGGTCTCTCCACAGTAGAAAAGAAGGCTAGACTACCCATATTGTCTTTCGACTCAAAGCGTCCACTACTACATTTGCCTTGCCTGGATGATAGAGAATAGATAGGTTGTAGTTCTTTAGGAGTTTAATCCAACGACGTTGCCTCGAATTAAGATCCTTTTGAATCATAATATACTAAAGGCTCTTGTGATCAGAGTAAATCTCATATTGATCTCCATGCAGGTAGTTTCTCCAAATCTTAAGCACAAAAACTACCGCTACTAACTCTAAGTTATGAGTGGGGTAGTTGCGCTTATAGAGCTTAAGCTTTCTTGACACATAACCAATAACCCACCACTACATCAGTACACAACCAAAACCAACACCGAATGCATCACAATAGGCCATGAAGCCTTCACCCTCAACTAAAAGAGTCAATAAAAAAGCGGTGGTAAGCAACTCCTTGAGCCTTAGAAAGCTTCTCTCACACTCCTTCGACCACACAAAGGGAATATTCTGGCAATTTAACTGAATTAGAGGTGTTGCTATAGTAGAAAATCCCTCAACAAAGCGCCTGTAGTACCCTACTAATCTGACGAAGCTAGAATCTCAGTCATAAAGGTGGGCCTAGCCCAATCACGAATAACATCAATCTTTACCGGATCTACCATATTGACATCCTTGGACACCATGTTCCCAAGAATGCTACAGCCTTAAGCCAAAACTCGCACTTTGAGAACTTGGCATAAAACAGCTGATCTCTCAAAGTCTAGAGCATTATCCTCAAATATTGCTCATGATCGATCCGGCTTAGCGGGTATACCAAAATATCATCAATGAATACTATGACATAAGAGTCCAAATATGGCCTAAAAACCCGAGTCATCAAGTCCATGAATGCAGCAGGGGCATTAGTTAATCCAAAAGACATCACTAGAAACTCATAATGGCCGTAACGAGTCCTAAATATGGTCTTAGGGATGTCCGTTGTCCTAATCCTCAAATGGTGGTAGTTGGATCTCAGATCAATCTTAGAAAATACCTCGACACCCTGAAACTGGTCAAATAGATCATCAATCCTAGGCATGGAGTAATGGTTCTTCACCATCACCTTATTCAACTGCCTGTAATCAACAAACATCTGCATAGTACCATCTTTCTTCTTAACAAATAGGACAGAGGCACCCCAAGGCAATATACTAAGCCCGATGAATCCCTTAGCTAAGAGTTCCTAAAGTTGAACATTGAGCTCCTTGAGCTCTATGGGGGCCATACGGTATAGTAGGATAGAAATAGGAGGAGTACCCGACTCTAAATCAATGGCAAAGTCAAAATCCTGGTCTTGAGGATGGCCTCGCAGGTCGGCGGGGAACACATCTGCAAACTCTTGAACTATAGGCACTAAATCAATGATAGGGCCCTTCAAACTGATATCTCTCACATAAGCCAAGTATGCCAAACATCCACTAGCCACTAACCTCCAAGCTCAAACGAAAGAAATCACTCCAAGCGGTGTGCGACCACAAGAGCCCTACTATACCACCGTTGGAAAAAACCAGGCATGGCTAAGGTAATGATCTTGGCATAGGAATCCAAAATTGCTCGGTGAGGAGATAACTAGTCCATGCCCAAAATTAAATAAAAATCCAACATATCAAGTAAAATAAGATCCGCCCTAGTGTCTTACCCCTAAATAGTCACCACACAAGACCTGAAAACCTGATCCACTACTAAAAAATCACCTACTGGGGTCTAAACACACAACAGCTCAACTAAGGGCTCTAGACTCATACTCAATTGAGGGGCACAATATACAAATATATATGAATAGGTGAAACATGGATCAAATAAAGCAGAGGCGGGATGATGGCATAAAAAAATTGTACCTATGATCACATTGTCCGATGCCTCAGCCTCTACTCTAGTTGGAGCTGCATAAAAGTGGGTCTGGAATCCTCTACTCCATGCATATACTTATCCACCTATCTTGCCTCCTCGGGGACCTCCTCATGCACCCTGATGACCACTCCTTCGGTTCTGGCCTTGGCCTTCACCTCTAATTGGAGGTTTTGCTTCTGGTGTAGGTCTAGCTGCCTATAGAGCTGGTGCGGCTGGCATATGGAGAGGGTACTTACGAGAACAGTGATCTAGCTCCCCACAGTCATAGCATCCTTATTTTTGTCGTCTTGTAGCTAGAGGTCGGCTACCTCACCAGAAGAACCTATCTAAATACCACCCCTACCCTGATTCGAACTAGCACTAGAGCCACCCTAACAAGGCTGGTCACCCTCTGAAGTGTGAAACATGAAATAGGTGATTGGACTGACCCTGCTGGAACCTCTGGCGGGGCTTGTCATATGAATTCTTAGGCCTAAAGTGGGGCCCACCTTGGTTATTATCCTGTCTGGATCTCTAGTTGTTGCCTTTTGGGCATCGTAACGGAGCTACTCAAGTATGCGGACATGGTCTACCACATCCAAAAAGGAGTGAACCACTGAATTTAAAGACTGAGTCTCAATCCATAACTGGAGTCTCAACCCTCTGAAGAAACATTGAACTCTCTCCTCCTCAGTAGGTAGGATCATAGTAGCATGTCTGAAGAGCTCGTGGAATCTGACCTCGCACCCTGATACTGTCATGGAGCCCTGATCTAACTGTGAAAATTGATATCAGAGCTGATATTTGACGCTTCTCGAAATAAACTAGGTTAAGAATACCTCAAAAAAATCTGTCTACAACACTGGTGGAGACCCATCTGGCCTGGTCTCTAGATATGAACGCCAACACTGTCGAGTAGGACCATCTAGCTAATAAGCGGTGAAGTCGTCTCCTCTCAATCCAATAAACCCAAAGTTTGCAGTTGCTCACGAAAAGTAAGTAGAAACTTATAGGCATCCTCACCCACAATCCCAGAAAACCTCAGCGATGCTAATCTAAGTAACACCCCGAGCATCTTCTACTTGCGTAGTGGCATGAAAGCCTCTAAATCATCAGGCTGGGCGGCAGGTATTGGTGGTGGCTTAACTACTGGTGCCACTGGTACAAGCAGACCCTACGGTACTGGAGCAGCTGGAGTTGGGGACTACATCATAACCCCAATAGCAGCTAGTATTTGAACGAAAATCACCTGAAGGTCTAGAGCCGCAACTAGCGCGGGTGGTGGTTTGGGCTAGTCGTGGGCCCAGTGGTTGATAATGTACTGGAGCTATCAATGTCTCCACCTCCGTCTTTGGGGTCTACCTTCTGTCTTGGGCTGAGGCTGCAGCCCTAGCAAAACCTTGGGGTTGGCCTCTATCCCTGGCACGAGTGTGAGCCATCTTGTGAAAGAGTGGAGAAAGTGAGATTTCATGTAACTGATAATACACACATTGCACAACAGTGATACCAAAGAGAACAAGTTCCTAAATACATCCTGCCTCCCGAAGATAAGTCAAAGACGTCTGCGCACTGATCCGCAAGACTCTACTAGACGTTAACTTTGTACAAGTGAGATCGGTGAACTTGGGCCTCTGATACCAACTTATCACGATCCGAATTCTTGAGTCATGATGGCGCCTACCAAGACCCACCAGTAGGCAAGCCAACCCATAGCTCAAAACTACGAGTAATGGGATATAACGGTACAAAACCAAAATTTAAACTAAAAATAATAATGAAATAACAGGAACACAAACGAATAGGTGAAAACAAACCAAAAATATATATAATAAATTTTCCCTTCCAGAACTTGAAAGTCACATGTACAGAACTACTAACAAAATGAGTACAGGTCCTAAAAGTAGACTACAAAAATAAGACTGTCTCAAAAAGCAAAAGACAAGTCATAAATATATATAGAGGGAGACAGGTAAATCCAGAATATTGTGTGCTCACCCTCGCCTCTGGTCAAGACAACAGCTGGTTATAAATGACTTGGGGTCACTATAAGAACACTCTAAACGATGAAAGGAATGCTTTAATTCAAAAATGACATGGAGGGTCATTACATGCTTTTAGACAATCTTTTAATTTGTTGAAATACTTTTAAGCATAGGACTCTTCCTTATTATTATTTTTTCCCTCTAATAACTTACGGATTTTTATTTCTAAAATTTTGCTATGTTTAGTTCCTTTGGTAAGGTCATAAGCTAATAGATAAAGAATTTGTATAGGTAGCAATTATATATATGTTTTCACTTATTACTTTTTCTTTTTATATTCTATAAATTTTGTATTTATGCATTTAAACCAAAATATGCTAATATTATTCTTACTCTTCATCAATATATATATATATATATATATATATATATATATATATATATATATATATATATATAATGAGGAAATAGAAAAGCTAATGTGGCATGCCTCTTTGATCAGGATCTCTAATTATCTTTTTTTTTCTTCATATTTTTAGATTTTCTTCTCTTATATTAGGATTAAAAATATTGCATTAAATTGATCCATCAATTTATATTATTCCTCATTATAACTATTACCTAGATACAATAGCCTGTGCAAACATGGATCCAATACGTATTACTCTAGTTGTTTCAATTTCTGTGGCAAAAACGGAATCAGGAGAGTTAATCAATTTTTTATGTAATTTTTAAATATTTTAAATTCTTAATTATTGTGAATTATAGTGCGTTTAACATAAATTTTAAATAATATATGTTATCCACTTTGTCCCAATTTATGTGGCACATGTGAAATTTTGAAAGTGAAGTAAATTTTTAATATATTTTAAAAATATTTTAAGTTGTTTATTATTGTAATTTATATTACTCTTAATTAACGTAATTTTCAAATACTCTATGTTTTTCCCTCTGCACTAATTTATGTGGCGCATGTGAAATTTTGAGAGTTAACAATATTTTAATAAATTTTTAAATATTTTGATAATTTTTAAATACATAAATTAGTGCAATTTTTAAATACAAGCGAAATTTCATAATTTTTAAATACATAACATTATATAAAGAAAAGTAAGATAAATAAATTAAAATAAATAAAATATTAAATATAAATAGAGAGAATTAAAGGAGAAGGGCAAACCGGTCAAATGATTGACTGACCGTAAGCTCTTCTCATTCTCTCTTATATAACAGAGTTTTATATCTCTTCTCCTAAAATTCTTTTACTTTCCTTTGTATTGTTTACGTTTCTGTTAGAAAATGTAGTAGTCAATGTAGTAATTATAGAAAATTATTGGTGATCTATTTATATTATTCCTCACTATTACTATTTATCTTTTCTCCTAAAATTCTTTTCCTTTCCTTGTATTTCTTACTTTCTGTTAGAAAAAGTAGTAATCAATGTAGTAATTATACAATTTAAAAGGTAAGTTTCATTGCAAATTAATAAATGCGAAAATGTGGAAAGTCATGACATTTAATAGCATTTACCACATGGATTACTATGCATTACATCACTAGGCATATAAATATAAGAAACATCTTTAAGTGCAAATACTGGGTGATGATGGTATTACGCTGGCTGTTTTTAAAGGTGAGATTATATATTTTCTTTTATATAAATTAATGGTGAGAATAATATCTATCTTCTTTTATATCTTTTTTTATATATGTCACGATTCAAAATGGGTCATTAGTGACACCACACTTAACTTCCTAGGTGGGAGAACCAACGATACAAACCTCAAATTATATTAGCGATTCAACTTTTGAAATTCAACAATAATGCAGAAGCTCAACTTATGAAAGTAAGGAATAACAAAAATCACTAAAGTCTATTACATACGTTTCCCAAAATCTGAAAGTCATCACATCAAGGACATCTAATCTCAAAATTTCAAGTCTAAGAGTATCAAACACCAGAATAGATAAATAAAATAGTTTTGTGTTCGAAGACTAAGGATATCATGCCATAACTAAGAGAATTCAACACGAACTAGGTGGACAACTCACCTTGGAATCTGATATACTGGAGACTGGCTAAAGCTGAGGGCGATTCGAAGTCAATGGTACACTCGCTATACTCCACAAAAGAAAATAAAGAAAAAAAAACAAGTAGGGGTCAGTACAGGGCAACATGTACTGAGTAGGTATCATCGACCGACTCGAAATAGAAACCAATATGCATAAAGTAATAGTAGAAAATCAACAATAACACTTTACAAGTGGCAAACAACAAGATCCAAATCAAGTGATAACACAACGAAACAAGTAGGTAATCAATCAAAAATATCAAGAACCCACATGTGGACTCAGGCCTCTACACCACACTCTTTTGGAAAATAGGTTATTTGAGATTGGGTAATATTAAGTCATTTAGTTTATTTTTCTTTAATATTATCGTGTCGAAATGTGACACCCAATCTAATAATATTATGTCGGCTCATGACACCCTATCCAAATATATCTTGTCGGCTCATGATATTCGATTCAAATATATTGTGTGCTCGTGGCAACCGATCTAAATTTATCGTGCCAACTCGTGGAATCCAATCCAAAATATATATCGTGTGGGATCGTGGCACCCAATCCATAATATAATTAATTCATCATCCTCTATTCATCACTTTCTACTTTATTATCAATATTTCATCAAAACTTTTTTATTCAAGGCATTACTTTTAATAGAGCGAGTTTAAGATTATGAATTTCACGGTTTTGGAATTATAGACCAATCACCCAACACATCAATCATGCAAACCACACCAATTAAAATTCATAGTAAATTTCACACATTACTCAATGACTATCAATCACTATTAAGAGCCTATCTATGATATAGAACAAACAATAACCTATCTCAACTGAAGAATCAAAGTCAAGCAAGCTAATTTACTAATATTAATGCCTTTTTCTTTCTTCAAAGCCATAGAACATTTCCAATCTATCAAATGTACAATATTCGTAAGCAAATGAATCCGTAGACACCTATATTACTATATGTTTAGCCTAGACCCGAAAACTCACTCAAATCTATAATTAATTTCCTAAATCTCAAGTTTAGGGTTAAACCTCAATTTTTTTCCATAACATAAGTCTAATGATATTCATATAATCCAATACATTTAGTATTTAATTACATCTACTAATGTATCAAAACTTGAATCATAATGTGATACTATATAAAAAAATTCCAACCAAGAATTGAGTTAAAAGAAGAATTTGAAATTCTGGAAAAGAACGAAAATCAAATAAAGTAAAATTTACATGCAGAATTTTGTGTATTAGCAATGTATCCTCCTCTATCCATCATTACCCAATCATTACCGTGAATATCCTATCATCCTATCAATTATTACCTAATAATGAATCATAGAATTTGTCTCCAAAGTTTTAAGAACTCACGTGTATACAGGGGCGTATCTAGGGGGTTTCGTGGGTTCACGTGAACCCATGCTCCCATTCCTAGATCATATAAAGTAGTGTTATATTTTTAAAAAAATATCTAAATATAGATGTATGAATCCACATTCAAAGTATCATATAACACAATGATGCTTGAGTGCACTTCACTAAGTGAGATTAGAAATTTAAATCTGATATCTATTTCATTTTTTTTCTTTCTAAAGTTCAGTAACATCTCTCCAAATGGTTATCGCTAAGGTGTTTCAATTAATTTTCTTTTGCTTTTTTGCTTTAATCTTTCAAATTTTTAAATGTTTCACATTGGAAATTACTAATGTTCTTTTAGCAATGTAACCACGGGTTCAGTGTTAAGAATCTAAAAGTCAAACAGATCAAAATTTATATCTTAATTAGATTCATTTTTTCGTAATAGTGCACTCATACTCTCGAAATCCTAAATACGCTTCTGCATGTATAGAAACAATATGTCTTAAAACACTTAATAACTTTTGACTCCAATATAATACTCTGTATCCTCCCACTGACAACACATCTCTTATTTCATAAATCTACAATCTACAATCTTAGCTGAATGCAGTCGCTCGCCTGTGTCGCTGCAGGTAAGTTTTCATTCAAACCCTTCTCTTTTCTTTTATTTTATAAAATAATTATGTACAAAAAGTGACAAATTTCACTAACTTATTTTAATAATATAAGACTAGTAGTACAGGGTATTAAATAACTTATAAATTTATCTCATTAACTAAATTAATTATCTAAAATTACCCATCAACTAAATAATCATAGTTATTCAACAGTCCAAAATTTTATTTATAATTTATGTAATGAGTCTTTTATAAAATAAGAATCCCTAGTACTCTAAACGACCTAATGAGTTATTACATCAAATACCAATCTACCCAACGTTCATCCTGGAATGGTCAAAAGAAGAGTAAGGGTAGAAAAAGGACACCTGACTCGACGAAAATATATGGATATACGTCGCGCATATCAACCTCAATCTCCCAAGTGGACTCTCAACCGGACGATTCTTCTATTGGACCTTCATAGATGTAATCTCCTTTGACCTCAACTGCAGACCTTCCTGTCTAAAATAACTACCGACTCCTCATAAGATAAATTCTAATCAAGTAGGATCGAATCCCAGCAAATAATGTTGTTTATATCACCATGATATTTCTTCAGCATAGAAACATGAAACACTGGGTACACTTCAGACAACCCTGGAGGTAAAGCCAATTTATAGGCCACCTATCCAACACGCTTAAGAACTTCAAACGACCCAATATACCTAGAACTGAGCTTACCTCACTTACTAAACCTCACTACACCCTTCATGGATGAAAACTTCAACAACACTTGCTCTCTCTCCATAAAATTCATGTCCCTAACCTTTCGGTTTGCATACTCTTTTTGCCTACTCTCATCTACTAAAAGCTTCTCTTGAATGAATTTTACCTTCTTTAACGATTTACTCAAAAGATCAGTTCCTTAAGGTCTCACCTCAAATGCATCAAATCAACTAATTGAGGACCTACATCTTCTCCATACAATGCCTCAAATGAAGCCATAATACTCGAGTGATAGATATTATTATACAAAAACTTTGCCAAGGGTAAGAACTGATCCCAATGACCACCAAAATCTATCACGCATTCACGGAGCATATCCTCTAGCACTTTAATCATCCCCTTGGACTTACCATCAATTTGAGGATGAAATGTGGTACTAAGATCCAATTTAGTATCTAACTCATCCTGCAAGGTCCTCCAAAAGTTAGAAATAATTTGCGTACCTCAATCTGATATGATGGAAACTAGAACTCCGAGTAATCGAACAATCTCGTGGATATAGAGTTTGGATAGCTTTTCTTCATTATAAGTAACCTTAACTAGAATGAAGCGTGCAAACTTAGTTAACCTATCAATAATCACCTATATCAAATCAAACTTCACCAATGTCTTTGGAAGACCCACCAAAAAATCCATTGCAATTCTTTTCCACTTCCATTCAGGAATGAGCATTCTCTGAAGTATATCTCCAAGCCTCTAGTACTCATATTTTCCTGCTGACAATTAGGATAATGGGAAACAAAATCAATAATGTCATGCTTTATTCTACTCCACCAATAATGTTGTTTCAGATCACGACCCATCTTGGTTGCACCAGGATATATAGAGTACCTCGAACTATGAGCCTATGTAAGAATAATCTAAATCAAATTATCATATACCTCATGCCAAAACTTAGGGAGATTCTTGATCACCCTAATAGTTTTGTTTACTATGAGACAGAACCTTTATTTACCATTAAGTGTCTATGTAACGCATCACAATAGTTTGTGTAGTCCCATTCACAGAGTAGTTTCAATTCCTTCAAAATTTTCAATAAATATAGAACTGTAGGTCCATACTGTAGCGCCCCCATAAGTCATATACCATAATTCAAATAATACAAACCAACATAAAAATGCAGCATCTTCCACACATCACTGCTTATCACTCAAATGAAAACCCAAACTTTGTAAAACCCGTCGAGAAACTCCTAGTAAGTCTATGCCAAACTAGTTCATATTGCATGGTCATATCTGAACTCAAAGGCAAAAATCCATACAATCTTCAACTCCGAACCTAAGGTCTATACGAGATGTCTTATTCTTTCACTTTCTTAGATTCTTTCCATGGTACAAATTTCAAATACCTTGAACTCTTTAATATACTATTCTCGTGTTTCTTACTGTTATATCCCCGTACTTTTATACATTGGAACGCGTTTAAGTTCCTCTAAAACTGCCATGTGATCCATGTTATCCATGACATTATCAAATGATCCTAAGGAAGGGAGGGTGTAACGCCCAATATTTTGCATAGACTAGTTTTATGTGAGTAGTGATGGTTTGAAATAGGTTTGGAAGGATTTTAAAAGGGTTGAGTCCAAATAATTTATCATAATAGTCGACCTATTTGCTTAAGCTACTGGTTTGGATGTCCTATATAATTGAGCTACTTGATTATATGTCTAGCTTAAGTAGCAAGGATCACACAGGTTCTTAAGGGTAAGATTAATTGCTAACCTACTAAAAAGAACAAGTAGGTGACATACCTACTTAGAATGTGTGGACTACATTTAAATAAAAAGGGCAAGTAGGTGATGCAACTACTTATGAACTTTTGGCAGGAATTAAGGAGGTGATACACCTACTTTCTTAAAGTAGTGGACAAGATTATTCTGAGATACGAGATAGAGACTTTTATTCCCAATTTTAATTAATACACGAATTGGTTATAAATTTTAATTGGTCTAGATAATTAAGTGGAGATTAGGGATTAATTGAGAATAATTAAGTTAATTAGTTCACTAAGTGGGCCCCCACTAAGACACGTGGCAGAACCCAATTGGTGCATGAAGGATAGTGGGACACATGTCTACATGGACACATGTCAACAACATGGACAGCATAGGGACACATGTCAACCCCACATGGACAACATATATAAGCCTAGTAATGACTAAGACCTCATTTCTTTCATCTTCTACATTTTGAGAAATAGAGAGATAGAGAGACATGGAGCTTCAGCCATGGCTAGATGAACGTGTAGCCCTAATTAATGATCCAAAACTAATTTTTACAATGTAATCTCACCCTTTAGAAAGTCTACAGCAATGTGGGGTGATCATAGGAGCAACAAAATCGAGTTAATTGAAGACATCAAATTTTAGCCGAGTTGAGGAATCAAATTGTTAAGGTAAGGTCTAATCATATTTTTACACATTTTAGTAAGGGTTTAGACGTACTGTAAATGCTAAATATAAATTGAATTCGTGAAATTATGAAGGTTGATGTTAAAGTGTTGCTAAACCGTATAAGGGAGCTGTTGTAGTTAGAATTGATGAATTAATTTTAAGTAGTATTTTGATTGTTGTTATCATGAACTATGTGATGAGAGTGAAGGAATGAAATGGTTAAAGTTGAGATTGAATTTGTTTTGTGGGCTATTGTGGAACTTGTGGTGATATTAACATGGTTTTCATACACGTGAATGAATGATATTGTGGTCGCATGTGGGCTGGTATAGGTCACAAATTTAGATGAAAATATGGTATGAGATAACCTATAAGAAGTATATGTGTTTTTCTTGGTATATTCGTAAGTGTTCGTAAAACTTTCAGGCATCTCTCTATGTTGTGGTTAGGGGCTGTTTTGATATGTTGTTGTTCTTCTTTTTGAGCTTGGAAGATTAACGATAATTAAGATTATACATTGTGTTGTATGTGGGTTGGGCTGTTATAGGGTTGTTTGGATGAAAAAGTTATGATTATGGATCCTTAAGAATAACTGGAACATGTCATAATCATATGTAGATTATTATCGAATGTTGTAAGTGTGGACTGTTTGGGATATTGTGCAGGCTATTCGAAGGGTTCTCAAGTATTGTCTTGAATAGCCTTGATATGATACTTGAACGTGTGGTTATTGATGTTGGTTTAGTCATTGTGTAGTTGGTTTGAATATATGAGAAACGTCGTCTAGTTTCTAGAAAGGAGTTACTAATGTTAGAATACGTTTTGAATCTCCCCATAGCTTAACCATAGTTCTTGACGTCTTAATATATGTAGAGGCACTACAGGCAGTGTACACGCATTATGTTATGAATAAGCGCTAAAAGTATGTAAAACTATCCCTTCTTTCTTTTGGCATGTCTTAGCTATAAGTGATATATGATATGAGCTTTGGGGTAATTCCATTCATAAGTTCTGAGTGTGATTCATGACTCTTATTCACTTATTGATGTTAAAACTCTCAAAGTAGTTGAGCTACTGCCCTCGAGTCTTTGATATGTTGAAAAGTAGTTGGATGTGTAAGCTCATATTCTTAAAGACTCTATGATGACAAAATGTCTCTGATTCCATAAGTTATTTCGCATTATCTTGATACATGTCTATAATTCCTGAGGGTCCATTTGATATGGTCCATAGTGACATTCAAAAATTACTTGAGATGACTATTGTCTTGATTTTCAAATAATGGTTCATTTTGATTATTCTAATGAGTCTCAGACGATGATCTAATTGTATATGGTTGCTCATAATATTCTACTCGTGTATGTTGTTATTACCTCTTTCACCGAGTCCCGGGCCGGGTATGTTATCGTGCACAACTTTATTACATCTTTACCGAGTCCCTCACTAGAGGACCAGGTATGCTATATGATGATATGATGGTGCAGTAATATGATTATAACACCGAGTCCCATAATGGGCCGGGTACGGTATACGTGTATACAACTTTATTCACTGAATCCCTTACTAGAGGGTTGGGTACGATATATGTATATGATGATATGATAATATAATGATACGATTATGGCACCGAGTCCTAAAATGGTTCGGGTATGATATATGATAATGATATGCATGATTTGCTTCATAAGGCACAAGTACAGTGAGTTTTGGTATAGACCCTTTTTTATGTATATATATGTTTAATCCAGGGGTACGGCGGGGACCTGTCCCTCCATATGATACTGTTGATACTCTTAGAGGTTTGTAGACATATGTGTGGGTTGTGTGTATATGTTTTCGGTTATGCTTGTATGATTTGTATTTTGGGATGTTGTATGTAGTGACAGTCTTGTCGGCTCGTGTATTAGGATGTTTAAATTAATTATGCCTCTTCAGGAGACAGGTTACCTTGATACACGTAGGTAACGCTTAAGATGACATCATGTTTTCAGAAAGTCTCCATATGGTATTTGGTTTCAGTTTGACAAGGTCTAATAGATATGTACATAAGTGTCCAACTTGGACACTAGTCACGACATACGAGGTTGGATCGTGACACTTACACTAACTCATTTACCAAACTTATCCTTTGACCCACAACCCATGATATTTTACCTCATCCTTTAAACCAAAACTTTAAGTGAAACCCTCCTTTAGGTCCTTTAACTATCAAAGTAACCAAATTTATGATCCAAGCCATGCCAATTCCTTCTAAATGCTCAATACATGATACGATCGATCATTTCTTACCTTATCAATTCATACCTTGAAAAAACATACTACCATGAACGTACACTCACAATGAAAAACCAACAGTGTCACCTAATTCCCTTATCGATCAACATTACCTAATACCTTGAAGATCTTTATGAATTCACGTATCTTAGCTTATCATTAATTGCCTCTCCACCGACCAAACTATATATTTCGTTAAAACCCAACGATACTAGTTACCAAACTCGAAACCACAAAAGAATTTATCACCACACTCGGAAAGAATGCCTGTAGACTTCTTTCTCAAATCTTATCTAATAGTTTTTAAGCCATATAAATGATACGTAACACCATAATCATAACCAGAGCAAAACAGATGGAACCACGTGTCTCTAAATCAAATTCTCCACTCTGTCTGAATATACATCTTTGGCCTTGCAATCAAAGTAACTATCCATGTTCTCGCCTCCTTTTGAATCTTAAACTACATCCCACTAATTCTTTCCATTTATAACTCTAGCTCCTTTAAATTCTATTCAGGCGGTATTTCAACACATCCTATAACTTTTCATACAACCACGCTACTCACCAAATAGTAGCAAACTACAACCTTAGATACTCGCAAGTCGTTATTACCATACATAATCAATTTAACCAAAAATTCATATCAAATAGTTGCATCATAATCATAATCTATGACGAACTCTTGTTACCATTATGCTTAGTAGACCTTGCCATCACCTCAAGTCAATCTTGTCATTGACATGACACCTCAAAACCTAGCTATATTGACCAAATCCAAAGGACTAACCCAATTTTTCTACGCATATTCTTACTAAAATCTTCAATTGTCTTTACCCAAGTTTACTCGTTGAGACTTCCTTTACCCATAATCTTGTCATTCCTACGTTGATCCACTCCCTTGGAGCTTAGGATGAAATCACCGATTCTCATTTAGAATCTTTAGAATACCTTGACAACCTAAACGCATTAATCATATAAATGATCCACCACTAAAATTTTCCTTATAAAGAATGTTAAACCCAAGCATCTATAATAACAAACTAGTTGGTTTCTCAACTGTGAATGCAACGTTGAATCTCATTATACGAGCATGTGATACAACTAATAACTCCTTAAGTAGTTAGTATTCGCACTTGACAATCGATGTATCCATTTTCATATACCACTGGTACACCACCATGAAAGTCCGTTAGATCCACTACTAGAATACATTATACCCATCGAGAATATCTTAACCAAATGGACCATACATTTCTACCCATTGAATAGCTGTAAAACATTACCAAATCTATTCCATTTCTAGCCCAAGCGATATAAATTCTTTTGTACATCAGGTCGCTAGCAGAAGTAACACAATCCATAACTCTAACCAAGTAAGCATCTGTATCATTGTAGTAGTATTACCATGACCCTCTTTGATGTCTACTCAATCTATGAAACCACAACAGAGATTCTGACCTCAATCCTTTCACAAAGCGGTGAAATCCACTCTTCTGGATTGAAGCAAAGTTGTGTAGCATATTTGGATAAGGCATGAAACCTGGCCTCATAGGCTGCTATGAACATCTTCCCTTGCTATATATTCAGGAACTCATCTCCCTCTTGTACTCAAGGTCTGAGGGATATATTTCTCTATGAAGAAGTTAAAAGGCGCTACCCAATTCATAGGTGGTGCCTTTGTTGGACGGCACTCAACAAGAGACTGCCACAATATTTTGGCGTCTCCATGAAATTGGTGTGTACAAACTCAATACCAAATCATTCTACTATATCCATTTTATGAAGCAGCTTCAAAAAATCAACAAGAAAATCATAAGCATCTTTAGATTCGATACCCCTAAAGACTAGGGGTTTATATTTCAAGAACTTAACAAAGAGATCATCCTGGTCACTACCGGCCCTGTAGTTAATTGAAGAAATACGTTTATTTCTAAGGATGTATCCATGTGATGAGCCACACAGTTGCATGTTGTACTCCCTAAATCTAAGATTTGATATGATAATACACTGAGATAGGTGAGAACCCTGTGGATCATCTCTAGAGTAAGCTGGGGTTGTGCTTCTTTCGCTTGAATCTACTCATCCTCCACTTCAATATCCTTTCTAGCTACCTCATCGCTCGATGGAGAGGTCACCGCTCTTTTCCTGGCTGGCCCAACAGCCTGACCTCTTTGCCCCTGGTGGCTTTCTCCTGCAACCTTTACCATGATCTCTCGTCACTACTCCTTCTTTGGCTACAACCCTAACGGATAGTTTAGGCATTGTTGTTGTCCTAATTTTGATCATTTGCGAAAAAAGAGTGAAGAAGGTTCGATACCAATTTGTATCACTTAGATACCAATTGAATTCAAGTAATAAATGAAAGAAGTAAAGAAGGGAGTTCTTCTAAAGTTCTGTAGCCTCTCGAAGAAAAGTAAATGTGTCCCCATACCTCCGCGAGACTATACTAGACTTGTCCTTATTGTGATGAGATTACCGAATCTAAGGCTCTGATATCAAGTTTTTTATGATCCAAAATGGCCATGAGTGCCCCCCATACTTAGCCTCCTAGGTGAGAAAACCAACGATACAAACTCCAACTTATATTAGCGATTTAGCTTATGAAATACACCAATAATATGGAAGCTCAACTTAGGAAAGTAAGAAATAATAAAAACCACTAAAGTCTATTATATACGTTCCCTAAAATTTGAATTCATCACATCAAGGACATCTACTCTCAAAATTTTAAGTCTAAGAGTATCAAACACCAGAATAGGTAAATAAAATAGTTTGTGTTCGAAAACTAATGACATTATACCATGACTAAGAGAATTCAAAACGAACTAGGGGGATAACTCACCCTAGAATCTGATATACCAGAGACTGGTTAGAGCTGAGGACAAGTTGAAGTCAATGGTACACTCGCTGCACTCTACAAAAGAAAACAAAAAAATACAAGTAGAAATCAATACGGGGCAATATGTACTGAGTAGGTATCATCGGTTGATTCAAAATAGAAATCAATATGCATAAAGTAATTTGCAGAAAATCAGCAATAGCACTTAACAAGTGGCAAACAACAATATCAAGATAAAGTGACAACATAACGAAACAAGTACGTAATCAATCAATAATTTCAAGAACACCCATGAGGATTCATGCCTCTACACCATACTTTTTTGGGAAATAGATTATTTGAGATTTAGTAGTATTAAGTCATTTCATTTATTTTTCTTTAATATTTTCATGTTGAAATGTGACTCCCAATCTAATAATATTGTGCCTACTCGTTACACCTGATACAAATATATCATGTCAGCTCGTAGCACCCGATCCAAATATATCACGCTGTCTCGTGGCACCCGTTCAAACATATATCATGTCGGCTCATGGCGTATAATTCCATTATATAATTAATTCATCATTCTTTATTCATCACTTTCCACTTCATTAACAATATTTCATCAAATCTTCTTTATTCAAAACATCACTTTTTATAGTGCGAGTTCAAAATTATGGGTTTCACGATCTTGGAATTATAGACCAATCACCACAATATATCAATCATGCAAACCACAATAATTAAATGCATAATAAACTTCAAATTTGCATACCAAAAATGGTGAAAATATCTATTATATATATATATATATATATATACATGCAAACCACAACAATAAAATGCATAATAAACTTCAAATTCACATACCAAAAATGGTGAAAATATCTATTATATATATAATGTGAACTATAAACTATGATTTTATATTTTTTTAGGAACAAATGTAACTTGGAGTTCGAAGTCTAAAGAAAATATTTTGGAAGCCTATAAAAAAGATAAGGTTGCTCAAAAATTCACACACAAAAATTGGTTGGTCGTTAATTATGTTGTGAAGTGTTATTCTTTTAAATATGCATTTATCTTTTACCCTTTGTTGGTGCTAGAGAAAAAGAAAGTCAAAAGAAAAGAAGACACAAAAGAAGAGTTTGCTTCAATAATTTTTTTTTATGAAAAAGGGTCAAATATACCCCTGTGCTATTGAAAATATTTTATATATACCCTTTGTTATACTTTCGGTTCATATATACCCCTTCCGTTATGCTTTGGCACATATATATCCCTAATTTTAATGGAAGGACACATGTCAGCTTATGAATCAAATAATCTATCCCCAATTTTAAATACCCAATTTCTTTAAAACCCACTCATTTCTTCAAGTGATCCATCTTGAATCAAAACTATTTTTATAACTCATCTCCTCTAACTAAAACTTTCATTAAAATCAGTCCTTAACCACCACAAAAGCTCACTATAAAACTTAAGGAGGAAGTGACAAGCTAATACCATCTGGATTAAATACTTAACTTTCGCCAATCTACAATCAACAAAAGCATCTCACAATATAAATTGGATAACTTTCTTAACACAAATGATGAAAATACCCTTTAAAGAGAAATTGTTGATAGTGAAGCTTATAATTAGAAACTGCAGTTAAAGGAGATGGTGTGGGGATTGCATTAAGCTTCTATTTTTTACTCTTGTAGTACCCTTTTGGTACTGCTATTATTAATAAAATTTCTTTATCCTATATCAAAAAAATAAAAGCAGTGCTTCTTGCTTCTCAGTTACTCCTTAAGTTTTACAATGAGCTTTCGTGGAGCTTGAGAATGCTCGTTTTAATGGAAGTTTTAGTTTGAGAAGATGACTTATGAAAATAGTTTTGGTTCAAGATGGACCACCCGAAGAAATAGGTGGATTTTAAAGAAATTGGGTGTTTAAAATTGGGGATGGGTTATTTGATTCATAACCTGGCATGTGTCCCTCCATTAAAATTAGGGATATATATGTGTCAAAGTATAACGCGAGGGGTATATTTAAACCAAAATTATAACGAAGGGCATATATAAATTATTTTCAATAGTACTGGGGTATATGTGACTCTTTTTCCTTTTTTTATATAATTTAAAAGGCATAATGCATATGATCATAATGTGAAAATTTAGTGGGCATTGGTCAAGTTTCATTATAAATTTTTAAAAAGGAGTTTTTTCATTTTAAAAAATGAAAAATAATTTTTGAAATTTGGAGTTGTGTAATACATTGAAATTATTTATGAATATTTGTGAGTAATTTAGAGCAAACATCTTTTTGTTGTTTTCCAAATTCTTGAAAATTATAGTTGAATTTTAAAATTTCAAAGCGAAAGGTGTTTTTTGAAGTTAAACTCAAAAAAATCGTGGTCAAACGCATTTTTAGTAACTTGTGATAGGGTAGGCATGAGAGATAGAGAAAGATGTGAATTTCGATAGAAAATGAAAATATATGAATCATTGATTTTTTTAGTGATTTCTTAAAGTACGATGCGGATTCATTTTTTCTAACGAAAGCTTAGTTTCTTATTGTTTGTTGTTTTTTTGTTTCTTTTTAAAAATTTAAGTCACCCAAACTTAAAATTATAGGATGGTCAAAATGAAGGTGTAACGATAAATTCTGTTTTCGCAACTCAATCATAAAAAAATTGACGTTTTCAAACTCTGTCTCTACCTCACTTAAGGAACGTAAAATAAAGAGAATATGTGATAAAATAATTAATAACTACCATGTATTCTACAATTTTAATTTTCACTATTATTTCTTTCTTATGTTTCCTCGAATTTATCTTTTGTTTGTCAAGTTTAAATAGTTAATTTTATTGAGTTGTTTCATATTTATATTGAAATTGAAATGTTTTCTACTAATACATCGATATAAAATTTTGTATAGAATATTAAAAGAATTATAAAAAGATGTAGAATCATCAATGATATTTTTTTCTTAGTATTTTCTTTATTTTGAATATACGCTCGAAGTAATTATTTATTTACATTATGATTTGGACTTAGATGATGTTTCAAGGAACTCGATCAATTAGACATGGCAAAGATGAAATTTTTTATGTATGTCAAATCAGATCTTCAAAAGGTTTATCATCCCTATTTATAGATGTCTATCATTTAGGTTTTTTTAGTAGGCATATTTATTTTATTATGTTGTTTTTCTAAAATTTATTGTGAATCAACTATTTTATGTCTTAAACTTTTGTTCCTCGCATTATCTTGAGAAAATTGTTCATTTCTTCTTAAAAGGATGTCCGATACTCATTTCATGTTTGATGTTGCTACATTCATATAACTAAAAGGTCGACAAACAACTAAACGGTAAAAAGACCAAAGTGTAAAGGGGAAGATTTTTGTTAAAATAGTCGGTGCTTATCGTATGATTTTCCTCTCATCTTGAAATGTATAGATATGAGTTATTACTAACTAACAAACAACGAAGCTATAATATTCCGGGTATTTAAAAATTAAAATTTGATATAATAAGGCTAAGCATTGCAAAAATAGCCTCGGTGGATTTTTAGGTCAAGTATCCCGAAAGATAAAAAAATTCCAAAAATTGCATTTCTAGAAGGGGGCGCAATAGGTCCACATTGCGGACCTCTCCCCTATAGTACAAATTGTTTCCTAAGTCAAAATTTAGCCAAAATCTCATTCGCTCAAAATTGGCCGGTCAGGGAACAAGTCCACGTCACGGACTTGGGGTGGATTTTTATGTTCGAATTCAGTGTTTAAGTAGGGACACTTTAGACATTTACCTAACTATTAGTGAATTAATTAATATTTTTAGGACCTAATTCGGCTCTATAAACTAACCTAAACCCCTAATTTCATTCATTCTACTACAATTCTCCTATTCAAATAATGCTCTATCTACGAAAGCTCTCAAAGACTCCATTGAAGATCTCCAAGGAATTCTCTCAAGCTCTCCATTAAAAGTCTAAGTTTCTTCAATTTTCTTTGGTCTTCTTATTTAAGGTATGTGGGTAATTCATCCAAGGGTACCTTTCACTCATGAAGCCCATCAAATTCTCATCTTTTTGTTAAAGTCAAGTATATATTTTTCATGGGTTTTTATGATCTCTATTTCAATTACATGAATTATGATTTCTAATTATGACTATGATTCTATGTCAATATAAATTAATGGTTATTGCATAAAATTGAAGAGTTTTTCAATGAATTTCCTACATTGATCTTTAGGGTTCATGATATGGATTATGGTATTTACAATTATACATTCAATTAATATTATTTTCATGAATTATGTATGAGTTGATATAAAGTATATGACCATGCATGTTTTCAAGTCAATTTCATGATTTTCAAGTCAGATGATCATATATTCATGTTTTCACCTTATTTTCAAGTATAAGTCATGATAATGAATTTTAAGGAATTTTCAATGATGCTTATGAATGACTCATGAAATATTTTGAATGATGTTTCAAGCAAGCTAATGATAGGGTGACTTAAAACCCTAATGATACTTTTATGAAAAAAGATTCGTAATAAAGGAAGGGTTACACCCACATTACATAAATCACATGGTAATGAGCTACTCTTATGAACAAATTTTGTGAATGATTATCACGGTCTTTGAATGACTCATGAAAAGTAAAAAAGGATGACGAAGGAGCTACTCTTATGATATACGTATGTTATGAATGATATTCCATTGGGAGTTGTACGTAGCACCGAGTGGACTAGTAGCGATTACCCATGTCCCATAAACAATGTGCCACCGTAGGAAAAGAAATTAGAGGCGAGTACCCAATCTCAAGGATTAGAGGCGAGTACCCGATCTAATGATGATAATGCTTTTATGTCCTGGCAAGATATATTGGGCTTTTTTTTGATGGGGCAATACATCGGAATTCCATGTTATAGCTCGCATAGTCTTAATATCAATTACGGTTATCTCCCGCATATGTATGGTCCATAAAATATTCTAAATGACTAATCCTCTCTTTACTTTTATATGATACTCTTATGTTTTATTTTGCATTGACCCTTCTTATCTTTACTTATGATTTTACTACCTCTTCTATCATGATATTTGAAATTGTCGTTGCACAATATGGTTTTCTTATGTATTGCATTACCTACATACTTAGTACATTTAAACATACTAACACATACTTTATTGCCTACATTATATCACAATGTAGGGACAGCCTCTCCATCTTATTCTTATGGCTAGTCGGTGATTCATTTGAAGATTATGTGGTGAGTCGTCATGCTTCGAGGGCAAGCCGAGTCATTCTTTCTTTTATTGTCATTTCTAGACTTTGATGATGTTTTGAGACTATCATATGTCATGTTATCTCTTTCTTTGAGGGTGAGCTAGGAACATGTCCTAGTCCTCACCTATGTAGTCATGTAGAGGCATGTTGGATAAATGTGTTTGTAGTCTATGTTGTCTTGATTCACTCTGGTTATGCTATGTCTTCTTAGACTTTTATGAGTTTTCGCTTATTTCTTACCTTATGTATGTTTATGATATGCTAAGAGGCTTGGTTGAAATTACCTCGGGAATTCTAATTGTCGTGTCACATCTAGGCCCTAGGTCGTGACAAAAGCCTTACTATTCAATCGGCTATTATTTACATAGTAACAAAAAATATTTTGACTTTTTATTAAAGAAAAATTTTGAAGTAAAAATAAAAATCAGCTTATTATTTTTAATAAGGTCAAAAAAGATCGCACGAAGCGCAGCAGAGTTTACTAGTGTGTACAAATAATTTAAAAGTAATAGAAATTAGAAAAGAAAGGCATGTTAAATAGAATTGTAGGAATTACATCCTTTAAATAAATAATTATATAAAAGGTAAAATTAATTGCATCCTTTAAGGCTCTTTAAATGGAATTGTAAAATTGTCATATAAAAGGTGAAATTAATTGATTTATAAGTGTCCTAGAAACTTGAAAATTCAGGTGTTAGTTTTGTTTTTATATTTTATTTTATTCGGAAGAGATCCTACACGAGGCTCCCACCTCTCGTGCACAGCCAGGGGTTGAGCAGCACCCCCAAGCCTTAACATAAATAAAATAAAATGAAAATACACGGAGGAGGACATAAACCTTACCTCCGAACTTAAGATGGTTCATGAGTCGGCCGACCTATGAATTTCGGCCACCTCATCCCCATTTCTAGATGAAAAGCGATAAACCTATGAGAGGACTCCTCTCGATATAATGCGACTAAGAAAAACGTAAATGAGGAAGACTCTCCCCTTCTATGTCAATACAAGAAAGAAACCTATACTAATCCTATTCAACTAAGTTACATTTAATAGCTAAATTGAAGAACAAGTATATGAAACTTCCACTTTCCATGGGTCAAGATCGTTCATTTCATCTTCGCCTTCTTAATCTTTTTCATACCGAGCTTATCCATGAGATGCGAGTGCTTCATACAATGTTAGTGCATGGTGCTGCAGATTTGGTGACATATGGAAGTATACCATTTGATGAGTCTTAAGTCAGTTAACTTTTTCAAGATCGCTCGACTAACGTCTTCAATTATCTGTTTGGGTTGTAACTTCTTGGGGTATATAGTTGCTGTATATGCTATCATATTGTAACATGTGGGACCATTTTGATATTGCATGATGTATATTATTGAGCTTTTGCTGACTGTTGCTAAAGTGTGTGTTGGTGTATTGCTGCTCTGTATGTTCCTGCACTTCCAACAACAGCCTTTGCAGATCAAGAACAACTAGTGTTGAGGTATGCTGTTTTCTGCTTGCCTCTGATGCTGCTGTGGAGTTGTTGCTGCTGTTGATCAGCTGCATTAACTCCTACTACTGTAATATGGCATATGCAAGTGATGTTGTTGAGATGTTGGTGTAAGAATTTCAAACTCCGCTGCTGCAACTCCAACCCAAGGCTCAAATTAGCATAAAACCTGCACAAGGAGACACACAACAGAAAACAAAAATAGAACCAGAGTTTCCTTTATGATGGCTGTAGAATGGGGTTCCATGTGGTGGATGTTGTGTTACTGGTTTGGACAGTTATTGTTGTGGACTCTTGTATGTTGTTGTATTGCTGGTTGACATTTTCCATGTCTGCAGCTACATGCATAAACAAAAGGCCAAGAGAAGAGAAGATAGCTACTCTATCCCTTATCTCTAGTGGTATGGTAATTATTCTAGGAAAGCAGTACACTAGGGAGACTCTCCCTTTTACAATGGTCCTGAATATCATTATATATATCAGCTATTATTACAAAGTATGAACAAATCTACTTGAATGGAAACTAACACTAGAGCATGATTAGTGATGTCCTTCAAGATGGTTAGTGGATCTTCTTCATCTTTGTTCTCCTAAAGCTAGCCATGCCAGCTTTGTCCATTTTGTAGTATCCCTTGGTCTCTCTTAGAAGTTGTTGAAAACTGTAGTAGTGTTGTGTATGGTCATTCATGTGGCTTTCTTTTGAGAGTGTATCTGCAGGGAAATTAGCTTCCCTAAAGATATGTCTGCAATGGAAGCTTTCCATCTTGCTAATCAATACGTACAGCTCAGTGAGATAGGTGTGAATATTCCATGGTGGTTTCATCTCTTGTTTGAGCCACTTGATCAATAGCTCAGAGTCTACTTCAAGGGCTACCCTACTGTAGCTATGTTGAAGACACCATTGAATACCAATAAGAGTTGCTTGTACTTCAGCTTGGCTATTAGACCCAAAGCCTAGAGGAGAGGCAAAGACATATATCAACACTCCATTATGGTCCCTAAGAATGCCCCATGCCCCTATCTTCCCCGGATTGTTAAGGGCACTCCCATCTGTGTTTAACTTGACCATTGTAGGCTGTGTTTTAGTCTAGCATACCTTGGTTACTCTCAATTCCTGTTGGCTTTTTTCCACCATGGTAACCAAGTCTGCCCACTTACTTGGCAAATCAATATATGGATACACAGTAGATATAAGCATATATAGATCTTTGGTTACTGAGAAGGTTACTCTAGTTGCATTAGACTTCTTGCCTTCATACTTGCATGCACATCTATTCTTCTATAGATTCCAACACACAAAAATAGGTATGGCTTGCAGTACTAACTTGTGCAGATCACTGTTGTATTTGATTAGCCACCACCTCATTAATAGGTTTTTTAATGGTGTGATGTTGTGTTGAAGACCCCATGATCCTGAGAAGTGTTTCCATATGTGTTGTGCAAAGTAACCTGATACAAAGATATGGTCTATATCATCAAGACCTGCTCTATAGCAACAAGAGCATGCAACAGGTTCCTGTCCAAAGGCTATAATTCTGTCATTTATAGGGAGCTTAAGTCTGAAAGCTCTCCACAGTAGAAAAGAGGCCTTGAAAGGAATACTATTGTGCCATATGTTGCTGTTAGTGAGTGATCTTGTCTTTTTCTTTCTTACCAACTCCTAGGCTGATGAACAAGTGAAATTACCATGAGAATTAGGCTTCCAGTAGGCTTGATCCTGCATATTTTGAATGTAGTTGATGGGAGTGCTGAGAATTCTGCTCACTAGCTGAGGGGGTGCATGTTTTCTTACCTTCTCTTCATTCCATCCTCCATTCTCCATGAATTCTGAGACAGTAGTGTTATTCAATCTAGGGAGGCTTTTCTTTTGGTAAGCTAAGGGACCTACCCCTAGCCAATCATCCTACCAAAAACTGCTTGTTCCAGACTTGATCCACCACTGTATATGAGGTTCTATATCCTTTTTGTTGATCATCATATGCTTCCACATGAGGGACTGCCCTGTGCCCCATTTTTTAATAACTGGATGAGCCCTTTGACAGTACTTTGCTTTCAGGAATTCCCCCCACAGAATCTTCTTTGATCTGAATGTCCACCACTATTTGTATTGGAAAGATAAACACACTTCCTCTAAGTTTTTAGTAGCTATACCACCTTCCTCATAAGGATAACTAAGAGTATCCTATGTGGCCCAGTGGTATTTTCTTCTTTCAGTGTTCCATCCCCAAAAGAAATCAGCAATGAGCCTTTTGATCTGGTTCATAGTGGTCTTGGTTGGGCTGATAGCTGACACCAGGTGTATAGGAATGGATTGCAGCACTGATTTCACCATTGTGACTCTACCTTCATAGCTCAACATCTTAGTCTGCCAGCCCCTGATTCTGTTTAGAACTTTAGCAACCATATTAGTGAAATATATGATCCTTTGGCGTCCAATATAAAGTGGATAGCCCAAGTAAGTGATAGGTCCATTAGTGCATTTGTATCCTGTGATCATGCTGACCCTTTCCACTATATCTGCTGGAGTATTCAATGGCATCATGAGCTGACTCTTATCTTTGTTGATAAGCTGTCCTGAAGTGGCTTCATACAATTCGAGAGTTTTGTTGATCAATGATAGTGAGAAGTTACTGTCACATCATCTGCAAAACTCAAGTGATTTACTTGGGGTCCTCTTCTTTCCATGTGGAACCCTGTATATAGATAATGATGGTGAAGATTGTTGAGCAATCTAGATAGTATTTCAGCGCCAATGATGAATAATGTCGGGGATAAAAGATCTCCTTGCTTGAGGCCTCTTGTAGAGTGGAAGAAATCATGCCTTGCACTATTAATAATGACCGAATACCAGTTGTTTGACATAATCCTCCAAACCATATCAATCAACATTTCTCCAAACCCCATCCTCCTCATGACCATACATATGAATGACCAAGAGACCCTATCATAGGCCTTGGCCATATCCAATTTGATAACTATATTATCCCCAGCCTTTGGTTTCTTGATGTTGTGGATGATTTCTTGAGCCAACATTATATTTTAAAAAATTCTCCTGCCTTTAACAAAACCAGATTGGTTTTCTGAGATTAGTTGAGGCAGAATTGGGGTAATTCTGAGACTTAGCAACTTAGAAATAATCTTGTTAGTGTAGTTGCTAAGAGAAATAGGTCTGTAATCTGAGAGACTGTTAGAATGCTCATTCTTTGGCAGTAGAGCTAGGCATGCATGAGAAATGAACTTGGGAAGACCATGTTCATTGAAAAAGTACTGAACTAATCGCAGTAAGTCTTCACAGATGATATCCCAACATGATTGATATAATTTCCCATTCATTCCATCTGGTCCAGCAGCTGATGTAGAGCTCATGGAGAATACCACTTTCTTCAATTCCTCCATAGTAGGTAAAGATTGTAGGCCCTCATTCTGCTCCTCTGTAACCATCTTTGGAATATATTGAAGAACATCTTCCCTGATTTATCTCTCTTCACTAGTGAATATTTTTTCAAAATGTGCAGTGGCTGCCCTTGCAATATTGTCCTCACCTTGAATGGGGTTGCCATGTTCATCACTAATCTGATGGATGAAAACTTTTCTTCTTCTTCCTCTAATAATAGCATGAAAATAGCTGGTGTTGGCATCTCCATCTTTGAACCACTGTATTTGAGTTTTCTTCTTTAAGATAGACTTCTCTATCTTCAGATATCTGATGTATTGAGCATTGATTTGATGTAGCTTGGACCTATTTTCTTCAGTATTATCACTGATTATCTTCTCTTCAGCTTGTCTCACCTGCTCTTCATATTCTTTAACTGAAGCAAAGAGGTCCCCAAACTCATTTCTTGACCATTTACTGAGAGTATTAGAAACTCTTTTCAGTTTTTGTTGGAAACTTCTCATTGGATTACCTTCCACAGAATTATCCCAGCATGTTTTTATAGTGCTAAGGAAGTTCACATTGTCTGTCCAGCAGTGTAAGAATTTGAAGTACTTGGTAGCATTACCCTGTCTTGCCACACCTTCAAGTAGTAGAGGACAGTGGTCAGATCCTGTAGAAGCCAAATGACTAACAGTTGTTACAGGCATGATTTCTAACCATGAATCATTAACCATGGCCCTGTCAAGTCTTTTCCAAATCCTAGCATCTTTGTCTCTATTGTTGCACCTGGTGAACTTCTGCCCACAGAACCCCAAATCAGTGAGTCCACAGGCTTCTATCACACTAATAAAGTCAAAGCTCTTATTCATATTGTATGGTTGGCCCCCCATCTTTTGTTCAACATCTATAATAACATTGAAGTCTCCAATGGTGCACTAAGGTTTCCCTTTACTAGAAAATTGCAGCATCTTATCCCATAAGTCTCTTCTCATATAGTCCTTGCATTTTGCATATACAAAGGTAATGAGGTAGCTGTTAGGACAAGCCACATGAGTAATGTCACAAGTCATTTGCTGTTCATCCTGGTCAATAATGTTGCATACAATGTCTTTATTCCAGAATAACCATATTTTGATGTTGGAGTTGGACATAACATTATCCATTCCTAGCAGAATTCTGTGAAACTAAATTTGAGATTTGTTGGAGAATGGTTCCAACACTGCTATAATAGACAGCTTATGGAAATCTTTCAGCCTTTGTAGCCTGTCAAGGCCCCCCTAAGTATCAATACTCCTTGCATTCTAGCAAATTGTACTAATCATCAAGGTTTTTGAGCTTTGGACCTAGTATTGATGTTGCTTATGAAAGCAACATTATCAGAACTACTGATGGTGCTTTGTTTAGTCTTCTTCTTTGTTTGCTTACTTTTAGAGGGTGGATCATTCTTCTTCTTATCTTGCTGACTTTTCTTCTGTACTAGAGCTGTCATTGTAGATTTGAATGCCTCTAGTTGGTTTTCTTGTTGTTCATCCTCCCACTGGTCAGGGTCTTCCTTATCTTCAGAATGAGTGACCCTATATTCATCAGACAAGTCTTCTGAACTGTCTTCTTTACTAAGCACCTGCCTCTCATTGGTTACATCATAAATTTACAGAGGTGTGGCATGATCAGTTGTTGTGTACTCCTCTTCCAAAACATCTGATATGGTTCTCTGGTTAAGATTCACACTTGGTTGCCTTGATTGCTTCTCCTGGATAAGTTTCTTTTTAATGGCATCCCTTTTCTTCTTGCTAAGAGAGAATGTGGCCTTGTTGTTGAGGATCTGAGAATGTGTATTGTGGTTTGTTTTACTGATATTAGGAGTTTAATCCTCTCCCATATTTGATTCAGTAGCCTGCACCTCAGTTTGTTGCCTTTGACCCTTATTGGCTTGAATATTAGCCACCTTACCTTGTACTGTAACATTGGGATTGTTCCTTCTGAGCTCATCTTCTTTTTGGGTATCAATTTGTTGTTCTTGTATCCTTGACCTGCTAGCATTTGAAGGATTGGTTGCAGGGGTTTTATAGTCTTTCCTAGGGTCAACCATCAGAGATTCCCTCCCCCTCTTAGCCCCTTCCTGCATGTTAGTGATTTTCTCTTGTATTTCCCCTTCCTCAACCCTACATACTTCTTCAGCCAGAATAATAAAATTGTTTAACACATTTAAATTATTAGGGGGGCCATGGGGGTGTGGGAATATTAAGTCAATACCTGTGCTGTTGATATTGTTGCATTCCACAATATTCAACTCTGAACTTGGTTTCACTCTATCATCAATATTTTGATCTTTTTCCTTATCTGCAGGTCTGCTAGTTCCACCTTACTGAATGTGATTATGGGAAGTGGGATATACTATTTTTTAGGGAAGGGGGGGTTGGCTCTGGACTCCAAATTCAACATTACAAGTTTGGACATTACAATTATTAATTTTGGGGTTATTATACATACCTGACTGCTGTTGGTTTCTTCTATTATTGCTGCTGCTGCTATTATGTTGGTGAGGTACTGAACTTTCTCCTTTTGACCAGTATACTTGTGTTTTATGCTATTGTGTTTGATGTTGTTGGTGTTTTTCATCTTTCTTACCTCTTCTCCTTTGAATTTGCCACCATGTATTCTCTTGATTTCCTTTTCCAGCTTCAGCCCTGTTAGTGTTTTGTGGTTCCTTAATGTGTTGGTCTTCTTGGTGCTGTGTTTCCTTTTGTTGATCAAAAGCATGTTGCAGAGCCTTTCTCTTATCAGTGATGATCTTGTCTGTGTTCCTGACCTCCTCTTCTTGATCATTTTTTTTCTTATTATCCTCATCTCTTTTTTTAACAGTACAAACATGTAATGTGTGACCTTGATGCTTGCAGTAGGGACAGTAGTCTGGCACTCCCTCATATTGAATGGATTGCCACCTGCCATCTCTATTTTCATCTTCATCAAAGCCCATCCAAATGTGCTAGGGTCTTTGTTTGGTTAAATCAATTTGGATTTTGACTTTGGCTACACTACCCCTTGTTTTCTTGTAAGTGGCCAAGTCTAAGAAAAAGACCTTTCCAATTGGGGATAGTAAAGGGGTTACCACTTTAAGCCTATAGGAGTGCCATGGTAGCTCAGGTAATATAGCCCATATAGGGACCAGAGGGGTTTCTTCTTCAGGCTTGAAAGTGGGAGTCCATAGTTGGAGTCTCATAAGTTGCCCATTTATATACATTTTTCCTTTGAACCATACAGTAGAGTGATCATACTCATTGTCCAAGTCTATGTAAAGGTGTCTAGAGTTAAAGTGAGTAAGTTTCACTCCTCCTCTAAGTTCTGTTTGAAGGATGAATTCATTTCTGATGATTTTCATTTTGGGCATGATATTGGTGAATTTGCCAACTAGAGTATACTTATAGTCAGTGGCTAGATTCACCATAAAGTCTTCTTTTGTAAACACCACAGCAGGATATCCCTATTTTATTGTGATTTTAGGAGGAGTAATATCAATATCATCAGCTTTCATTGCCTCTTGGGTTCTCAACATGGTAGCTAAAGTGTGGGGGATGACAGGGTTAGGAAGGGTCAAGTTAGGATTTGTGTGGCTAGGCTTGTTTCTAATGTTAGCAGTAGCCCAGGCCTGAGGTATCACATGATTAATAGGCTTAGGGACAGTTAGGTTGGTTGTATTTACTTGGGTTCTAATATGATCAATTCTACCAGACTTGGCTTTCACAGGTTCAAAATTGTTAGAGACTACCAAAGGTTGGTTATTGGGAATGCAGGGAGTATGTTTGGCTTGATTATGAGACCGTTGCTGGGCAGTAGCATAGTCTTCTTGAACTTGGCCCTTATCCTTTTTCTTATTTATCTCTGCAGCAGCTGTTTGAGTACTTGAGGGTTGATCATTTATACCACCTTTAACCATGTTTAGCTCAACACAATCATGAATATTATCCACTTTTATATGCTGCAACACAGAGTTATTATGAATAATATCATGAGTATTATGATTAGTCAAGTTAAAAGACTTACCTGTTGCTCTTTGTACAGATAATCTGAAGTTCTAAAAGCTGTGATCACTTCCTGCAGCCTTGTGTCCTATATTCAACTCATTTCTTATATGCTCCTGATTGTGATCATCATTTGTAGATTGAGAGACAAGTCCAGTTGTTGAGCCTTGTCCTGAGGCAAGTCTACTTCATCATCTGCAGCACAGTGTTCTTCCCACTTTTGGTCGTCTTGACGACTTTTCGAATTTGAACTTTTTGGGGAAGTTTGAAAACAACCTAGATACTTTGTTGGATTTGTAACACCAATATGAGCATTTTGATCTGGTTGTAAAACTTTTGCCTATTTTTGGGACTATTTTTTTGGACTTTTTTATTATTAGTATTATTTTGTACCTTTTTTGTATGTTTTTTGCCTATTTTTGGACCTTATTTTTACCTATTTTTTGGGAATTTTTTAAAAAACCTTTATGCCTATTATTTTGAAAGTTTTTTTTTGACTTTTTGTTTTTTGGATCAAATCCATTTTAGATGAAAAATGATTTTTCGAATTTAATCATACTAAGAAAATATTCTCAATTTAGTTTTTATTATATTTATTATAGTCAATATTCATTATCATTAAAATAATGGTATAATAATTGAAGAAAAATAGTAAAAAGAAGATTTTATCTAAAACAATCATTTAATGAAGGACAAAAAGTTCAAACAATATTATAAAAGATCTTTATGCTTTTAATATAGTATAGATTTAGCCATGATAGTCTTGTTCCTTCACCTAAGAGGTTGTCAATCAGACTTGTTATGTACCCTATGGTGGTACTCAACTTATTTGGGTATGC
The DNA here is from genome assembly GCF_947179165.1 of Solanum dulcamara. Taxonomy (NCBI): domain Eukaryota; kingdom Viridiplantae; phylum Streptophyta; class Magnoliopsida; order Solanales; family Solanaceae; genus Solanum; species Solanum dulcamara. The sequence goes on along the minus strand of NC_077240.1, from coordinate 31,405,559 downwards.
TGCGATGTGTGACAAATTTAGAGAATATAGATGGTGAGATTCGTGATTAGTTGTTGGTTTTGTCTATTCAAATGCCTGATGCTCCTTCCAGCAGTAACAATTTTTTTTGTCACTATTCAAATTCGGGTGTGGTGGCATTTGTCCAATTCCATCGAAACAAGTCAGTCTAAACCCAATCAACTATGGAAAATATTATGGAAGCAATGTAAATAGAATAGATATACAAAAGTGAAAGACTTAATCAACTATAATAACCCCAAAGACTGGTTCTCACATGCACAAACCACTAAATAAAACATAAATGAAAAATAAGTACAAGTCTCAATATTTTTGTTTCTGAAAATAGAACAAAAGCATAAGTAAAAGAGACGAGGGAGTTCACCAGCATCAATCAGCTATCTCTTAAGTCTCATTGAAGCCTTGGATAAGGAAAAAGAAATACAGAATCACGGTCCGAGCTCGAAACCTACACAAGTGTAGGTAGCAAGGAGTGAGTACCAAACAATGCACTACTAAGCGAGCCAACTAAGAAAATAAGGTAAATATAATAGAACACTAGAACTCCCTTCATCATAACCGAACCTCCTCAACTACAAACCTGCACAAAAAATAGCCCAATCTAGAGTACACAATTCATATGACATGTAGATCAACAACAACTCATTAGCAACACCAAATTAGTCACATTAACATCAAGTATGACAACCACAGAGACAACAATGAATATATACACACTTCACAATGATAGATAAGATATAATGCAATGCAATGTGATACCACGTAAAGTGATGCATGTCTTCCCTAATAATACACATCCGATGTAGCTCAAATTAAAACCCATAGGGGATGCACAAGATCCATCGGAACCATTTCTCATTGGCATCGCTGAAACCATTTCCCATCGGCATAATCATCAATCGTCAGAGCCATTTCCCATTGGTATGATCATCAATTGCCGAAACCATTTTCCATCGGCATAATCATCAATTGAGTCTCATCATAGTGTACTAAAACCAATGCAAATAAGTATGTTCACACAAATAATAAGAATGTGATAATGTCCACGGCCACAACGCAATTCATATCATTATAATTCACATCACAAATATCAATAGTACATCAACACCAACATTTACATCACTCACATCATTATAAGTCATCCAAGTCTCCGTCTTATTTCCCTTTTACCACATGATTAGGGTAAATCGAACAAGTACTTTAAGCCAATTTCCACTATCAATAATGAGCAAATGATAATTTCATTAAGTTCACAATCACAATAAGGCTATCATAGAATTTCATCGAATTCACATCAATTTCAAGTCAAAGAGTTCACATTTTCGATCACAATCATAGTACACATTGCCTTTTTATTAACCCCGATCATTCACTAAGCATAATTCACATAATTAAAGTCCTATAACTCATTCTCATTACTCTCTAACACACAAACAAAAGATAATGGATTTTGGAAGTTCATTTGTCTTAATCGATACTCGATCAATCACACACTTGAGCCTTACCTTTCTAAATAGTGTCCAAATTACCACAATTTAATCAAACAATGATTCACAATCAAAATCTGAAACTAATGACACTAAAATTATAAAATTTGGGCAAAAAAGTCAAACCAACTTTAAAATCCGATTCCAAAAATGAGACTCAAATCTGAATTTTTTAATATAAAAATGTTCTTTAAAGCATTTGGAACTCATTAGCGAAAATTATTTAAAAAATAGAGTCCAAAATAATTCTTAATCACCATTTTAAGAAACTTTGAGTTCTTGAGAAAATTCCCTAAATTTGAAGTCCAAAATCAATAATTTGGAGTTAAAATCACAATATAATCGATGGGTATTTAACATTCTTGGTTAAAAACACTTACCCAATCAACAAGCATTGAAAAATTACTTTAAAAATTGCCTATCCTAGCTCTAGGGTCCCAACAATGGAGGAATGGGGTAAAACACCAGCTAAACCCTTCCTAGGTGTCACTAAAGCGACACAGGGTCACTAAAGCGACAACAAGGTTGCTATCGCGATACCCGCAAAAAATTACCCCCTTAACTAAAGCGAAGGTTGAGAAAGAGACATCCCCCCTTAGCAATAGTGAAGGCACCACAACACAACATTATGCAATTTTAGAACTCTCCGAATGGACTCTCGAGATTTATTCGGAACCTCATGCACAAAAATCAATGGCACTGTCAAAATTCAAATTCGAGGTCTCCCTTAACCCGAAATCCATTTAGTCGCAACCAAATTCGTTTAGGACTCAAAAAGATCAAAACTCCCTTGGAACTTCCGAAAAATACACTGAAATTATTTCTAGGCCTAAAAGCATCCCCCAAATTCAACGAATTCATTGGAATTTTATTCCGAGTATTGAACTCCTAATATTGACCAAAGTAAAGTCTAGGATCAAAATATCATAAATTTCAAATTAGGACCTCAAATCCATGATACCACTTCAAATCCAATTCTATCAACTCTCCTAGACCTAATTCCATATTTCAAAGCTGAGGAAATTGACGAAATTTCATTGGAAGACTCGAAACTCTGAAAAACACTAAAAACCCACTATTTGACAACTTAAGCCTTCAAAACTTAAAGTTTTCCAAAAATCTTAACTTTTCAAGGGATTTCACAAAACCAACATTGAATACCAATCAAACATGAATCAGAGAAACTACGGAGAGGGGTAAAATGGTTATTTTATGAAAATTATAAAAAATAACCTTTACGGTCATTACATTATCTACCACTACAAATCACGTTCGCCTTTGAACATAAAGTAAAGAAAAGTACCTGAAACCTAAAAAACTAGGGATATCTAGCGCGCATGTCATCATTCGACTCCCAAGTTGCCTCTTCGATTGAACGATGCCTCCATTGCACCTTCACTGAAGTAATCTCCCTGGTTCTAAACTTTTAGACATGTCTATCCCGAATAGCCATGGGCTTCTTTTTAAATGTCAAATCTAGACCCAACTTTACGGAATCAAGAAAAATCACATGAAACTCGTCTGGGATATACTTTCAGAGTATGAAAACATGGAAAAGAAGATGTACCGCTGATAAGTTAAGTGGAAAGGCCAATTTATAAGCCAAATCTCTAACTCATCCCAAAATCTCAAATGTGTCAATGAACCGAGGCTGAGCTAGCCCTTCTTCTCGAAATGCATTGCGCCCTTCATGGGAGACGCTTAGAGCCAAACATAATAGCCCTCCATGAACTCCAAGAGTCGAACTCTCCGATCTGCATAACTCTTCCGCCTACTCTGGGCTGTCAAGAGCCTTCCCTTAATCATACAAACCTGTTTCATGGCATCCCTAAGCAAGTCTATGCCTAAAAAGTCCATCTTAGATGAATCAAACCAACCAATAGAAGATTGATACTGCCTACCATACAACGCCTCGCATGGAGACATTCAAATACTGGAGTGATAACTGTTGTTGTAGGTAAACAAATGTTGATCCCACCTAGCACCCAAAACCAATAACACAACTCGAAGCATGTTCTCCAACACCTGAATCATCCGCTCGGACTGACCATTGGTCTATGGGTGAAAAGTTATACTTATATCCAGTCTAGTACCCAAGCCATGCTGGAATGCCCTTCAAAAGTGCGAAGTAAACAACGAACCCCGATTATACTGCTCTACTAGTCTCTTGACAAGATGAATGGTTTCTGAAGTTGGACATGAGTCTAAACTCATTCTTGAAAATAGACACGTCCACACTCTTATCTCTACCACTCTCTCTCAAACTTGCATATGTGGTTTAATAACTTGATACCCCTATAGTTGTTGCAATTTTGATTGTCACTCTTGTTCTTGTACATCAAAATCATTGTACTCCACCTTTAATTTTTTGTGTGGATATATTGGACGTCTTAAAAATAACATTAAACAACCCAACTAGCCACTCCAAACTTGCCTATCTATGCTCTTTTAAAATTTCATCGGGATCTCATCTGGCCTGATTGCCCTTCACTATGCATCCGAAGGGTAGTACCATTAACCTCCTCCACATTTATACGCCTACAATACCCAAAATTATGACAACTCTCGGAGTACTCCAAATTTTCCAACACAATGTCTTTTTCTCCCTCTTTGTTCAAGAGTTTATGAAAGTATTAAAAATAATATGCATTGCATAAATTTTTAAAAAATATTTATTTATAAAAATACCCTCCACATTCTCTAGCTTTGTACACTTTCAAGAGCAGTTGTGTCTTTAACCATCCTTATGCTTGTATTTAAAATCCTTTTGTATTGATAATACTATGATTTGTCCATATGTTAGTTATACATATGATAATACCAAATATAGAGCCCATTTGGATGGGCTTTAAGTTGGACAAAATCAAAACCAACTTAAAACCCCTTTTTAACTTTTGAATGTGTTTGCCTAATGTTAACTTTAAGCCATAAAGTTCTTAAAGTCAGTCAAAAATGAAAAGCTAGGATTCCTAACTTTTTTTTCCTAAGTGCTTAAAGTCATTTTCTTTGACCATAGAAATTACTTTTATATCCCTTATATTTTAACTAAATTCCCAAACTACCCTTTTTATTCTTTTAACCCTAAAATTCACATCATTTTCCTCATTTAAGCACTTTTATCCAAACACCCCACTGCTTATTTATAGAAATACAGTATTTCAAAGTTCTAAAAGCACTTCATACATAAATGATCCTTTTTTTAAGCCCATTCAAACAGACTCATAATGTATAATTAATACCTGGATTAGTTATACATATACATAAGTTGAAAAATTATACCAAACAAGAGACTAATAATAACAAAACTAATACATACATTATTTTCTCTTATATCTAGCGATCAGGCAATTAGTTGGAGTATGTATTCAATTTATTTGGACAACTTCAGGGCATTTTCATTATTCATATATATATATATATATATATATATATATACGGATCATCATCTTATAAAATATATTTTTATACAAGATTCAAATCTAAAAATAAATAAACTTACTAATTAAAATTAATCAATACATTAATTAAGTGTAAATAAATCAGATCTTATATTCCGAGCTAAAGTTTTTACTCCAAATCTACACTAATGTGGAAGTGAGGTTCTTTTGTGTTTGGTTAGCATTTTGTTTCGTTTTTGATCAAAATATAATATTTCTTATTATAAAACATATTTTTTTCATTGAAATGTTTTGCTTTTATATTGAATTGAATAAAATAAAATTCAATATATTAACCTAGCAAAAACATTTTACATTGGTAGTAGTAGATTCTGGACACCTTGCTGTATTTTGCACTCACAGTGTGGTTTGGCCAATTCGATCATTTCAATCTTATTTCCCTCACATTTTAAATTTCCGAAATTTCACTACTTGGTCAGAGAATAATTTTTGGAGTGAAAAATAAAAAAAATTAAGACGGAAAAATTAGAGAAATGGACCTAAAAAGGAAATAAAATATAGAAGAAAAAAAACTTAAATAGAATAATTAAGACGGAAAAATTAGAGAAATTGGACCTAAAAAGGAAATAAAATATAAAAGAAAAAAAAACCTTTCTTTCTTTCTCTATACCCTTTGGTATCAACAACAGAAGAACTTCACATTGAGAATCAATTCGATCGCTCGTTCGCTGGGTTTGTCAACACATTTGATTCTTCTAATATCCATCTTTGGCTTTTTAAAAATTAATTTTAAACTGTTTTTCTGGGCCAATTTTTGATAAACAACTAGGAATATACCTAGATGATCAAGAAGTTCAATGGTAGTTATTGATTTTGAAGGTTGGATAGGTAACTCTGCAATTACTTTCTGGGTTTTTCTGGGTTCTGTGAGTAATTTAATGGGTCGAAGTTGGATTTTTGAATTGTGAGTGATATGTTGGATTTTAGGATATGTGGTAAAAGGGGGCTAGGGTTAGGGTTTTGTGTTAAAAGGTTGGGAATTTGGGGTTAGGTTCTATTTATGAGTTGGGGAAATAGTAGGGTTCAGATGATGGAAGAACATGACCTTGAGGAAGGGGAAGCATGTTATTATTACAACAAGGATGATGATGATACAAGCATTGACCCTGACATAGCACTCTCTTACATTGTAAGAGTTCTTTTTGTTTCTCCTATTTGTTAAATTCACTTACAAAATCTTACAATTCTTTTGTCTCGTCAAAACCCTGCTGTTTTTGGGAATCAGTTCATGAAATGCTTAATATAGTTGCATTTTTTTATAGTTAAATACTGGTTTCATTATCAATGCGTTTTTTTATAGTTAAATACTGGTTTCATTATCAATGTTCTGGGTAAAAGATTAGGTTTTTACTAATTCAAATTCATTATAGACGGTTCTGTGATTCTGTAAAGAATGTACTGAATTGGGCAAATAATTATGTTTGGCTTAGAAAAAGGAACTTTTATGGTTTGGGAACTGAACTTGAAAAAATGAATATCATTGGGACACTGCTAGAAATGTTGCTTTCAAGTTATACTGGTGAATTTTGGACCATTTCTGCTTAGTGAAGTGTGTAAAAATAAGAAAAGAAAAAGAACAAGAGATTCTCTTTCAGACTGCAATGCTGTGGTTAAAGTGTATGTTACATTATTGCCATTGATTTTACAAAACAATGATGGTACAACTGGTTGCTTTCTGTTTGAAAGGATGAGAAGCTTCAAAGTGTCTTGGGTCATTTTCAGAAAGATTTTGAAGGAGGTGTTTCTGCTGAGAATTTGGGTAAGTAGGCTGGTAACCAGTCCTATTGATCATAGATAACAGTTGTAAATCTCTAGAATAGCTGATTAAATTTCTTTTACTTTTGGCAGGGGCAAAATTTGGTGGTTATGGTTCGTTTTTACCAACTTATCAACGCTCCCCTTCAATTCTACCTCAGCCAAGAACTCCACAGATATCTCAAAATCAAGGCACATCAAGATCCCCCAGCCATTTGGCCTCTGAGGTCTTTTAGAAGTTTGACTTTAGTTGAATACTTAGAAGGAATAACATTTTGTCCATACCTTTTATTAGCCTGGAAAATTTAGTTTAACTTCTGTTTGGTGGTTGCATTTCTGTTCAGGGACCTCCTCAGAACTCAACGTCTGTGTCTGATCCTCCTTCAACTCAGAAGAATGGTACAGCTGCTTCTCGCGGTGGTCATACTTTGCATGATTCAAGGGTCCCTCGTGGGGATGATTCCACAAGACAAGATTCATGCTTGTCTGCTCAAGAATCTCATAAGTTCCCTGCAAAACATGAAGTTTTTATGATTAAGTCACTTAATCCAACTGATCATAGACCACTCAAACTTCGGATTAGAGTAGGTTCTGATAAGACAGCTCAGAAGAGTACTGCTTTACACACTAGTCTTGGGCTTATCTCTCCCTCTTCATCAATGGAAAATAGTCCTTCTGAGAGTGGTGAGATGTTGTCCAAGTTTCAAGAAATTCCCAGTGATTCTCCAGCCAGCATCCTTCAAGTAAGCCAGTTTACTGATACATAAAAGTCCCTCTTTTTTTCACACAACAACAAAAAAGAGAATAGTATCTGGTGCTATTTTAATTTTCTGTTTCCCCCCCTTTGTAACAGACTATGACTTCTTTCCCAGTTCCTGGAAGTGCGCTGCTTTCACCTCTCCATGAGAAGTTATTGACTTTGTCAAGAAATGAAAAACTTTTCTCAGAGAATGAGCATGTGGCTGCTGTAAAGGATACTAACCCTCAATCTGTCATGTCTGCCAATAGTTCAACTTCCAAGCTGGAAGATGTCTTGATCAGGAAGAAAAGTAAATCAGTTGGTAGAAGTGAATATGTCGAGGAGCTGAATTCAGAGGTCAGAAATGACACGATGCCCTTGTTTCAGAAAAAAAGGGGAATTGAGAGCTTGAAAAACAGGCATTGCTTCTCAAATGATCTTAATCAGAAAGTCGTGCCTGATTTAGTTTGCGATACTCGTGAATTAGTGAAAGGTTCTGGTGGTGCACCTGAAGCTATAAAAGACTCAGAGAAGGAAGTTCCTATGAAGAAAAGGGAGATCAATAGACTTAAAGATCAATTGTTTGGTAGTGATTTGGATAAGGATGACTCGTTGGAATCTTTATCTGACCTAAGTGGTGACAAATATGATCGCCAGGAAGTAAGAAGTAGATCAGTGGAACTCCAGTTAGAAAGCTTTCAGAAAAATGCTTCTTTTGATAGCAAGGAAGGTGGCAGGAGCAAATGCAGCAGATCAGTTCCTTCATTTAGAGTGGATTCTGATATATCTGAGAGTGAGAGGGATTCCAGTGGGGCTGTCTCTCTGAGAAAGAAAGCTGTTATGAAAGCTGCAAGCCATAAACTTGACCAACCACGGATACCTCACACAGAGAAGCAATTATCTGAAGGCAAAAAGAAATTAACAGAACATCAACCAGGTTTGAAGCCAGCTGCAGATGTGGCAGAGGTAAGAGGTGTTTCTACTACCCTCAAGAACAAGAAGAGTTCTATGAAGGATGTACGGGTGGCTCATGTATTTGATGCACAGTTGGAAAAACCCACAAATCGGATGGCTAGACCTCCCGGTGATAAGTTGAAGAAATCTAAACTGGAGGCACTCAAAGGACAACATTCATCTTCTTCTAAATCAAAACAGGTCCCAAGCAAAAAAGCTGATAGTCATGTGGCATGTGCGACCCCTATGAAGGATCCTTCCGCCATGGGCATACAGGGTGCGAAGGAGCTGACGTCTGGACCTGAGCCACCAGTTGCTCCTGTCGTTATCGAAGAAGATTGGGTTGCCTGTGATAAATGTGAGAAGTGGCGTCTTCTTCCATATGGTACAAAACCCGAGCAACTGCCTGAGAGGTGGATGTGCAGTATGTTATACTGGCTGTAAGTTTTCAGCAGTTTTCGGATTTTAGTCTCTTTTCGTGGTGTATTCAAAGTCTTAGCTCTCTTTTATTGGTGTATGCATGCTCAAATATTCTGCCTTGTTATCCATCTTTGTAAATAGATTCTGTATTGTTCTAATTTGGTGATAACAAATCAAACTTAATTTTTGTAGGCCTGGAATGAACCGTTGCGACATTAGTGAGGAGGAGACGACAAGAGCTCTGCATGCCTTGTACCAAATGCCCCTTCCTGATAACCTAAATACCCTTCAAAATCATGCTGGTAGAAGTGTGTCTGGAGTAATTTCAGCTGATATGCATGGGCTCGGTGGTAACAGTCAGAATGTGGGTTTTGATTACATGGCTAATGGAGGAAAGAAGAAACCTAAATTAAGAGAAACACCAAACACAAGCAGCAATCATGGTCCAATGTTGACCACAAACTCAAACTTGCAGCAAGAGCTGGTCAAAAGCAGAAGTTTGAAGAATGTGAACCAGCCTGTTGCTGAATCAAATTCAATTAGCAAATCCAATGGACAAATCCTAGTTAAGTCGTCTGATGTCCTTGGCAAACATCTGAACAAACAGAAGGAGCGTATGGCTAATGGTATAGCATTCATCTTCAGGCTAGCATTTCTTCCCTGCCTGTCATACCTTTGTATATATTTTTAACTTGCTTCTGCTTATAACATATTCAGGTGATGAAAATCCAAAGAAGAAATCCAAAAGGGAGTCCGATCAATATGATCACAGGGATCTGAAAAACTTAAAATTCAAAAGTGACCAAGCTTTTGTGGCAACTAGGGAAATTGTGACGGGTACCCAGGACTACCAGGAATGTGGTAATTTGAAGGAGACAAAGCCTGGGCTGACAGAAAGGTTACGAATATTGGAAAAGAAGCATGGCAACCGAGTCCAGGATTCAAGGGATAGTGACTCGAGTGACGTAAAAACTAAAATTGGAAGAGAAATTTCTGTAAAGAAAAGAAAATTGAGGGATCAAGACTACTTAATGAATTCACAAAGTAATGGTAATCTCTTAGGTGACAGTGATGGCAATGCAATTGTGGGCGAGGTTAGAGGTGAGAGTGGTTTCAGAAAACAGACGAAACCCAAGGTGTTTCATTCTGAAAACAAGGAGCCCAGTACAAGCAAGGGTGAAGAGAAATCATCAAGAGCAAGAGGTGCAACAAGAATTGTTCTACCAGGGACCAGGGATTTTCCTATAGATAGAAGTGTAGAGAGAGAACATCAGACAAAGAAGTATCGAGTGAAGGTTCAGTCCAGGTTGACGATGGAAGATATTGATTCCTTGAAAAAGGACTTGGGATCTGAACAGTTATCAATGGCTGCCACTTCAAGCTCGTCAAAAGTTTCTGATTCCCGGAAACATAGAGCGAATCACCAAGTGAAAGGCTCTCCTGTAGGGTCAGTTTCCTCATCTCCCATGAGGATGTTTGTTACGAGCAAGGCTTCACCTGCAAGAATGGAGAGTTCAGGGAAAGATGATGCTAAATTGGATGACGTTGAAAGTCCAAGGAAATATTTGGATAGGGATGGCGATTTTGAGAGTGATAAATCTAGGATCTTGATGAAGGGGAAAAGACCAGGTGTTCCTCATCCGGAGGTTTATGAAAATTCTGTGCTAGATTTTTGGGGAAGGGAAAAAATTGAATCATGTGTTATACATTCTTCTGAGTTCGGAAATAGCCATACGGGTAATAATAATGTTGATGTTCTGGAGCAATGTAGCCCCTACATGACTGAAAAGCATGCTGCATATTGCTCTGATGGCAAGGGTAGAATGAGCAAGAAACATGTTTCTGTGCGTAACGAACATAAATCTGCCAAAGATCCTCCTTTGCAATTTAAGGAGAAAGACTGGAATGCTGGTTTTAATATTCCAAGGGTAGAAGAGGACATACCTGATCAGCTGGGCAGCAAGGAGGTCCTGAATTCAAAGATTGACCAAAATAATCTTGACTCTGGTACTAAATCTTTCAAAAACAATCAGAAAGTAAGCAAGAAAGATCCCACACATTGTAGTGACAACAGGAGAGAGCACCGATTGAAGCATGATGGTGTTGGGTCAACTACAAAGTTGAATAGTGTATGCGACTTGGAAGGAAAAGTTCTTACAAAACAGAAACCTCATCAGGAAATTGATGCTCGAATTGCAACGAATGGTAGATCAACTCAGACAGAATCCAGGGACCTAAGGTCACAAGTTGGTGCACATGCTGAAGATAAATTAGGCACATCAGTTATTAAGAGCAAACCTGCTTCAGGTTCACAGAAAGGAAGTTTTAAAGATGTAGGAATGGCTAATACTTCTGTAAGTGCCAGAGTCTCAACTATGCTAAAAGATCCTGGCATTGGTGTGTGTCAAAATGCGAGTCACAACAGCATGGGCCGTTTGGAGCCTGATCATTGTGCGGTGCAGGAACCCAATGCTTCAACCCCCTTAAAAAGAGAGTCCTCCAGTCAGACTGCTTCTATTGTCTTGACGAAAGCTGAAGAACTTAGAGGTGTTGCTGATCGTCTTAAGGTTCTACTAATCTCTTTTCAACTTATATTTAATCTCAACAATAACTTGTTACTGATCTATCTCCTAAAGCTAATTTCTTCTCTGCTTCTTTATCTAGTTGAGTTTATACTGAAGAAATAAGGAGCCATTCTCCTTGTTTACGTATGTACGCAGTGTATATATTAGTTTTTCCTAATTGTTGAAGCTATTTGTAGAACTCTGGATTTCATGCTGAATACAATCATGGTTATTTCCAAGCGGCATTAGAGTATCTTCAGGGTGCTTCACTTTTAGAAAGCTCAAATGGGGAAAGTAGCAAATCCGGGGAGATTAATCAAATACAAATCTATAGTATCGCAGCCAAACTTTGCGAGTAAGTATAACTTCAAATTGTACAGATCCGTTAAATATTCCTTTTTGTAAGCACTTATTTAACCTTTTCTCTATTGGGAAAATTTCCGAACTTGTAGCTCCTCAAATCTTTAACTGATGGTTTATCTCTTGGTTTACTGTTTGGCTCAAGGCCGTACCCTTTTTGTAAAGAACCTCCGCCTTACCAAGTTGTTACTTGGCAGAAACTTCTGTTGATTAATGAACTTCTTTTTATTGTGATTAATTGATTTCCTGTGGAGTGCTGCTGAATATCCTTATTAGATATTGGCATGACTCTTTTCTGCATAGAAACTGATTTATTGAAGATAAAGTTGAATATTCTGTGTAAATTTTTCCATATATGGTTAAGCAAGTCTGATTAGTTACAACTATCTAATTACTTCTTGTTTGATGACTGCTCTTTTCTCTGGTTATGTAATATATACTCATAATGTTGCAGAACTTGTGCACTGGAGTACGAGAAGCATGATGAAACTGCCACTGCTGCTTTGGCCTATAAGTGTATGGAGGTTGCATACATGAGGGTGGTATACTGCAAAAGTATGAGTTCAAGTAGAATTTGGCATGATCTACCAGCAAATTTGCAAGTTCCCCCTCCAGGTATGTTATTGTCATGAAGTACTGAACTTTAGAGTTTCTTGTCTTGCCACCATCAAATTGGCAGCAGTTAGCATAATCATATCACGAAGCCTCACCTAAAAAGGAAGAAATACAATGATACTCTTAGTAGTCTTCTTTTTTTTTTTTTTTTTTATATCCCACATTCAAAGAAACGCCATTAGGCATATATGGAACGTGCCATCCCCCTCTCTTCCCTGAAAACTTATATTGATGTATATTTTCATCACTTTAGCCACGAGAGATCTGGACCAAAAGCATAAAAAGTTTGATAGGCATGCTGATTTTGTAATTCAACCTTTATATTTTTCCAATTATTTTCAGCTGTAAACAATTCCAAAGTGTGGAAAATCAGACATCCTAATTTAACCTTCTTGATTCTCACATGCCCCAAGGCTTTGTTTAGTGGCAGAGGTAGTACATCGCGGATGTGTGGTAGACACACGTCATGTGTTATCTTAGTTGGTGAACCAAATCTGATATTTAAGTAGAAAAGGATAGAGGGGTAGGCCCCATCCACCAAATTCTGAAGATGAAAATAGTGGATTTCTCGGTCTTAAAGAACAGGTCTTGATTCATGCAGATGCACTATGCATAAAGAGATGCGTATGTGTAAGTGAGACACCTCATAGGTGTTGAGAAGGGAGGGGGCAATGGATATTTGAATTTTTTGAAGAAATCTTATTGATTGAAAATTCTGTTGTATAATGAAGTCTTCGAGCATGAGATCTTGGGGTTTGTCCTATTTTAGTTATTTTGGTTGTGCTTGGCAGTGGGCTTTATTGTGATTAAGAAAACTGATATGCAAAGAAAGCTTAGCCACAAAATTTGGAAGCTGCAGGAATAATCAAAAGGAGAAAGGAGACATGCCCCCCCCTCCCCCGGGGAGGGAATTTAAAAGTGACGGGAAAATTGAAGTCTAACGATGTTATAATTGTATGAATAGAGTGTCTTTAGCTATTATTTGTCGCCTTGATTAACATATCTATGTTTCTGGAGTCTTGATTCATTGTTTATAGTAGTCTAGCTTTGTTTTAATGGAGGACTGTTAGCTTTCGCATGATTTTCCTGCTTGCTAGAATATGCTTTAGAATATATGTGATTATAATGTGATTCTGGTCAATAATTCTTGATAATGTGTAGTTGTTGCATCATGTTAGTCCATACTTTTATTCAGGTGAATCTCATTCACATAAATTTCCACTTGAATTTGGATATCTTTTAGCTTTTTTGTGTGTATAATGTGATTCTGCTTCAGATATTCTCGATGCTATGCAGTTGCATCATGTTTAGCTCACACTTTTTATTCAGGTGAATCTCCTTCATCTTCCGCATCTGATGTTGATAACACAAACAATCAAACAGTGGCAGAGAAGACTGCTTTATCAAGATGCAGTGGTTCTCATACTGGAAATCATGTTATTGCTCCTCGAAACCGTCCTAGTCTTGTTCGTCTGCTTGACTTTGTAAGTTGACTGGTTTATGATTTCAGACATATTTGTACTAGTTCACACTTTTGTCGGATATTTAAGGGTTTGTTTTCCTTTTATTGTACGTCAAATGACTACTGAATACTGGAGGAGTCGAGGGATTTCTTCCTTCTTTTTAAGTTCGTATATTGTCTTTGTGTTAGCTACCCATTTCTGTAGGTTAAGCGATTAAAATGACGTAAAATTTTGCAGACAAAGGATGTAAATTCTGCAATGGAGGCATCTAGAAAAGCACAAAATGCTTTTGCATCTGCTACAAACGTTGAAGAGGCAGACAATAAAGACGCTTTCTTTTCCGTTAAGCGGGTTATTGACTTCAGTTTCCAGGATGTAGAGGAGCTAATACGTTTGGTGAATCAAGCTATCCAGGCAATTAACCATAATGGTTTTGGTGGCAGTAGAGGTTAAATCAACCATGTAATTAATGTGGTTCTCCATTTACAAGCAGGCCCTTGGATATGGGAAGGAAGTGAGGACCTGCGTTGCAATTTGGTGAAGAGGCATGCTGTTAAGTGTGTTATATTCCTGTACATGTGTACAAAGTGGGATTGATTTGCTATTTCATGAAATTTTGAGAATTCAACTTTTTGGTATATGATAAGGGCACAGATGCTCAACCTTAAAATTTACAGGTTGGCGACGAGGTGTATAAAGTTTCTACTCTTCAAGGATAAGATTTGGAGTTCACTTGAGATCCAATTTTGAATATTAGGTTCTTTCGGTTGGGAATAGAGAAAAATAGGAGTACGGATATTGAGAGCATTAGGTGACATATCTAAGTAGACATGAGTTCCAATGTAGTCCCAATTTTTCATCTTTTACTAGAGGACTTGGATCCTTGGGTTGCCATATATAGCTTCATTTTTCCTAATGGAACATAAGGCACAATTTTGGTGGAGGAATTTAGTGGAATTACTATGTTATCCGCCATTATTTCTTCTTACTCTTTTTTCTTAATTTTTTTTTAATCTGGTGAAAATATACGAAAAAACTCACTGAATTTGGCTCACAAATTTGTTTTATGTACTTGGCATATTGCTAAAGAATCTGCCAAAAAAAGAGGGAGAGATCGCTACAGAATTGCATCTTTTGGTATGTTAAATAAAGGAATGGATAACATGGAGTTAATCACTTAAGTCCACATGCCTGTAATCATCTTATCAGCTGTTGATCTCTTTTCTAAATGAGCCAAGAAGGTTGGGTGTGTGGGTCATGTTTTTTTGACAGCTTGGTATCTGTTAGATCTGTTGATCTTAAAAGAACGTGCTGCAGAAGAACTTGAAGTTTTGCTGTAAGTTGTGCCATATTACCTTTCCTTTATTTGGATTTATATGAAGATTAGACTTGAGTTTCCTTCCATGTTTCCTGGCTGAATTTTCAACTGATCTTATTGTAGGGAAATTGCAACAGGAAATCGGTTTAGTACAAAAAACGAATTGGGAAATATGTTCCTCCTGAGACAGTCAAACCCTGGTTGCTCCTTGTGTTCCGGAAAGGCATGCCAGGTAAGGCTATTATCTGTGGTCCTTTACTCTTTTCACTAGATGTTGTGTTTTAAGTTTGTAGCATGCTTAGATAACAATAAATAATTGAATCTGTGTTGCGTGCCAGCAAAAGCTTGCTTCACCAATGACTGACCATAGATGCATTATTTTTTAGAAGAGTCTTTTTCCAGAAGGTTTACATCAAATGCATCATTATCTTATTCAGGTACTCGTAGCTATATTTCTGACTCGATAATTGTGTATTGAGATGTTTAGTGGGCTTAATAACTCACTCTTGTTCCTTGTCTAATTATTCTTGATGCAACAAAATTAGAACAGATCAATATGCCTAGTCAAAACTGTTTTTAGCATTTGAGGACAGAAGTTACGGATGTTAGTTTTGTTATATATATCAATCTCTCCTCGGTAACTTTTGTTTTTGGATTTGATCTAGTTTTGATTTTCCATTTGAAAGGATGAGAGAATTTTGGTGTTTACTACCGATAACCTTCTATGAAAGAGTTGATGGTTAGGCATATTTTGCTGAAGTACTAATAAAATTATGCTCAAGCGCTGATATAATTATATTTATCTGTGTAACTGTTTTTTCTATGATGTCTTTGTTGTAATGCCCGGTTATGTGGTGGAAAGATAAGGAAGCTCCAAAGGTAGTTGGAATGGCAATAGTTATAACCTCAAATATTTACTTTGTAAAAGGGGACGTTGAGGTTGGCCTTTTAAGTGTCTGTGCACTGGGAATCTGCATGACTATAAACATGGCTTTGCTTGTGAAATGGTTTTGGAGAATCCTTTTTGAAGTGAATTCTGTGGCATGTAGTAGTATTGAGCAGATACGGTAATAGAAATAGGATGATTTCTGTTCACTTCCTGTTGATGTAGTCATCATATTACAGTGTCCAAGATAGTGAAAGATACTGTGGAGGGGATATAAACTGTAAGGTGGACAGGAAACTGCTGATTTACTGCCACAGGTATGTACTACATTATGAGTAACGGAGGATATTCTCCCAGCTGATTTTATATTTGAGGAACCAATAGAAGGCAGCTTCTTTGCATTAGAGTTTGCTTGGGCTTACTGGAGATGACCTGGTGCAGAGTCTCAAATTTAGGAGAGGAGGATTCTTGTCAACTTATCTGCTGTGTTTAAAGGAGATGTCACTTTTATGACTGGTACATGTCAACTGAGTCATGCTGGAACAAGTGAGATCTTGTTATGCTGCTCTTTGCATGACAAGGCGAGGACAACAAAACTACTGTGGGAATTCATCGCGTATCTGCTTATTTTAGTGTTAGGACAACACTATGTGGCTTTGTGATGGCTGGGGCCAGTCTGTAGAAGCCCTTCTTTTTCTTCTTGAAGAAGCAGCTGTTTCATCCATTGATCACATGTCATAGACAATTCGACATCCCCATTATGGAAATGCGACATCCAGATCAAAGTTGGGTCACAACTGGATGTTAACTTGTAGCATGTGTTGGACTGCTTGATTTTAGTTCTAGTTTTGCAATTGTAGCTTTTGCACGTTGCTAAACGTTTGTAATTCGATTAACATCAGGAATTCAACATTGTGTTTTGGCTGTAACATGTAAGAATTGTTTTTTTTAGATTCTGATAATCCCTTTTCTTTTTCCTGTCAATGCTATATTTTTAATTGGCCTGCTTAATATGAACTTTTTAAGTGCTCGAAAGCAGAGTAGGCACAATTCTCACGTTTGGAATTCTGGAACTTGTAAAACACTTGATCACTATGAAGTGAACCCCAAATCAAGCCCCTCTCCCCCTGGCCTTTCTTTTTGGTCTCCTAGTCATCAAAGACCAAATGAACAAAGAATAGTTTCTCAAATCAAGAACTGTTGTTTTTCCTAATTGGGTTAAAAAAGTGTAGTATGGAAGAAAATGTAAAGAATATCATGCTTTGTCTGAAAGGAAGAAACTCGTCAACTCAATTTGGTCAAACGTATCTTTCAATCCAATGTTACCCACCTTTTCTTCTCTTCTTTCTTCCTCCTTTCCAAAAAGCCAGTTCCCACCCCACCCCTCCACTTACCCTACACTCTTATCATAGTTAAAACGATACCTTTACCTTTGAGATTGGGCTTTTTTTGTTCAAATGGATACAGAAAAAAGAAGGGCATTTGTCCTCCCACAATGGTAATAGTAGTTTAATGGCAAAATTTGGTATGGTTTAAAAGTCACTAGATTTGGTCTGCACAAATGGGAGACATCAACTTGTAACCACAGTATGGCCCCTACCAGTACTATTACATTCAATTCCAGTTTCTGCCGCCTGCCTCCCATCAATAGATGTAGAGGTAATGACCAATTTTGTCTTTTTTTCCTTTTTGAGTGAGACAAGTGGGGACTAGGATTAACCAATTATAGATTTCTTCCTGAATTAAAGAAACTCATTTTGCCTAGGATTAGGATTAAGCATCAAAGCTGGCAACTCTTACAAGTACCAACAATTACATCCAGTTTCAGTTCTTTACCCCTTTGACAGCTGCCAAACTGATTTCTTTTGCAGCCAAGCACTTTTCTTCTTCTTCTTTTGGAGTGGGATAGGAAGGGATAAGGGATATTTTTGGTGTTGTGGAGCCGAACTTTTTTGTCTTGACGTTTGTGACTTAGTCAATTCTTTCCCCAATCATCGAGAGTCTGGATAGGATGGTTCATATCCCTCCGCATAGATACTCCCTAGTAGGTTACTCAACGTGAATTCAGATTAGTCAAGTCGGTGAACTTTGGCGAGTTAAACTTAAAAATTTTATCTTTAGACAAGTAAATCTTAATCTTGTTTGTTTGAATCCTTTTCTTAATTTTCTCTGTTTCTCTAGTTTGAGTTCACCTTTTAATGCAGCTTAACAGAGGAGTGGAAATATTTTTCTTTGATCATTGAAACTAATATACTATTCAATTTTCCCAAAGAAACTTAAAAAAAGTAGCAAAAAAGGAAAGAAAAGACAAAAACAACTCTTCTATTAGGAAAGTGTTGTATTCAGAACTCAGGATGCTGATTGGATGGAAAGGCAATCAATTATGCATTTGTATGTGAACATTTCTAAAAATACAGGGTCCCACACAATAGCATCAGAGATGCATCAAAGTTGGTCACTCTTAAAAGTCTTTACAGACAGCCATAGTGTACTATTATGGAATACCACCAATTATAGGTTTCAGTTCCTTCCCCTTTAATCCTTCAATAGTTGCAGCTTTTAAACTTATATCTTTTGCAGCCAAGCACATTTCTTTTTCTTTTGGAGTGGTGGGGAATATGGAGGAAAGTGGGGATCAGGACTGAGGAGTATTTTTGGAGTTGTGGAGCCTAATTTGTCTTGACATGAACTGAATGGTGTAACGACTGTCTCGCTGTTTTCAACATGGATCCGGTGAAACTGAATTCTGCTTAAAGATGTGGAGTACCACTGGCTAGACAATAAGACCCTCTAGACCTTACCCTATAGCATCACAGTGACAACCTCAACTAATTGAATGTGTGAGAGGTCGGAGGTAGTGACACATAACGACCAATCCTGAGCAAAATAGTATAAGCCTTCCTGATTGTGAGACCGGCTGGCTGAATACCATGCACGAGCGGAGCAAAAAGAACGCAAGAGGAATTCTTCTCTGTTTGGGAAGAAATTCTTTGATTGCATATTGAATACAGATCCATGTCTTTCTTATTCCATTAGCTAAACCGAATTCTTACATGTCGTTTTTTCGTTGTTACAACCTTCTTTTTTGATGTTAAAGACCATAGGCTACAGGCAAATTTTCATTGGATCTTAGTTATTCCTAACAATGATGACTATTCATTTAAGTCTTCAGGTAACACCATTGGATTTTCAGCAATGTGTGAATTTTGTATTTACATGTTCCTGTGGCTCGGATGAGTATCCTTGCTTATATCTCTCCCTTTTCTTTGCTCTTCGGGAACTGGTGCAAAAATAGGCGCTCTTCTACATTGTTTTTCCTTAGTTACCGGGGATTTCACGGAAAACCTATGTTGGGCACCTTTTGGGTGTGGGATGCTCGTTCAGCCTATATAGTCATCGTGTTCCTTATTTATGTAGGTGCACCGTGTTTTTAAAAACTTTTTGTTGAATTGCCTCGTGCTAGGCCGATTGATATACTAATATTCAGGTCTTCGTTAGCTCTTCGAATACATTGCATCAACCTGGAAGTGTTAGCCCATTTGGTAGATTAATACACGTTCCTATGCCCATTCCAATCTTGTCTAACTTTGCTAACTCTCCCTTTTCCAAAATAATGTGAAGGTAAGTAGACTCTTTTCACCCCCTCTTCGATGTCTACCCAAGGACAAATGTCTTGGAAAAGGGATGTTCTCTTTCCTATCAAATAGACCCACCATATGGACAAGCATATGTTCATACATGTAATAAGATCTATTCATAATTGGTTAGTCCTCCACAACAAGTTTTTTTTTTTTTTTAGAATGTATCTAGGTCTATAGATTGTTGAGATTCCTTGACCAGAGATGTCGAATTTGAGCCTGAAGAATGGAAAACCTTTTGGTAGAGAACATTCTACGGCCTACCAAACATGTATTCAGATTAGTCGAGCTGGTGAACTTCAGATATCGAATGGTTAAACAGAAAAAAAAAAAAAGAATCTTTGACAAACAAATATTTTCTTGTTTGTTTGAATCCTTTTATTAAGTTTTTCTGTTTGATTCACCCTTAATGCAACTTTAATAGGAGAGTGAAATTCTTTTGCTTAAATCTATGAAACTAAAATGCTTTTCAATTTTTCTCCAGACATATTAACCAAAAAAGTAGCTAAAAGGAAAGAAAAGACAAAAATCACTCTTATATTAGGAAAGAATTGTATTCAGAACTCAAGATGCTGATGTTATGATCCATATTGGTGGTTGGTGATTGGATGGAAATGCAAGCAATTATAGATTTGTATGTGAACATTTATAGAACTTGCATGACTCTGAATTTTTTAAAGTGCATCAGTTAAGGACCCACACAATAATATAGAGATGCATCAAGTTGTGTCACTCTTTACCCTCTATAAGTACTTGACATGTTTCTGTATTGTATGCCTAACAAAGCATAGACTTCCACAATATTGGCTAGTATCCTGTACCCCCCTTCCTCTCCAACCCCATTAGAAAAAAGACTCCATTTTCCCCCAAAACAAAGTTGTACTGTTAGAAAATGGCTCCAGTGCCAAGTTTTCCTGTTAAAGTTGGTCATATTGATGATGTCCAAGAACTGAAAAAGATTAAACCATCTTCTATTCCTGAAAGATTTGTAAGAGACATGATAGAAAGACCAAAACTTGCCACAGTTACTACTCCATCTTCCTGTAACCTTAACATTCCTGTTGTTGATTTGTCCAAAATCTTGAATAGCCAGGATTTCCATAATGAAATCATGAAGCTTTCTACTTCCTGTGAAGAGTGGGGATTCTTTCAGGCATGTAACTTGTGTTTACAACTTATATAGTGATTACAAAATACTATGGGCTTCTAATTTTGATTTTTAATCATTGTTTATAGGTTATTAACCATGGGATTGACTTGGACTTGCTTGAAAAGATGGAGAAAATAGCTATGGAGTTCTTCATGCTACCTTTAGAGGAGAAACAGAAATATCCAATGGCTCCTGGAACAGTTCAAGGTTATGGTCAGGCTTTTGTCTTCTCAGAAGATCAAAAACTTGACTGGTGTAACATGTTTGCTCTTGGTGTGGAACCCCATTTCATTAGGAACCCAAAACTCTGGCCAACAAAGCCACTTGATTTCAGGTAAAGCTTAAACCTCAGCTACAGAGGAAGTGTTGAAAAATACTACTGTTGGATAAGCTAGTGTAAATTTGTAGGGACCACCTTAGATTGACTACTAGTTTAAACAAGAAAAGTTCATTTTTCTTGTTCTTTTTTTGGTATGGTGGTGTCTGGTCAATTTGTGCATGCCTGATTGTATACTCTCACCCCCACAAATACTGAGTAACTCTGAAATAAAGGCTTAGGAAATCATCTAGCACTGTGTGCATCCGGTGGCGGAGCCACTTTGTAGTTAGGGGTTCATCTGAATCTTTTTCGATGGAAAATTATACCGATCGAAAATTATACTATTTATACATGGTTAAAATAATTTTTTATGTATATATATATATAGTAGATGTTGAATCCCCTTTGACTAATTCGTGTATCTACTCCTTCAGGTTTTGAACCCTCTTAGTCAAAATCCTGGCTCCGCCACTGTGTGCATCTATTGGAATTTGAATCCTGATATGTACATTATTTTCACCCCACTTTCTAAGTCACACCCTTGGATGGATGCTCAATTTTCGCTCTTTTTGCAGTGAAACAGTAGATATATACTCAAGAGAGATAAGGAAACTATGCAAGAATTTGTTAAAGTACATAGCAATGGGTCTTGGACTGAATGAGGATATTTTTGAAGACATGTTTGGAGTAGCTGTACAAGCAGTGAGGATGAACTACTATCCAGCATGTCCTAGACCAGACCTTGTTTTGGGACTAAGTCCTCACTCAGATGGAAGTGCACTGACAGTGTTGCAACAGGGTAAATGCAGCTCAGTTGGCCTACAAATACTTAAAGACAATGTGTGGGTACCTGTCCAGCCAATTCCAAATGCACTTGTTATCAACATTGGTGATACCATTGAGGTGTGCATTTCTCTTTTTCAATTCTTGGATTATTTTTAATACCTCTTTGTGTATATTGTGCTTATAGGTTATATTTCTAAATGTGTGATGCGATGACTACTGAATAATAAAGCCTTTGACCTTTTGTATTTGTTCGCCAAATCTTGTAAGTTTGGATTTGTCTAATGTTGGTTTTTAAAACAGGTTCTAACTAATGGGAAATACAAAAGTGTGGAGCACAGAGCAGTGACAAATCAAGAAAAGGATAGATTATCCATTGTGACATTTTATGCACCAAGTTATGAAATTGAGTTGGGACCACTGCCAGAATTGGTTGATGAAAAAAACCCTTGCAAGTATAAAAGGTACAATCATGGAGAGTACAGCATGCACTATGTTACAAACAAGCTTCAAGGCAAGAAAACTCTTGAGTTTGCCAAAATCTATAACAACTAATCCCATAGAGATACCCTATTAACTTGAGATGTAGACTATTGACATAATAATAATGTCTTTGTAAATTCAGTGGGCAGTTTATGTACTGTTAATATGGAAAGTTCTCTTTGTGTAACCTACTTTACTCCTACTATATAATGGAAGCAAAGTGGGGTCTTATGTTTGAAAATTGTGCCCTCTAGTCGTTTTGTCTTTTTTTCTTCCTTTTATTGCTTTTCATGAAGAACTAGTCCTTTCCTTCTTAAATACTCCAACAATAGTTTTCAGCTTAACACGCATCTTAAAAAATAATTAATAATAAAAGTAATATTATCCTATAACTATATTAAATTTAATGCTTTGGAAAATATAATACTCCTTTTGTTCAACATAATTGTCCATTATTGATTTGACATAGGAATTAAAAAATAGTAAATGATAAAATTAATTTTACCAAATCATTCTTATTAAATACAAGTTATCTAAATATTGAAAAATGAATAGTATTTAATAACAAAGGTAAAATAGATATATCATAGTAAATTCATTGGTTTTAAAAACTGGACAAGTATTGTTGGACATCCCAAAATAGTATAGTGGACAAGTAAATATAGACGGAGGGAGTAGATATTGAATAGTACTTCCTCCATTCCTATTTACTTGTAAAAGATTTTCCTTTTTACTTGTTAATTTTGACAAATTAAGAACGGATAATTTTTTTTCCTATTATAACTCTCAATTTATTAACATTGAGTTAATGTCTTTGAAAAATATAGTGAGTAAATATGTTTAAAACTCTATTAATTAATAAGGGTAAAATGGTAAACTCACTATACCAATCGTTGCTTTCTTAATAGTTGTGCCAACTCAAAACTTGACAAGTAGAATGGAACATAGGGAGTATTTAATAGAAAGGGTAAGATAAACATAAAAGGATAAATTATCTCTTGATTTTTCAAACTAAACAAGTATTGTTGGATAATTATTTTTAATATAGTGAACAACTAAAGATGGACAGAGGGAATAATTGTCATATTTTGTTGGAATAATAATTCAAAGTTGGAGCGGGAATCCTAAGTTGTTTAAGATTTTGTTATTTGCTATTTATTTAAGTCATGTCTAGTTATGATTTGTTTGTCCTAGTTTATATAGGAATAAATTTTCTAGTCCTAGTTTAATTTGATTTCTTATTATTATAAATAGAGATGTTGTTAGGTTATTTTCAATATACACAAAAACACATAAAAACATATAAAAAATACAGAAATTGAGAGAACTTATAGTAAGATTCAAGAATTCTTGAGTTTATAAATAAAATATTTTCCTCCCTGTTTTGTTTTGGACACCTTTTGAGAAAAACATTAGTTATTGATAATTTGATTAAATTGTCATTATTTATTACTCCTCTCTATTTAAACTTTTCCTCTTTCGCATCATATTAATATCTCTCCATTTTTTTTAAAGTAAGGATAAAGGTAAAAATAAATAACTAATTATGTTTTGATTTTCTAAAAATGACAAGTATTATAAACCATCCCTTTTATAGTAAGGATGATAAGTATTTAGTAATGGAGGGAATACTCTCTAGAGTCAATATATGTGGGAGAGCTTCAATGTCACTTTCTCACTATTCTGCCTACAAAGATTCCTATTAATTAGGAAAGAAGCATTGCAGAATTATGAGAGGAAGGAACCACCGCCCCATGATTTTCAATAGAATCACTTAAAATCAATAGACAAAACCATTGGTTTCCCATTGTTTAAGGGAAAAAAAATGTCAGAAACTTGTCTCTATGACTAGTGGAGGAAGATTAAAGATCCCACTAGGCACTAATATACAAGTTGTCCATGAGATTTTGGTCAATCCTATGTTCAAACAGTTGGCTGTAGGAATTAGCAAGGTGTCTAGTTATTATTATGCAAACATTTTCCTGTTAATATCATACCTTATAAATATGATATTACTGGTGCAATTAGATACTAACTAGTGGAGAGAGAAACAAGGTGAAAATCTAAGGTTTTTTTTTATATAGAAAATTTCGCTAAAATAAGTATTTTAATTATGCTCTCGAGCTATAATTTATCTAATTACGCTTCATAACTATAATTTCGTTTGCTATGTGTATTTTTATTTGTATATTTTATTTGCCAATATACAAATAGAGTAAGTACATACAAATTCTGTATTTATACATTTATGAATTTTTCATAACTCTGTTTGTATATTTCGCTTGTCAATATACAAATAGAGTAAGTACATACAAATTCTGTATTTATTTAAGAATTTTTCAGAACTTATACAAATCAAATGTATCAACAAATCATATACAAACAGGATAATTATATACAAATTCTGAATCTATACAGTTATAAATTATTCATAATTTATACAAATCAAATGTATCAACAAATCGTATACAAATAGCTATGGTAAGCACATACAAATTCTGAATTTATACAATTAAAAACTGAATTATACAAAATCAAATAACAAAATTGATTAAATTGTAGTTACCTTTAATAATTAATCCAAACTGTAACTTAAGTACATAATAATCATTAAATATTTATCATTTCACGTAATTTCTCCTCCTCCGTTTTTTTTGGGGGAGGGGGGGGGGGGGGGTGGGGTGGAATTCACATATATTTAGGATTTAGGAAGAAGAGAGAAATTCTAGGATATGGTCTAAGAAGTACGCAGAATAAAGCAAGTTAGTTAGGCTTGGTACAATTTAGCCACAACATATCTAGCAAGTTCATTCCAAATAAAGAAAAGAAGAAGAAGAAAAATCTTGCTATATCCACACCAAAGATAACGAAATCTTCACAAGGAATCTAAACCAAACATATATTCGTAAGACTTCGTTGACTCTTTTGAATGTAACATTCATCTTGAAAATAATCTATTAGATAATACTTACTCGCACGATGTACATTTTAGTATGATATGTGTCTTTAACATAAGCTTTATGCTTAATATAACTAATCAATATATGTTTTTTTTTTTTAATTTCAGTTTGCTTCGTATCCATGATGAATTATCAGCTCCAATATTTGGTGTTTAATAAAGATTTTAGTTTATTAGTTTAATTATGAACTTACCAATATTTACCATTATTCATGATCAATTTATTTATGAAAAAAGAAAAGGGGGAATTTGAACTTAATACCTTTTGTCCATATTTATACTATCATTGTCTTTCATTACACTTTTCTAATTTTGGGAGATAAAAATTTCAACACATCTTTTTCTTTTCGTATTTGATTTGATTTGGGGACCCCCACATCTCAAGCATAAGTATTGGACGGACAATTGACTACACTAAAATTACATCAGAGAGGCTAAAGGGGACCCCCCCACAATGGTTGGAACCCATGCTTAATTAAACTCTATGACTTTGATGATATTTTTTTTATATTTTCACTCAATGTTCGATATCACATTGAAGTTTGATTAAATGCAAATTCGCATTTAAAAGTCTTACACTGGGAAGATAAAACGCTCTCTAATAAAGGTGATTCCATACTCAAGAAGATTAGAATTCATGACCTCCAATTAAGGATGAAGGAATGCATACCACTCCATCACAATTCTTGTCGGTGACTTGATGACCCCAACTACTCTCCAATTCACTTTTAAGTAGTATTTTGTTTCTTTTGTTACAAAAATATGGAAAGAGCTTTGTCACCAAAAAATGAAGCCAGCCTTTTGAGAAAGCGTTAATAAAGTCAGTCTTTGAAGAAAGCCTCAAGAGAACTTAGTTGAAACTGAAAGAATAGAAGGCTGCAAGCAAGAAAGTAGAAAAAAGTAAATAGAATAATTCACTAGATAAAAAAAAATGAAAATAGATTTTGAAAATAATCCACTCAAGCATATCATAAATAACTTTTGTATTTCCTCTTCTTCGTATTCTAATGATCAGAAGCATTCAACATCGTCATGCCGGTTTAGAATTTAAACTCAAAATGGACAAAGAATCAATTAGCAATATGTCAAAGAATCAATTAGTAATGTGTCTTCTATTGCCAAAAGACCTTATCTTCTCCTCTTGGTAAAGAGAGCCTCCATTTTGAGTTCGACAAAGTGAAAGAATCAATTCGATCGTCTAAGTCGGATAGAATTTATGTACGTTAAAATTCGATGGAAATTTTTCGATCTAAGTTCGAAATTAGTTGAACTTCAAAATAAAAATTAATAAAAAGTACGTCTTTTCTATTTCAGCAAAAATAGAATAGATTTTCCTTTTGCGAATAGGATAGTGTAGGGTTAGATCTTTTTTATTTTATTTTTGGTGTTGGGCGTTCATTTCGGGATGAAACTAATCTGAATTATCACGATCCGAATCTGGGTGTGATGACACTTGTCCAATCTCATCGAAACAAGTCAGCCTAAACCCAATCAATTACGAAAAATAATGCGAAAACAATTTAAATAGGATATATATACCGAAAGTGGAAGGCTTAATCAACTTTAATAACTCTCAAAGATTGGTTGTCACATGTACAAGCTTCTAAATACAACGAAAATGAAAGATAAGTATAAGTCTCAATGTCTTTGTTTCTCAAATAGAACAAAGCATACTAAAAGGGACAAGGGAGATCGCCAGCATCAATCAGCTACCTCTCAAGTCTCCTTGAAGCCTCAGATAAGAAGAAAGGAATATAGAATCATGGTTCGAACTCGGAACCTACACAAGTGTAGATAACAAGGAGTGAGTATCAAACAACACGATAATCAGTAAGCTAACTAATAAAATGTAATGACCCGTTAGGTAATTTTGAGAATGAGTCCTCCTCCTTTCATAGAAGACCCTTTTCGTAAATTTAAGTTGAAAATTTTGAATCTTTCGGTAACTTTGGTTAATTAGTTGAGGGATAATTTTAGAGAATTAATTTAATTGGTGGGCTAAAGTGTTAATTTATTTAATATCTTATACCACTTTTCTTATATTTATTAAAGTATGTTAGTAGAGTTTGTAAATTTTAATATATAATTAGTTTGAAAAAGGAAAAAAAAATAATAAAGAAAAGATTTTTTTTTATATATATATATATACAAAAAAAATCTGATGGCATTAAGCCATCAGATATAAACAAGAAAATGAGAAAAGCGAACGGAAACGGAAAAAAAATACGGAGGAAGAAAGAAAAGAAAGGGGAAAAGAAAAATAAAGGAGAAGAGAAAAATAGGGATTTTCATTCCAAAGTGTCAAGGTAATTATTCTCATCCTTTTCATTAAATTTTTATGCGATTATGAACATATTTTTAGGGTATATTAGTGGAGAAATAATGCTAAAATAAGAAAATATGACCCTAGGGTTCTTCACATAAAATCTTGATTTAGGGGTTGAATAACGATCCGTTTTAGCTGAAATTTGACATGTGAGTTTATTTTATCATGAGTGAACATAATCGATTTTTTTTTTCCAGATTTGACTTCAATGACTCGAGATGACTTTTTGACCTAATTTTTGATCCAAAAATAAATATAGCAATATGGGTGTCATTGAATTCGTATTCTTATGAAAATTATATATTTGAACAGATTTTAATCGTTAGAAGGTGTTACGCAAGGCTCAAGTTTTAAAGTGATTATTCAATTTAATTGAGGTTTAACCCTAGTTTCGAAATTCAGTAAATATGAGAGTTGACATGTTAAGTGGCATCAAGATTAGGAACGTGTTTATAGATTTGCTTAAATTTTTGGGTCTAGGCTAGACATATGGTAATAAGGGTGCTGTTAGTTTTGAAAATCTTATTGTGATTATTTATTTGACTAGATTACGTTGATTTGGAGGCCCAACAAAAAGGGAGGGCTCAAGTCCCGGAGTGATTGCTTGATTAATTGAGGCAAGTGAATTTTTAAACCTCAGTTTAAGCTTGTAGATGCTTGTATTTCCGTATTATATGTACTGAAGAGTACTGAGAATTGGATTGAGTTATTGACTGTATGATTGACCTTAAAAATGGATATGAGGGGTATAAAATGGTGATCTAATGACATGTATTGGTGAAATTAATATATTGTGATTATGAGTTTATTTTGGACATGTGAAATGACTAGGTTGATGTGAGATAGGAAAAATTATTGTTGTTGTCATATTATTATCATGAATTATATGAACATGAATTGATTGCATTGGTTCTGACATATTGTGTTGAAACTGAAAATAATATGAAACAAAAGGGGTCGGACCACACGCTCCGTGGTAGGTATTATGAAACAAAGGGGTCGGGCCATACGATCCGTGACAGGTATTATGAAACAAAGGGGTTGGGCCACATGCTCTGTGGCAAGATATATATATTGAGGGGATGGGCCACACGCTCCGTGGAAGGTTCCATGGACAGAAATGTCCCCCATGGGTTCCGAACTGTAATTCAGCGGATGTGTACCGATAGGACAGACATGCATCATCTCATTGCATTGCATCGCATTTTGTTGATATTTGTGAATTTGTGTTTACCCCTTTATTGCTCTGTATATGCTGAACTTGACTTGATATGATTCATTGATGAGACTATTAATGAGTATTCGTGGACTGTATTACTGTTATTATTGTACAAGTGTAGAGTTGGTCTGGTTTTATGCAGGTTGTAGTTAAAGAGGTTCGGTTGGGAGGATAGAAATACTTGTATCTATTGAGCTTTGCTTAGTTTTAGTTGTCAACTTGCTGAGTACCGTGTTGTTTGGTACTCACCCCTTGCTTCTACACTTATGTAGGTTGTGAGCCCGAACCTGTTTGATCTCTTAGTATTTTCTACTATTTTCGAGGCTATCATTCCGAGTGTTGAGGTAGCTGTTACATCTATCTAGCAGACACCTCTTACTCTTTAATATGTTTTAGTCCTATTCTAGAGACAAAGACATTATAACTATATTCTCTTTCGTACTTCAGTAATGTATTAGTGGCTTGTACACGTGACAACCAGTCTTGGAAGATTTTGAGATTATTTATTTGTTTTTGACTAAGTTAAACCTTGCTTTATCTCAATTACTTCCACATTTACTTTCCGTTGGGTATTAGGCTGACTTATCTCGGTGGATTGATATGAGTGCCATCACACCCGGTTTCGAATTGTGACATAAAACAAGGTAAATCTAATAGAGCACTAGAACTTGTTTCATCCCAACCGAACCTTCTCCACTATAAATCTGCACAAAAATCAGCTCAGTCTAGAGTACACAGTTTATATGGCATGTAGATCAACAATAGCTCATCAGCATCACCAAATAAATCTCATCAATATCAAGTTTGTCAACCACAAAGACAATAATGAATATATACATGACTTCACGATGACAGATCAGATGTAGTGCAATGAATGTGATGTCAAATAAAGCGATGCACGTCTGTCCTAATGATACACATCCACTGTAACTCATATCAGAACCCATGGGGGACGCATAAGGTCCATGTATCTACAGGAATCATTTTCCATCAGCATAATCATTAATTGCCGGAACCATTTTCCATCGGCATAATCATCACTCACTGAAACCATTTTCCATCGATATAACCATCACTCGTTGGAACCATTTCCCATCGACATAATCATCACTCCCCGAAATTATTTTTCATCGACATAATCATCAATCGGATCTCATCATAGTGTTCCAGAACCAATGCAAATAAGAATGTTCACACAAATAATGAGAATATAATGGTGTTCACAACCACAAAGCAATTCATATCAAGACATTCCACGTCATAATGTCAATAGTACATCAACACTAGCATTTACATCATTCACATCAATATAAGTCATTGAAGTCTCTGTTTTATTACCCCTTTATCACATAATTAGGATCAATCAGTGAACAAGTACTTCAAGAAAATTTTCACTATCAATAATGAGAAAATGACAATTTCATTAAGTTCACAATCACATTAGGGCTATCATAGCATTTCATCAATTTCAAGGTCAAGAACTTCACGTTTCCGATCAGAATCATAGCACATATTGCCTTTTTATTTACCCCATTCTTTCATTAAGTTTATTTCAATGATAAATGTCCCATACCTCATTCTCATTCAGTGTTTTAAAAGATAGGGGCGTAAGACGAGACGTTTTATGAAGAATGGGGTGAGGCGTAAGCCCGGATACATGGGGCATAAACCCCATGGATCGACGAAGCGTACATCTCAAGTATATTCAATTTTATAATTTTATTACTTAAAAAATAAGCAAAAGTAAAACTTTCAATGATTTTACAAATAAATTTTAATAAATAACCAATAATATAGAAAAAATATATATCATAATTATTATTTAAGAAAGGTATTCATAATTAATAATATAGAAAAAAGTATTATAATTACTATTTGAGAAATGTAACAACTAACATCACAAAAAAATAATAATAGCCAAAATAATCTTTAAGATAAAATTATCATTCATCTTCACATTTACTAGTTCTTCTCACCTTCAATTAATGTTTGCACTGATTATTGTTTATATATTTTAAAGAAGAAGAAAGATAAAAAAAAATGTAAGAGTAATGACAAAAAAATGAATAAAGTTGTTTCACAAACATAGTGCTATGAAAGATCTATCCCATTAAATTTAGACACGATTATCTAAAAAAATATTTATAGAATGTCATTTTCTATACGAATTTATTTATATATTTTAAAATAAATCACTACAATTTGAAAAAACATGATAGCATAAAATATAAATATCATTACACCAGTAAAAAAAATGATCTAAACCAAAAATGAATTAAAAACCAAAAAAAATAATTAGCATCTAGGGCGTACATTTTTACGCCCAAGACTTACGTTTTTATGTCCAAGGCTTATGCCCCAAATTCTAAGACTTACACCCTATGAATCTACACCTTTAATTTGAGCCCTGGAGTATTTTTGATACGCCCCGCCCCGGGGCTCGCCCCGAAAATGTTTTTTAAAACATTGTTTCCATTACTCACCACTACACGTATGGGAAAAAATTGAAATTTCTACAAGATTTACGGAGGTTTAGAAATTTACTTGGCTTAATCATACTCGATGAATCAAACACTTGAGTCTTCCCCTTTTGAATAGTTTCCAAATCACCACAATCTAATCAAATAATGATTTACAATCAAAATCCAGAACTAACGACACCCAAAAACATGAAATTCAAAAAAATAAGTCAAAACGGCTCAAAAATTTGATTTCGAAAATGACTCATATTTGAAAGTTTTTATATGATAATGTTCCTCAAAGTATTTGGAATCCATTAGTAAAAACTATTTCAAAAACAGAGTTAAAACAGTTCTCAATCACCAATTAAGAAAACCTTGAGTTTTTGAGAAAATTTCCAAAGTTTGAAGTCCAAAATCAAGAATTCAGAGTTGAAATCACAATTTAATCGATGGGTATTGAAGATTCTAGGTTAAAAACACCTATCCAATAAAAAAGTCTCTAAAAAACACTTCAAAATCGTTTATCCCAAGCTCTAGGGTCCAAACAATGGAGAAATGGGGAGAAACCCCGACTAAACCCCTCTCAGGCGTGACCCGGGTCGCTTTTGTGGGCTTCGCTTTTGCGAGCCCTGCTTAAGTGGACCTTGTCGCGAGATAGGCCTTCACTAAAGCGGAGGTCGCGCAAAAGCCAAGCCTGGCACCAAATCACAACATTAAAAAATCCTTCCATTTCTCAAAATTTCGAATGGACTCTCGAAATTTGTTCAGAACCCCGTGCACCTAAATTTAATGTTTTGGACTCAATGGAACTGTCAGAATATGAATTTGAGGTATTCTTGATCCAAAATCTTAGTCACAACCAAACTAGTTTAGGACTTAAAAAGAGCAAAATGGCCTCGGAGTTTTGAAAAAATATACTAAAACTCTTCCTAGGCCAAAAATTATCTTCCAAATCCAAAAAAGTCGACATAATTCTATTTTGAGCATTCGAACTTCGAATGTTGATCAAAGTCAATTCTAGGATCAAAAACTCAACAAATTCCAGCTTAGGACCTCAAATCCACGATAACACTCCAAATTAGATTCCGTCAACTCTCCTAGAACAATTTCCACAATCCTAAGTTGATGGAATCTATGAAATTCCATTCCGAGACCTGAATCTCCAAAAGAAACTGAAAATCACTATTTGGCAGCTTAAGCCTTCAAAACTCAAAACTTTCCAAAAATCTTAAACTTTTCAAGGTATTTCACAGAACCAACATCGAATACCGATCGAATATGACTCGGGGTAACTACTGAAAAGGGTAAAATAGTTATTTTTATAAAAATTACAAAAAATGACCTTCAGGGTCATTATATTATCCTCCACTAAAAATCATGTTCATCCCCGAACATAAAGTAAAGGAAATTACTTAGAACTTCGAAAGGCTGGGATATCGAGTCCACATGTCATCCACCGACTCCCACGTCGCCTCTCCGACTGAACGGTGCCTACCTCCACTGAAGTAATCTCCTTATTTCTAAGCTTACGGGCTTGTCTATCCAGAATAGTTATGGGCTTCTTCTCAAATGCCAAATCTGGACCCAACTCTCAAGAATCAAGGGAAATTATATGGGATTCGTCCAAAATATACTTTCGGAGCATGGAAATATGAAAAATAGGATGTACCGATTACAAGATAGGTAGAAAGGCCAATATGTAAGCCACATCTCCAATTCGCCTCAAAATCTCAAATAGGCGAATAAACCGAAGGTTGAGCTTGCCCTTCTTTCCAAACCGCATCACTCCCTTCATGGGCGACACTTGGAGCCAAACATAACTACCCTTCATGAACTCCAAGGGTCAAACTCTCTGATTTACATAAATCTTCTGCCTACTTTGGGCTGTCAAGAGTCTACCCTATCATACGAACTTGCTCCATGACATCTATAAGCAAGTCCGTGTCTAAAGAGTCCTTCTTAACTGAGTCAAACCAACCAATAAGAGATCTGAATCGCCTACCATACAACGCCTCAAATGGGTCCATCTAAATACTAGAGTGATAACTGTTGTTCTAGGAAAACTCTGCTAAGGAAAATACTGATCCCACCTAGCACCGAAATCAATAACACAAGCTCGAAGCATGTCCTCAACACCTGAATCGTCCGCTCGGACTAGCCATCACTTTGTGGGTAAAAAAATGTACTTATATCCAACCTAGTACCTAAACCATGATGTAATTCCCTCCAAAAATGTGAAGTAAACAACTAGTCCCAATCAGAGACAATAGATATAGGCACCCCATGAAGATGAAGAATCTGACTGATTTGCAACTAGGCTGGATTATCTACCGTATACTTCACTCGAACTGGGATGAAATGAGCAAACTTGGTCAGTCTTTCAACAACCACCCAAATAAATCATAACCACCCACAATGGTAGGTAAACCCACAATAAAGTCCATGGTGATCTGCTCCCATTTTCAAGTAGGAATGGACATTCTTTAAGTCACACCTCTGGGCCGCTGGTGCTCACACTTGACTTGTTGATAGGTTAAACACTTGGACACAAACTCTGCAATGTCCCTCTTCATCCCATACCACCAGTAGTGTTGGTTCAAATCCTGCAGCATCTCAAACTATCCATACTACCTCAAGTTCAGATCCCACTGACTGAAAATGTGTTGAAGACTCCAGTGATCGGTGAATACCTCACAATGTACACCATACAAGTAATGACGCTACAACTTCAATACAAACACCACTGCCGCTAACTCCAAATCATGAGTAGGGTAGTTCTTCTCATGAACCTTCAACTGTCTTGAAGTATAGGCAACCATCTTCCCTTTTTGCATAAACACCCCACCTAAACCAACTCCTAAAGCAACACAATATAAGATGAAGTCCATACCCTCCTCGGGTAGAGTCAAAATACGAGCCGAAGTCAATAGAGTCTTGAGATTTTGAAAGCTCTCCTTACACTTATCAGACCAATAAAAATCTATAACTTTCTGAGTCAGTCTAGTCAAAAGAGCTGCAATAATAGAACCTTACATGAAGCGTCTGTAGTAACCAGCCAACCCTACAAAACTCCAAATCTTGGTAAGGGAGCTAGGCCTCGTCTAGCCTCTAATTGCCTTAATCTTGGCCAGATCTACTCTAATACCCTCCTTAGACACCACGTGTCCTAAAAATGCTACAGAAACAAACCAAAATTCACACTTGGAGAACTTTGCATATAATAACTGCTCTCTCAATTTTTGAAGCACCGACCTCAAATGAAAAATATGTTCCTCCTCAGTCTTTGAATACACCAAGATATCATCAATAAAAATAGTCACAAATAACTCTAAATACGGGCAAAACACCTCGTTCACAACTCCATGAACTATATTGTGGCATTTTTCAACCCAAATGACATAACCAATAACTCATAATGGCCATAACGGGTCCAAAAAGTTATCTTAGGAATATCCAATGCCATAATCTTTAGCTAATGATAACCAGAATTCAAATCAATCTTATAAAACAAAGTCGTTCCTTGAAGCTGATCAAACAAATCATCGATATGGGTCAGAGAATACTTGTTCTTGAAAGTCACCTTATTCAATTGTCTATAATTAATACACATCCTCATGGACCTATTTTTCTTCTTCACAAATAAGACTGGTGCACCCCAAGGTGACACACTAGGGCGAATAAACCATTTACTCAATAAGTCATGCAATTGTTCCTTCAACTCCTTCAACTCAACCGGAGCCATGCGATATGGTGGAATAGAAATGGGCTTAGTTCCCGGCTATAAATCAATACCAAAGTCAATGTCCCTATCCGGAGTAATACTAGGAAGATCAGAAGGAAATACATCAACAAATTTCTTATCCACGGAAATAGACTCCATAGGAGGTGAGTCAACGCTAGTATCCCTAATGAAGGCCAAATAAGATATCACCCTCTATCAATCAACCTCTGTGTAAGGATATAAGACATGACCTCATTAGGGTAAGAACTACTAGTACCTTTCTACTTGATCCTCGGGACACAGGTATCGATAAGGTAACAATTTTAGCATAACAATCAAGAATTGCACGATAGGGAGAAAGCCAATCCATACCCAATATAACATCAAAATCTACCATCCCCAGAATAATCATGTCTACCCAAGTATTATACCCAGACAAGGAAATAAGATAGGATTGATACACTCGATCCACCACTAAAGGCTTACCCATAGGTGTGGAAACATGAATAGGCACAAACATACGATCACATGTAAAATCAAATTCAGATGCAAAATAGGAAGACACATAGGAGAATATAGATCCTGGATCAAATAACATAGATGCAAGTCGATGATAAACTAGGACGATACCTGTGAAAACTGTGCCAGAAGCCTCAGCCTCAGGTCTCCCCGAAAAGGCATAACACTGAGCTCCCTTGTCGCCACCAATCTGCACCATACCTCTACCTTTTTACTGAACCACAACACCACTACTGAAGGCCTTAACGCCTCTACTTGTCGGACCCTTGCCTCGACCTCTAGCCGGAGGCGCTGGATCTCTCTCTAGAGCAGCTGAATAGGTACGATGGGGCCCTGAATGAGTCTACAAAGGGCACTATCGCATCAAATGACCTATATCCCCACAACTATAACAAGATCTCAGAATGGAGAGCTGCTGCAATAAACCAGATAAAATACCATGGCCACCCCGGCTAAAACTGTAGGACCCTCGAGATACTTGTCCACCCTCAGTTGCTGGCATAGAGGCATGAAGATGTCTCTAAAGTTGGAATGATCTACCACCCCTATGTTAACCTCTGCGTCCAGAAGAGTAGCCGAAAAAATGACCTAG
Organism: Solanum dulcamara; assembly: GCF_947179165.1. Classification (NCBI taxonomy): domain Eukaryota; kingdom Viridiplantae; phylum Streptophyta; class Magnoliopsida; order Solanales; family Solanaceae; genus Solanum; species Solanum dulcamara. Next base: position 31,369,351 of record NC_077240.1, on the reverse strand, counting down.
TATGGTCCCTCTTGGGGTCCCCAAACTCCTCTCTACCATCAACTCTGCCTCTTTGGTGGTGCTCACTATGGACTGAAAGAAAGTCCTCTCACGGACTGATTTGAACACATACGATCTAATGAAGAAGATTAGTCCCCTCATAAACTTGTGGACTCTCTCCGCCTCATCCAGAATCAAAGTCGTGGCATATCGAGATAGTTGGCAAAATCATGCCTCATACTCAGCAACGGACATGTTACCTTAGGTCAAACCCTCAAACCTCAATTTTCTCTGCTCACGCACACTTTATGGAATAAAGTGATCCTCAAAAGCATTGGCAAACACATCCAACTCTACCAGAGGGGATCCCACTGGTCTAGACCTCATAAATATCCTCCACCACTCTCTGGATGACCCACGAAGCTGGAGTACAATAAAACGAACACCACGGGTGTCAACTATCTTCACTGCCTTGAGCATCTTGTAGTACAAACTCAAGAGCTTATGTGCATCCTCACTCCTACCACTTTGAAATTGGGGTAGTTTTATCTTCTGAAACTTTTTGTAACACTCCTAGTTGTCCACTTTCAGAACTACCTCAAGAGCAACTCGTGCACCAGCAGCTAGTGCAGGAACCAGTGGTGGATGACCCACCTAATCCTAAATAATTAAAACATGACGCTGCTCTGGGATCTGAGCCCCTGATCTAGTTTGAGAACCCTCAGGTGTACTTATCACACACACACTCTATGTAACGCTTTCAAGTGCACCTAACACTCACATCAGAGTGGGATGAAGCACCGGTGCAATAGAAAGCTCTGGAGGAACTTGGTCCTCTCTAGCATTAATCTGTGGCTCAGAAGAAGCCTCTCTAGCACGGCGTTTGACTGGTGCCACTCCTCGTGCATGACCTCTGCCTGATGCTGCTCCATGGACATAGCCTCTAGCTTGGCCCCTACCTCTGCTCCTAACTGGAATCCCAACATTAGCCTCATGGACTGCCTCCATCCTTCTACCACTAGTTATAGCTGTGGTCCTTGGCATCTTCTAAAACTATTCGTGATCCTTAGTACTAGCGATAATAACCACGTATGATAAGAAAAAACGAATAAAGAAAGTTTCCCAACAGCCCTCATAGTCTCTCGAAGATAAGTAGAGATGTCTTCGTGTCGATCCTCGAGACTCTATTTAGACTTAGCTTGTACACATGAGACCTATGAACTTGGGGCTATGATACAATTTTATCACGATCTAAATTCGGGTATGATGGAACTTGTCCTATCCCATCGGAATAAGATAACCTAAACCCAATCAACTACAGAAAATAATGCAGAAGGAATTTAAATAGGATGAATATACCAAAAGCGAAAGGCTTAATCAACTTTAATAACTCCCAAATACTAGTTTTCGCATGTACAAGCATCTAAATATAACAGAAATGAAAGATAAGTAAAAGTATTAATGTCTTTGTTTCTCAAATAGAATAAAACATAGTGAAAGAGACAAGGGAGATCGCCAGCATCAATCAGCTACCTCTCAAGTCTCCTCGAAGCCTCGGATACGAAGAAAGGAATACATAATCACGATCCGGGCTTAGAACCTACATAAGTGTAGATAGCAAGGAGTGAGTATCAAACAATACGGTACTCAATAAACCAACTAATAAAACAAGGTAAATCTAATAGATAACTAGAATTTCTTTCATCCCAATCGAACCTCCTTAACTACAAGCCTGCACAGAAATCAGCTCAGTCTAGAGTATACAATTTATATGGCATGTAGATCAATAATAGCTTATCAGCTTCACTAAATAAATCAATATCAAGTATGTCACCACAGAGAAAACAAGGGATATATACACGACTTCACGATGGCAGATCATATGTAATGTAATGCAATGTGATGTCAAGTAAAGATATACATGTCTGGCCTAATGATACACATATGTTGTAACTCAGAACGGAACCCGAGGGGGTGCACAATATCCATATATTCGTCGGAACTATTTTTCATCGGCATAATATCAATCGCCGAAACCATTTCCCATCGACATCGCCGGAACCATTTCCCATCGACATAATCATCACTCGCTGGAATCATTTTTCATCAGCATAAGCATCACTTGCCAGAACCATTTTTCATCGGCATAATCATCAATCGAAACTAATCACAGTGTTCTAGAACCAATTCAAATAATCATGTTCACATAAATAATGAGAATATAATGGTGTCAACAACAACAACACAATTCATATCAAGACAATTCACATCACAATGCCAATAGTACATCAATATCAACATTTACATCAATATAAGTCATCAAAGTCTCCATTTTATTACTCTTTTATCACATAATTAGGCTCAACCGGTGAGCAAGTACTTCAAGACAATTCCCACTATCAATAACGAGAAAATGACAATTTCATTAAGTTCACAATCACATTAGGGCTATCATAGCATTTCATCGAATCACATCAATTTTAAGGTCAACAACTTCATGTTTTCGATCATAATCATAGCACATATTGATTTTTTATTTACCCCGTTCTTTCATTTAGGTTATTTCACATGATAAATGTCCCATACCTCATTCTCATTACTCACCAACACATGTACGAATTTTTTTTGAAAGTTCTACAAGATTTACGGAGGTTTAGAAGTTCACTTGCCTTAATCAATACTCGATCAATCAAACACTTGAGCCTTCCCCTTTCGAATACTGTCCAAATCACCACAATCTAATCAAATAATAATTTAAAATCAAAATTCGGAACTAACGACACCCAAAAACACAAAAATCAGGAAAATAGTCAAAATGGCTCAAAAATTCAATTCCGAAAATGAGACTCATATCTAAAAAAAATTATATGAAAATGTTCTTCAAAGTATTTGAAATTCATTAGTGAAAACTATTTTAAAAAATGGAGTTAAAAACAGTCCTCAATCACCAATTTAAGAAAACCTTGAGTTCTTGAGAAAATTCCGAAAGTTTGAAGTCCAAAATCGATTTTGGAGTTTAAATCACAATTCAATCGATGGGTATTAAAGATTCTAGGTTAAAAACACTTACCCAATCAACAAGTCTCGAAAAACAACTTTAAAATTGCCTATTTCAAGCTCTATGGTCCCAACAATGGAGAAATGGAGAGAAACCCCGACTAAACCCCTCTCAGGTGTCGCTTAAGCGAGACAGGATCGCTTTTGCGAATCCCTTTTAAATGGCCCTTGTTGCAAAATCGATAGGCCTTCGCTAAAGTGGAGGTCGCTTTCGCGACCCTCCCTTCGCAAAAGCGAAGCCTGGCACCAGATCACAACATTAAAAATCCTTCTACTTCTCAAACTTTTGAATGGACCCTCAGGATTCGTTTAGAACTCTGTGTAGATAAACCATATATGTTATCCCGCTAAATTCGATGTTCTGGACTCAATGTAATTATTAAAATTCAAATTCGAGGTCTCCTTAACCTAGAATCCATTTAGTCGCAACCAAACTAGTTTAGGACTCAAAAAGACCAAAATGCCCTCGGAGCTCCAGAAAAATAAACTGAAACTCTCCCCGAATCCAATGGAGTCGTTGAAATTTCATTCTGAACATCTGAACTCTGAATATTGACCAAAGTCAACTCAAGGATCAAAGGCTCAACAAATTCCAACTTAGGACCTCAAATCCACGATACCACTCCAAATTTGATTCCATCAACTCTCTTATATCAATTTCCACATTTCGGTGCTGATGGAATCGACAGAATTCTATTCTGAGGTCCGAAACTCTGAAAGACATCGAAAACCACTATTTAGCAATTTAAGCCGTCAAAACTCAAAGCTTTCCAAAATCTTAACTTTTTATGAGATTTCACATAACCAATGTCGAATACCGATCAAACATGACTCGGGGCAATTATTGAAAGGGATAAAATGGTCGTTTTGTAAAAAAATACCAAAAATGACCTTCAAGGTCATTAGACGAATTGACCTCGAAAGTCCCATTTTAGAAATAAAGTGCTCCCCGCCAAAGACTCTATTCCTAGAGCTCAAATCCAAAATCTTAATTAGGGATAAATGAAAACTTCTCATTCCATTATAATCTTTCGTGGTTGTGCAAGTTGATTTCTCTTGTACGAATATATATTGACATTTGTCTAAAGAACAAGTGAAAATGTTCTTCCAGAATTTTAAAATAAAAAATCTTTTCAGTTTTCTTGCAAAAACTAAAAGCACTACCATTTATGTTTTTTACTGTTTCAAGATGCTTTTTAAAAATATTTTTTTAAGAAAACTACGTAACAACTCACAACTAATATAGTAATAAATAAATAAAAAAGAAGAATCTCTATTACCTAATTTAGAGGGAAGTGGATCTTTCAACCTAAACTATATAATATAATTCATTCCCTAATAACCACTAGTTATTGGGCAAATTTCATGAGTGTCCTATGATCTCATCAAATGGACCCCTACTAATCATGATTAACAAACCAAAAGTTAATAAAAGTTGACAAGTGCCTACAAATTGCTCAATAATTAAGTTAATTAATGAAGGAGTTAAAAGTAGTCATGAATGAAGACAATAATTGTTTTGCTTGGTGTATTGGTATGTGAAGAGAGCCGTCGTTTTTGCTTTCTTCACTAATTAATCATTTTCAACCAAATACAATTTCGACAACTCAAGTGAATGTATCTCTTTTTTTTCTAAGTATTTTTATTGCTGCCCCCACTTGTTTCAATGCTCATTTATGACTATCTTTTTACTTAATATAGGTAGCACTTGTTGTCTTTTACTTGTATGATTAAACGATGGTCGGTTCAACAAGTTAACATGTTAAATGTGCACGGCGTACAAGAGAGACGTATACAAAATTTTATTTTTATGTTTAGTGGGTGCATCTTTTTACCTTATAATATGATGATTAGTTTCATTAATACAAGGTTGAATTGAATCCGTTCATAATTTAATATGAAGTTATCAAATTGCGTATGATATTTTATGTTGCCACTTATAAATTCATAGTGTTAAATCAATATATATATATATATATATATATATATATATATATATTGATATCATTTTAGTATTTTATTGGAGAGGAATTGAATTTTACTAATAAGGTTCATGGTAAAGGTATATGTTGGTGAAATTACAAGATTATAAATTACAATTGAAAAATAAAATGAAGGAAATAAATTCTCTTCTTGGTTGAGGCGCGGATATCTTGCTCTCTTTAAGGAGATTCAAGTCCATTGCAACAAATCTTTTCACCGGTCCAGCAGTAGTCCTCTTGACTTGTCCCCTCCAGGATACAACAGCCTTATCACAAAATGTAACTCAACAAACTCTGGACAAGAGTTGAGTTTAAAGCTCCACAAAAAGAACACCTCTTTCAACTAATAAGAACTTTCTTTTTTGACAAACTTAATACACTCCATGTTTTCTTACTTCTCAAAACAAAGAAAACCTCTCTATTTATAGGAGAGGAAATCATTCAAAAGATGAAAAAATAATGGAATGCCATCATTATGATTTAGTGCACCACTTATTAGTGATAATTATGTTAAAAATACATAATGAAATGATTTAGTCTTGCACTAACTAAAAATGGTAATAAAAGCCATTTTTATGCACTAAAGAGAGAATTATTACATATGACACTTATACAAATTTAATACCACTTAATATTGATATTAAAATGTTAAAACTAACAGTATATATGATCGAATATTATTAGCAGGTTGTATTTATGTCCAATCTGGAGTTTCATTGTCAAAGAGGTTTTCATCATTTTCTTCAAGTTTAGATTGATCTTTATTTATATTAGGGGAAAAGGTTCAAATATGTCACCGAACTTGAGAACAGACTCATTTATGTCATCCGTTAAGAGTTTGGCTCATTTATGTCATTTTCATTTGAGAAAAAGATCATCCGTGCCATTATTTGTTAACTGAAATGGCATAGATGAGCCAAACTTTTAATTGATGACATAGATGAGCCTTTTCTCAAAGTTCAATGACATATTTGAACCTTTTCCATTTTAAAAAATAAGTTAGTTAATGACGTGGATGAATCATAATTGACCACGTGTACAAAATAGTTTTGCAAAACGAAAAATATTTTTAGTTTACAAATAATAATATGAATGAGCCTTTTCTCAAACAGAAATTGACATAAATGAGCCAATTTTTTAACGGATGGCGTAAATAAGTTTTTTCTTAAAGTTCGATAACATATTTAAGCCTTTTTCCTTTACATTAATTAGAGATCTCATAATTATTGGAGTGCTCAATAAATGTGCTCATGTAAAATAGCTTTAATATTATTTTTTTTGTGTGTGTATGTAACTGATAGACATGTTTGATTCTTTGAATGTTATTAATATCTATAAGTCAACATAAAATTCTGCCACCTAAAATCTTTTATTTTAAATTCATTCTTCAAATATTCTACTATTTTTTAATTTTTTTTTTAGAACTTTCAATAATATATAAATAATCAACATAAATGGTTATTATGACAAATTGACATTCATACCTTCTTACTAGGGCTGTGCAGGGCAAATTGATAAACCGCACCAAACCGACAAACCGAATCAAACCGGAAAAAAAATCCGACTAGTGGTTTGGTTTGACTTGGTTTGGTGTTTGAAAAAAAACCCGACCATTATAGGGTTGGTTTGGTTTTAACTAAAAAAAGTCAAACCGAACTCAAACCGACCCGATTATAGATATACTACTTTTAAATTATGTTATACATAAAAATATTTATTGAAATGTAATTTATAAATATTTTTTAAAATTTTTTCATAATTTTTGTTTTCTTTCTTACATTTAGATTTGGACTTAGAAACCCATCTAAATAATATACAAAAAAAGCTCATCTTATAAAGTTATATTATAAAGTTAATACTTCAAACAATGTTTGGCCTCCATCTTATATGTTGATATTTTGTACTAAAACTCTTTTTAAGAAGCACTGCTTTGTGTTTTTTATTAGATACTATGAAAAATCCGAGAAATCCGAAAAAAATTGATATCGAAAAACCCGACTTTTATTGGTTTGGTTTGATTTATAGATTTAATAACCCAACACAAATGATTTGATTTGATTTGTAAAAAATCCGAACCAACCCGATCCATGTACGCCCCTACTTCTTACAAACAAGGTAAATATGATCATTTTTATATCTTTCAATCTTACTAAAACGATTAATGTACCATATCCGTTCTGATAGTTTCAATTCGTATAAGGATTTTTGAAATTTAGTTGCACAAGTGTTTCGAATATTTTTGTCTACTTCAGACTTTCAATTTTTTTAGAAATCTTCATCAAAAGATTGTTGTCTAGTGAGTGAGCCATACAAATAAGTAGAGACAGACATTCATCAGCATATCAAGTTTTTCATACACAGTCGAATAATTGCATCCACCGTGAAAGTTTTTCCATATAATCAATGTTACACCTTTGCAAAAATTCTTGTACCACAAGTCCTTTATATTTAACTTCACTTTTCTTGTTTGTTTCAAAAAAAAAAAATTAATCTATTTGTACCCTACTGTCTTTACACCTTTAGATGCTCATATTATAGATTCAAAAAACTTAACGTTTTTTAAGTAAAGTTAATTCTATTTCGCTTGCAATTATCCATTTTGGCCAATTATTTCTTTATCTATATTTATTATTAAATTTTGGCTCAAGATTCTCGTTTTGTTGCATTACTTCAATAGCAACTTTATATGAAAACATTGTCAACAATCACATTATTTCGCTTCCACCTTTTTCTTATAGGTGAAGATATAACTTATTGAGATTCATCATCATCTCTTTCAAGTATCTAATCTCTTCTGACAAGGTCTATTGGATTATGTCAGAATATCAGCTCAAATTGAAATATTAACGGTTGGAATATGATGTTTAGTAAACTTAAAATGTTAGTTAATGTATTTGGAGTTTGATTTACTATATTTTATAAATAAATTATCTTTTGAACCTCTTGTTCACACTGATTTGTACGAAGATCTAAATGAAAATAGTGATAATTTATTTCAATTTATCCTCCTTTTTTTTTCTCGTTGTTGATTTTCTCCCCCAATGTTGGAAAAACTTATTAATCAAAATGGCAATCAGCAAATTTGGCTGCAAACAAATTTCCTGTCAGTATAAACTTTTCGAGGGTACTATAAAAAATATTTTGTAACACCAACTTCGAATCAAACAACAAATCTTCAAGTAAAAGTTTTTAGATTCAAGAGCTTCAAGCTCAACAATGGTGGGTATTAAATCAGCTCCAAATTAGACCATTTACAGTATGAACTTCCCAAAAATGTCAGAAATTTTTATTTTGACATAGGCAAATAGCGTAAACTTCCCTTAATTTTTCTAACTATAAAACCGTAACATTTCCTACCCATTAGATTTTTCTAACTATAAAACCAACATTTCAAGAATGTCACCTTTAATCCAAAATTATAAACATCTCAGTAGTAATTGACAAAGACAACCATCCTTTCCTAACATCAAATCACAGTGGAGACAGTACACACAAACCAAAACTCAGAATTCTGTTACACACGGAATATCTGCACAACATACATGCCGCATTAAAAGATAACTCTGCTAAAATAGTTCAGCTGCATTTCTTCTATAATTCAAAAGAATAGAGCTCCTGCAGCAGTTTCATCTGAAACTCCAAGGAACTGAGCGAAGCTTGGATATTTAGGCTCCCATCCTAGTTCAGCACGAGTCTTTGAATTGTTTAACTTCTTCCCTAGAGGGCCAATAGTTCCTGAAAGAAGGAATAAATGACTGTTGTAGCATGATTCCTTTAAACCAGTGGCTAAAGGAATTCAAAAAAAGTCAGTTACCAGTAAAACCCTCAAACTTTTTCTCAAACTTTCCACTTTTATTGACCAAGTCCATTAAATCCTGCCTGCTATTGGCACAAGGTAACAATTAAGGGCAACATGGGTCAGAGAGTTTCGACTTTGAGCCAGAAAAGTTAACAAGCATGTAGATTGGAGATGACCTGGATAAGGGGTGGTTGTCACAACCTAAAAGAATCCGACTGCGGAGCCTCTTCTTCAAGATGGTCACTGACAAGGAGGCAGCATCCTGTAAGAAAAGAAGAGCCAAAATATCACCGACACAACTGTAGACACATGAAGAAGAATGAAGGGTAACCTCTAAACTAAGCATGATACAAAACTTGGATGTGCAGTCACCTCATAATGGATAAGATTGAGGATGTGATCAGATCGAATATCCACAGTTCCTTTATGTAACCAATAAGTGTGTGCACCTCTGTCTTCCTTGTGTTAGTGGTTAAGGTAAACAAAAATGAAGATCTAAAGGCTACATAGAAAGAACTCTAGATCTTTGATCTGTATACAAGGATATATAAAGACCCGCCAATCTAACAACACAACCACCAAATTCCAGCACTACTTTTTCTGCCTTGATAAGTATATCAGTCCTTGGGCTCCTTCCAATTGGGACTATGGGACCATCCTACACATTTGACAACCAAAAGGGCTTAACGAAAACTCAGACTTCCTTACTAAAATACATGAAGAATTCTATCAAGGATGAAACTTCATGAGTTAAAATTCAGTAATTTCCTTCAGTAAAGCCAGTTTCCAAAGCCTGTATCTTTAATTAGCAAAGCTAAAAATCCCTTCAAGAGGAATCAATCAGAATAAGAAACTGTTACCAGCAGTATAATGTTTATGCAAGATATCACACCTCATCTATTGATCCATTATCAGAGCAGTCATATGGTGCAGAGCTTGAGGTAAATAAGAAAGAACCTTCACCACTCCATCTTAATGCAGCGTCCCTGCTCATTGGATGTGTGAAATAGAAATTAATTTAAGGTGGCACTGAGTTTTGTAGTATTAAATCAAATTATAGTATCAATATGGTCAAAGTCAGCACAGAGAATCTGAAGAAAAACAATGCTGACGAACAATAACAATGTTTGGAATCATTAAACCTACATTTGCTGCTAACCATTATTGGCCAGCTAAGCAGAGCTGAATCAGAAAACTGGTCTGACCATCCCATACACATGATTTTAAAAACGTACACTACTACCATCCAGCTGCCTGCTACTTAAAGCATTTACTGCTAATGACTAGCCAGGATACTTGCAACAATCATACATCGATAGTAAAGGAGGGACTATTTCACAACACAACAATGGTTTTACTCAACAAGCAATATTTTGCTTATTACTGCACTACAGTTTAAAAGCAGTTGTGCTCTCTATAATGAAATAATAACAGAAATTTCCCATCATGATGTTCTTGTTCCTGAAGAACTGAGACACCATGCACCATGCCTAAAGAGCCCCAAAGTATTTGAAACTAGATATAAAAGAATGCCACCACAGATAGGTGATAGGAGATAGCTATTGCATGAACTGCCAAGCTTACCTAACATCACCAGGGTAGTCTTCAGTCCGGGATGGAGGAGCACAGTATATAACATATGGGAACTTAGACGTAAACTTGGTCTCTCTCGAAGATGGACTAATTCCCATTTTAATAAGTTCATCATGGTGATCGGTTGTCATTGTCTGCCCAAAAATCCTACTGCCTGGGTATTCCTGCAACATGAAATGGTCCAAAACTCTTAGCAGTCTCAATTATGATGCATACCCCACTAGGCGTAGCAGAAATCCACCAGTCTGCCACAGTTGTTAAGCCAGAAACTCATACAAATAATATCAATTTCAGAAAAATGAACATCAAACATTTCCATAATAAACCAGATTTAACAAACAAGAAATAAACGTGCGTGTATATTTTTAATTAGGTTACGAGGTAAGATGATTCCTATTTCTCAAAAAAATCATATGATTATTAGTTCAGGATGTACCTCTCTCCATCTTTCAGCCACTAAACGCCCAAGAACTCCAGGTCCTATAATTAACAAGTCGTTTGCTACAATGCCCCCCCTAGAAGAAGCCTCCACTTCTTCACTTGGAGCATCTTCAGGAACCAATAAGTAAGACTGAGAAAATGAAACTTGACAATTGAACTTTAGGTAGATGTATATCTAAAGAGTAAAACACAATGTATTCTTCCAAACATCAGTTCGCCACCAATTGCTAATAATTACACCTCCATCCCATTTAATTTAACACTATTAGATTAGACAGGAGATTTATGATGTATTTTGAACTTTTTGTAATCTTTGTGAAAGTGAACGGAAATATGTTTTTGCGATAGATAACAATAGAAAGTGAACGAAAATACTGATGTAATGGTTGAAGAGTTAGCTTAATAGAGACAGCACAGTAAATTTTAACTTTTGAATAGTTTAATGGATTTTGAATTATTGGAAGTTATGTAAGTATCAATGAAATGGTGTCAAACATTCTAAGGACTATTGGCGGTGTGTCAATATTGTAATTACAGGAGTTAATTCGTGGGTTACTTTGGATATGGAAAATAGCGCAATCAAGGAAATTCCTCCCAGCACATTCATATAATCCACCAGATGTGATCCAATCAACCAAGAACTAATCTTGTCAAATGAAGTGTTCCGATTTTTGACAGCTAATAACTGCAAAAGTAATATGCAAATAAATCCAATTTCACTGGATATTTTAAAGTAGAATTAGGGAGCCCTTCCCATAATGGTATGAGTTGTTCCCTTGGTGACATTTTCGAGGCTCAGAAATTGCAAGGAGAAGGTTGCATATCACCCACCCTAAACTATTCTGCACAAGTTAGGGAACACTTGGTCTATCAGGTAGAATCACCCATTGATAAGGCATTTGGTAAACTTCAGCTTAACTAACAAACAATCTGGCCATATTGTAGGATTTGGGCGACTGTCTCTACCAGCAGATATGTAGGCTAAACTTGTAATACAACAAAATACAATTAACCAAAAAATACAAATCACATATTTGATCAGCGAAACTATAAATGTAAAGCATATAATTCGGGTGTGAATGAGAGAGAGAGAGAGAGAGAGAGGATACCGATAGCACCGGAAGCGTTGACTCGGAATGAATTGACCGGCATTGTATGTGATGATAGCTTGTGATAAGTGAAATTAGGGCTTGAATTATAGGGAATTGAAAGAGAGAAGTTGATACAACTGTTGAAGAAGTGGTGCTTTGGAGCTTCGAAATTCCATTGAATTCCAATTTTGGAAGTTGCAGCAATTATGGTAGCCATGGATGGATAACTTGTGTGGAGAGCGAGAAAAATGGAGATGATGCTTTTATAGAAAAAAAGGTCATTTAACTATATTTACAATATTTAATCTTTAACTATTCAAAAATTTATCAAATTTAATTTTTTAATTATATAATTATCGGTTTTAATCTCTTAGCTAATACATTTATCGGTTTTAGTTCTTTATATTTAAAAATTTGTCAAATTTAATCTCTATACATTTTTTATACAAATAACTTAGGTTCATATTCAGGATTCATGTTTCAATGAAACTAAAATCCTTATGGCATCTCCAACCCACTCTGTATTTTACTCTTCAAATATAGAGAATAAAGAGTATTTGGAAACAATCAACTCTAACCAAATTCTCTATTTTCTCTCTAAAAAGGATTTTTCTTCTATCTCCTTGTTATGAAGGTGGATTGTCCACCTTATGAAAGTGGATTGTCCACCTTATGAAAATGGATTGCCCACCTTGTAGACATCATTTTCATATTGTTCTTTTCATCCGTATAAATGCCATGTTTTGACATTGTAATAGAATGAACAAGAAAAACAACTTAATCTTCCTATCTCTTTTTCATATTTTCTACTTCTTGAATTGTGAAGTTATTTAATCTTTTGCTCCTCTATTCTCCTCCTACTTTCTCTAAAATATTTTGCCACAATAATTTTATAATACGTTATCAGCACGAAGCTCTAATTTTTCAGAAAATTAATTTCTATATCAGGTATATCTACTAAAGAAATTTATTTTTAAGTTGTCTTTGTTACTTTCAAATTAATTTTCATCATGTCAAACTTGTCAAACTTGTCAAACTTGGAATTTATGGCACTTGATATTTCTGGCAAAAATTATTTGTCATGGGTACTTGATGCTGAAATCCACCTTCTAAGGGTCTTGGTGATGCTATAATCGAAGGAAACGCAGCATCAAGTCAGGATAAAGCAAAAGCTATGATTTTCCTTCGTCATCATCTAGATGAAAGCCTGAAAATAGAATACTTGACAGTGAAAGATCCACTTGAATTGTGGAAAGACTTAAAAGGGAGGTATGACTACCTCAGGGCAACGGTATTGCCAAGGGCTCGTTATGAGTGGATGCACTTACGGTTTCAAGATTTTAAAACTGTAATTGAGTATAATTCTGTTGTATTTAGAATAACTTCCCAATTAAAATTATGTGGGGAAACTATAAATGATGAGGACATGTTAGAAAAGACACTAACTATTTTTCATGCCTCTAATATAATATTACAGCAGCAATACCGTGGAAAGGGTTTTAAAAAATACTCTGAATTGATCTCATGCCTTCTGGTGGCTGAGCAACATAATGCCCTTTTAATGAAAAATCATGAAGCCCGTCCCACTAGAACTGCTCCATTATCCGAGGCAAATATGGTAAAAGCACATGGCCAGTTTGAAAGAAGACAAAATAAAAATTATGGCCACAATAATGTGCGTGGACGTGGCAATGACAGAAAACGATATAATAATCATCGTGGTGGTGGTCAACATAAAAGGGAGAACAATATCAGTTCTCAAAATGGTCCTTCAAGAAGTAACTGTCATCGTTGTGGCATGAAAGGCCACTGGAAAAATGAATGTCGAACGCCTGAGCATTTTGTAAGGCTTTATCAAAATTCTTTCAAAAGAAAGGCAAATAGAGGTGGTGCCTCTTCTTTTAATGCTCGGATAGAGTCACACTTGGCGTTCAAAAATAATGTTGAGAAAGACCTTTGCATAATAATAATATTGAATCAAATCTGGCTTTGAAGGATGACGATTTTAATGATCTCAATGACATTTTTTTTGGTAACTAATAGTTTTTATTAATCACCAAGAGATATTTACATAATCATAACAAACTACATCACAGTTTGTTATCCAACAAGAAATAAAACTCAAAGTAAGACCTCAAACCTACAATTAGTTTCAGAAGAGGAGAGATTGTTGTAGTCGAGTACTAATCGCCAAACGAGCTCTCAAAGTGCATATATATGCTATTTCCTTAGTTATCTCTTCATAGTTTCTTCTTTTTTCTTCAAAAGTTCTCTGGTTTCTTTCCATCCATATTGCATAAGAGCACTCAGCATATATTAATTTGAAGAGCTGTGCATTGTGAGACTTGCCTTTAGATTGTTTCAGAGTCCATTCCAAATGCATATCCCATGTATCAGCGTGAAAGAGTGGCCATTTAATCCAATTAAGCAGTTTCTTCCAAATAGCTCTAGTAAATTCACATTGAGTAAACAGATGCTCTCTATTTTCCAGATCTTGTTGACAGAGTTTGCATTGTTGGTTGACATCCATTCCCTAGGAGGTTAATCTGTCTGTAGTTGGGAGTTTATTCTGCAGCATGATCCACATTGTAACAATAGCCTTTGGTCTTGCACTGTTGTTAAACATCATATTTTTCCAGGGGGCTGTTGGTCTATTACCCAGCAAATGCACATAAAAGTTTGCAGTAGTTGGTGAGTCTCTTTGAGTGTGTATCTGTTCTAGTATCACTCTAGCTGCAAGTATCTTCCTAACCATCCATGAAGCCTGTTGAGGTATATGAACATTAAAGACAGTATGAGATTTTATATAATAAGAATGGATCCATCTAATCCATAGTTTATCAGTTTTATGAGCAAGATCCCAGCAGGTCTTAGCAATAGCAGCTTGGTTCCATAGGTGTATATTGATGAGCCACATTCCTCCAGCAGACTTAGGTAAGCACATCTTCTCCCATGCTATCAGTGCTCTCTTTGTGATGGTGTTGGTACCTGACCATATGAAGCTCCTACAATAAGCCTCAATGAGTTTAAGGACTTTTGTAGGTATAATAAATAATTGGGACCAGTGAGCTTGGATTCCAAAGAGAACTGATTGAACTAATTGCATTCTTCCTGCATACGAAAGTTTCTTGGCAGTCCAGGAGGTAATTCGAGCTACAATTTTATTCACTAGAGGTGTCCATTGCATAAGAGATAACTTTTTAGTGGATAAAGGAATACCAAGATACTTGAAAGGGAACTCCCCATAGTTAAACTGGAACTGATGCAGTATGGTCTCCTTCATCTGATCAGTGATTCCACCAAAATAAATGGAACTCTTATTCATATTTGCTTGCAGTCCAGAAACTAGGGAGAACTTGTGGAAACATTGATATATGGTCCCTATTGAGTGCTGATCCCCTCTGCAGAACAAGAGTAAGTCATCTGCAAAACATAGATGCTTTATTCTCAATTTTGCACATTTAGGATGAAACTTGAATCTTCCATTGTCTTTGACTTCATCTAGGCATCTGCTCAAGTACTCCATAGATATAGCAAATAGATAAGGGGAGATGGGGTCCCCCTGTCTAAGTCCTCTTGCAGCATTAAAAGGAGGAGTGGGTTCTCCATTTATCAAAATTGTATAGTTCACAGTGTGCAAACACTCAAGTATCCAGTCAATGAATTTCCTAGGGAAGCAGAGATTTTCTAGCATTTATTCCAAGAATGCCCATTCCACAGAATCATAAGCTTTTTGCAGGTCTATTTTGATCATACACCTTGGAGAGATGTGTTTCCTAGAATAAGCTTTAACAAGCTCATTTGCTAGGATGATGTTATCTGCAAGTTTCCTTCCTGGAATAAAACCTGATTGTGCTTCACTGATAATATATGTCATAATCTTCTGCAATCTGGTAGCTAGCACTTTAGCAATGATTTTGTATAAAATGGTGCAGCAAGCTATAGGCCTATACTCTTTAATATTTATTGGACTAGCAATTTTTGGGATTAGAGTGACCATAGTGCAATTGACTGGTCGATAGAGTTTTCCAGAAATAAAGAACTCTTTGATGGCTATCAGTATCTCATCTTTGGTGATGCTCCAAGTCTTCTTATAAAAATAGGCATTGTATCCATCTACTCCAGGTGATTTATCATCCCCAATAGAAGCTAATGCATTCCAGATTTCTTCATCTGTAATTTCTCTACATAGTTCAGCTCCTTGTTCATAAGTGAGTGTAGCTCCTCTCCTCATAGTCTTCTTATCAACAGCTTGTAATTCTGTACTGCTAGATCCCATGAGAGCTTTATAGAACTGAGTGACTTCCTCCTTAATAGCTGCTGGTGTTTTGAGGCTTATTCCATTGAGCGAAGTGAGTTCTAGCATCATTTTCTTATTCGTTCTCTCCTTGATCATTGCTGAAAAATACTTGTTATTGTTGTCTCCAAGCTTTATCCATTTAGCTCTAGATTTTTGTCTGAGTGCACTTTCTTCCACTAGGTTCCATTTCTCAATATTCATCAGTGCTTGCCTTTATTTGCTAAGAAGTTCATCTGTGCATTGTTGATTAATCTGCTTCTGTATTTGGATTAGTTCAAGTCTAGCTTTAGTTATTCTAGTGGAGATGTTTTGGAATTCCTCCTTGTTTAAAGTTTTTAAGATCTTCTGTAGGGCTTTCAATTTTGCCCAAATATTTGCCATTTTCCCTGGTACTAGTTGCTTGTGCCATACTTCTGTTACTTTTTCCATGAACTTGCTATGATCTGCCCAAATATTGAAGAATCTGAATGGAGGCTTGACTGTCCACTGGTTGTCCTCAATTTTGATTAGCATAGGAGAGTGATCAGAGATGTATGGTACTTCATATTGTGTAACCACATGGCCCCAATGCATCATCCAGTCTGAATTGCCAAATATCCTTTCAATTCTGCTATAGATTCTATCAGTACCCATCTGTTTATTTGACCAAGTATAGTAATCTCCTTTCCAAGGTAGTTCATTGAGATGTAAATCATGAAGACACTTGGTGAAGGCTTGAGTTGCAGCTGAGGATACTGGTGCACCATGTAATCTATCTTTTGGATACAATACAGCATTAAAGTCTCCAGCTATAATCCAAGGTCTATCAATCCCTTGTTCAATTTATGCTAATTCTGTCCAGAGTTCTTTCCTCTTCTCATTTGTGTTAAAAGCATATATAATAGTAGCAAAACAAGATACAGTACCAATGCTATTATTGATCATGCAATGGATTGATTGAGCAGTAGTTCTACTGTGAGTAACTTGATAATGGTTTGTATCCCACATTAGCCATATCCTTCCATTCTCAGCACATTGATAGTTATTGAGAGATTGCCATCCAGGATTGATATTTGCAATAGTCTTAGGTGCTTTGTGAATCTTGACTCTAGTTTCCACTAAAGCAGCTAGTTTAATACCTTTCTTCCATAAATAGATTTTAAGTTCCTTCTGCTTATGCCTCTTATTTAGTCCTCTTACATTCCATATGAGCCAACTCATTAGGTACTGTGTGGTTGTTCTCCTTTATCAGGAGGTGCTTGATCATATTCACTGAGCCTTCTGGAAGTATTTCCCCATGCATTCTTCTTTGGCCAAGATTCCAAAAGTGGGAAATTAGTCAAGTTCAGTTCAGGGCTATATATTACTTCTCCATTCTGAATTCTGCTGGTGGAGCTTTGAGGAACTTCAGTTATTCTTCTCTCTGAATTTGTGTCCACCTGAACCATTTTTCCTTTTGCACCTTGGGAGGGCTTATCCTCTACTTGTTTCGGCACTGAAGCTTCTTTTATTTCTGGAGCAGGTTCTCTGATCACACTTGTAGGTTTCCATTTTTGTTCAACTTTTCTAGTGCCTTGCTTTTTCTGGAGTTGAAAGGTTTGTTGTTGCATTGTTTGGCATACATGTCCAACCATTGAGCATTTAGGGCAGAACTTAGGTTTCCAATCATATAGAACCTCCTGCTCAAACACTTTCTCCTGAGGGTCCATAACAGCAATCTTATCAGGCAGTGGTTGAGTAACATTCACTTCAATCAACATTCGAGCATAAGAGATCCTTGTTTGTTTAGCAGTACATTCATCAGCATATATTGGGACTCCAATGACACTAGCTATTCTACTCAATGAGCCTTTCCCCCAGCAACACAATGGAAGTTTTGAAAATTTCACCCAGAGAGGAATTGTTGTAGGGAATTCCTTACTGAAATCAAAATCCACAGTCCATAGTTTAAGAATTATAGGTCTATTATTAATGGTATAAGGCCCTGAGTAGAAGATTTCATTCATATCTTCGGTCAATCGAAATCTAATCACATAGTACCCTTCTTCATGGTAATAGAGCTGAGGTGTTGCCACATTGGAGCAGAACTGAGTAATGTATCTTGTTAAAGCATTATAACCCGGTACATCACCTATGAAATAGGCTATTAAGGCAGTGCTCCATTTTTTGATTTCCTGATTTACCTCATCTTTGTCCAGATGGACTATTGGTTTCCCATTCAGCATTTGAGGAGGGATATAATCTAGTGATAATCCATTTGCTGCAGCTCGATTTTTGGTAAATAGACTCGTCCATGTTCGTTCCTCTACTACTACTGCATTTTCACCAGATTTAGGGATTTTTGTAGCTGGATCTACTGGTACTTCATTAGCTGAGCCCTCAGATCTGGGACTTGCCGGCATTACTGTTACATGTGTTTGAGGGGTATTACTCATGTCTAATTTCTTCGAAGCCATACCTGAAGAGTTTTGTGTAACTCTTTGCTCTACTGCATTCTTATCTGGATCTGGGGTTTGAATGCCCATTCCAGTGTCATCTAGTTGAACACGAACTCCCACCGAGCACCCAACATTTGCACTCGGTACTTTTTTAGGTCTTCCTCTACCTCTACCATTTCCGCATCCTCTTCCTCGAGCTCTAGCCATGTCTTCACCGGCGCTTGTAGTGCTCACAATCGCCGGTGGTTAGAGAGAGAGAGAGAAAAAAGTTTATTCTGATTGACCTCAATGATATTACTCATTTGGAGGTTGAAGATTTTTTTAAGGATCTTAATTGATGTTTAATTTCATATTTTTCAATATGTTGTCATTTTTATGCACTTTGAATTATCGTGTTTTTACGTTTATGTATTTTTTTTTTAAAAAAAAAGAAGAAGAAAATTTCTACTACTCTCTCTATATTAATACTTTGTTTATATATTTTCTTGCTATTCTTTCTTTATACAATTGTCAAGTTAGTTAGTTTATAATATATTACATTATGCTATTTTACAATGTTGTAATTAATTACTATTGGTGTGCTATTATTTAATCTTAATATCATATTGTTACTAAAAAATAATATTCGCTTTATTTAATGTCATTATACTAATTGTTTATTCTTGTTGATTAATATTATATAATGATTATATTATTTTTGCCAATAAACAAATTATCTATACATGATGAATAATATTATATTAATGTTTTATAATTTTATTTATTTTATATTTATTTTTAATACTTATGTATAATATTTATTTAAGGTTAATAAGTATATTTTGCCATAAATATTTTGAATTCTAAGTTCATTAAACTAATTCACTAGTAAATTATTAATTTATATAAAATTATATTTATTATTAACGTGTCACACCTCAGTTTGTTAATTCTTATTCTAATAATTTGGTACGTTAGGTTCATATTATCAATCATTTTTATGTGTTACAAATTTATTACAATATAATTTCATAAACTAAATTATTGTAACATTCATCATAATTGAATCATATAATTTTTTAAATTCTAAATTACCATAATTTAACTTTTAAGAAAAATAAGGGACTTATGTTTTTCTAGCAATATTGTTACTTATTTTATTTCTTATAATGCATTTTTATTTTATGAAGATAAATAAATTTCTCAGTCTTCAATTGGATTCAAAATGAATAATGGAGATATGTGCCTTTTGGATAGTGCCACAACTCATACGATATTAAAAAAAAAGAAATATTTCTGTCATTTGATTATGAAAAAGGCCTATGTCAATACAATATCTGGTAGTACAAAATTGATTGAAGGCTCTGGAAAATCAGCTTTATTACTACCTGGAGGAACGATATTGGTAATTGATAATGCATTATATTGTAGTAAGTCTCAAAGAAACTTGTTAAGTTTCAAGGTTATTCGCCAAAATGGCTATCATATTGAGACTGCAAATGAAGGAAAGATTGAATACCTTTATATTACTACAATAAATATGAAGAAGAAAATTATGCATGAAAAATTACCTGCACTTTCTTCTCGGTTGTACCATACAAATATTGGTACTGTTGAATCACATGCCATTGTAAACAAAAAGTTTACTGATTCTAATGATTTTATCATTTGGCATAACCGGTTGGGCCATCCCGGTTATAATATGATGCGCAGAATTATTGAGAATTCACATGGACACACTTTGAAGAATCAGAAAATTCTTCAATCTAAGGAATTCTCTTGTGTTGCTTGTTCCCAAGGAAAACTGATTATCAAACCATCAGCAACTAAGGTTGGGATTGAATCTCCTGCGTTTTAGAATGTATACAGGGTGATATATGTGGGCCAATTCACCCTTCATGTGGACCATTTAAATATTATATGATCTTGATAGATGCATCTACAAGATGGTCACATGTGTGCTTATTATCAACTTGCAACATGGCTTTTGCGAGACTGTTAGCTCAAATTATAAGATTAAGAGCACAATTTCCAGATTATGCAATAAAGACAATTCATCTTGATAATGCTGGTGAATTTACATCTCAATCATTTAATGATTATTGTATGTCAGTTGAAATAAAAGTTGAGCATCCAGTCGCTTATGTCCATACTCAAAATGATATATGTTTGAGTTGATGCGTGTTGTTGATTAATATTCACACACATTGATTAAGATGGTTTTAGATTTGACCTACTCATGCGAAGTAGGTGCATCACGTACTTACTCTTTTTCGTAGGTTCGTAATCTAGTCTCGCCTTGAGAACCTACGTGATCTTTGCTACTCAAGCTTGACATGTACTCAAGTAGCTTAATGATGTAAGACATCCAACCACAATAAAAATATGCCCAGTATAATCCCACCATGTAGGGTCTAGGGAGGATAGAGTGTACGCAGACCTAACCCCCACCTTGAAAGGTAGGGCAGTTATTTCCGAAAGACCCTTGGCTTAAGAGAGAAGAACAAGAGAGGAAAAATAAGGAGATAAGATAAAAGTCAGATAGAACCACGCATACCGAAAATAATATAAAAATATGAATAATGAGAGCGAGAAAGTCAGGATAGGACAGATCTGAAAGAAAGGACAGATCCGACAGATCCAACCATGACTTATTATTTGGCCTTCAACTCCTTTCAAATCCTTCCAAACCTATTTCCAACCATCACTACTCACATAGTACTTCATAGATAACATGGATCACATGACAACTTCTCTGTAATGGTTGTCATCAATAGGCCTCTTATTAGCCAATACAATCAATTTAGGAGTTTAGACTACCCGTAGACATAGGGAACAAGTACGGATATTTATGTTTCATCTCTTTTTTGGCTTCCCAGGTCATTTCTTCTCTATTTTTATTTTGCCACAATACCTTGACGGAAGCCATGTCCTTAGTTCGCAGCCTTCTAATCCGCCGATCCAAGATGGCGATAGGTTTCTCCTCATAGGATAACTCCTCCATCACGTGGACCTCATCCATGAAAAATATTCTAGGAGGATCGCCTATATATTTGCAGAGCATTGACACATGAAAAATTGGATGTACTACTTCCAAATCAGATGGTAGGTCCAATTCATAGGTAGTCTTGCCTACCCTACATACAACCTGATAAGGGCCCATGTACCTCAGGCCAAGTTTTCCTTTCTTGCCGAATCTCATTACATCTTTCATCGGTGACGCTTTCATGAATACCCAATCCCCAACTTCAAACTCTAAGTGTCGACATCAGTTATGTGCGTATGACTTCTGTAGACTCTGGTATCTAATAGTTTCTCCTGAATGAACTTCACTTTATCCACAGCTTGCTGAACCATGTCTGGGCCTATTAGGCTTTTTTTCCCCAATGTCAAACCAACCAATAGGTGACCTACACTTCCTGCCATATAAAGCCTCATACGGTGCCATCTGGATGATAGAATGATAGCTATTATTATAGGCAAACTCGATAAATGACAAATAATCACCCCAGCTACTTCTGAAGTCAATAATGCAGGCCCACAACATGTCTTCTAGTGTCTGAATAGTGCGCTCGGCCTGTCCATCATCCTTAGGGTGAAATATTGTACTAAGATTCACTTGTGTTCCCAATCCCTTTTGGAATGATCTCCAGAAGTTAGTTGTAAATTAAGCTTCTCTGTCTGAGATAATAGATATGGGAATCCCGTGAAATATATATAACCTCGCATAGTCCTCGGTTGAATATGTAGTCCTAACTAGAAGGAAATGGGCTGATTTTGTCAGCCTATCTACACTAACCCATATAAAATCATACTTCCGTAGGGTGTGAGGTAAGCTTATAATGAAGTCCATATTAATTGCTTTCCATTTTCAAGTTGGGATTTCCATCTCCTGTAATAGTTCACTAGGCTTCTAATGCTCCATCTTGACCTGTTGGCAATTCAGGCACTGGGCTACGAACTCTACTATACCCTTTTTTATGCCATCCCACCAATATAAATATCTGAGGTCATGATACATCTTTGTTGACCCTGGATAAATAGAATAACCGGCATAGTGTGCCTCTACCATAACCTATTGTCATAGCCCTGCAATCTTTGGTACCCATAACCTGCTTCTATACCTCAGCACTCCGTCAGGTGTGACCTCGAATAGGGTCTTTTCCTTTTGAAGGTTACATCCCTGTACTGTGCTAGAACAAGTTCCTCGTATTGGCGTTGCTTTACTTCTCCTATGATAGAGGATTCAGCAGTTTCTCGAACAGAAACTTCACCATTATCTGAGTCAGCCAAACGACTACAAGGTTAGCTACTGGCAAATCTCATAGACTATCTTCCCTTTTTTTTCTGTTCTGGTTGTACCTCTGCCAAGCTACCCATAGACTTACTAATGAGTGCATCTGCTATCACATTTGCTTTCCTTGGGTGGTATAGGATTTCAACATCATAATTTTTCAACAACTCTAACCACTTTCTTTGCCGTAAATTCAATTCCTTTTCCTTGAAGATGTATTGGAGACCTTTGTGGTCTGTATAGATATCAACATGTACGCCATACAGATAATGTCTCCATATTTTCAAAGCATGAATTACTGCTTCTAACTCCGAATCATGAGTAGAGTAATTCCTTTCGTGCTTCTTGAGCTGCCGGGAGGTATATGCTATGACTCTACCATGTTGCAACAGTACACAACCTAGGCCAATGCTGGAAGTATCACGATAAATAACGTAGCCATTTGGTCCTTTAGGAAGAGCTAGAACAGGGGTCGTAGTTAACTTGTCTTTCAGCCACTGAAAGCTTCGTTCACAAACATCGGTCCATTGGGACTTAGCCGCCTTTTGAGTTAACTTTGTTAAAGGCGCCGAAATAGAAACAAACTTCTCTACGAATTTTTTGTAGTATCTTGCTAGCCCCAGGAAACTATAACTCAGTAGGTGTCGTAGGTCTAGGCCAAGTCTTTACGGCCTTAATTTTTTGTGTATCTACTCGAATATCATCAGTTCTAACGATATGCCCAAGAGTGCTACTAAAGTCAACCAGAATTCATAATCAGAGAACTTAGCGTACAACCTCTGGGGTTGGAGCACCCCGAGTATCGTCCTATAATGATTTACATGCTCCTTCTCCAATTGGGAATATACCAGAATATCATCCTAAATACAATCACGAACAGATCTAGGAATAGCTTGAACACCCGGTTCATTAGGTCCATAAACACTACGGGAGCATTAGTCAGCCCAAAAGACATTACTCTAAACTCATAATGTCCGTATCGGGTTCTGAACGCAATTTTTTTAGAATATCTGCTTCCTTTACCCGTACCTCATGATAGCCTGGCCGCAGGTCTATCTTCGAGAAACACTTAGACCCTATAACTGGTCAAATAAACCATCAATCTTGGGGAGAGGATATCTATTCTTTATTATTACCTTATTTAGCTGCCTATAATTAATACACATCCGCAGCAACCCATTTTTCTCTTTCACAAATAGTACTGGTGCTCCCCAAGGTGATATATTAGGCCTAATGAAGCCCTTTTCTAGTAAATCCTGCATTTATTCTTTCAACTCTTTCAGCTCTACGGGTGCCATTCCGTAGGGAGGAATAGATATAGGCTAAGTATCTAGTAACACATCTATAGTGAACTTTATCCCCCATTCTGGAGGAAGACCTGGGAGTTCATCTGGGAATACATCTGGATATTCATTGACTCCTGGCACTGACTGAAGAGTTGGTACCTCTGCTTCTAGGTTATGCACACATACCAGATGATAATTATACCTCCTTCTGCCTTATGCCTTTCTACCCTTATTGTGTACCCAACACAGGCTTCTAACTTACTCAACAACATACCAAGTTCGCCTCAGTAATGATCTTACATTATCACCATGTCGTCGTACCACACCTTTCAGTCCATAACTATATATTCCCCTTTTATTCCATACTCGTATTCAATTAATTACGTCTAACTTGGGTGCTTCTATTAGAATTTCCTTATCATTTCTCCTGTCTATGTCTTTCTTATTTGTTCCATAGCTCGCTTTTCCATTTCACACTTACCTTTATATTCTAGTCACACAGATCATGTCATATCTTTGGCCACTTTCTCACTGGGCTTTTCTTATTTCCATAATGATCCTCATTATATTCACATTATATCCCATTTGCATTCAATCCCATAGTATAATGCTTCTTAACCTTTTTCATGATTCCTACTATGGGGCAATTACACTCGGTGAAGTAAGCGTACTTAACCTTTTACCCTTCCTAGTCAGTCTTATCCTTCATATCTCATAGGTTGTTATCACTACTTATCAATTCAGTCAGCACCTTACTATGACACCCTATCAAGATTTGCCAGCCTCTTCTAAATCATCTCTTAGTATTACAAGCCCTTTCGAATCATCGTAGCATTTCATCAACCACATATGAAATACACAATCCTAAATAGCCATAAGTTTGTTTTCCTTCCATAAATTTCATCTCCAATTAGTTGGTGAAAAACTAATAAAATGTTATCATGAAACTTTCTTCAACAATCACCAGAAGGGAACTAAAATCTAATAAGCACCACAATACTTCTTAGTGCTTGACTCACATGGTTTTCCTCTAAGTTTATTTTTGAGTCGTGAACAAATTATCTAGTTCACAACTAATGGTTGAGGGTTTTTGTACTTTTAAATAAAAGTGAAACTCAATCACTGGACATTTTGCCCTTCAATGTGAGCTTTTTCTAAGGCAAAAATACAGCTGGAAAATTCTTGGTTCGTTCAAATGAATTCTGAACTTTGCTGCTCATTTAGGCTTTTTCCAAAATAAAACTCCCTAAGTAAAAATGGTGCCCCTTACCGATGACATGGAGGGTATCTCTTACAGCTTTAGTCCAACCTAATAAATTTACCCTATCGGTATCAACTTCCAAGACATATTATGAACTTATATCTCATTCTCTCTTCTTTTTTTGAGAAAATTTGGACAGAGTTTCCTCTGTATTTCTTACTATCTCAAACTTGCACGTAGAAAATAGTAGCAATGCCTCAAAGGGCCAATATATATATATATATATATATATATTGGGCGCCCTGTGTGGCTATGATATGAGATGATATATATATATATATATCATCTCATATCACAGCCACACAGGGCACCCAATATCAACAACAGTGTAAAAAGGATGGACTTACCTCGTATGTCCAACTCGAACTGCACCTGTTACACTGCCCTATCTACTTTTCATTTCTATTTTTAACTTTACATCTCAATTATATTTCATTATTCTTACCATCCAACATACCTCTTTCGCATCATTACTTACTCTGTGTACTGTGGAGCAGCCAATATCATCAGTCAATTCCTTTTGTCAATGTCGTTCTTCAGCTGTAATCTAAGGTTAGTATAAGGAATCTCATTTCCTATAGCTCGGCTCTATCACACGATCTTAGATATGGAAGAAAGATAACATCCTAAATGTCTTGTAGCCTCCTGTTTATAGATGTGGTGCACAACACACCGATAAACAAGCCTCTACTAGATACGGTCTGTAGACACTTCGAGGATGAACTGCTCTGATACCACTTCTATCACAACCCAACCCCGTAGGCCGTGACTAGGATCCGACCTGGACCCCCATATACATACCTATCAGCTGTAGTCAAACCAAACTACGAACAATGTGATAACATATATAAGAACCCCAATGGGTCATAACATTTTCATATACATATAGCCCTTTCATTTGTCCCTTGAGGAGTCACCACTAAGCATATCATGAAAGGACACGCAAGCCGACAAGGCTGCCATTGCATATTGACATTCACAATACATCGTATAGACACAGTTGAACAAAACTTACATACATCCCACACACATATGTCTACAAACCTCTAAGGATGTCAACGGTATCATATGGCGGGATAGGGCCGCCGATGTACCCCTGAATAAATGAATGTATACATCAAAAGATCAATACCAATAGTCTAGGCTCCGATACAATGGAGCACTCCAAAATAGCTGAGTGGAAAGTCCTAAGCTGGCGGATCCCCAAAACGTGTGTCTGTAACTGCGGGCATGAAACGCAGCCCTCCGAAGAGAGGGGGTCAGCACAAAATACGTACTGAGTATATAAAGCATAAAATACCACAAAGGAGATTACATATGAAATAAGGATGCAGGAGACAAGTATAACATTTAACAAATCACTGTACCTGCATCTTATGAAATGAAGTCATGCATCTCATTATCATATATCGTACTCAGCCTATTTTGGGACTCGGTGTTACAGTTATATATCATGATATCATCATATGTATATATATACCATACCCGACCCTCTAGCGAGGGGCTCGGTGATTAGAGTAGTGTACACTTATACCGTACCCAGCCCATTATGGGATTCGGTGCCATAACTATATCACCATATACTTATATCATATCGTACCCGGCCCTCTAGCGAGGGGCTCAGTGAATAGAATAGTGTACACTTATACCGTACCCAGCCCATTATGGGACTCGGTGAAAGATGTGTTACCGTATGCACGAGCAGAGTAGTGCGTAACCATATGCAAATTAAATCATCATCTGAGACTCAATAGAGTAATCAAGTGAACCATCACTTGAAGATCAGGGTAGTAATCGTCTCAAGTACCCTCTAATTGTCATTAGGGATCATATCGAGTGGAGCCTCAGGAATCATAGACATGTATCAAGATAATGCTAAATAGCTTATGGAATCAGTGACATTTGTCATCGTAAAGTCCTTAGGAGTAGAGCTTATACATCCAAATACTACTCAACTTATAGAAGGCTCGGGGGTAGTAGCTTAACTACTTTAAGAGTCTTAACATTCAAAAGTGAATAAGAGTCATGAATCATACACGAAGCTTATGAATGGAATTATCCCCAAAGCTCATATCACATATCACTTATATCTGAGACATGCCAAAAGAAAAGAGGGATAGCTTTACATACCTTTTATGGATCAACCGTAACCGAGCTTGCTTCGTTACCCCTTGAACCTATTTAACACGAAAGTAACACGATTATGAATAACCTTCGACTTTCCAGCTTCTAAACCTACAATCAATTACCTATAGGAATTACTTCCTCATTCACACTTCTCGACTAGTGTATCAATTAATTAAGAAGTTAATGAAAATCGGGCAGCATTTCCCCTATAACTCACCCTATCCGAACTTCCAATTAACCTCCGATTAGCACAGCCGTAGCAACTACAACAACCACCATCCCTATACACTGCAACTACTACAACACTATTCAATACAAGCTCCAAACATCCCACTCAAAACCACTATTCATATTGCTTTGAACTTCTTAGCCTTATCTAACCTCTTTTTATGCTTTTTTAAGCCGAGGGTCTTTCGAAAACAGCCGTCCTACCTTGGTAGGAGTAAGGTCTGCGTACACTTTATCCTCCCCAGACCCCACGTTGTGGGATTTTACTGAATTGTTGTTGTTGTTGTATTTATTGATTATGTCCCAATTTTTAAGAAATTAATAATTATTGTCTTTTTGAATTCCTAATTAGAAATACATTTTTATACGTTTCTCTCTCTTTAATTATAGATTCAATAATATAAGCCTATGAATGTATCCCTCAATCAAATATTTTTTTTTGATATTTTTCTCTCTCCACCCACTACTAGTAATGTTACCGTATTTACCTCCATGTAATTATATCATTTACTTTTGTAAAGAAATATCTCTCTCTCTCTCTTTACAAGTTGATTCTATAATTTCAAAGTGAAAAAATTGATTTCTACATTGTTGATTTCTCTTTTTTTACAGATTGTTTGTGTAGTTTCTAAGTGAAATATATAATTTCTCCATTGTTGAGTTATTGAAGTTTTCACCATTCTCAATTTTTTTTTCCACTAAATTTGATTTTTCAAAAATAGTTGTTGATACATTGGTATTTTTTGCTTTCATAAAGTTAAGTTATATAGTGTATTTGCTACTTTACAGATTAAGTTGTGGATATGCATATTGGTGTTTTGCTGTGTAAGTTGGCATAAAACTTTGATTACTAATTTGATATATATTGTGCTTTTTTGTTTATACCATTTGTTTGAGGTATTGGTATTTTTTTTTATGTTGTCTAAGTTGGTATAAAATTTTTGTTACTAATTTTTTATGCTTATTTTGGTATATAACATTTTCTTTTATTCTAAATTGTCAATATACATTTTGGATTCTTGCGGTTTAAGCTAGTATAAAAAATTTGTTACATTTCAATATACTGCCTTTATTGGTTGTATCAAATTGTTAAGTTATTGATCGGCATAATGATTTTGAAATTTGAGTTTGTACAAAAAGAATTCTTCTTTTGGTATACAACCTAATTTGTTTTAATCAATTGTTTAAGTTATGAATATTCATATTGATTTTTTGTTGTGTAAGTTGATATAAAACTTTGGTTACTAATTTGGTATATATTTATTCTTTTTTGTTTGTCATTTGGTTGAGTTGTTGGTAGTCTTATTTTTTTTCTTCTTCTTTTGGTATACAATCTGATTTATTTTTAAATTTAATTTTTCAAAGATAGTTGTTCATACATTGGTATTTTTTACTTTCATAAAGTTAAGTTATACATTGATTTGATTATATTATAAAAAAAAATTAAACAGTTTATTTTTGTGGTTTGATTATGGTACATGCCATTTGATATTTATGTGATTTTTAAAAAATGATCTATTTTTGATTTGATTATATTATAATTTATAGCAAATGATTTTTTTTATTTGATTATGATATATGACCGTTGATTATTTTTTTTGGCTTGATTATGATATATAGCAATTGGTATTTTACATCGCATGTTTTGGAAAAGATGGTTGTACCACCAAATGCAAGAAGGAAACCAGGATGACCACCAATAAGAAGAGATTTAATAAGGTAAAATTCAAGAGATGCAGAGTTACCTGTAGTGTACTACACCAAGACTTGCACCAAATTTTCACCTGATGATTAAACTTGTTGAATTTTAAATTTTCTTATTTAGTTAATTTTTTTCGCAGTTGAACATAATATGGTATGTTGACTTGTAGTATTATTTGTGAATGGTGATAAATGAGTGTTTTTGTGATTTAATAATAGTGCCTTAACATTTGAATTGATTTTTTATACCAATTAATTATAATATGGAAATTTTAACTTAATTTAGGTGAAAATTGATTCAATTTTTACTAAAGCTAATTTTCTTTATTGAATGTAAATGTATATTTTTAGTAAAATGTTGATGTAATATTGAAATTTACGTGCAGGTGTGTTTAAACTAAGATATATGGTATAATGGTTGGTATGAAATTGATAAATATTAATAGATAAAATGGTTGATATAAAATTGATAAATATAATAGGTAAAATGATTGGTATAAAGTTGATATGTGTCTTTGTAAATTATATGGTTGGTGAAAATAAGGTTCAATTGTATGTGAAATCTAATGGCATAAATCACATATTAATTCTATGTAATTTAAAGCTAATTTAGGTGAAAATTGATTCGGTGTTTATTCAAGCTACGTTTTAATAATAAATATAAATAATTTTTTTGGTGAGTTTTTGATGTATATGTATATTTAACACAATACATATATCGTATTAATAATAACTGATATAATGATTGGTAAATATATATATATATATATATATATATACACACCTATTATACAAATTTTGATGTAGAAATTATAACTTAAATTTGATAAAGTACTTTAAGTTTTCACCAAGATAGAAGCAACAGAAGTTTAATGATTTTGAAAAAGCTAAAAAGTAATACAAATTTTATGAAATCCCCAAAATTAAGCGCATGAAACAAAAAAAGTAGAAAAAGAGTTATATCATAAATAAACTATCTCGAAATCTGTGCATTTAAACCAAAAAAAGAAAAGAAAATAATAATGTCATAAATAAACTACCTCTAAAATTGAGTAGTAACCAAAAAAAAGGGGCAAAAAATAAGAAAAAAAGTAATACCATAAACAGACTACCTCAAAATCTGTGCATTTGAACCAAAAAAAATATCATAAATAAACTACCCCTAAAATTGTGCATGAACCAAAAAAGAAAAAAAAACGGCAAAAGTAAAATGAAAAATATTATTTTTGTAATTAAAAGAAACTAAATCAAAAATATAATAAAAAATCATCATGAATCGAACCATATACCATAATTGATATCTTTTGCATCCCATATTCCATCTTAATGAATTAAAATTGAAACATTGTTCATATCTTCCATTGAATTGATTTTCAGAAAAGAGAAAATAGAGAGTTTAATTTTGATTAGAGCACCATCTTTTTAGTTCATGGGAGAGAAAGAATTAACAAATACTTGAGATAATTGTGGAAAGTAAATAACGAAAGAGGAGGAATTTAAGGGATGAGGATACCATGAACTTCCAAATCGTGGGCTGTATTTTTTTAAAATTTTATTTCCTTGTTTGTAAAAAAACTATTGTCATGTTGGTGAAAACTAAAACTATTGTTATATAGTGGTAATTTAGGTGCTTATTTTATCCAATTAAGTTTTTTGCCCTTTAATTAATGACATTATACAATTTATAATATGTTAATTACAAATATTGTATAATAGAAAGTAGAAAGGTAATATAATAATAAAAAAATATTCAAAGAGTGAAATAGAGAGTGTGAATAGTAGTTCTCCAAAATATAATAATAAAAAAATATTCAAAGAGTGCAATACAGAGTGTGATTTGGAGAACTACTATTCAACTCTTTATATATGGAGTATAGAGTATAAAATAGAGAGTGGTTGGAGTGCCTATTCTCTATTTTACTCTCCAAATATAGAGAATAGAGAGTAAAACAAAGGCGGGTTTGAGCCTTTTCAGTTTTTTTTCCGCTTCCCACTATTTTTCTTCAAAATTACTCTTATGAAAATAACCTTAACTTCAACGATTCAAAATAAAATTCACGGAAAAAAAAATATAAGTCATAATTTTATTAGATAAAATAAAATATATTATTGCTACTAATGACTTTAATATGCTAAAATTTACTATCAAAAGAAAAAAAATATTACCTGTTAGATGTGGGGAGAGATTTATTTATATTTAATAAAAATATTTTTTTGCAATGAGGATAAAATTAAAAGTTCTTTTCTCACATGTTTTGGTTCCAAATTTTGTATTCCAACGACTTTATTGAGGGGAATTTATTTAATTTTTCAGAAGTTGAAAATTACAAAATGGTAGATTTGCAAATTTTTTTAATTCTAGATTGATTTTATTATTCTGTTCATTTTATTTTACGAAGAGAAATTTGAGTAATAAGATCAAATCTTTTATTTTTCTTTTGTCTGAAAAATAAAATTAAAAAAAATTACGCTAATTATGAACCGTTAACCGCTAAAGAAGGGAACATAGCACATTCATGTCATCAGCAACAATTATATGTTTCATTTTATCCTACATTGAATAAAATTAGGATCATTTTTCCTCATTAATTTTATTTTGAATCGTTGAGGTTATATTCTTTTCATAAGAGTAATTTGAATAAAACATAGCAAGGATAGAAAAACAACTAAAAATGGGTTAAAGATTCAACTTCACGAAGAGTTCAACTAAAAAAAAGCATAAAACTCTCTCTCTCTGGCCATCGGCGACTGTGAGTATTACAAGCGCCGGTGAAGATATGGATAGAGCTCGAGGAAGAGGACGCCGAAACGGAAGAGGAAGAGGAAGACCAAAAAAAATACCAATCGCTAATGTTGGGAGTTCGGTGAGAGCTTGAGTTCAATTAGATGACACAAGAATTGGCAGTCACACCCCAGATCCAGATACGGAAGCAGTAGAGAAAAGAGTTACACAAAATTCTTCAGATATGGCTTCGAAGAAATTAGGCATGAGTAATACCCCCTAAACACCTCGCACAGTAATGCCGACAAATCCCAGATCTGAGGTGTCAACTACTGAAGAACTAGTAGATCCGGCTACAGAAGCTCCTAAATCTGGCAAAAATGCAGTAGTAGTAGAGGAACGAATGTGGACTAGTCTATTTATCAACAATCGAGCTGCAGCAAATGGATTATCGCTTGAATATATCCCTCCTCATATGCTGAATGAGAAACTAATAGTTTATCTAGACAAAGAGGAGGTAAATCATGAAGTCAAAAAATGGAGCACAACCTTAATAGCTTATTTCATAGGGGATGTACCGGGTTATAATGCTTTAACAAGATACATTACTCAATTCTGGTCCAATGTTGCAACACCTCAGCTCTATTACCATGAAGAAGGGTACTATGTGATTAGATTTCAATCAATTGAAGATATGAATGAAATCTTATACTCAGGACCTTATACCATTAATAATAGACCTATAATACTTAAACTATGGATTGTGGATTTTGACTTCAGTAAGGAATTCCCTACAACAATTCCTCTCTAGGTGAAATTCCCAAAGCTTCCTACGTCTTGCTAGGGTAAAGGCTCATTAAGTAGAATAGCTAGTGTCATAGGAGTTCCAATGTATGCTGATGAATGTACTGCTAAACAAACAAGGATCTCCTATGCTCGAATGTTGATTGAAGTGAATGTTACTCAACCACAGCCTGATAAGATTGTTGTTATGGATCCTCATGAGAAAGTGTTTGAGTAGGAGGTTCTATATGATTGGAAACCTAAGTTCTGCCCTAAATGCTCAATGGTTGGACATGTATGCCCAAGCCAAACAATGCAGCAACAAGCCTTCCAACTCAAGAAGAAGCAAGGCACTAGAAAAGTTGAACAAGAATGGAAACCTACAAGTGTGATCAGGGAACCTGCTCCAAGAATAAAAGAAACTTCAGTGCAAAAACAAGTAGAAGATAAGACCTTCCAGGGTGAAAAAGTAAAAATGGTTCAGGTGTATGCAAATTCTGAGAGAAGAATAACTGAAGTTCCTCAAAGCTCCACAAGCAGAAATCAGAATGAAGAAGTAGTATATAGCCCTGAACTTACCTTAGCTGATTTCCCACTTCTGGGAGCGTGGCCAAAGCAGAATCCATGGGGAAACACTTCAAGAAGGCTTAGTGAATATGTTCAAGCACCTCCTAATAAAGGAGAACAACCACACAGTATCTAATGAGTTGGCTCATCTGGAATGTAAGAGGACTAAATAAGAGGTATAAGCGAAAGGAACTAAAAATCTATCAAGGAAGAAAGGTATTAAACTAGCTGCTTTAGTGGAAACTAGAGTCAAGATTCACAAAGCTCCTAAGACTATTGCAAATATCAATCCTGGATGGCAGTCTCTTAATAACTACCAATGTGCTGAGAATGGAAGGATATGGCTGATATGGGATACAAACCATTATCAAGTGACTCATAGTAGAACTACTACTCAATCAATCCATTGCATGATCAATAATACCACTGGTATTGTATCTTGCATTGCCACTATTATATATGCTTTTAACACTAATGAGAAGAGAAAAGAACTCTGGATAGAATTAGCACAAATTGAATAAGGGGTTTATAGACCTTGAATTATAGCTGGAGACTTTAATACAGTGATGTATCCAAATGGTAGATTATATGGTGCCCCAGTATCCTCAGCTGAAACTCAAGACTTCACCAAGTGTCTTCATAATTTAGATCTTAATGAACTACCTTGGAATGGAGATTATTATACTTGGTCAAATAAATAGATGGGTACTGATAGAATCTGCAGAGAATTAACAGAATATTTGGCAACCCAGATTGGATGATGCATTGGTGTCATGTGGTTACAAAATATGAATACCATATATCTCTGATCATTCTCCTATGCTAATCAAAATTAAGGACAACTAGTGGATAGTCAAACCCCCATTCAGATTCCTCAATATCTGGGTAGATCATAGCAAGTTCATGGAAAAAGTAACAGAAGTATGGGACAAACAACTAGCACCAGGAAAAATGACAAATATTTGGGCAAAGTTGAGAGTCCTAAAGAAGATCTTGAAGACTTTAAACAAGGAGGAATTCCAAAACATCTCCACTAGAATAACTGAAGCTAGACTTAAACTAATCCAAACACAGGAGAAGATTAGTCAATAATGCACAGATGAACTACTTAGCAAAGAAAGACAAGCACTGATGAATATTGCGAAATGGAACCTAGTGGAACAAAGTGTCCTCAGACAAAAATCTAGAGCTAAATGGATACAACTTGGAGATAATAATAACAAGTATTTTTCAGCAATGATCAAGGAGAGAACTAATAAGAAAATGATGCTAGAACTCACTTCACTTAATGGAATAAGACTCAACACACCAACAACTATTAAGGAGGAAGTCACACAGTTCTATAAAACTCTCATGGGAACTAGTAGTACAGAACTATAGGCAGTTGATAAGAAGACTATGAGGAGAGGAACCACAATCACCTATGAACAAGGAGCTGAATTATGCAGAGATATTACAGATGAAGAAATCTGGAATGCATTAGCTTCTATTGGGGATGATAAATCACCTGGAGTAGATAAATACAATGCCTATTTTTATAAGAAGACTTGGAGCATCACCAAAGATGAGATACTGATATTCATCAAAGAATTCTTTATGTCTGGAAAAACTCTATAGACCAGTCAATTGCACTATGGTCACTCTAATCCCAAAAACTTCTAGCCCAATAAATATTAAAGAGTATAGGCCTATAGCTTGCTGCACCATTTTATACAAAATCATTGCTAAAGTGCTAGCTACCAGAATGCAGAGAATTATGACTTACATTATCAGTGAAGCACAATCGGGATTTATCCCAGGAAGGAAAATTGCAGATAACATCATCCTAGCAAATGAGATTGTTAAAGCTTACTCTAGGAAACACATCTCTCCAAGGTGTATGATCAAAATAGACCTGCAAAAGGCTTATGATTCTATGGAATGGTCATTCTTGAAACAAGTGCTAGAAAATCTCTGTTTCCCAAAGAAATTCATTGACTGGATCCTTGAATATTTGCACACTGTGAACTATACAATTTTGGTTAATGGAGAACCCACTCCTCCTTTTAATGCTGCAAGAGGGCTTAGACAGGGAGACCCCATCTCCCCTTATCTATTTGCTATATCTATGGAGTACTTGAGCAGATGCCTAGATGAAGTTAAAGAAAACAGAAGATTTAAGTTTCATCCTAAATGTGCAAGATTGAGAATAAATCATATTTGCTTTGCAGATGATTTACTCTTGTTCTGTAGAGGGGATCAACAATCAATCAGGGCCATATATCAAGGTTTTCAAAAGTTCTCTCTAGCTTCTGGACTACAAGAAAATATGAGTAAGAGTTCCATTTATTTTGGTGGAGTCACTAATCAGATGAAGGAGGCCATACTGCAGCAGTTCCAGTTTAGCTATGGGGAATTCCCTTTCAAATATCTTGGCGTTCCTTTATCCACTAAAAAGTTATCTATTATGCAATGGACACCCCTAGTGAATAAAATTGTAGCTCGAATTACCTCCTGGACTGCCAAGAAGCTCTCCTATGCAGGAAGAATGGAATTAGTTCAATCAGTTCTCTTTGAAATCCAAGCTTACTGGTCCCAACTATTTATTATACCTACAAAAGTCCTTAAACTCATTGAGGCTTATTGTAGGAGCTTTATTTGGTCAGGTACCAACACCATCACTAAGAGGGCACTGATAGCATGGGAGAGGATGTGCTTACCCAAATCTGTTGGAGGAATGAGGCTTATCAACATACAACTGTGGAATCAAGCTGCTATTGCTAAGACCTGCTGGGATCTTGCTCATAAAACTGATAAGTTATGGATCAGATGGATCCATTCTTATTATATAAAATCCCACACTGTATTTAGTGTTCCTATACCTCAACAAGCTTCATGGATGGTTAGGAAGATACTTGCTGCTCGAGTGAAATTAGAACAGATACATATTCAAAGAGCCTTACCAACTATTGCTAACTTTTATGTGAACTTGCTGGGTAACAAACCAATAGTCCTCTTGAAAAGTATGATGTTTAACAACAATGCAAGACCAAAGGCTATTGTTACAATATGGATCTTGCTGCAGAACCAACTCCCAACTACAGATAGATTAACCTCCTAGGGAATGGCTGTCAACCAACAATGTAAACTCTGTCAGCAAGATCTGGAGAATAGAGATCATTTGTTTACTCAATGTGAATTTACTAGAGCTATTTGGAAGAGACTCCTTACCTGGATTAAATGGTCACTCTTTCAAGCTGATACATGAGATATGCATTTGTAATGGACTCTGAAACACTCTAAAGGGAAGTCTCATAATGCGCAGCTCTTCAAATTGATATATGCTGAGTGCTCTTATGCAGTATGGATGGAAAGAAATCAGAGAACATTTGAAGGAAAAAGAAGAAACTATGAAGAAATAACTAAGGAAATAGCATATATGTGCAGTTTGAGAGCCCCTCTGGTGATTAGTACTCGACTACAACAATTTTCCTCTTCTGACGTTAGTTGTATCTCCGAGGTCTTAGTTCGAGTTTTTTCTCTTGTTGGATAACAAACTGTGATGTAGTTTGTTATGATTATGTAAATATCTCTTGGTGATTAATAAAAACTATTAGTTACCAAAAAAAAATATAAACCTAAGCTATTTGTATAAAAAATAGACAAAGACTAAATCCGATAAACTTTTGAATACTTAAATGACTAAAACTGGTACGTATATAGTTAAAAAATTAAAATCTGTAAATGTATAGTTAATAGGCCAAATCTGATAAGTTTTTGAATAATTCAAAAACTAAATTCGATATGACATTTTCCTCATGTTTTATACAAAACTGAAGCGTTTCGTTAAGCCGTTTTGAGTTTGGGCCATGTTGGAAATCAAGTTTATGCACGGACTGTCCCTAAAAATAAATGGGAGTAGTATTTAATTTACTGTTCATTTCATTAAAATGTGTTGGTTAAAATATTCTTAATTATGATCTAAATTGTTGGGCACAACTAATTTCACAAATAAAACTTTTTAGATAATATTTTGTTTTAAGCATAATTTTTTATTCGCTCGGTAAGCCTTTTGTCTTAAGACATAACTTATGTCTTGTAGCATAATTTGAATAACTAACTTTCTATCGGATTGCCTTGAGCTTAATTTCATTTGTCCATGCATAATTTCTCTTACCCTGAGGCATAACTTAATCTATTGGAGTTATGCCCTGAGGCATAACTTGTGTTGTTAAACTTATATCTTTGGCATTACTTTAACTGAACTTATGTCTTGTATTTTTATTTTTTTTGCGTTGTATTTTTAATTATGTTTTTTCAATGTAGGGATATTTTTAGCTATTTTTTTAATTTAAAACTTTAAAATAAAAATAAAAATAAAAATTAAAGATCACCCTAAAAATAGGGGTATTTGTGTGAATGAGTCGTTGGAAATTGCGGACGATTCAATTGGAGAATGCAAGTATGACATTAAGTGCACCAGTTATCACTTTTCGAGCTGTTATTTAAAATAAAATTAGCATTTGTAATATAGTTGATTTTAATCAGATAGATTAATTTTAGATTGCTTGGGAAAATGCTTAAAAAATCCTTTCATTTCTCTTTGAAGGTTTTTCCTCATTCCTTTTTCTTCTTTTCTTTATTTTTTCATCTTCTTAGATTTCGAAAAGATCTCGAGATGATACTAATATAAAATTATCCCAATAGCACCTTAATTTAAAAAGAATGATAACTATTAATAAATTTATATTCACAAACAAAAATTAACTGATCAAAATTTATTGTGTCCTGAAATTTGTATTGTGATTAACTTGGTGTGATCTCCAATAAGAAAAAAATCTCTAATTTTGATTTTTAGCAATTTAGCATTTTCTACTTTTGATTTTTTCTCTCTTTGTAACTATATGAAGCATGTCAACGTAGATATAAAATGTTTATATCTAATTTATGAGAAACGAAAATGAATTTTGGCTAAATTAGGATGAAACATGTCGATTATATAATTGATGCAAAGAAGAAAAATAAATTATTGTTGGCTACATTTAGAGTAATTAAATTTTAAATATCCAAATAATGATTATTTTTTAAACTGCACTCCTAAAGTGGTTAACCGATGTCATTTCTAGTTGTTGGTTTAATGAAGGGTCATTTGTTGGGCCCAATTGGAAAAAGAAAGAGATAATTACATTAGATGGCGATTCGATCATTTTAATTATTAAAAATAGTCATTCGATATATATTAATGTATATTTAGTGTATATTCATATATACTCAGTGTATATTTCATGTATAGAATATATTATAATGTATATTCAGTATATAACTTATGTATAAGTAATCTATATTATATAGTCAGTGTATACTTTCTATAACTTTTGACAAACTATATTGTATAGTCACTATATATATTTTTTATAATTTTTGGCTATTTTTTATGTAAATAAAATATGACTATATTTGTTGTAAACTAATTAGTTTATTGTATATATTTGAAATTGCCCCAAAAATAAATAGAAAAAATTACTTGAATGAGTATTTTTTAATAAATAATACTGATTTTAACGATACTTTTTATTTATTACCATCTATAGCAATACATTACAATACTATGATTAATTTGTTACGTACTAAAAGTGAATTATGCATGCAATATTAATGTATTATAAGTCTTTTATAATATATTGTATTTGTTTGGTATGAAATTGACACAATGTATTATAAGTGTATTAAAGTATGTGATAAATGTATTATCCATGAATAAAACTTGTATTATATGTGTTTTATAATTTTTTCTCTGTAATATGTATTAAAACTATATTATAAATGTATTATAAGTGTGTAGTGAAAAAATGTTATTTCTATAGATGGTAAATATTTTCTTAATATATCATATCTATATAAATATTCCAAAGAAATACCAAAATAATTGATCAAATTCACTATTTTTTCAATCTGTCGTAAAATTTAGTGATTTTCACAAGACATGCAAAAATATAAGCCTAAGTGGCCAGTATAAGTAGGGTATACAATAATCATATATGATTATACACATATTATACATAAACTATACATGAATCATAAATATATTATATATTCTCTATCTATTTTTAAATAAAATATGACCACGTGGATACACTTTATATTAGTTTAATAATTATTTATTGGCTAATTCTAATTGAATAAATATGGAAAGTTATATTTTGGTTATAACTCCCCATCTATTTTCATGGACAGTGGGGAGATGGGAAGTTATATTTTAGTTATAGCTCCCCATCGATTTTGATGGCGAGTGGATTAAAGTAACTCGTCCTCACTTTGTCTTTAAAAACTGAAGAATACGTAATTTTCATCAATGCTATTTTGAAATAAATCAGTAAAGTAAAGGAGAAAAAAGAGACATATTTTGACAAGAAAAAAGAAAATATGTTCGCTCAATTCAAGTCAAAATTCTATAGCTGATTTAGATATATTTTTTGACTGAATTACTATATTAATAGATTTATGTGAAAATAATATAGTTCTATGACCCTGAATTATTGATAGAATTTCATGTTAGATTCTCTATGTTTTACAATCTATGTTTCGATAAATCCCGAGATGTGGTATCAGAGCATAGATTCAGGAACTAATGATTTTTTATTAAGATTAATGATTTCTTTGTTGAAAAACGGTGATGAATTATTTACTGCTAACTAGTGAAAGCTTCTTAATTGTTATCTTAATGATGAAAATATTTAGTAGTGAAGTGATTATTTAATTAGAATCAAATTAGGATTATACTTTTTAATGTTACCATATGTAAGCATTCTGAAAATTTTATTTTATTTTAAATTTTGTGAATTCATTATGTGGGCTCAAAGTATATAAAGAAAAATATATAGTGACATTAATTAAGTGTCTGGCTAACAATAAGTAGTAATATCAAAGTATAAAGTTTTTCTTTCACATTGTAATCATGTTATATGTTTATCATTGTAATGTAGTAACTAAAAGTCACTGAAAATTATCATTTTAGATCTTCCTTGAAATTAAATATATGAGATTTATTAATCTCCAAAGAGGTCGAATTTTTATGAATAAATAATTTTGAAGTAATGATTAAACTTATATTTCAATTACCCATTAATTTTGATGGTTATAACTGATATAACACTTGTGGGTAAATTAAAATTTTTGGTTATAAGACATTTATGAATCACCAAAGGTTGATTGTTTGTTCATATAACCATTTAACATTAAGGAGATAATTTAGAAGTATCCTTAATTTTATTTATTTATTCAAAGATAATAAATATTATTAATTGATATATTAAAAATTATCGAATAACGCTAAATTCACATTTAAGCATCATTATGTCTAAAGTCGTATTTTGATGTTTTGCCCAAAAGAGGACATCAATGTACAACTAAGAGTATATAAACTTTTTTTGAACCTTATAATATGTTTAAACTCATAACTCAAAGTATTAACAAATGAGTATATCATATTTGCTGCAGTTGCTCTTCATTCGCACTCTGGCTCTTTTAAAACCTTTAATGGTCTTAACTGCTCAGACTGGTGCAAATAAATCAAATTCCATCTATGAGTTTTAGATCTTGATATTGCACTTTACACTGAGAAGTCAATTGCTATTATTAAAACTAGCAGTGTTGATGAAAACTCCTATTATAAGCACTGGAATCGGTCTAACAAATTAGGCCTAATGTTCATGTGAATGAATATTGCGGGAACATTAAGACTAATTGTTATGTCAAAAAATGGACAGGAGTTTAAAATTAATTTCATCTTTATAAGAAAAAATTAATTTTAGTGAAAGAGGAGTCGCCACTTAATTTTTTAAAAAAAATTAAGAAAACTTAATTTAAAAGACCGTAACAGATTTAAATCTTAGAAATTTAGAGAAAAGGGTACGAGGTTCATATTACTATTTTAAGAAGGTTTTAGCACTTAAAATAGCCGCTAACATGCGGTTGTCCGATGATTTAAAATTTATTTGACTAACTTTGGGAAAATGCATTTTAACAATAATCAAAGTATTAAATAATTTTGAGAAAATATAAGTTTTAAAACATTCAAGATAATTTACAATAAATATAGACTTAGTATATAAATCATTTAAATAAAAACAATCGATCATAAAAAAAATGGCTTCTCTTCGAGGAATTTAATTAGGTTAAACTAAACAATTAATGTTAGAACTAATACATGACAAATAAATATTGTTGCTCAATTAAATGAAGTGAAGACAATAGGAATTAGTGATACCTAAAAGGAAATATTTTAGTTTTTAACATCAAACTACCCAAAATATATACCAAGCAAAATATATAAGCAAGATAAAAAATATTTATGTATTCGCATTTTTTGGATCAGCGTCGGCTTATTAATCGGAAGACAAAAATATAGTATTTTGTCATTTTCTGCTCGGGTCAATTTCCATCATTTCCGAAGGGCCTATCTACCCCACCCCTCCTCAATTTGTTTGTTAGTTTAATCCTAAGGCGATCTAAAAGAAATATTAAAAACTAGCGTCTTAAAAGGTGTCTAGCGTCCCAACTTAATATCCAAGAGGCATTTTGTAACGACCCATTAGGTCGTTTTGAGAACTAGAACTTTTTATTTCATAAAGGACTAACCCCGTAAATTTTTAATGGGTATGTTGGACTAATTGATAACTAAGGTTATTTAATTGAGGGGTAACTTTAGATATTTAATTTAATTGGTGGGTTAAATTTATAATTTAATTAATACCATGTACCACTTATTCCATATTTATTAAAATAAGTTAGTAGGGTTATAACTTTTAAATACCTAATTAATAAGAAAGGAAAAGAAAAAGAAAGAGAACCTTACCTGCGGCGGAAGAGGGCAAGCGGAGAGGAACACCATGTAAGAATACCTTTATTCTTTCATTAAGTACTTAGCATTAAATGATAGTAGGTATATGTGGTTTAAAGAGTTGTAATATATTATAATATATATAGATTAGATATGAAGAATTGACTTGGGAGGTGATAGTGTGGGCAGGTGGTGATTTTAGGATATATATATATAAGCATAAACAGTTATTATATGTTGGTGTGTAAATAATTGGTTTTGTGTTTTAAGTACTTGTTTCGATTTCAGATTTATTTCTATAATTATCGCAATTCAAATTGATATATTAGTTTAGGTAATTAAATAATAGGTGTATTGTATTATATGAATATAATTAGACCTATGTTATTGGAAAAAATTGAGGCTTAACCCTTAGCTTGAGATTGAGGAAATTAATTATAGATTTAGGTGAATTTTTGAGTCTAAACTAGACATATAGTAATATGGATGTCTACAGACTCATGTACTTATGAATATTATATATTTGTGTCACGATCCAAATACGGGTGTGATAACACTCATCTCAACCCATCGACATGAGTCAGCCTAATAACTAATGGAAAGTAAATGCGAAAGTAATTGAGATAAAACAAGGTTTAACTTAGTCAAAAATAAATAAATAATCTCAAAATCCCCCAAGACTGATTGTCACGTGTATAAGCCACTAATACATTATCGAAGTACGAAAGAGAATACAGTCACAATGTCTTTGTCTCTAGAATAGGACTAAAATATAATAAAAGAGTAAGAGGTGTCCGCTAGATGGATGTAACAGCTACCTCAACACTCGGAATAATAGCCTCAGATGTAGTAAAAAAACAGTAGGAGATCAAGCAGGTCCGGGCTCACAACCTACACAAGTATGGAAGCAAGGGGTGAGTACCAAACAACACGGTACTCAGCAAGTGGATAACTAAAACTAAGCAAAGCTTAATAGATACAAGTACTCCTGTCCTCCCGACCGAACCTCCTTAACTACAACCTGCATAAAACCATCCCAAATCTCCACTTGTACAATAATAACAGTAATACAGTCCACGAATACTCATCAATAGTCTCATCAATAAATCATATCAAGTCAAGTTCAGCATATACAGAGCGATAAAGGGGTAAACACGAATTCACAAATATCAGCAAAATGTAATGAAATGCAATGAGATGATGCATGTCTGTCCTATCGGTACATATCCGCTGAATTAAAATCCGGAACCCATGAAGGACATTTCTGTCCATGTAACCTGCCACGGAGCGTGTGGCCCGTCCTCTCAATATATATATCTTGCCACGGAGCGTGTGGCCCGACCCCTTTGTTTCATAATACCTGCCACGGAGCGTGTGGCCCGACCCCTTTGTTCATATTACCTGCTACGGAGCGTGTGGCCCGACCCCTTTGTTCATATTACCTGCCACGGAGCGTGTGGCCCGATCCCTTTTGTTTTATATCATTTTCAGTATCAACACAATATGTCAGAACCAATGCAATCAATTCATGTTAATATAATTCACGATAATAACATGACAACCACAATAATTTTTCCTATCTCACATCAACATAGTCATTTCACATGTCCAAAATCACAACATATCAATTCCACCAATACATGTCATTAGATCACCATTTTATACCCCTCATCTCCATTTTAAAGGTCAATCATACAGTCAATAACCCAGTCCAATTCTCATTACTCCCTAGTATATATGACACGGAAATACAAGCAACTATAAGCTTAAACTGAGGTTTAGAAATTTACTTGCCTTAATTAATCAAGAAATTACTCTGGTACTTGAGCCTTCCCTTTTCGTTGGGCCTCCAAATAAGTATAATCTAATCAAATAAATAACCACAATAAGATTTCGAAACTAACAACACCCATATTATTATATGTCTCGCCTAGACCCAAAACCTACCAAAATCTATAATCAAGTTCCTAATGTTGATGTCAAATAACATGTCAACTCTCATATTTTCAAATCTTAAGCCTATGGTTAGGTTCTAATGTCCCCAATATCATAAATTTCATGGAATTCATAAAATATAATATATCTAATATTTAATTATCTATCTCAATATATCAAAATTCAGAAACTAACTCATTCTATGTCATTGAAGTCAAATCTGAAATTTTCTTTTCGATTATGTTCACTCATGATAAAATAAACTCACATGTCAAATTTCAGCTAAAACGGATCGTTATTCGACCCCCAAATCAAGATTTTATATGAAGAACTCTAGGGTCATATTTTCTTATTTCAGCATTGTTTCTCCACCAATATACCCTAAACATATGTTCATAATCACATGAAAATTTAATGGAAAGGATGAGAATAATTACCTCGACG
Organism: Solanum dulcamara; assembly: GCF_947179165.1. NCBI lineage: Eukaryota > Viridiplantae > Streptophyta > Magnoliopsida > Solanales > Solanaceae > Solanum > Solanum dulcamara. Next base: position 31,324,547 of record NC_077240.1, on the reverse strand, counting down.
CTTTAGAATGAAAATCCCTATTTTTCTCTTTTCCTTTATTTTTCTTTTTTTTTCCTTTGTTTTCTTTCTTCCTCCGTATATTTGTTTTTCCCGTTTCTGGTTCGTTTTCTTATTTAGGCTTTCTGCCGCCGCTGTGTACATCTGATGGCATTATGACATCAGATTTTCTCTCTCTCTCTCTCTCTCTATATATATATATATATATAATTTATTTATTTATTTATTTTCTCTTTTTCAAACTAATTATGTATTAAAATTTATAAATTCTACAAACCAATTTTAATAAATATAAAAAAAGTGGTATAGGGTATTAAATAAATTAACAAAAATAAATTAACACTTTAGCCCATCAGTTAAATTAATTCTCTAAAATTATCTCTCAACTAATTAACCAAAGTTACCGAAAGGTCCAAAATTTCCAACTTAAATTTACGAAAAGGGTCTTCTATGAAAGGAGGAGGACTCGTTCTCAAAATTACCTAACGGGTCATTACAATTTGATAGATTGAAAACATTTTGAGGCATTGAGGAAAGCAAAAGCATTGGAGAATTAGCTTGCTTGATTTCGGTTCTTCAATTGAGGTAGGTTATGGTTTTTATTCTATATCATGGATAGACTCTTAATAGTGATTGATATTCATTGAGTAAAATGTGTGAAGTTTACTACACATTTAATTGTTGTGGTTTGGATGGTTGATATGTTGTTGTGATTGGTCTAAAATCCCGACGCCATAAAATCCATAATCTTGAACTTGCCCTATCAAAAATGGTGCCTTGAATAAAGAAGGCTTGGTGAAATATTGTTAATGAAGTGGAATGTAATCATGAAGAATGATAAATTAAATATATTTGGATCGGGTGTCACATTTCGATACGGTATATTTGGATCAGGTATCACGTTCCGACACGGTATATTTGGATTGGGTGTCACGTTTTGACACATTATATTTGGATTGGGTGTCATGTTCTGGCACGGTAATATTAAAGAAAAATAAATTAAAATGACTTAATACTACCCAATCTCCATAACTCATTTTCCAAAAGAGTGTGATGTGGAGGCTTGAGTCCTCATGTGTGATCTTGACATTGTTGACTGGTTATGTAATTGTTCATTGGTTGCCTCCTGTTAAGTGTTATTATTGATTTCCCGCTATTACTTTATGTATATTGATTTCTATTTTGAGTCGGTCGATGATACCTACTCAGTACGTATTGTCCTGTACTGACCTCTACTTGTATCTTTCTTTTTTTATTTTGTGAAGTGCAGCGAGTCTTCCACCGGCTTCGACTCGACCTCAGCTCTAGTCCGTCTCAAGTTCATCGGATTTAAGGGTGAGCTATCCTTCTAGCTCGTGATGAATTCTCTTAGTCATGACATGATGTCCTTGGTGTTTGGACACGAACTATGTCACTTATTTTATTTTAGTGTTTGACATTCTAGACTTAGTATTTTAGAATTATATGTCCTTGATGTGATGACTTTCAGATTTTGGGAAACGTTATGTAGTAAACTCTTGTGGATTGTTAATTCTTACTTTATAAGTTTGAGCTTCCACGTTGTTGTTATACTTTATAAGTTGGGGTTCACATCATTGGTTCTCCCATCTAGGAGGTTAAGGGTGGGTGCCACTCACGACCCATTTTGGGTCGTGACACATTTGAACGTACTATTAGGATAGGTGTTAGACTAAAGAAAATATAGGTTTCTTAATTAGACACATCATCAAACAAAAACAAATAAGACGTCACTTAGCAAATAAAATTTCAAATAAGCCTCTATATTAATTAACTAGCATATTTGAAAACACAGATAAATAGTGAAGGTCAAAACAAATATTAAGTGTGTGTAAATGCCAAACCAAGATGACACAGAGACAAAGCTTAATTAATTAAACATATAAGAGCAATCTTAATTGTTAGCCTATTTGTGATAAAAGCAAGACACTATTGACAACTTTAATTTATTAACTAAAGACCTTAATGAAATTATATGAACAAGGTTTATACTTTATGACATGCTGAAAATTTATATATAAAAAAATAAATACTATAGACATGGTTTATAAATGAAATGATATGTTGAAAATTTATTAAGACTCTAAAGACATGATTTCTATTAATAATATTATGCTAAAAATATTTTGTAATAGCCTATAGATATGATTTCTAGATAATTTTAACATGCTAAAGAAAACTAATTAAAGTTGCAGGCATGATCTCGAAAATAGAGTAACATGATAAATATTTATTATGATCATATAGGCGTAATTTCTGTATACAATATTCATTAAACTCCATAAATATGACAAATTTAGCATGCTAACAAAATATTAAACAAATCTTATGGTCATGATATCTAAATAGTTTAATATATGGAAATCATGAACCTATATTTATGATTTCTATACCCCAAATTTATATTTTTTAATGATGAAGGACATGAGGAAGTTTATTAAATAAATAATAATAAAAAAATACTGGACACTATGTGATACTTACATACAAGATTTCTTTGATATAATATACTTGAAATATCATTAAACCCGTTAGGCATGATTTTTATAAGATATGCTAAAATATGTTGAATTATAATGGCATGATTTTTGACCAACTAATATTCTAAAATATTAAATAATTCATACCAACTCATTTACAATGTAAACACACGTGTTGAACATACATGGAAGTGAGTAGGCCTTAGAGGCATGTCATTCTATAGTTATTTTTTAGATGGACAACGAAATACTATGCTCAAAAGTTAGAGGAAAATAAGCATGTTCAGTGCATTAGTTTATAAATCAATTGATGCAATAAAGTGTTAAACAAATAGACAGTTAACTATTTTAAAAAAAACAAATGATAAAACATCATGGCTAATTAATTATCATATTCGACGGACAAGAGTATGCAATCATTTCAGTATACCAAATTTGCTAACGTGCACAAACATATATCTGATAAGTGAAGCAAGTAGCATATAGATTCCCCTTCCCCCTCTAGACATTCCCCAAATATTTTATTATTATGGAGAGCTTACATATATGGATTATTACATAGCCAAAATAATAAAGAAAGAATAATACACAACTAGAAATAATAAAAAAAAAACAGGAATTGAGACTATTTGAATCTCGTTCCAAATGAACTCTTCATGTCTTGAACTTTGAAGTCCAAACCCTGTTAAACCATGAAGAAAATACAAGCAGTATACAAATAATATAGAGGTAAAACATGATTATATAATTTTACTTCAGTAAAGTAAACAAGCAAGGCAAGAACATTTTTTTTAATAGTAAACTAACATATCAAGAAAGATTGGAACTAACCTGGATACTTTAGTTTGAAAAATACGTAAACCGAAATCAGAACTGTGAAGTCAAAGTATCCAAGTATTGGCCAAAACTCTTTGTTTTTGTTTGAGGTATTAACCATATGAAGTAAAGATGTTTTGTTTTCTTTTCTTTCAATGCCCTCTCCTATTTTTCTCTTCTTCTCCCTCTTATTGTGAGTACTTAGATATAAAGGAGAATGGTGGTTGATTAAAGTAATGCGGAATGGACATATGATTAAAATAATGTGAAATTGACAAATTGATAAAATAATGCGAAATGGGCAAAATAATTAAATAATACGGAGTGGACAATAGAATAATACGGAATGGGTATGCTATTAATTAATTATTATATATATATATGGAGAGATGGGGAGGGGACAAGCATGCTCTTAATATTATATATATATATATATATATATGAAAAAGTAAGGGGACAAGCGTGGGAATTTTTGAAAAAGAGTGTCGGTTTGAGTGTATATTATATTTAGTAGTATGGGGTACGAAATATAATAACGTTGGGGGTACTAACTTTATTTTGAATTTTATGAAGGGAAAAGATTGATTATGATAAATACAAAGTGACTACAACACATTAGCAAATTAAGAAAAATATTAATCAATAAATTATGACACAATCAATAAAACAGTAAACCTTCTTCCGAAGTTCAGAAAGCAAATCATCAAGTTATCAATTAGCTAATCACATTGATACCCAAATTAATGGATATGCATTTAAACAATGACAAATGATAACAACCTTATCGTAAAAATCCTCAACTATACTTGTCCACAATTAAATACATGAATATAAACATGGACCGAAACAACAACATAAAGATGTCTAATAATTTTAATCAACTAAGCAACCAATAATCATCTAACAACAATCCCCACTTTTGTATAATTAAAATATAAGGACATGAATATGAACATGAATACGAAATAACATAAATATGCTTTGTAATCCTAATCGATTAGGAACGAACAAACAACTTTGAATCTCAAGTTTAACAAATCATTTGAAGTAGACAATCAACCCAACATTTGTTTTGAAAACAAAAATCTGTAAACGGAGTCTAACATGAGAAAGATCTAAATCTTCCAAGCAAGGAACTTATCAAGAACGTAGAATACAAAATATAATCAACCCAACATATGCACAATAAATCATAAATGAAGTAATGAACAATACATAGGAATAAGCGTTAAACTTCATCTTGTTCGTCTAATGGCGGCGCCGCTCGCGTTGCTACTGTCGGAGGCTACCGTCGCTGGAAGCTGCTGCGCCATTGTTGGTTGTCGCTGCTGCCGGAGCTGCTGGTGGTCGTCGGAGCTGCTGGCTGCTGCTTGACGATGTTGATGCTGGCTGCGCACAGTGTTGTTGGAGCTGGAGAAGCAGCGGCAGCAATGGCTGCCGCGAGGTCATTTGGTGGTTGTCGCTGCTTATTTCCAACGAGAGAGATGAGGGAGAGTATAGAGATACATCGTGAAAGAAAGAAGAGGTGGCGTGGTGGTGGTTTCGCGAGGGAGGGGCTGTGCGTAGGAGAGATGAGGGGAGGCGGTGGCGTTGTCTTCTTCTCCCAAAGAAGAAGATGACCAAAAAAAATGCCCTTTTTTCCCCTTAGTTTAGGTTAGGGTTTGAGTATTAGAAATGAGAGATTTAATCCTAGCCGTTCATAATTTTGATGAACGGTTGGGATTAGATTTTGGTATTTGATAAAGATGAGATGGATGTGTGTGATTAAAAGGTGGGTTTAAGATTTAAATTAGGCTAAAAATTAAAATGAATTGAATAAAAAAGGATATGCTTGAAATAAAAATGGAGAAAAATTGGATAAATTGCTATCTAATTAATAACCATAATAGATCACAAATTTTATTTAAGTAGTAGTATTTTTATACATGAAGTAGCTCCTTATTTATATGCTACGTAAATATATGTGTATATATATAGCGTACGTATGTACATACTAAAATAGATGCATAATTAATGTTGACACCCAATTTTGGCCATCCACAACGCAAATTAGCTATCGAGTTTCTTTGAATTTGAACATTTTGAAACAATTAGCTTTTATAAAAAATATATATATTTTCATATTATTCTTAACTATTTTTATCTTTTTATAAATTTTAGTATAATATACATATTTCTATATAACTATATATTTGATTAATATTTATGTGGTTATTCAAAAATTACCTTAAAAGATTTTATTTTTTACTAAATACAATGTTAGTTAGGTTAGTTTAATTATAGTTTGCATTTTTGAAAATTTTAGTTTTTTTTCTAAAAAAAATAAAAAAAATAAAATAAAATAAAAAAAATCCCAAACTCCCACATCGAAAATACATGGAAAACTTGGGGTTTTTGGAGCCTATATAAAGGCTCATATTTTCATTAAGAAAAGGAAGAAGGAGGAGGTTTTTTAACCACCCCAAAGTTAGAAATTTTCTTAACTTGGCTAGGATTTTGGATTTTTGTCCCCAGCCTAAAAGTTGTGAAAATTTCTAGCGTTCAATCTATATTTTCTTCACGGAAAATAGGAGATTGAAGTTGAAATTTAGGCTAAGAACCCACGAAGGTTCGAGTCTAAACTTTTTTTAAAAAATCTTTTTTCTTTGTTTTGTAGATTGGAGTTCCATCAAGCTATTGGGTGGTGGTGAAGTTGTCTTCCGCTCATCGTTTTCAATCTTGGCCCGGAAAGAGGTAAAATATTTTTTCAGTTTTATTTTACTTAATTATTTCATGTTTTATATTTAGTTGATTCATAGTCTTATTTTTTTAGTTAGTATGTATATAAGAATAATTAGAATTAATGATATAAATTTGTTATAGTTAGCATGTGTTAGGATTAATTAGCTAGCATGTGTTAGAGTTAATTAGCTAGAATATGTTAGGATTATTTCATTAAAACACTTAGTTTTGTTCATTATTTTTCCAAGTAGTTTGATATTATTACTATTACTATTATTATTATTATTGTTTGTTCTTATTATTATTGTTGTTGTTATTATTATTGTTGTTCTTATTATTGTTGTTGTTTTTATTATTGTTGTTGTTGATTACTATTATTATTATTATTATTATTATTATTATTATTATTATTGTTCTTATTATTGTTGTTGTTGTTATTATTATTGTTGTTCTTATTATTGTTGTTCTTATTATTGTTGTTGTTGATTACTATTATTATTATTATTATTATTGTTCTTATTATTGTTGTTGTTGTTGTTATTTTTATTGTTGTTGTTCTTGTTATTATTATTGTTATTCTTATTATTGTTGTTGTTTTTATTATTGTTGTTGTTGATTACTATTATTATTATTATTATTATTATTGTTCTTATTATTGTTGTTGTTGTTGTTGTTGTTGTTATTTTTATTGTTGTTGTTCTTGTTATTATTATTGTTATTCTTATTATTATTATTGTTCTTATTATTAGTATTATTATTATTATTATTATTATTATTATTATTATTATTATTGTTGTTGTTGTTGTTGTTGTTGTTATTATTATTATTATTATTGTTCTTATTATTATTATTATTGTTGTTGTTGTTCTTCTTCTTATTATTATTGTTGTTATTATTATTGTTGTTCATGTATTATTTATTGTATTTATATTGATTCGGGTTGTAATAATTTAGTTACTTATGTTAGTTATACTTTCCTAGATATTAATTTTAATTTATTTTAACCTAATTAGATTCCCCTAAAGATAAACCAATTCATGTTAAGTTTACTCTTTAAATGATTTTCTACCTTTACTTATTTATTTGATAAATTTTTATTTTTTATATATATACATCTATATTATTTTCAATGTTTAAGTTTAATCTTTTTTTTTTTCTAAAAAAATAATTCTAAAGTCTTCATTTCATTTTAAATTAATATTTTCAAAAGTTAGTCAAATAATTTTCAGATCGTCGGATAACCGCGCGTTAGCGGCCACTTTGAATGCTTAACACCTTCTCAAAGTGGAAATAAGAACCTCGTACCTTTTTCTCTGAATTTTTAAGACTTAAATCTGTTAGGGTCTTTTAAATTAAGTTTTCTTAATTTCTTTAAAAAATTAAGTGGCGACTCCTTTTTTCTAAAATTGATTTTTTCTCTAAAAAGTTGAAATTAATTTTAAACCGTCTTTTTTCGATATAACAGAAATGGCGACTCCGCTGGGGATTAATTAGGTTCTAACCATTAGATTTGATTGTTTATTTGACTAACTATTTGAGTTTGTAATAATTAGTAATTCTTGTTTTTCTTAATTGTGCAATTATGTGTTTAATTTATATATTAAATTGTTATTTGCATTTCATAGCATTTTTCCTATTTAATGTATAGTATATTAAAGAACGATTTTGCGGTACCGCAGTCGGGCTTTTTATACTTAACCCTTTTCGGAAACGATCGACAATTTATTGATACGCCATGCGTCCAATGGTTGTCGTAAGTTCCAGCCTGAGTTGTCCGCTTGGGTTACCAGTCTTGCAAAAGCCACTCTTAGTCAATCTAGCGTAGAGCAAAGCCAAATCCCTAATTTAGTGCATTGGCCTAAGACGACCCAATACCCAAGGTGTATTGGGCCCATTAGAATGACCACCTTGAGTTCAAAACGGCCCTCGGCCTAAATGGACAAGCATACATATATGTTTAAATTTGAAGGTTTTATACGCGGTTTGGCAAACCATTGTCCCTCGGGGCTGGGAGTTTTTTTTTTTAGCTTAGTCTAGTCAAAGAAGGACCTTCAGTAAATGACACTTCATCCAAAAGGCGTTGCGTTCGGAGATGTCAAGAAATCAAGAAAGAAGGATTTTCCATGAAGGCTTAGTTAGGATTGTACCCCTGCGTGGGACTGACTATTTATATCCCTTTTTTCCATTTATGTATCCCCAATCAAATTATTCATAATATTTGTATAAATATAAGTTTGGGGACAATGGAATGTTTCAAATGACGTAATACATCATTCAAATCGTTAGGCCTACCTTTGGCACAAAAAGGTCACATATCTGTTTAGGATGCGCAATAATTGTTTGTGTGCTATATGTTATAACTGTTTTGTGAATATGTTGCTTTATTTGGAGACATGCTAGTCCACTCTTTTAGATTTTTTTTAGAGCCTCATAGGCATAAATATCGAGTCACTATCGATAGTGCATCCAAATATTCAATGAGTCTTTAATTTCCCAACAAAATTCGAACTTTACACTCAAATCATAAACTTTGCTTTCTCATCTCCACAAAAAAAATAAAAAAAAATCAAGTGGTCGAACTACGTAGGACCTGAATTCTCCTTTGTGAGATACGTAGGCAGTCTTTCAAGGCTCGGTCCCTATTTTTGAAGTTTTCAGTTTTCCTCATTCTTTCAAAGAAATTGAGAACTTTTTCTGCATCTAAGAAAAACAAGGGTACAAAAGTTGAAACACAAAAAAAAAAAAAATCTGTGATTCACAAGTCAACTTTTCTCACACATTTATCATAAAATTAATTTTTGTCCGTTTACTCTTTCTTCACCCATAGATTAGTTTGTCTTAAAACAAAGCAACATTTATGTGTTTAATTCTTTATGTGATATTTTGCATTAATTATTATAAGCACAAACTAATACTTTGGCTTTTGAGTTATTTTTCTTTTTCAGGGAAAGACTAATTTATGTCGGAAAACAAACTTGCTTACTTCTCAAAGATCGAGGGTTCAACAAAGTTGTTTCTTTCTTTGTAGGGGCTGTTATCAAAGGACATCATGCGATAAATGAAAGGATCTCAATTTGGAGGTCAATTCCCTCTCCCTAACTAAGAAGTTTTCTTTGTACACAGAAGAGACGACATTATTTCAAGAGAGGGGATCACGAGACAAAGAGTTAATGGGAAATAACGATGACATTAAATTTCACAAGACACCAATACACAGCCTGAAAGATAAATCGGGGGAGTCTTTGACTATGAAATCTTACTCCTATATCTTATTACTTATTTTTTTTATTTTTTTATTTTTTAGAATGGCCCCGCTTTCACACTCTTCTCATATCTTTGCAGGAAAACTGTCCCCGACAATAGTCGGGGATGGTTATAACAACGTATGATTCTTTGAATAATTGGAAGAATTCAAATCATAAGAGACGATCCTCAAGAAAAACACAACAACAATAACCAGAGCTCAAGAAATTGGATTTATTGGAGAAGTATCAATTTGAGGAAGAAAGATATAGGGTGATAAACATCCAACGTCTATATTAGATGAAGAATTAAAGAGATACATATTCCAAGAGTCTCCTAAAAAATGATGTAAAAATTCAAGATAAATAAGAAATAGGATGCAAATACTAATTGAGAAATTATAGGAAAGCATAGAAAACATTGAAAGACAATCCTCTCCAGTAGAAGAATTATCCCAGATTCTGAAAAGAGCAGATAATTTCGTACAATTTGTCCTCCAAAATGCACCCGTTATTATCCGTCACCAGGACAATGAGTTATGTTATCTACAATTGTTTGTCAAGTCTGCATGAAGAGGACATCATCAATAAATAAATGTAAAGATTTTACTAGTACTGATGTAAAGGAATCTCGAAACTTCAAATGAGAGGTTTTGGAAAGGGGAATATCGGCAAAGAAGAGATTATTTGGGTCAAAGAATTCTCTAATATATGTTGAACCTGTGTTCAGTAAGGCAGGAGAGACAATTGGTGTAAATTACATAGGAATGGAGATAACTGATCAGATAAGGAAAAGAGAAAAAAAAATTGGCAAAATTGCAAGAAGAGATAGTTGTACAGAAAGCCAAGGAGACTGAACTTAACAGAGAAAATTATGCGAGAGAAACAAATGCTTGCAACCATGTCTCATTAGATTAGATCCTTTTGTCAGGAGTGGTCAATATGATCGAGATTTTTTCTACCATAAAATTGGATAAGGAACATCGTCAGCTTGTGAATGTAATATTGTCTTCAGGAGATTTGGTTCTTCAACTAATAAATGACATCATTGACCTTTCCAAAGTCGAATCAGGAGTAATGAAGTTGGAAGCCACAACATTCCGACCAAGGGAGGTTATAAAGCACGCTGCAGCATCTCCACAGAAAATATTAACATTGGAAGACCACACCAAGTTTGTCTAAAGCTCTGAATTATTTTATATATCATATCTGCAAGAACTACGCGCACCTGATTCTCATCTCGATGAGATACGTAGGCAGCCCTTCTTGGGTTCGGTATTTCTTTTTTCAAAAAAAAAATGATTAAAAAAATAGAAAATAAATAAAATAAAAAATTGTGTACATATGTTAAGTGTCATATCTTCTTGATTGGAACGAATATAGTTAGGAGCATGCGAAATATTTGGTATGATGAAAATGATTGGCTTTGTGGTAAACCATAGCTTCTATTAGTATCTTTCATTCGTACTTTTGTGATGCTTGAAAATTCTCTTGCGGGCATTCAAGGTAAGAATATAACCAACCTCATGGCTTCATGTGCATTGTGTGGTGAGCTTTAGATTAAAATTCAATTTAATCGCACTGTTGATCTAGAACTTGGCCTGATATGTTTGTTGAGGCGAAATCCTGAGTTATGTTTGGTTTGAGAAAGGATTGTAGGCCTTTTTTGACCCGATTGTGCCTTTCAGAGCCTACCAAATAACATTAATCCCTAGTTTTCCCACTTTGAGCCTAAAACCTTTTCTTTGGACAACCACATCTTAGCCCTTTCCCTTCTGAGTGCTTACATGCACTATCCCTCTCTTGGCCCAACCTCCTTGAGCGCACCAAAGACGCCCAAATTATAGAAGAAGATCCAACTTCGAAATTGCCAAAGGCAAAAGACGTAAAGTCTCCAAAGTCAAGAAAGCAAAGACGACTTTCTCATAAAAAATAAAAAGAACCTCCTACAAGGTCGATGTAAGACAAAAAGGAAACTACTCCAACAAAAAAGGAGAAACCTCAAAAAGGAACGAAAAGAGAAAAACTCTAACAACTAAGGACTCAAAGAAGTCAAGACAAAAGAAAGAGGTGAAAAGAGGAAAAACTCTATCAAATAAAGACTCGAAGAAGTTGAGACAAAAGAAAGAGGATTAGACGTCAAAGGCGTATCAATCATCAAAAGCACAAATTCAGTGTGATGCTCAAGGAGAGATTAAGTCACTTTTATCCCAAATTAATATCCCACCCGTTCCCTTAGCCTACATTACAAACCAATAAACAAGCCCTATATGATCTCATTCCAAATATTCTCACATTAGTGGAGACTTACATGCAGGCCAAGCATATGGTATCACAGTTGCATGCGTTGAACTTTCTTGAGAGTGTGAGTGCACTTTGTAAAATGTTCTCAAAATCAAACACTTCATATATGTGCGAAATAGAACTTTCTTTATTGTGAGGGCACTTGAAACATGATGATTGGTATAATTCTAAACCTTTGTTGGAAGCAGGATGAAAAAAATCTTGTCGACACTTAAGTATGTTTGAGGTACTACTTGAAGCTATAAGAATTACCTTGAAGTCAATCTCAGTTATGAGAAAGGAAATGAGAAAGGAAATGAGAAATATTTCTATGCATTCCTAACTGTTGATACCAATTGTAGTCAAAATTTGACTATCTCTTTGCATTCACTAAAAAAAAAAAAAAAAAAAAAAAAAAACTCTTGCATTTGTCCTTTGAAAGTGGGTAATCCCATTGATGTGAGATGCCTATTTTACTTCATTGGATCGTCCATATCAAACTGGTGGAATATCTCGTGTTTTAAGCTGGAAATGTTGTAAGTAATACAGTTTTCCATGTCATTATGCTCATATTACACATGTGTCTACTGATTATCTTGTATCAGATTTTGCAGCATTCATCATCCAGAGAATTGGAACTACATTTGACCTGATTCCTGCACCAACAGGATATGTAGGCGCCACAATGGCTCGGTCATGTTCCCCGTAAGATTTTCATTTCTCCCTTTTAATAAAAACTGGGACAGAATTTTTGAGATCTTCTCAAAAATTCAGAAGAAGATACTATCTCAAGCAAGTCAAGATTGGAGATCATGTTAATATATGCAACTGGGACCGAATTTTTGAGAAGATCTCAAAAATTCCATCAAGAATTGTCAGAAGTTCGAAGTCAACTTCAAATAATCTCCAACATTGCTAGAATGAAGCGAACTCAAATTCAAGTTGCGAGCCACCGAGGCCTCGTATAACTTCTATCAAAGACATGAGTTCCAACGAACACGAGTTGTTCAAAAAAAAAAAATAATAATAATAAAAAATAAATAAATAATAATAATAATAATAAAAAAAAAAAACAATTGTTGTCAAATCATCCAAGAAGATGACAATGCATTTCATTTCCATTGCATTTTCATTTGCCAAGAGGGCCATTCATATTTTATTTTATTCATATTATATTATCGGAGGTGGTAATATCATTTGCCAAGAAGGCCATTCATATCATATTTTATTCATATTATATTACCGGAGGTGGTAATATCATTGCCAAGAGGGCCATTGCATTCATATTATATTATCGGAGGTGGTAATATCATTTGCCAAGAAGGCCATTCATATTTTATTTTATTCATATTATATTACCGGAGGTGGTAATATCATTGCCAAGAGGGCCATTGCATTCATATTATATTACCGGAGGTGGTAATATCATTGCCAAGAGGGCCATTGCATTCATCATTGCCAAGAGGGCCATTGCATTTTCATTGCCAAGAGGGCCATTGCATTTTCATTTGCCAAGAGGGCCATTCATATTTTATTTTATTCATATTATATTATCGGAGGTGGTAATATCATTTGCCAAGAAGGCCATTCATATTTTATTGCATTCATATTATATTGCCGGAGGTGGTAATATCATTGCCAAGAGGGTCATTGCATTCATAATTGCCAAGAGGGCCATTCATATGTTATTTTATTCATATTATATTATCGGAGGTGGTAATATCATTTGCCAAGAGGCCATTCATATTCCATTGCATTCATATTATATTACCGGAGGTGGTAATATCATTGCCAAGAGGGCCATTGCATTCATATTATATTATCGGAGGTGGTAATATCATTTGCCAAGAAGGCCATTCATATTTTGTTTTATTCATATTATATTACCGGAGGTGGTAATATCATTGCCAAGAGGGCCATTGCATTCATATTATATTACCGGAGGTGGTAATATCATTGCCAAGAGGGCCATTGCATTCATCATTGCCAAGAGGGCCATTGCATTTTCATTGCCAAGAGGGCCATTGCATTTTCATTTGCCAAGAGGGCCATTCATATTTTATTTTATTCATATTATATTATCGGAGGTGGTAATATCATTTGCCAAGAAGGCCATTCATATTTTATTGCATTCATATTATATTGCCGGAGGTGGTAATATCATTGCCAAGAGGGCCATTGCATTCATAATTGCCAAGAGGGCCATTCATATTTTATTTTATTCATATTATATTATCGGAGGTGGTAATATCATTTGCCAAGAGGCCATTCATATTTTATTGCATTCATATTATATTGCCGGAGGTGGTAATATCATTGCCAAGAGGGCCATTGCATTCATCATTGCCAAGAGGGCCATTGCATTTTCATCTGCCAAGAGGGCCATTCATATTTTATTTTATTCATATTATATTACCGGAGGTGGTAATATCATTGCCAAGAGGGCCATTGCATTCCTCATTGCCAAGAGGGCCATTGCATATTCATTGCCAAAAGGGTCATTGCATTTCAATTTGCCAAGAGGGCCATTGCATTTTCATTTGCCAAAAGGGTCATTGCATATTCATTGCCAAGAAGGTCATTGCATATATCCTACCAATGGATTTTCATTCGTCCTACCAATGGACATGCAACATATCCTACCAATGGATCTTCATTTGTCCTACCGATGGACAGATAGTTATTTTTTCAAGTATCCTATCAATGGATCACCATCCTACCGACATGCAACATATCCTACCAATGGATCTTCATTTGTCCTACCGATGGACAGATAGTTATTTTTTCAAATATCCTATCAATGGATCACCATCCTACCGATAGTGCAGCATTATCCTACCAACGAATCAATGAGGATTTTTCCAACATGCAAAGAGGATGAAAGAAAGTGCGAACGACATCAAAGAGGATGCAGCACAACGTGGAATCCTTTTAGCAGCGAACTGGGACACAGTCCAAAGAATAATGTCAAACTCATAGGACACGAGCTAAGGAAACGACTTCCACCACAATAAACTACATTTCTATCGGAAGGCGTGTGGTTATTTCGGGGTTCATTCATAATTCAAAACTCGTACCAACCCCTTTTCAAAAAGATGAAAATGGAGTCGGCCAAAATTAGATTTGTCAATTTTCTTTGTCCACGATCTCTTTTATCAATCATATCCAAAGAAAGGGACAGCTGTTGACACCCAATTTTGGCCATCCACAACGCAAATTAGCTATCGAGTTTCTTTGAATTTGAACATTTTGAAACAATTAGCTTTTATAAAAAATATATATATTTTCATATTATTCTTAACTATTTTTATCTTTTTATAAATTTTAGTATAATATACATATTTCTATATAACTATACATTTGATTAATATTTATGTGGTTATTCAAAAATTACCTTAAAAGATTTTATTTTTTACTAAATACAATGTTAGTTAGGTTAGTTTAATTATAGTTTGCATTTTTGAAAATTTTAGTTTTTTTTCTAAAAAAAATAAAAAAAATAAAATAAAATAAAAAAAATCCCAAACTCCCACATCGAAAATACATGGAAAACTTGGGGTTTTTGGAGCCTATATAAAGGCTCATATTTTCATTAAGAAAAGGAAGAAGGAGGAGGTTTTTTAACCACCCCAAAGTTAGAAATTTTCTTAACTTGGCTAGGATTTTGGATTTTTGTCCCCAGCCTAAAAGTTGTGAAAATTTCTAGCGTTCAATCTATATTTTCTTCACGGAAAATAGGAGATTGAAGTTGAAATTTAGGCTAAGAACCCACGAAGGTTCGAGTCTAAACTTTTTTTAAAAAATCTTTTTTCTTTGTTTTGTAGATTGGAGTTCCATCAAGCTATTGGGTGGTGGTGAAGTTGTCTTCCGCTCATCGTTTTCAATCTTGGCCCGGAAAGAGGTAAAATATTTTTCAGTTTTATTTTACTTAATTATTTCATGTTTTATATTTAGTTGATTCATAGTCTTATTTTTTTAGTTAGTATGTATATAAGAATAATTAGAATTAATGATATAAATTTGTTATAGTTAGCATGTGTTAGGATTAATTAGCTAGCATGTGTTAGAGTTAATTAGCTAGAATATGTTAGGATTATTTCATTAAAACACTTAGTTTTGTTCATTATTTTTCCAAGTAGTTTGATATTATTACTATTACTATTATTATTATTATTGTTTGTTCTTATTATTATTGTTGTTGTTATTATTATTGTTGTTCTTATTATTGTTGTTGTTTTTATTATTGTTGTTGTTGATTACTATTATTATTATTATTATTATTATTATTATTATTATTGTTCTTATTATTGTTGTTGTTGTTATTATTATTGTTGTTCTTATTATTGTTGTTCTTATTATTGTTGTTGTTGATTACTATTATTATTATTATTATTATTGTTCTTATTATTGTTGTTGTTGTTGTTATTTTTATTGTTGTTGTTCTTGTTATTATTATTGTTATTCTTATTATTGTTGTTGTTTTTATTATTGTTGTTGTTGATTACTATTATTATTATTATTATTATTATTGTTCTTATTATTGTTGTTGTTGTTGTTGTTGTTGTTATTTTTATTGTTGTTGTTCTTGTTATTATTATTGTTATTCTTATTATTATTATTGTTCTTATTATTAGTATTATTATTATTATTATTATTATTATTATTATTATTGTTGTTGTTGTTGTTGTTGTTGTTGTTATTATTATTATTATTATTGTTCTTATTATTATTATTATTGTTGTTGTTGTTCTTCTTCTTATTATTATTGTTGTTATTATTATTGTTGTTCATGTATTATTTATTGTATTTATATTGATTCGGGTTGTAATAATTTAGTTACTTATGTTAGTTATACTTTCCTAGATATTAATTTTAATTTATTTTAACCTAATTAGATTCCCCTAAAGATAAACCAATTCATGTTAAGTTTACTCTTTAAATGATTTTCTACCTTTACTTATTTATTTGATAAACTTTTATTTTTTTTATATATACATCTATATTATTTTCAATGTTTAAGTTTAATCTTTTTTTTTTCTAAAAAAATAATTCTAAAGTCTTCATTTCATTTTAAATTAATATTTTCAAAAGTTAGTCAAATAATTTTCAGATCGTCGGATAACCGCGCGTTAGCGGCCACTTTGAATGCTTAACACCTTCTCAAAGTGGAAATAAGAACCTCGTACCTTTTTCTTTGAATTTTTAAGACTTAAATCTGTTAGGGTCTTTTAAATTAAGTTTTCTTAATTTCTTTAAAAAATTAAGTGGCGACTCCTTTTTTCTAAAATTGATTTTTTCTCTAAAAAGTTGAAATTAATTTTAAACCGTCTTTTTTCGATATAACAATTAATATAATTAACTAAAATATATAATAAATTTTATTAAATAATAGTTTTAATGCACGTGTATAAAATGTATTAAAATAGATATGTCATATGAATAAGTAAATAATAAAATAAACTTAGTTAAGAAATATTTTTTACATATATGCTAAATAGACGTATGAAAATTTTTGAACATATGAGGCTCGTTATTTTAAAAATAGAAATAGTAAAGATAATAGTTATAATATTAATAAATAACAAAAATATTATAAATTACGAACGTAAAAATATACGTTTTGTTGGGTTAAACTAAGTATAAATTATTTACTTAATAAAGAAATAACTTTGAAAAATATCTATTCATTAAGATAGTAATCTGAAAACAGTTAAGTGCTGGTAAAAATTGGGTGTCAACAGTTGTTCCTTTCTTTGATTAGGGTCGATGAAAGAGATTCTGGTCAAAGAAAATTGACAAATCCAATTTTGACCGTCCACATTTCCTTTTTACGAGAGTAGGTTTGGTACGGACTTTTAGAAAGTTGTGGCCAAACTTTGGTATCGAGTTTCTTACGTATCTCAGGTTACATGAGAATTCAAACCACTTATAGTTCAATATACTTGAGTTGGCGCACGAATTTGAAAGAATTCAAAGCTATCACAGAGTCGAATTATGGAGAAACCAGAAATCTTGTGAACGGGATGAGGAGGTTAGTTGGAGTACAGTCGAGTTTACAACATCAAGCTCGCCTACATATCCTTAAACTTAGGAATCAGACTGCTTGTAGTTCGACACAGTCGGTTGAAAAACGAAATCTTTTATGCTAAGATCACCTTCGGTTGTGAGGAGTGACAAATGAATCGAGTATTAAAAAGAGGCGTGCAACTTCTTAGCCATCAATGTGGCTAGCTTCACACTCATAATTAAGAATTTACCCGTACATAATTTTCAAAGCTCTTGGTGTACGGTCACTCAGATTGAGAAGTTGCTTCCGGTGATAAGTTGAAGTTTTCCGGAGAAAAATTGCAGCTAACGAACTTAAAGAGATACCACATGCTTTCTAACAAGGATGTGGTTTGATTGTGGCAGAAACTGTTCTTCGACTCATATCCCAATTTACTGCTGAGCAAAATTCCACCTTGTGCTTCACTCTTTTGATTTCGTCTGCACCTGTGGTTTAATTGAGAATTCATCCTCTCAGATGCTCTCAACAAAGACTAATATAAACTCATTAGTAGAAAAATATAACTCAAAGAAGGGATAGCATTGTTATTGTGTAGGCATGTCAACCTCCTCCGGTTCTGACGTAGAGCAAACAAATATATTGTCTAGGTTGATGTGATATGCAATGAAATGATATGATGTAATATACAATGAGTTGATATGATGCAATATGAAGATAAATTAACGTGATATAAAGATGGCCTTTCGGCAATGGCATGATAATGGCCCTCTCGGCAATGATATGATAAATAATGGCCCTTTTGGCAATGATGAATGATGGCCTTCTCGGCAATGATATAAAAAATGATGAATGATGCCCTCTTGGCAATGATGAATGATGAATGATGGCCCTCTTGACAATGATGAATGATGAATGATGAATGATTAATGATTAATGATGGCCCTCTTGGCAATGATGGATGATGAATGATGGCCCTCTCGGCAATGATATGAAAAATGATGAATGATGGCCCTCTTGTCAATGATGAATGATGAATGATGGCCCTCTTGGCAATGATGAATGATGAATGATGGCCCTATTGGCAATAATGAATGATGAATGATGACCCTCTTGGCAATGATGAATGATGGATGATGGCCCTCTTGGAAATGATGAATGATGAATGATGACCCTCTTGGCAAAGATGAATGATGAATGATGAATGATGGCCCTCTTGAAAATGATGAATGATGAATGATGACCCTCTTGGCAATGATGAATGATGGCCCTCTTGGCAATGATATTACCACCTCCGGTAATATAATATGAATAAAATAATATCATCGTATACGGCATTAGATCATCGTATACGGCATTACATTATTACATACGACATTATATCATCGTATACGACATTGTATATGGCATTATATTATCATATAGGGTATTATAACATAAATGTCCCTCTTGGCAAATGATATTACCACCTCCGGTAATATAATACGAATAATAAAATATGAATGGCCCTCTTGGCAATGATATTACCACCTTCGTAATATAAGATGAATAATAAAATATGAATGACCCTCTTGGCAATGATATTACCACCTCCGATAATATAATATGAATAATAAAATATGAATGACCCTCTTGACAATAATATTACCACCTCCGGTAATATAAGATGAATAATAAAATATAAATGGCCCTCTTGGCAATGATATTACCACCTCCGGTAATATAATATGAATAAAATAAATGAATGGACCTCTCGGCAAATGATATTACCACCTCCGGTAATATTATACGAATGATAAAATGAATGGCCCTCTTGGCAATGATATTACCACCTCCGGTAATATAATATGAATAAAATAAATGAATGGCCCTCTCGGTAAATGATATTACCACCTCCGGTAATATAATACGAATAATAAAATATGAATGACCCTCTTGGAAATGATATTACCACCTCCGGTAATATAATACGAATAATAAAATATGAATGGTCCCCTTGGCAATGATATTACCACCTCCGGTAATATAATATGAATAAAATAATACGAATGACCTACTTGGCAAATGAATGGTCCCCTTGGCAATGATATTACCACCTCTGAACGTCTTCTTTTCGTTTGACGAATTCTGGTGACAAAATTATCACTTTGAAAACTCTTTGTTCTTTTAACCTCTTTGTACTTGCTGAAAGGAGGGATATGGTGATCTTTTATACATCTGCATCCACTTGAATGAATTAATCTGTGTTGAATTCTCCATTTGTTTTCTCCTTGTCTTGCTTTCTTCGATCACTTGCTCTGATTCCCCACTTCTCAATAGATATAAGACTTAAAATATATTCATGCAAAATATTTGATGTATCAAAAGCTTTAAGAGAGATGAGTTTTTGAAAAACAATTTGAAAATGATCACTGTCAGATGTCATGTAACGCATAGCTTAAATGAACGTCCTTGATCCGAAGCTTTGAGCAGGCTTGATATCTTGTTCACAAAATTTTTAAGGATTCTTGGGATATTCTGACATAGCTAGAAAGTTTTTGTAGTTGACTCTGAACTCTAATGGTGCTAGAAATTATTGAGGTTGACATTGACCTTCCAACAATGTCGGGGATCCTTCGAGGCCAATCTTGAACTTTGAAGTTGAGTAAAACCTTCTGATGCTATTAGATAAATTTTTTGAGGTCATCCTAAAAAATTTCTGTCCTAGTTAGATGTCTTGGTAAATATCATACTACCAATAAGAGATTTGCAGAATTTTTGAGATCCTATCAAAAATTCTGACCCAGTTACTTTTCTGATGCACCTCAATCTTGTCTTCTTTTGTGAAAAGATCTTTTTGAAATTTTTGAGCCCCTCTCAAAATTTTTATCCCAGTTTCTATCATAAATAGAGAACTTACGGGAGATATGACCGAACCATCGTGGCGCCTACGTATCCCGTTGAGGCAGAAATCAGGTCAAATATAATTCTCCGCTCAGGAGATAACTGAGGAGTAGCGAATTTTAATAGAAAAATGATCGAGGCCGACATAGGCTGCCTACGTATCTCATTTTTGAGAATTCAGGTCAGACGTAGTTCATTACAAAATATGAGGGTTAATTTAAAACACACAAGCATAGAAACGATTACAAGTAAATGACATAATTATAAAATTTTTGAACCATCAAATGTAGTATCTCTTGACGGCATCTGAGTTGATTGGTTTCGGCCATTCTTAGCCATCCATCTCAGATAACATTAAGGCACCTCCAGATAACACTTTGCGCACCATGTATGGTCCTTGCCAATTTGGCGCGAACTTTCCCTTATACTCATTTTGATGTGGAAAAATGCCTTTAAGAACCAACTGGCCAACTCTGAACGTTCTTGGTCTCATTCGTTTATTAAAAGCATGAATTATTCTTTGTTGGTACAGTTGACCATGGCAAATGACAGTCATTCTCTTTTCATCAATCAAAGCCAAATGTTCAATTCGATTGCGAACCAAATCAGCATTACTCAACTCAGCTTCTTGTATGATCCTTAACGAAGGTATTTCCACTTCGGCAGGGATTACGACTTCCATCCCATAAAATAGCAAGTATGGGGTTGCTCCAATTGATGTTCTGACAAACGTTCAGTAACCTAACAAAGCATATGGCAACATCTCATGCCACCCTATATGGTTATCGATCATTTTCCTCATGATCTTTTTGATGTTCTTGTTGGCAGCTTCTACGGCTCCATTCATTTGAATTATTCACATATCTTGAATTGTTCACATATCTCCTTCATCAAATGACTATTGAGATTTGCTCCATTATCAGTGATGATAGAATCCGGTATTCCAAATCTACATATTAAATTACTACGGACGAAGTCTGCTACTACCTTCTTCATAACTGATTTATACGAGGCTGCTTCCACCCACTTGGTGAAATAATCAATAGCAACTAAAATGAACCTATGTCCATTAGAGGCGGCTGGCTCTATTGGACCAATGACATCCATGCCCCAAGCTACAAACGGCCAAGGAGAACTCACAGCATGGAGTTCGTGAGGAGGTACTCGAATTAAATCACTGTGCACTTGACATTGATGACATTTTTGCACATACTTACAACAATCATGCTCCATAGTCATCCAAAAATAGCCGGCTCGAAGTATTTTCTTTGCCAAGGTAAGTCCATTCATGTGAGTTCCACAAACTCCCACGTGAATCTTTTCAAGAAGTTTTATAGCTTCAATAGCATCGACACATCTGAGAAGTCCCAAATCTGGCGTTCTCCTATAAAGTTTTTCTCCACTTGGAAAGAAATTGTTAGCCATTCGACATATTTCTTTCTTCTGAGTCTTTGTCAAATTGACATGAATTTTGGTTTCTTTGACACATTTGTCATCTGCTAGATTAACGATTTCAGTCTCATTACATTCTTCTAACTTATCATTCACTTTATTTTGATCATTCAGCTTGTGACATGACATGATATTGACAGGTTTTAATTTATTTTTATTAAAATAAATAAATAAAGACCGTTAGATAACGCAGGTAAAGTATTTAAAATAAATTTTTGCAATACAGAGGTCTTTCATTTGAAATAAAGAAATAAAACTTTGGCCATGATCATGGACCAATTTGCCTTTTTCAAAACATTACGAGGGGAATTAAAGCATAACAACGCAAAAATGACATAAAGGGTGGGTATCCAGACTACCATAGACTTTTCAAAAATAACATAAAATTCGTCTTTATCTATCAAGATGAGCGAGGAACCAAGAGCGGATTGTAGGTCCAATTAGGCACTTGCCCTTTTGGCTTGGCGTCTCGTATGCCTGACATCTCGATCATCACAGCGTCACTGACTCTTTCTCCCAGACCAACATTATTGGTAGACTTTCGCATCGAAAATGACTGATGCGTATGAGGAAAAGGCTTTTCAAGATTGTCAGGTTTGTCTGGGACTATCAGCTTATCTGTATTCCAATCTTTTCCAACTTCAATCATGTTAATAGTCACCCCTCCATGATTAGGCAGGGTGTTATTATTGACATTAGGACCGGCAGTTTGGAGAGTGACAACCCTTTGATCTATCAGGTCTTGAATTTTATGCTTCAAGTTAATGCAGTCCTCAGTGATATGCCCAGCACCTCCTGAATGATAAGCACAATAAAGATCTGGTCTATAAAGTTTGGAATTGACATTGATGTTCTCTGGGTCGATTATTTGTATCATGCCAGCCGCTTTTAATCTCTCAAAAAGTTGTGTTCGGGTCTCAATCAAAGGAGTAAAGACTCGAGAGGATTTATTCTCAAGGTTTGGGCGAAAAGAGTTGTAATTATTTTGCGGAGGTGGAGGTACTTGATGGTAGTTCAAACAATTTTGGTGGAAAGGTGCGGGAGTTCGGAAATTTGGGCGTTATGGAATTTGGTAACCACGAGAAGCATTTTGATAATGCTGAGGTAGGTAATTAGGAGGCAGAATTTGATAACTCGATTGGACGTAAAAAATTGGGTTGGGATTTTATGGATGAAGATAGAGCGGAGGTCTTCCTTCGCCTCGAACCGACGTATTGGTGGCAATAGCCAAGTTTGACAAATCTCGGATCTTCTGTATCTCAACTCTTATCTCGGTGATCTATCGCGCTAACTGTGCAATCAACTCATTCTGTTTATCAACGAAAGAGTCTGTCACAATAATATCAGTCAAATTAGTGTCCTTATTATTTTTAGTCATTTTTCTTTTTCCTATTATAGGATTTCGATCGGGGAAGATGTCTTTAGGCATTTTAAATCTCGTGAGGTATGGATGCTCGTCCAGATTATCAACACAGATCAATTCTAAATACCTGCACAGAAAATAACTCAAAAGGCAAATATGTAAGTCTGCATTCATAACAGATAATGCAAAAATATCATACCAGAAAAGATAAACACATAAGAGTTGCATTGTTTGAAGACAAGATAACCCACGAGTATTGAAAAATAATGAAATAGACAGGAATTTGCCTATTGAATTTAGGATTTAGTGTATCAAAAAATATGACTTGTGTTGAATCGAGATTTTCTTGTCTCTTTCACGGTTGTATCTATTGATGTTGGTATCTCTTTGTAAAATATGAAGGGAGAAAGCAAACTTTTAAAGATAAAGGTCAAACCTTGAAAGGCCGCCTACGTATCTCACGAAGGAGATGTCAGGCCCTATGTAGTTTGATTAGCTCCGACAAATCAACCATTTTTTTTAGAGAAGAGAGTAAGATATAGGACCTTGAAGTAAAATTTGAATTTTGTGGTGAAACCAAAAAACTCTACGAGCATTTCATCGCATTTTGATAGTAACTTGATATTTTTGCTTTGGGGGATTTAGAAAGAGTGGGTTAGACTGCCTTCAACTAAAGCAACATATCCATTCAAACAGTTATGGCATATAACAAATAAATAATTATTGCGTGTCCTAAATAGATATGTGACCCTTTTGTGCCAAGGGTAGGCCTAACGATTTGAAGGACGTATAACACCATTTGAAATATTCCATTGCCCCAAAACTTATATTTATATAAATATTATGAATAAACTGAAATGGCATACATAATGGGGAAAAAGGAATACAAATAATAAATCCCACGCAGGGGTACATTCCTAACTATGCCTTCGTGAAAAAATCTTTTATTTTTGACTTCTTGACATCTCCAAAAATCAACCTCTTTTGGATAGAATAACAACTTGTGAAGATTTATTTTTGAATAAACTAATAAAATAAACTTCCAACCCCGAGGGACAATGTTTGTCAAATGGCGTATACAACCTTCAAATTTAAACACATAGGTATGATCGTCCATTTAGGTAGTCTTTCTAATGGGCCCAATACGCCTTGGGTATTGGGTCGTCTAGACAAATGCACTAAATTAGGATTTGGTTTCGCTCTACGCTAGGTGGACTAAGAGTGGGCTTTATTTCAGTATACTGGTGACCCAAGCGGACAACTCGGGCTGGGGGAAGTTAGCGACCGTTGACCATCCAGTGGCCAACTCATTTCGCCAGGGTACCCCCTAAGAACATTTGGATTCAATGGTTGCGACTCGCATAACCATCGTTTAAGTAAAAAATAAAAAGGACAAGTGGCGGAATTATGCTATGTATGTGATGACAGTTCAATATTCGTATTTATAAACATATAAGGTGCAAATAAAGAAAGCAAATTATGATTTAATCATTTAAGGAGCAAATAGAGAAAGTAAATTACTAATTATTACATTCCCAAATAGTTAGTCAAGTAGGTTAGTCAAATCTAATGATTAGAACCTAATTAGTTCCAGCGGAGTCGCCATTTCTGTTATTTCGAAAAATGGACAGGAGTTTAAAATTAGTTTTATCTTTATAAGAAAAAATCAATTTTAGTGAAAGAGGAGTCGCCACTTAATTTTTTTAAAGAAATTAAGAAAACTTAATTTAAAAGACCCTAACAGATTTAAGTCTTTCTAAATTTAGAAAAAAGGGTACGAGGTTCATATTACTATTTTAAGAAGGTTTTAGCACTTAAAATAGCCGCTAACATGCGGTTGTCCGATGATTTAAAATTTATTTGACTAACTTTGGGAAAATGCATTTTAACAATAATCAAAGTATTAAATAATTTTGAGAAAATATAAGTTTTAAAAGATTCAAGATAATTTACAATAAATATAGCCTTAGTATATAAATCATTTAAATAAAACAATCGATCATAAAAAAATGGCTTCTCTTCGAGGAATTTAATTAGGTTAAACTAAACAATTAATGTTAGAACTAATACATGACAAATAAATATTGTTGCTCAATTAAATGAAGTGAAGACAATAGGAATTAGTGATACCTAAAAGGAAATATTTTAGTTTTTAACATCAAACTACCCAAAATATATACTAAGCAAAATATATAAGCAAGATAAAAAAATATTTATGTATTCGCATTTTTCGGATCAGCGCCGGCTTATTAATCGAAAGACAAAAATATAGTATTTTGTCATTTTCTGCTCGGGTCGATTTCCATCATTTCCGAAGGGCCTATCTACCCCCACCCCTCCTCAATTTGTTTGTTAGTTTAATCCTAAGGCAATCTAAAAGAAATATTAAAAACTAGCGTCTTAAAAGGTGTCTAGCGTCCCAACTTAATATCCAAGAGGCATTTGGATGTACTATTAGGATAGGTGTTAGACTAAAGAAAATATAGGTTTCTTAATTAGACACATCGTCAAACAAAAACAAATAAGACGTCACTTAGCACATAAAATCTCAAATAAGCCTCTATATTAATTAACTAGCATGTTTGAAAACACAGATAAATAGTGAAGGTCAAAGCAAATATTAAGTGTGTGTAAATGCCAAACCAAGATGACACAGAGACAAAGCTTAATTAATTAAACATATAAGAGCAATCTTAATTGTTAGCCTATTTGTGATAAAAGCAAGATATTATTGACAACTTTAATTTATTAACTAAAGACCTTAATAAAATTATATGAAAAAGGTTTATACTTTATGACATGCTGGAAATTTATATATAAAAAAATAAATACTATAGACATGGTTCATAAATGAAATGATATGTTGAAAATTTATTAAGACTCTAAAGACATGATTTCTATTAATAATATTATGCTAAAAATATTTTGTAATAGCCTATAGATATAATTTCTAGATAATTTTAACATGCTAAAGAAAACTAATTAAAGTAGCAGGCATGATCTCGAAAATAGAGTATCATGATAAATATTTATTATGATCATATAGGCGTAATTTCTGTATACAATATTCATTAAACTCCATAAATATGACAAATTTAGCATGCTAACAAAATATTAAACAAATCTTATGGTCATGATATCTAAATAGTTTAATATATGGAAATCATGAACCTATATTTATGATTTCTATACCCCAAATTTATATTTTTTAATGATGAAGGACATGAGGAAGTTTATTAAATAAATAATAATAAAAAAATACTGGACACTATGTGATACTTACATACAAGATTTCTTTGATATAATATACTTGAAATATCATTAAACCCGTTAGGCATGATTTTTATAAGATATGCTAAAATATGTTGAATTATAATGGCATAATTTTTGACCAACTAATATTCTAAAATATTAAATAATTCATACCAACTCATTTACAATGTAAACACACGTGTTGAACATACATGGAAGTGAGTAGGCCTTAGAGGCATGTCATTCTATAGTTATTTTTTAGATGGACAAAGAAATACTATAATCAAAAGTTAGAGGAAAATAAGCATGTTCAGTGCATTAGTTTATAAATCAATTGATGCAATAAAGTGTTAAACAAATAGGCAGTTAACTATTCTAAAAAAACAAATGATAAAACATCATGGCCAATTAATTATCATATTCGACGGACAAGAGTATGCAATCATTTCAGTATACCAAATTTGCTAACGTGCCCAAACATATATCTGATAAGTGAAGCAAGTAGCACATAGATTTCCCTTCCCCCTCTAGACAGTCCCCAAATATTTTATTATTATGGAGAGCTTACATATATGGATTATTACATAGCCAAAATAATAAAGAAAGAATAACGCACAACTAGAAATAATCAAAAAAACAGGAATTAAAACTATTTGAATCTCGTTCCAAAAGAATAATTCATGTATTGAACTTTGAAGTCCAAACCCTGCTAAACCATGAAGAAAATACAAGCAGTATACAAATAATATAGAGGTAAAACATGATTATATAGTTTTACTTCAGTAAAGTAAACAAGCAAGGCAAGAACATTTTTTTTAATAGTAAACTAACATACCAAGAAAGATTGGAACTAACCTGGATACTTTAGTTAGAAAAATACGTAAACCGAAATCCGAACTGTGAAGACAAAGTATCCAAGTATTGGCCGAAACTCTTTGTTTTTGTTTGAGGTATTAACCATATGAAGTAAAGATGTTTTGTTTTCTTTTCTTTTCTTTCAATGCCCTCTCCTATTTTTCTCTTCTTCTCCCTCTTATTGTGAGTACTTAGATATAAAGGAGAATGGTGGTTAATTAAAGTAATGCGGAATGGACATATGATTAAAATAATGTGAAATGAACAAATTAATAAAATAATGCGAAATGGGCAAAATAATTAAATAATACGGAGTGGACAATAGAATAATACGGAATGAGTATGCTATTAATTAATTATTATAGATATATATGGAGAGATGGGAAGGGGACAAGCATGCTCTTAATATTATATATATATATATATATATATATATGAAAAAGTAAGGGGACAAGCATGAGTATTTTTGAAAAAGGGTGTCGGTTTGAGTGTATATTATATTGAGTAGTATGAGATACGAAATATAATAACGTTGGGGGTACTAACTTTATTTTGAATTTTATGAAGGGAAAAGATTGATTATGATAAATACAAAGTGACTACAACACATTAGCAAATTAAGAAAAATATTAATCAATAAATTATGCCACAATCAATAAAACAGTAAACCTTCTTCCGAAGTTCAGAAAGCAAATCATCAAGTTATCAATTAGCTAATCACATTGATACCCAAATTAATGGATATGCATTTAAACAATGACAAATGATAACAACCTTACCGTAAAAATCCTCAACTATACTTGTCCACAATTAAATACATGAATATAAACATGGACCGAAACAACAACACAAAGATGTCTAATAATTTTAATCAACTAAGCAACCAATAATCATCTAACAACATGTCACGCCCCGAGAGGGTACCCTAGGCGTGGCCGGCACTCAGAAACCATTTCTGGCTTCCGAGAGAACCACTTGGTCTCATTTCATATTTATTCATCAGCGGAAGACTTAAGAATACTAATGTGGGCTTGTCATAATCAAAGGAAAAATAGATAATTCTTATAAGAAGTAGTTTCTAAGGAGAACTACTCCGATTACATCATCAGACTCTGTTTATGAAGCCTCTAATACTCTTAGAAGGTGCCAATGACATGTCCATGACTACCTCAAAAGAAACATCACACTCAACAATAATAAAAGGATAAGGAGTTCCTTCGAATACAAGAATGACTCACCAAATAGTCGAAAAGAAATGATCTTCAACGATGCGCCTGTTGAGGATCTCTAATACCTGTATCTGCATCATAAAACGATGTAGGTCGAATGATGTCAGTACGTGAAATGTACGAGTATGTAAAATGGCAGGAAGGTAAGGACAGATATCAAAAAACTCCTCTCAATAAAACTCAGCTCAGAACTCAACATCATCTCAACATCAATATGTAATGCAAGTTTAAAATATAATAATAAAAATAATAGTAATAATAATTGCTTACTCAGTTGAGAGTTTCTCTAACCGACAACCATCACTTATGAGCTAGCGATGATACAACGAAGCGATGTCGTTGCCACATCCATCCAATACCTTGCCAGGGTAAATGACATCACCATCTTGGATCCACTCATCAAAGTCCTCTTTTTGGGACTTAAGAGGCAAAGCCTCCATCCTACGCTGGCTACGTAGTTCTGGGGTTTGAATCAATTAAACTCTTACCCAACTCGGTGCTCAATACTACTCCCAAAATATGTGCTCATATTAAACTCATCATCTAGTCTCATTAGACTTTAATTTAAATCATCAAACTTATCTCATTTTATGTTCATCAATCATTATACTTCCAAAAATATCATTTACATCTCATCAAAACATCTTACTCAAAATATCATTTGCTCAAATTCATTCAAACTCAACTCTTTTGCTCTTTCAAAACTCAATAAAATACATATATAGTATTAATTCATATAACTTTCTTTTTATCAATGAAAATAATAAAAAGCCAACATCTTTACTCAAAACATGTATAAAAATATTCATGAACATCAAATCAATTAGGATTCATGGAAAAGTAGTCATGAACAATAATTCCAATAATATGAAAGATAACAATAATAATAATATTAATGCATAAATATATCCAACTCAATAGAAGAAGAATTATTTCATTTAGAATTCAAAATTTGGATAAAATTCAACTATAATTCAATTATAATAAATTTAAATATTGGGCGCATTGACGAACTCAATTCAATGCTATGAAAGCCTTACATACCTTAAATCCGAAGGTTTACTCTGAATTGGAACACTCTTGGACCCCTAGCCTTTTCTTCTCGCCGGAGCGTTTTGTGTACTACCTGGAGTATAAGAATCACCGGAGTAGTATTTTTATACTACTAAAACTAAAACTATATTTGAGAAGAAGTATATAGAGAGAAGAAATGCTTAAGAAAGCTTGATGAATAAAATGAGGAAATAAGGTGGGTATTTATAGGTGGGAAAGAGGGACCTAACAATAAATAAAATAATTATAAAGAAAAATCTGAAAATTTAATGGAATATATTGATGTCATGGATGATGTTAAATGGAAGACAATTTATGTCATGAATGATGTCAAATGTATCTAGATGTTTCCATGGTAGGTAAGATGAGTTCTTTTTAACAGAATACTCTTTTTCGAATCTGCGTTTGAATAAGATAAATTCTTTATTAGGATTTGGTGTATTTATAATAATTGTAGATATGGAAGTCTAGTTTTATATCGTTCAAGAATCAACCAATTTGGAGCAACCTACAGTGAGATATGAATTTTCTTTTATAAACACTCAATTCCGTCACAATACTATATCTTGCAAAGATTAATTTATTTAACCTACTTATACTCCAAATCTTAAGATATGTTCTTCATGAAAGTTGTAGGTAAGGATGTTGTGGTTACCCAAAAATTTGAATCACCTAATTTGGACCAACCTATGAAAAGTTATGTCCAAAATACAGAGGCTATATTATTTTCATCGAGAATTGAAATACCGACATACAACATTTTAGGGGTTGTTACAATATCTCCCCCTTGGGATCATTCTTCCTCGAATGAAGATGAAAATAGGAGACAGAAAGAATGAATATCATCAATACATCAACTCCGATACTCAAATGGTCAATGATTCAAACTCAAGAATAAACATCGACTCAAAGGTAGAAGTAAGGAATATTACCTTGAATATCGTCATCAGAAGGCATAAATAGATGAGGATAGTTAGCCTTCATATCTTCTTCAGCTTCCCATGTAGCCTCTTCAACAAATTGATTTCGCCATAGGACTTTGACAGATGCCACTTCCTTAGTTCTTAATTTGCGAACCTGATGATCAAGATTTTGAACTGAAATCTCTTCATAACTCAAACTCTCTTTCACCCCAATGCTCTCAGCTGGGACAACAAGTGAAGGATCTCCCAAACACTTCTTAAGCATAGAGATGTGAAACACGGGATGAATAACTGCTAATTCTGGAGGCAACTCCAATTCATAGGCTACGTTACCTACCCTCCTCATAATCTGATAAGGACCAATATAGCGGGGACTAAGCTTCCCTTTCTTTCCAAATCTCATCACACCCTTCATGGGTGAAACTTTCAAGTATACCCAATCGTACACTTCGAACTCCAAATCTCTTCTTCTAACATCAGTGTAGGATTTCTGGCGACTTTAAGCAGTCCTCAACCTCTCTTGTATGGTTTTCACCTTCTCCATAGCTTGGTGAACCAAGTCTGGTCCAATCAACTCAGCTTCACCAACTTCAAACCAACCAATTGGTGATCTACATCTCCTCCCATACAGAGCTTCATAAGGAGCCATTTGAATACTCGAATGGAAACTATTATTGTATGCAAACTCAATAAGAGGTAAATGATCATCCCAATTACCTTTGAAGTCAATGACACAGACTCTTAACATATCCTCCAAAGTATGTATCGTACGCTCTGCCTGGCCATCTGTTTGCGGATGAAAAGCAGTCTAAGGTTCACTCTTGAACCCAAGCCCTTCTGAAATGACTTCCAAAACTGAGCAGTAAATTGAGCTCCCCTATCAGAGATGATAGACAAAGGAACTCCATACAGTCTAACAATCTCTCTAAGATACAGTTTGGCATAATCCTCTGTAGTGTTCGTAGTCTTAACCGGCAAGAAATGGGCCGATTTAGTCATCCTATCCACAATCACCCAAATAGAGTCATGCTGTTTGCGGGTTCGTGGTAAACCGGTAATGAAGTCCATATTGATCATTTCCCACTTCCATTCCGGGATCTCTATATTCTGAGCCACTCCACAAGGCCTTTGGTGCTCAACTTTAACTTGTTGGCAATTCGGGCACTTGGACACAAACTCTGCTATATCTCTCTTCATTCCACTCCACCAGTATACTTCTCTCAAGTCATAATACATCTTTGTTGAACTTGGATGGATGGAATACTTAGAATTATGGGCTTCTTTCATGATTCTCTCCCTAACACCATCAACACTTAGAACACATAATCTTTCTTGATATCTCAACACTCCATCTCCCCCTTTGGTAAAAGCCATTACCTTCTGCTTGTGAACCTCATCCTTCAGTTGAAGAAGAATGGGATCCTGATCTTGCTTTTCTTTCACCTCTGCAACTAGAGATGATTCAGCTCCATTTCGTACTATTGTACCACCCTCACTAGAGTCAATAAGTTAAACTCCCAAATGCGCAAGTCTATGCACTTCCTTTGCCAACTCCTTCTTTTCCTCTTCCACATGGGTTGTACTCTCCATAGATAACCTGCTAAGAGCATCAGCAACTACATTTGCTTTACCTAGGTGGTAGAGAATGCTCATGTCATAATCCTGGAGCAACTCTAGCCATCTCCTCTGCCTCAAATTCAGCTCCTTCTGGCTGAATACATACTGTAAGCTCTTATGGTCTGTGAACATATCCACATGTACACCATAAAGATAGTGATGCTAGATCTTAAGAGCAAATACCACAGCTGCCAACTCAAGGTCATGAGTGGGGTAGTTACTCTCATGAGTCTTAAGCTGCCTGGAAGCATAGGCAATGACCTTACCTTTCTGCATCAATACACATCCCAACCCAACTCTTGAAGCATCACAATAGATTACAAAACCATCCGTTCCTTCGGGTAGGGATAGTACTGGAGCAGTAATCAATCTAGCTTTCAACTTTTGAAAACTTTTCTCACAAGCATCAGACCATTGAAACTTAGCCTTCTTCTGAGTCAGCTTAGTCAATGGTGAGGATATGGATGAAAATCCCTCAACAAACCTCCTATAGTAACCAGCCAAACCTAAGAAACTCCTTATGTCGGTTCGAGAGGTGGGTCAGGGCCAGTTCTTAACTGCCTCAATCTTTTGAGTATCAACTTGGATTCCATCCCTAGATATAATATGGCCTAGGAATGCTACAGACTCAAGCCAAAACTCACACTTTGAAAACTTAGCATACAACTCCTCCTCCTTAAGAGTTTGAAGGACAATCCTAAGGTGATTAGCATGCTCACTCTTACTTCTAGAGTAGACCAAAATATCATCAATGAAGATAATTATAAACGTATCTAGGTATGGCTTGAATACTCGGTTCATGAGGTCCATAAAAGCTGCTGGAGCATTTGTCAATCCAAAGGACATAACAAGAAACTCAAAATGACCATAGCGGGTTCGAAAAGCCGTCTTCGAGATGTCACATTCTCTCACTTTCAACTGGTGATAGCCTGATCTGAGGTCTATCTTAGAGAAGCATATGGCACCCTGAAGTTGGTCAAATAAATCATCTATTCTGGGAAGAGGGTACTTGTTTTTAATGGTGACCTTGTTTAGTTGTCGGTAATCAATGCACATTCTAAGGGACCCATTTTTCTTTCGCACGAATAGGACAGGAGCGCCCCAAGGTGAGACAGTTGGCCTAATAAATCCCTTATCTAGGAGGTCTTTCAGTTGTTCTTTCAACTCTTTCAACTCAGCAGGAGCCATCCTATAAGGAGGAATGGAGATAGGTTGTGTATCAGGAAGGACATCAATACCAAAGTCTATCTCTCTATCAGGAGGGATTCCGGGTAGATCCTCAGGAAAGACTTCAGGAAACTCATTCACAATGCGAACTAACTCAAGAGATGGAGTCTGATCATTAATATTTTTGACTCGGACTATATGATATATACATCCCTTAGAGATTAATTTTCTGGCCTTAAGGTAGGAAATAAATTTACCCCTAGGCACTACAGAATTCCTCTTCCACTCTAAGATAGGCTTGTTTGGAAATTAAAACTTGACAATTCGGGTCCTACAATCAACTGAAGCATAACAAGAATAAAGCCAGTCCATGCCAAGAATCATATCAAAATCAACCATGTCTAACTCAACTAAGTCAGCCATGGTATCCCTATGATAGATTGATACAGTACAATTTCTATAGACCCTCTCAGCTAAGATAGACTCACCAACAGGAGTAGACACGCTGAAAGGCTCAAGAAGACACTCAAGAAGGATCTCAAATTTACTAGCCAAGTAAGGAGTCACAAAAGATAATGTAGCACCCGGATCAAGTAATGCATACACATCAAAAGAAAGGACTCGAAGCATACCAGTAACAACATCGGGTGCATTCTCTTGGTCTTGGAGACTACCCATAGCATACAGATGGTTGGTTCCCCCACCTGCACTTGAAGCTGCACCTCTATGATTACCTCTATTCTGTGGAGCTGCAGAAGAAAACTGAGCTCTACTACTTCTATCTCCCTGCCTCTTTGAAGGACACTCATTTTGGAAGTGACCTGTCTTTCCACATCCGTAGCAAGCATTGGTGCCCACACGACACTCTCCCAAATGGAGCCTCCCACATCTAGCACATGGTGGTTTCCCTCTAGAACCTTGAGCCATACTTAATTGGGAGTGAGAACCTTGAGATCGAAAGTTTTGGTGATTTAGCGATCTCTGATCATACCTGGTATTAGGTGTAAAAGCATTTGTTGGGGAAGGTGCATAATTGGAAGACCTTTTCTGAAAGAAAGATTTGTTACCCTTCCCTTGCTTCTGCTCATTCTCATGCCCAGCAGACTTAGCCTTCTTGCTTAGGTGTTCCTCTCGGTCTTTTTTCTTGTCATCCTCAACCGGCTGAGCATACACTATCAATCTAGAAAAATCCATGTCAGAAATCATTAGCATTGCCTTACATTCTTTCTTTACATGTTTGCCTAGGCCAGAGACAAACTTCCTCATCTTAGACCTCATATGAGGAATCATTTCTGGGGAATATTTGGACAATTGAATAAACTTCAAACTATACTTTTTCATAGTCATACTCTCTTGCTTGAGGTTCACAAACTCAATTTTTGCTTCACGTAGCTCTTGGGGAAAAAAGTTATCAAGAAATGCTCTTTCAAACTCATTCCAAAGAGCAGGCTCTGCATCCTCACCTCTACTTTGTTCCCACTGGTTATACCAGACATTTGCCACATCCTTGAGTTGATAAGACACCAACTCAACCCCCTCAATCTCTGTAGCATGTATCGCTTTTAGTATCTTCCACATCTCATCAATAAAATTTTGGGGGTCTTCATCAATGTTGGAACCCGTGAAGACCGGCAGATTCATTCTCAGAAAATCTCTGATCCTCATGGCAGCAGACGGATCTTGATAACTAGAGCTAGGAGTTGGTGAACTTTGGCTACTATTTCGAGCAGCCACCAACTGGGTGAGCATAGAAATCGCTCCTCGAAAATCTTCCTCAAAAGTAGGAGTGGTCTGAACAGTAGGTACTTGGGGTACCTCAGTAGACCTTGCAGGTCGGCCCCTAGTTCTCCGTGGAGGCATCACTGACTGTGGAACCTCAGTGCTGGCTTCCTCTGACTAGCTGAACGTTTAGGAGGCATGTCTGAAACGTGTAAATGCATGAATTAGAAAGAAAGATTTTATAGAGTTAAACTCTATCGCACGAACTCAGATTATGAAAGAAGTGAAATAATTCCTAATGTCCTATAGCTTCCTGATTATAAGTGTGGTGTATGACACACCCATAAACAAGACTCTACTAGATACGGCTTAATAGACACCCTAGGACTTTTGAACTCTGTGCTCTGATACCAAGTTTGTCACGCCCCGAGAGGGTACCCTAGGCGTGGCCGGCACTCAGAAACCATTTCTGGCTTCCGAGAGAACCACTTGGTCTCATTTCTTATTTATTCATCAGCGGAAGACTTAAGAATACTAATGTGGGCTTGTCATAATCAAAGGAAAAATAGATAATTCTTATAAGAAGTAGTTTCTAAGGAGAACTACTCCGATTACATCATCAGACTCTGTCTATGAAGCCTCTAATACTCTTAGAAGGTGCCAATGACATGTCCATGGCTACCTCAAAAGAAACATCACACTCAACAATAATAAAAGGATAAGGAGTTCCTTCGAATACAAGAAGGATTCACCAAATAGTCGAAAAGAAATGATCTTCAACGATGCGCCTGTTGAGGATCTCTAATACCTGTATCTGCATCATAAAACGATGCAGGTCGAATGACGTCAGTACGTGGAATATACGAGTATGTAAAATGGCAGGAAGGTAAGGACAGATATCAAAAAACTCCTCTCAATAAAACTCAGCTCAGAACTCAACATCATCTCAACATCAATATGTAATGCAAGTTTAAAATATAATAATAAAAATAATAGTAATAATAATTGCTTACTCAGTTGGGAGTTTCTCTAACCGACAACCATCACTTATGAGCTAGCGATGATACAACGAAGCGATGTCGTTGCCACATCCATCCAATACCTTGCCAGGGTAAAGGACATCACCATCTTGGATCCACTCATCAAAGTCCTCTTTTTAGGACTTAAGAGGCATAGCCTCCATCCTACGCTGGCTACGTAGTTCTGGAGTTTGATTCAATTAAACTCTTACCCAACTCGGTGCTCAATACTACTCCCAAAATATGTGCTCATATTAAACTCATCATCTAGTCTCATTGGACTTTAATTTAAATCATCAAACTTATCTCATTTTATGTTCATCAATCATTATACTTCCAAAAATATCATTTACATCTCATCAAAACATCTTACTCAAAATATCATTTGCTCAAATTCATTCAAACTCAACTCTTTTGCTCTTTAAAAACTCAATAAAATACATATATAATATTAATTCATATAACTTTCTTTTTATCAATGAAAATAATAAAAAGCCAACATCTTTACTCAAAACATGTATAAAAATATTCATGAACATCAAATCAATTAGGATTCATGGAAAAGTAGTCATGAACAATAATTCCAATAATATGAAAGATAACAATAATAATAATATTAATGCATAAATATATCCAACTCAATAGAAGAAGAATTATTTCATTTAGAATTCAAAATTTGGATAAAATTCAACTATAATTCAATTATAATAAATTTAAATATTGGGCGCATTGACGAACTCAATTCAATGCTATGAAAGCCTTACATACCTTAAATCCGAAGGTTTACTCTGAATTGGAACACTCTTGGACCCCTAGCCTTTTCTTCTCGCCGGAGCGTTTTGTGTACTACCCGGAGTATAAGAATCACCGGAGTAGTATTTTTATACTACTAAAACTAAAACTATATTTGAGAAGAAGTATATAGAGAGAAGAAATGCTTAAGAAAGCTTGATGAATAAAATGAGGAAATAAGGTGGATATTTATAGGTGGGAAAGAGGGACCTAACAATAAATAAAATAATTATAAAGAAAAATCTGAAAATTTAATGGAATATATTGATGTCATGGATGATGTTAAATGGAGGACAAATTATGTCATGAATGATGTCAAATGTATCTAGATGTTTCCATGGTAGGTAAGATGAGTTCTTTTTAACAGAATACTCTTTTTCGAATCTGCGTTTGAATAAGATAAATTCTTTATTAGGATTTGGTGTCTTTATAATAATTGTAGATATGGAAGTCTAGTTTTATATCGTTCAAGAATCAACCAATTTGGAGAAACCTACAGTGAGATATGAATTTTCTTCTATAAACACTCAATTCCATCACAATACTATATCTTGCAAAGATTAATTTATTTGACCTACTTATACTCTGAATCTCAAGATATGTTTTTCATGAAAGTTGTAGGTAAGGATGTTGTGGTTACCTAGAAATTTGAATCACCTAATTTGGATCAACCTATGAAAAGTTATGCCCAAAATACAGAGACTGTATTATTTTCGTCGAGAATTGAAATACCGACATACAACATTTTAGGGGTTGTTACACAACAATCCCCACTTTTGTATAATTAAAATGTAAGGACATGAATATGAACATGAATACGAAACAACATAAATATGCTTTGTAATCCTAATCGATTAGGAATGAATAAACAACTTTGAATTTCAAGTTTAACAAATCATTTGAAGTAGACAATCAACCCAACATTTGTTTTGAAAACAAAAATCTGTAAATAGAGTCTAACATGAGAAAGATCTAAATCTTCCAAGCAAGGAACTTATCAAGAACGTAGAATACAAAATATAATCAACCCAACATATGCACAATAAATCATAAATAAAGTAATGAACAATACATAGGAATAAGCATTAAAATGAAAACGTACCAAAATGGATCTGTGAAGATCCGTCTTCAAACTTCATCTTGTTCGTCTAATGGTGGCGCCGCTCGCGTTGCTACTATCGGAGGCTACCATCGCTGGAAGCTGCTACGCCGTTATTGGTCATTGCTGCTGTCAGAGCTGCTGGTGGTCGTCAGAGCTGCTGGCTGCAGCTTGCCGATGTTGATGCTAGCTGCGCGCAGTGTTGTTGGAACTGGAGAAGCAGCGGCAGCAATGGCTGCCACGAGGTCATTTGGTGGTTGTCGCTGCTTATTTCCAACGAGAGAGATGAGGGAGAGTATAGAGATACATCATGAGAAAGAGATGAGGTGGCGTGGTGGTGGTTTCGCGAGGGAGGGGCTGTGCGTGGGAGAGATGAGGGGAGGCGGTGGCGTTGTCTTCTTCTCCCAAAGAAGAAGATGACAAAAAAATGCCCTTTTTCCCCTTAGTTTAGGTTAGGGTTTGAGTATTAGAAATGAGAGATTTAATCCTAGCCGTTCATAATTTTGATGAACGGTTGGGATTAGATTTTGGTATTTGATAAAGATGAGATGGATGTGTGTGATTAAAAGGTGGGTTTAAGATTTAAATTAGGCTAAAAATTAAAATAAATTGAATAAAAAAGGATATGCTTGAAATAAAAATGGAGAAAAATTGGATAAATTGCTATCTAATTAATAACCATAATAGATCACAAATTTTATTTAAGTAGTAGTATTTTTATACATGAAGTAGCTCCTTATGTATATGCTACGTAAATATATGTGTATATATATAGCGTACGTATGTACATAATAAAATAGATGCGTAATTAATATAATTAACTAAAATATATAATAAATTTTATTAAATAATAGTTTTAATGCACGTGTATAAAACGTATTAAAATAGATATGCCATATGAATAAGTAAATAATAAAATAAACTTAGTTAAGAAATATTTTTTACATATATGCTAAATAGACGTATGAAAATATTTGAACATATGAGGCTCGTTATTTTAAAATTAGAAATAGTAAAGATAATAGTTATAATATTAATAAATAGCAAAAATATTATAAATTACGAACGTAAAAATATACGTTTTGTTGGGTTAAACTAAGTATAAATTATTTACTTAATAAAGAAATAACTTTGAAAAATGTCTATTCATTAAGATAGTAATCTGAAAACAGTTAAGTGTTGGTCAAAATTGGGTGTCAACACTAATCTTCCCAAAATTGAGAATGCAAAAGAATTTTTGAAAATTGTGGAAGAATCCTCTCAAACTGCTAATAAGTCTCTTGTTGGGACACTCATGGGTACTTTGACTACCATAAAGTTTGATGATTCACGTACCATACATAAGCATGTCATTGAAATGACAAACATTACAGCAAGACTTAAGTCTTTGGGAATGAAAGTGGAACAAAATTTTCTTTTACAATCCATCATCAACTCATTACAGTCTGAGTATGGTCCTTTCCAAATGAACTACAATAACAGATGAAACGTGCATGAATTGCACGAAATGCTGGTTTCGGAGGAAATAAAGCTGAAGAATCAAGGAACCCACTCCATTAACTTTGTAAGTCATCAAAGAGATGGAAAAAAGGAAAGAAACATGTTAAGAAAAGACAGAGGCAACATAATATTAATGATTCCTCATCTCAAGTATGTAAGAAGGAATCCTGGACACTTTCAGAAAGATTACCTGAAATGCAAGGCATGGTTCGAAAAGAAAGGTAAGCCTTATGATTTTACATGTATCGAATCAAATTTAACTAAAGTTCCTTATAATACTTGGTGGATTGACTCTAATTGTATTGTTAATATTTCTAATACGATGCAGGGATTCCTTACAACGCATATCATAAATTAGAATGAAAGATTTATGTATATAAAGAATAGAGTGAAGGCGCCAGTTGAAGCTATCGGGACTTATTGTTTAATCCTTGATATTGGGCGTCACTTAGATTTACTTGAAACTTGTTATGTACCTTCTCTTTCGAGAAATTTAATTTCTTTGTCTAAGTTGGATAAAAATTAGATACTCTTTTAATTTTGATAATGGATGTTTTAGTTTGTTTAAGCATAATCATATTATTGGTACTTATACTCCGTGTGATAGCTTATACAAATTAAATCTTGATAATTATTTGTCGAAACACTCTTAACTTTGCATCATAATATTGAAACTAAATGAAGTTTAGTGAATGAACAATCTGCTTACTCGTGGCATAAACGTTTAGGCAACATATCCAAAGAAAGACTGAAAAGATTAGTTAAGAATGAAATCCTTTAAGATTTGGATTTTAAAGATTTTAACATTTGTGTGGATTGTATTAAAGGAAAACAAACAAAACATACAAAGAAAAGAGCCACAAAAAGCACACAACTTCTTGAAATTATACACATTGATATATGTGGTCCTTTTGATATCACATCTTTAAGTATGGAAAAATACTTTATCACTTTTATCGATTATTTTTCACGTTATGAATATGTTATTTATTGCATAAAAAATCTCAAGCGATAAATGTTTTACATGTATTTATTAATAAGGTTGAAAGACAACTAGACAAAAAGGTGAAAATAATCAGGTCAGACAAACGCGATGAGTATTATGAAAGATATGTTGAAACTTGACAACACCCTGATCCATTTGCTAACTTTCTTAAAACGTGTGGCATATGTGCTTAATACACAATGTCAGGCACACCACAATAAAATGGTGTGACAGAAAGGCATAATATGGTTAGAAGTATGTTGAGTAATTCATATTTACCTATTTCATTGTGGGTGTATGCTTTAAGGACTGCCGTTTACTTACTAAATAGGGTCCCTAGTAAAACCGTTCCAAAGACACCTTTTAAACTATGGACTGGTAGAAAATTAAGTTTGAGGCACCTACATATTTGGGGTTGTCCGACAGAAATTAGAGGTTATAACTTACAAGAAAAAAATTAGATTCCAGAACAATCCGTGGTTTCTTCATTGGTTATTCAGAAAAATCAAAGGGGTATAGATTTTATTGTCCTAATCATAGTACGAGAATAGTTGAAACTAGAAATGCTAGGTTTATTGACAATGGTGAAGTTAGTGTGAGTGAAAAACCACGTAATGTGAAAATTAAAGAAGTTGGGGTATAAATTCTTCTACCTTGCACTTCTTTTAAAAATGTTGTTGTCACGACCCAAAATTCGAGATCATGATGGCACACATCCCAACCTAATTCAATGTGTAAGCCTAAAAAGTAAAACTCATACGAGACTTTCAAGGGAAAGTTAGACCACAAATAAACGAAAAGAAAGACAATAAAATAATTATCCCAAAATCTGATGTCATAAGTGTAAAGAATATCTAATACAAGGTTTGAATCTGCTTATATAACATAAGTCTATGAGTAATACTAAAGAATGAGAAATAAAGATAGACTACTGACGATCCGGATCCCGGGATCTCACCACTAATATAGAGATATAAAGTCTGCTAGAAGATCAGCTACCGCGCAAAAAGCCCTGACTAGAATCTACATAAAAAAGGATACAGAAGTAGGGGTGAGTTCAATTCACATGTACTCAGTAGGTTTAACCGACTGAGTATAAGGAATTAATCAAACATATGAAATAAACTAAGGAATGCTTCCACTTACATACAAACAAGTACCAGTCTGGCATTGGTACCGCCAATTTATCTAAGCGGCGGGAGTAAAGTAAACACATAAGTATAGTTCATTATCACAATTAACTAGATAAGTCAAGATTCAAAGATACCAATGCAATGCAATACAATGAAAGGGTGGTACAGTGGAATCAAGATTATCACACAACCTATCGTATACACTTGTCGAAGTAAGGCTTCTAGATAAGGCCCATGGTAGACTCACAATCCATATACTAAATCATAACCTCAAAATCTCATCAATTTGCCACCTAGCTCATGGTCAAGGATAAAAAAAGTGCCATATTTTCTTTCTTAAAAAGACATTTCATAGTTCTCAAATTTCCAATATCAATGCTATAAATGAATGAGGATGAATGCATAATGATACGTATGACATGGAAGTAACACTCTACTCAACCTAAAATACAAGGTTCACGCTCTCTAAACTCAACCTAAACATGATATTCACCCTCAATAGATAGCAATCGAAGGGAGTTTTACAAAAATAAATTACCACACTCTTTTGGAAATAGTTCAATGTTCAAGTACGCTCAAAATTTCCAACTCAACCCCTCAGGAGGGCAATTTAAGTCAAATAGACTCTCTCTCATCTCTATTACAGATAAATCACGAGTTACATATTCTCAAAAGTAGATAAGACTGTAAATAGGGCCCTACAAGAGCTACACATCACAGTTAAGCCCCCAAACGGGCATTACAATTAATTTAACAGTCCCAATATATTCTACAAGCCCATCCCAAAGTCTATAACATAAGATTGACTAATTACCCAACTCAGTCTCAAGAAGAATTAGCCAACCTACCTTAATTGCCAAAATCTCACACGAAGGTTCCTACCGAACAAGCAGCCCTCAAATTCAATGTCTAAAAGGGCAATTCACTATCAAGAATAAAA
This sequence comes from Solanum dulcamara, assembly GCF_947179165.1. Classification (NCBI taxonomy): domain Eukaryota; kingdom Viridiplantae; phylum Streptophyta; class Magnoliopsida; order Solanales; family Solanaceae; genus Solanum; species Solanum dulcamara. Next base: position 31,282,005 of record NC_077240.1, on the reverse strand, counting down.
CATACACATCACAAGAATTCTAATGACACCCATATATTGATAGGTTTCAGAGTCAGGGATAAAATAATTCAAAAATTGATTAATTTTTAAAAAGGTCAAATCTGGACATTTCTTTCAAAAATATGTTCTACTCATTGAGGAAAGTTTGTGGGTGAAAAAACCATAAGAATTGACCAAGAAATCATCAAGATTCATTGAAAATCCGAAACTGAAATTTGGGGGAAAATCTCATAAAATCCATCTTTGAAAATAGAATTTTTTAATGATTTTAGAAGGTAAAAATGATGATAAATTAATTAGGAATGAAAGAAATACATACCCAATCAAATCTCTCAAAAAATCTTATTGAAAATCGCTTTCTCAAAGCTCCAAATTGATAAAAATAGTGGAATGATGAAAATGGAAAATTCCTCAAGTTTGACACTGTTCAGGCAAAAAATGTACATCGCGACCGCGAGCTACTAATCATCGCGATTGCGAAGCACTGGGGATAGATCAATAGCGATCGAGGACAAGCCCCTGCAATCGCAAAGAATACCGAGAAAGAAAGCCGATCATGATCACGGACCCCCTCTTGCGATCACAAAGACCATGGCTCTGACACATTGCGATCGCGGGGCTTGAGTTTGGGATCGCGATCAACAAAGATATGCTGCACTAGAACCAGAAAACTTCAGATCACCAACAATTGGATCCTCGGGATTCATTCGGAATCCCGTACGCACAAACCATATATGTACTCCTACTAAATTTGAAGTTACGGACTCAATAAAACCATCAAAATTTGAATTTGAGGTCTCCTTAAATTAAAACTCGATAAGTCACAACTAAACTAGCTTCGAACCTCAAAAAGGCCAAAACGAGCTCGAGACCTCCAAAAATTATAACAAAGCTGCTCCTAGGTGTAAAATCACCCACTGAAACCAATGAAATTATTAGAAATCCAATTTGAGTCTCCGAACTTGAATTGTTGACCAAAGTCAAACTTAGCTTATTTAGAACCACACTTTCCAACTTATGACCTCGATTTCACGAAATAACTCTGAATTCAAAAATGAAAACACTCTTAGACTAATTTCCACATTCCAAAGCTGATGAAACTAATGGAATTTTATTTTGAGACTCATAGTTGTGATTCGTATCGAAAATCACTTTTGAGCAACTTAACCCTTTAAAACTCAAAAACTTACATAATTCACAACTTATTAAGAATTTATCAAAACCAACTACACAAACTGGTTAAATAGCACCCGGGGAAACTAACGAGAGGGGTAAAATTATGATTTCTCAAGAATTTTTGAAAATAACCCTCAAGGTCATTACAACATCCACCACTAAAAATAATGTTCGTTCTCGAACATAAGATAAAAAAAAAGTACCTAAAGTCTAAAAAACTGAGGGTACTGGAAAAACATGTTAGACTCTAAATTCTAAGTCACCTCCGCAATAGGTCGATGTCACCACTGCATCTTAACTAAAGCGATCTCCTTGGTCCTGAGCCTACAAAGTTTTTTGTCTAGAATAACTATCATCTCCTCCTCATAGGTCAAATCCGAACCCAACTCTACTGCATTATAAGAAATCACATGGGACTCATCCAGTATATATCTACAAAGCATGGAGACATGAACACCAGATGAACAACTGACAATCTAGGGGGCAAGGCTAACTTATAATCAACCCCACCTACTCTTCTCAGAATCTCAAATGGGCCAACAAACCTCGGTCTAAGCTTTCCTTCTTACTGAATCTCATCACACCCTTCACAGGTGGTATCTTCATCCACACACGGTCACCCACCATGAACTCTTAGGGATGGACCCTCCTCTGAACATAACTCTTTTGATGATTCTGGGTTGTGAATAATCGACTCTGATCTAAGCACACTCATTCTATAGCATCTCTAAGTATATCAGTATCCAATGCATCCACAGCAAACTGAATCAAACCACCCAATGGGCGATAGCACCTATGACCATACAATGTCTTAAATGGTGCCATTTGAATGCTGGAGTAATAATTATTATTATAGGAAAACTTTGATAAAGGGAAAGTATTAGCCCATCGGACACAAAAATCAATCGCACAGGTCCTAAACATATCCTCCAACACCTGACTAGTTCGCTCAGACTGGCCATCCATCTGGGGATGAAATGCTGAACTCATATCTAACAGAGTATCCAAACCACATTTAATGCCTCCAAAAAGTGAGAGGTGAACACTGAACTTTGATTTGCATGATAGAGATAGTCACCCCGTGTAACCTAACAATTTCACTAATGTAGATCCTAGCTAACTGCTCTGCATTATAGCTAGTCTTCACCAGAAGAAAATGAGTTGATTTGGTCAATTGGTCCACAATAATCCAAACAGAGTCATACTTACCCAATGCCATAGATAATCCAGCCACAAAATCCATGGTAATGCACTCCAGTTTCACTTAGGAAGAGGCATTCTTTTCATAGAGCCACCCGATTTCTGATGCTCATACTTCACTTGTTGGTAATTTAGACACTTAGACACAAAATAAATAATGTCTCTATTCATACCACACCATCAATAGTGTTGTTTCAAGTCATGAAACATCTTTACCGCTCCATGGTGAATATTATATTTGGAGCAATGAGTCTCCTCCAATATCATACTTACCCAATCACTAACTTTGGACACACTTCGAATCAAGAAAGGTGGATTTAGCTTCACCTCTCAACACTGTCTTGAATGGTCCTTAATTTGTCATCATCAAACTGGTGTGACCGAATATGATCCATCAAAGTAGACCTAGCAACCGCAAAGGAAAAAATAGTATGATATGTAGAAACATCAAGTCAGACCAATAACCTAGCCAATGACTGAACCTCTGAAGCCAAAGCCTCTCATCCGCCTTAAGGAAGGCCAAACTACCCATTCTAGGTGCTTTGCTACTCAAGGTATCCGATACCATATTAGCTTTGCCCAGATGGTAAAGAATGGTGATATCATAGTCTTTCAATAACTCCAACCACCTACGCTGCCTTATGTTCAGGTTCAGCTAAGAAAAGATATACTTAAGACTATAATGATCGATGAACATCTCACAATGCACACCATAGAGATAGTGCCTCCACAATTTTAGAATAAACACCACTGCCGCCAACTCAAAGTCGTAGGTAGGATAGTTTTTCTCATGTATCTTCAATTATCAAGAAGAATAAGTTATAACTCTACTCTTTTGCATCAATACACCACCCAAACTGACTTTCAAAGTATCATAAATTACAATAAAGGCCACACTTTCTTTGGGTAAGGTTAGAATAGGTGCTGAAGTCAACAACTCCTTGAGCTTTTGAAATATCACTTCACAATCATCATTCCATTAAAATGTCATGGTCTTTTAAGTTAGCATAGTCAATGGGACTGCAATAGAAGAGAAACTCTGAAAGAACCAATGGTAATAGCCTGGCAACCTAATAAAACTCTGAATCTTGGTGATTGAAGTAGGCCTAACCCAATCACGAACCGCTGCACCATTGATCGGATCAATCGTAATACCATCCTTGGTCACCACATTATCCAAGATTGCCACGAACTTGAGACAAAACTCACATTTAGAGAATTTTGCATACAACTTCTCCTTTCTCAATCTCTGAAGTACAGTCCTTAAGTGACTAATATGATCGACCTCATTTTTGGAATAAACTAAGATATCATCGATAAACACAATCATAAATGAGTTTAAATAAGGCCAAAATATCTGGTTCATCAACTCCATAAAGCAGTCGGGGCATTATCCAACCCAAGTACATTACCACAAACTCATAATGCCTATAACGATTCTTGAATGCAGTTTTTGGAATATCAGATTCCCGAACTCTCAACTGATGGTAACCTGACGTCAAATCAATCTTAGAGAATATCGATGCACACTGAATCTAATCAAATAAGTCATCAATGTAAGAAAAAGGATATTTTCTCTTGATGGTGACTTTGTTCAACTGTCGATAGTCAATATACATAGTCATGGTACCATTCTTTTTCTTCACAAATAAAATCGGTGCACCCCACGATGATACACTAGGTCGAATAAACTCTTTCTTCAACAAATTTTCCCATTGTTCCTTTAACTCCTTAAATTCCATCGGAGCCATCCGATAAGGAGAAATAGAGATGAGCTTGATGCCTGGCTCCAAATCAATTTAAAAAATTGATATCACGGTCGGGAAGAATACCCGACAAGCTCGTAGGAAATACATCGATAAACTCTTTCACCACCCTCATAGTTTCTAAAAATGATGATTCCTTGGTGATATCACGTACATGAGTGAAATAAGACAAGAAATTTTTATCCAATAAACGATGAGCATGAAAATAGAATATCAACCCCTTAGGATACAAACTCGTATTACTCTTCCACACTAAATAGGTAAACCAAAATAAGCTAAAGTCATCTTTGCATAATAATTTAATATAGCATGATAGGGAGATAATCGGTTCATACCTAATATCACATCAAAATCAAGCATATCTAATTAAATCAAATTTGCATGGATCTCTCTACCTTAAAAATATCACCAAGCACCCCCGGTATACCCGATCCACCACTAAAGACTCAACTACCAGGGTAGAAACAGTAATAGGCATTGCAAGGAACTCACATACATAATCACTACCCACATCAAAATAGGTCGACACATAAGAACAGGTAGACCTTGAATCAAATAATAATGAAGCAGGACGATGGCAAACCTGAACAATACCTGTATTAACTATATCAGAGGCCTTTGCCTCAGATCTACCTAGTATAACATAGCATAGTTCACGATCACGTCTAGCCTGTGAATCACCATGAGTGCCGCCTCTAGTTCCACTCTTGGCACCCTTGGTGCCACCTACAGTACTCTATAAAACACCTTAAACAGTTGGAGCAAAAGTAGAATGAACAGCCGGTGTCCCAAACCATCTAGTAGAAGGAGCATATCTAGGGCAATCTTAGGCCTTATGACCAAAATAATCATATAAATAACAGCCTCGAGGACTAGAACTCCATGGAGGATAACTAGAAGTGTCAGCACACCCTTCGAAGCCCGAAGAACCACTATAGCCTATTTGACCCGATATAGATCCACCTGTACCATCTGTGCCTTATGTAGTTTCCTAACCTGGTCTGTCCTAATAGCCATGGGTGCCTGGACCCGCATACTCTCTACTTCTGAAGGAATGACCGCTGAACTAGCCCTATCGATGAAAACTCTTAGTCTTACCCTGTGTAGCATATCGATACTCTCTATCATCCTAGCGTAATTAATAATACTCTGAAAGGTACCACCAGATAGGACAAGAGAAGTTGTAGCTTCCTGAAGATAACCGGCGAATCCCTTCACCAGCTTGTGAATTATCTCAAACTCAGTGGGAATACTTGAGATGGCATACTGATAGGGAGCCCTGCTCTAATCTGTCAAACTCATCCCTGCGCTGATCACAGAGGCTATAAGGAACAAACCTTTAAAGAAATACCTTTGTAAACTGCTCCCAACTCATCATAGGGGAACCAGTAGGCCTACGAGCAATAACCGATATCCATCACTCCTTGGCCACCCTTTTAAACTGATATGAAGTGTAAGCTACTCCATGTGCCTTTAGAATACCCAGATTGAACAACCTGTCCTGGCACTCAGTCAAAAATTCATAGGCTCTCTCTCCGATCATACCATCAACGTAGAAGGTGCCTATCGCATAAACCTCTCAAAGCTCTTCTGCTCAACTATTGATATGGTCGCACTAGTAGAAATTAGTAGAGTTATAAAATGCTCTGAAAAAGAACCCAGAGTCTGAAATCTAATACTAGACCCCTAAACTAGCAGTGTAGCACCAATTGGGATATGAGAGCCTAAAGTACCTAGTAGCACACCCAGAGTGGGAGCACCATCCAATTTATCCAATAGCCTTACCAGTAGCTTATGAAGCATTGGAGCACTATCAGGAACTACAGGAGGCTGGGTTGGCATCTGCTCCTCTACCTGCTGCTCATAATCATTCTCATGCTCATACATGGGCTCAGGTGATTTCTCTCTAGCTCATCTACAAATAGGTGCTTCTCCCCTCGCTCGACCTCGACCCCTAACTCCACCACAACCTCTGCCTCATCGATGAACTAGGCTTAGGCAGTAGGTGCAGCGTCACCCTCGGTGACTCTAGATTTAGTCCTCACCATCTACACAAAAATAATAAATTAGACGTATATAACACTTGATATGAATAATTCCTATGAAGGAATTTATCTTAATAAGTATCTTGTAGCCTCTCAAAGATAAGTAGGGACGTCTACGTACCGATCCGCAAAACTCTACTACACACCCTTCTCTTTAACTTATGAGACCGGTAACCTAGCGCTATGTTATTAATTTGTCATGATCCAAAATCTGATTTCATAATGGCATACATCCCAATCTAATTTTATGTGCATGCCTAAAAAGTAAAACTCATACGATATTCCTAAGGAGAAGTCAGACCACAAATAAATGAAAAGAAAGACAATAAAACAATTATTCCTAAATCTTATGTCATAAGTGTAAAGATGTAAGACTCCAAAAATGTGGAAGGTCCTAAACCGAGGAACAAAGGAAGAAATATCAGAAACCTGTAGAAACCATTACTAGGAGTTGACCACGGAAGCCATCAAGAGCTGTGATAAGCACCACGGACCATGGTGAGCAGCCGTGGTAGAGATTCAGAGAGTCTGACTTGAACAGAAGGAACCATGATGGAGGACCACAGACCGTGGTGATCACCACGGACTATGAAACCCTCTGTGGTAACCCCTTCTCAAGACCCTTAGGAAACTTCCCAAGGCAAGGGCCACAGATGACCACCACAGATTATGGAGCCCTCCACAGACCATGGTGTGTTTTCATGGTGGTCACTCTGTAGTCCTCTTATAGGACCTACACTACGGTCACGTTCTACGAGCTGTGATACTATTCATAGACCGTGAAGGGTCTTCGTGGAAAAAGTTTAGAGACCTACCCTGCAGGCTTTCCAAAATATTTCCCAAAGTCCTTTACCATGGGACCCCACCATGGGCCGTGGTGAGTATCACGGACTGTGAAGGGTCCCTGTGAAGCCAGTTTTGGTCAGATTTTTAATAAGGGACATTTCAGTCTTTTTCTGCATTTTAATTTAAAATAAAGTCATTTTGAGCGCAAAATTCACCCATCAAAAGACCCTAAAACCTCCCAAGCCCTCATCTCCTTCACACTAACTTCTCAAACACAAAATCCTCTCCTCTCAAATTTTCTCAATAATTTCAAGCCAAGTTAGGGTTTCATCTCAAGGCATTTTTAAGTCTCTGTTCCTTCTTAAGATTTCATTAGGGATTTTATTTCCTTGAGGTATTTGGGTTTAATCCATGGGTTCTTCCACTCATGGAGCCCCAATGTTCTCTCAACTTAATATTTGAATTCTAAATGGTGAAATCTTATGGATTTTTACATGATGAATTCAAGTGCATAGATTATTGTCTATTTAATATTTATTTACCTATATTGGTATATATTGACTCTCAATTTCATGGAATGAATGATTTATCAATGTTCTTATATGAAGGCATAAAGATAATTTTCAAGTATAAATGGTGGGCTATTTTAAGATGATTAAATTGATGCATTTCTATCACTCTCATGCATGCTATCATCGTTTTAAATGTATTTGAAGGTTATATGAGATGAACCCACTTGGTTTAGTTATGTTGAAATGAAGTTGAATTAAAACATTGACTCTAAATGAAAGTTTATGAAGCAAAAGTTTACGTTTAAGGGAGTCTTATGACATGATTGAATCATGATGAAAGGGCATCTTAGCCAAACTAAAGGATTCAATGTAAAAGGACAATTCTCACATATTTGGATCAAATGAAATGTTTTAATGAGCTATTCCACCGAATGATGATTTGATGTTTAAAGTTATATAAATGCTTATGTTATTATGATATCTAAATGTATTCTGTAGGATTGACCTAGCACCAAATGTAGCATGTAGATGGGGACTCGATCTAAGGGGTCTTTAAGTAAAGTCTTATATTACATTAACTATGTGCCAACAAAGGAGCCCTTGTAGGCTATTTAGGATAGTGGATTCATGATTAGCCCATAAAGTTAAAGTTAAAAAATGATTAAAGTTGACAGAGTTCTACCCGACAAGTAGTCTCCTTGTCCCAATGTAGGAGATTATGTTGGATTCCATATAATAGCTCGTATGGTCTTAAATGTCGATTATGGTCATCTTTCCCCAAAATGAATATTTTAAGGTAACACGTGATTATTTCTCTTGCATGCTTTCACTTATGCATTTTGCTTATAAATGTCCTACTGTTCCTCATTATATTGCATGCTCACATACTTAGTACATTCAAAGTATTAATGCATACTTTTGCCTACATGATATCAGTATGTAGAGATCGACATTGCTCCACACTCTTCTCCCTGTGGCTAAGTTTGATCGTTGAAGGCTACTACCATTTGCTAAGTTCCTATGTTCCGGGAACAACACTCTTATTTTTTCTAGCTTATGTCATGTATAGACTATTGGGTTATTTTTGGTACTTTGACTTTTATCTTAAGAGTGAGCTAGGGATGTGTCTTAACTCTTGCCAAGTCTTTAATGTAGAAGGTATCGTTGGACATAATGTATGATGATTAAATTGACTCGACTCTTTTCTATGTTGAATCCCTTAGTCCCATTACCCCTCTTATTTTCGCTTATTTTATTTGAATTCCAATACCTATGAAAAGCTTAATGAATACTAAGAGGCTTGGGTGAGGTACCTTTGGGTGTCTCATTCGCCATGTCACGTCTAGTCCCTAAACTTGGGTCATGATAAAAAAGCATCTAATACAGGGTTTGAATCTAATTATACAACATAAGTCTCTGAGTAATACTAAAGATTGAGAAATAAAGATAGACTCGTGACGATCCATATCCTGGGATCTCACCACTAATCTAGAGATATAAAGTCCACAAGAAGATCAGCTACCACACAAAAAGCCCTGACTAGAATCTGCATAAAAAGAACATAGAAGTAGGGGTGAGTTCAATCCACATGTACTCAGTAGGTTTAACCGACTGAGTATAAGGAATTAATCAAACATATGAAATAAACTAAGGAACGCTTCTACCTGCATGCAGACAAGTACCAGTCTGGCATCGATACCGCCAATTTATATAAGTGGTGGGAGTAAAGTAAACACATAGGTATAGCTCAACAATTAACCAAATAATTCAAGTATTCACAGATACCAATGCAATACAATGAAAGGGTGGTACAGTAGAATCAAGGTTATCACACAACCTGTCGTATACACTTGTCGAACTAAGGCTTCTAGATAATACCCATGGTAGACTCACAATCCATATACTAAATCATAATCTCAAAATCTCATCAATTTGCCACCTAGCTCGTGGTCAAGGATAAAAAAGGTGCCACATTTTCTTTCTTAAAAAGCCATTTTATAGTTCTCAAATTTCCAATATCAGTGCTATATATGAATGAGGATGAATGCATTATGATACGTATGACATGGAAGTAACACTCTACTCAACCTATAATACAAGGTTCACACTCTCTAAACTCAACCTAAACATGATATTCACCCTCAATAGATAGCAATCGAAGGGAGTTTTACAAAAATAAATTACCACCCTCTTTTGGAAACAGTTCAATGTTCAAGTACGCTTAAAATTTCCAACTCAACCCCTAAGGAGGGCAATTTAAGTCAAATAGACTCTCTCTCATCTCTATTACAGATAAATCACGAGTTACATATTCTCAAAAGCAGATAAGATAGCAAATAAGGCCCCACACAAGCTACACAACACAGATAACCCCCCCTCCCCACATGCATCACAATTAATTTAGTAGTCCCAATCTACTCTACAACCCATCTTAAAGTCTATAACGTAAGATTAAATATTACCCCAATCTAGTTTCAAGAAGGATAGCCAAACCTACTTCAATTGTCGAAACCGCACAGGAATGCTCTAATTGGATGAGCAACCATCGAATTCAATGTCCAAAAGGACAACCCACCATCAAGAATGAAACATACACATCACAAGGAGTCTAATGACACCCATATTGATAGGTTTCGAAGTCGGGAGTAAAATGGTCAAAAAATAAATTAATTTCAAAACAAGTCGAATATAAAAATTTCTTTTAAAACCATATTCTACTCATTGAGGAAAGTTTGTGGGTGAAAACCCCACAAGAATTGACCAAGAAATCATTAAAAATCATAGAAAATACGAAATTAAAATTTGGGGAAAAATCTCCCAAAACTCACCTTTTAAAACACAACTTTTGAATGATTTTAGAAGGTAAAAACAATGATAAATGAATTAGGAATGAAAGAAATACTTACCAACCGAAACTCTCGAAAAATCCTAGTGAAAATTGTCTTCTCAAAGCTCCAAATTGATAAAAATGGTGGAATGATGAAAATGGGGAAATTTTTTGAGTTTGGCATTGTTTATGTAAAAAATGTGCATCACAATCACGAGATACTAATTATCACGATCGCGAAGCACTGGGGGCTGATCAATCGTGATCAAGAACAACCCCTTGCGAACGCAAAGATTACTGAAAGGATAGACCATCGCAATCACGGATCCCCTGTAGCGATCGCGAAGACTATGGCCTGACACATCGTGATCACGTGGCCTAAGTTCACAATCGCAATGAAAAAAGATATGATGCACTAGAACCAGAAAATTGCAGATCACCAACAAAGAAAATGCCTTTGATTGGACCCTCAAAATTCGTTCGTAATCTAGTATATACAAACCATACATGCACTCCTGCTAAATTTGACATTCTAGACTCAATGGAACCACCAGAATTCAAATTCAAGATTTCCTTGACCCGAAACTCTATAAGTCGCAACTAAACTAACTTCGTATCTCAAAAAGGCCAAAAAGAGCTCGGGACCTCCAAAAATTATAACCAAGCCACTCTTAGGGCTAAAATCACCCACTGAAACCAACAGAATTATCAAAAATCCAATTTGGATCTCCAAACTCAAATTATTGACATAAGTCAAACTTAGATTATTTAAAATCATACTTTCCAACTTAGGAACTCGATTTCACAAAACAACTTCAGATTCAAAAATGAAGACACTCCCAAATTAATTTCCATATTTCGAAGTTGTAGCATCCCCTTTGGGAGGATGCCACTTACGAAGCAAAAACAGTTTTTTTTTCTTAATCTCAAATAGTCAACACATTTAGACAACTTGTTTTGAAATTCTATTTCCAATTTAACACCATTTCGGGTTCATAAAATACACAAAAACTTAAACTAGTAATTATCACAAGACTATTATCTTCCTTTATGCATAATGACCAGTCAAAGTATAAATCCAGTACATGATATGACTTGAATTGAAACCACACTCCAAAAATAGCAAAACTAGTCACCCAGTTCAAGTTACAAGCATACGGTTTTTTTCCCACAAGTCTTCAAAATATCATACATAAGTGCCATATGTATCCTGTACAAGTCCCCAAAATATTTACAAAACTAGAAACATATGCAGATGTGATATTCACAAGAGCTCTAAAACTTTACTCTAAATGGCCATCTTCATATCTCATCCCGCACATTACCTACGATAGAAAACAACTATCGCTAAGCATAAAGCTTAGTGGTGTATAAACTTTGAGCTTTGAGCCATTAAATTCTTCAATTCCCTTATTCGTCGCAGGTGGTTCAATAAGGTAAAAGTAAACCCAAGTGAACAAGTATATCAAAGTATCGAATACAAACCTTGAAGAGTTTCACAATCATTATCAATATTCGAAGGCTCAAGTATCAAAAAACTTATGATTCAATTCGTAAGAGTTGTCAAATAATCAATTTTGCCCAATATGTACGTCATGCCTTCACACTAAGCACAATCAATATCAAGACGGACCGAAGCCTCGAAATCAAGAAGGGTTGTCACCCAATATCAAGAGAATCAAGAACTATGTTGAAAGTGGCTTTCCACTCGTACTCGAGAATAGACGAAACCCTATCATCAAGATAAAATGTAAATCCAAAGTCAAGATGGACAAGATCTAAATCGAAAAGCATGCCAATATCGATGACATATCACCGTACCAAGAAGGACAAAGTCCCAACAAGAATGTAAAATGATCAAGCAATTCATATAAGTGGGCGATTTAGCAAAAGTTTTGCAATACTTGAGATAATAGTCATACCATAATATAAGACAAGGAGTAAGGAAACAACTCATCAAGATACTTCAAGTTTCAAAAAGTAAAATATTCAAAGTTCAAGTTTATACACAAACCTTGGCATTTTAGCACATAACAAGTTCTACCACAACTTGGAGAGTTCAATTCATCTACGCCATAGACCAACCAAAGTCCACTTCGTCAAACAATTCTCCTTAGCTTGTATAAGAGCATATACACCTTAAATACACAATCAAATACCTACTTAAGTTTAAAAGTCTCATCATATCAAAACTAAACATGAAATCAATGAAAATCAGCCCAAACTATCAAAACAAGAGTTCTGGACAACCTACAGTCTTGTATTGTTGCTTAGTTTTGAAGGGGTAAATGGAGAAAGTAGGCTTTGTGACCTTAATGAAAGTTATAGAAATATGTCTTAGGGTTACATAAAATTTTGAATCACCCCTACAATAATTCTGTACAAAAAGATATGCCCAAAATACCAACAGCACTCCATGTAGGATTTCCAAAATAAAATTTGGGCAGCACCTCCTTTATACTTCATCACCCTTTTTTGAGCAGATAAAAGCAAAATTGGGTTTTAAAGACTAAATAAAAGTTATATTCCTATGAAATATATTTCCTAAACATCTTGAATCACTCAAAATGAAGCTTTACACAAGGAGTTATTTTAATATTACTAACAACAGTCCTATCCAAAAATGGGTTTGTTGACAAGAAAAAACACCTCCTTGCTACCCCAACTGTAATTTTTATGTTTTTAAACACTGTTACTTAACTGAAGAATATCTTAGATAATTAATTTATGGAATGAAATCGAAGGACTTACCTTGCTTCAAGCCAAACCCATGACTGCCTCTCTTGATTCTCTACATTTTCACTCAACTTTTCTCACTTTCTAAGTTGTAGAATGAGGTCTATATGAAAGATTAGTCATTTTTACATGTATATATACGCTCTCTTAAAGTGTGAAACGTGAAAGCCCCTAGGGGTGACACGTGTCCAGCTTCTAAGGCGCCACCTCATCCATGTGCCCAATCTAAAGCAGCCACGTGGCAGCATGAGGTCCACCCCAAGTAGGTGTATGAGTAGGTAATGCACCTACTTGGTCCAAGTAGGTGCATTACCTACTCATTCCAAGTAGGTGCGTCGTCTCCTTTTTCCTGTTTCGTGGGTTCGGAATCTCATCTCACTTTAAGAACTTATGAAATTCTTGCTACTTAAGCTCGATTTATACTCAAGTAACTTTGTTATGTAAGACATCCAAGTCGGTAGCTTATGCAAGTAGGTTGATTACCACGACTCATTACTTAGCCTCCAACTAATTCCAAATCCCTCTAGACCTATTTCCAACCATCACTACTCACGTAGAACTTTATAGATAACGTGGATCACTTGGCAATCTTTTAGAAAAAACTATAAAAAGAAAATTGGGGTGTTACAATGATCCCCCCGCTTAAGAAATTTCATCTCGAAATTTACCTTATACTCAAAACAAATGTGGATATTGAATTCGCATATCCTCTTCTCGCTCCGAGGTTGCTTCATTTCCAGAATAATTCCTCCAAAGGACTTTTACTAATGAAACTTTCTTGTTTCTAAGCTCTTTTGTCTCATTGGTCAAGATTTGGATAAGTTGCTCATTATATGTCAGGTCAGGACTTATCTCAATGGATTCGATAGGAAGAACATGAGATGGATCTGAGCGATATCTTCTAAGCATAGAAACATGGAAGATATTGTGGATCTTATCTAATTCTGGTGGAAGAGATAATTTATATGCAACTGGACCAACCCTCTCAAGTACTTCATATGGTCTAATAAATCGAGGACTAAGTTTTCCTTTTTGGCCAAATCTCATAATCTTCTTCCATGGAGAAACCTTTAAAAACACCTTATCTCCTACTTAATATTCAATTTCATGCCTCTTAAGATCAGCATAAGACTTTTGTCTATCTGAAGCAATTTTTAGAAGATCTTTGATGACTTTTACCTTATGTTCAGTTTGTTGCACAATCTCAGGACCAACCAGTTTTCGTTCACCAACTTTACTCCAGCAAAGAAGAGTTTTACACTTTCGCCCATATAAGGCTTTGTAGGGAGGCATGCCTATACTTGATTGGTATCTATTATTATAAGAAAATTCTATCAAGGCTAGGTATCTATCCCAACTACCTTCAAATTCCATAATGCAAGCTCGAAGCATATCTTCTAAGATTTAAATCACCCTCTCGGATTGACCATCTGTCTGAGGATGGAAAGATGTACTAAAGTTCAACCTAGTGCCCAAAACTTCTTGCAATCTAGTCCAGAATCTAGATGTAAACCTTAGTTCTCGGTTAGATACAATAGAAATAGGAACTCCATGTAACTTCACAATCTCCTCAATATACAATTCTGCTAGACGTTCAAGTGGGTATTCCACCTTGATGGCCAAGAAATGAGCCTTTTTGGTTAGCCTATCAACTATAACCCAAATTGCATCATGATTTCTTTAAGTGTGTGGAACCCCAGAAATAAAGTCCATAGTTATTCTTTCCTATTTCCACTCAAGTATCGACAATGGTTGTAATAAACCAGTCGGGACTTGATGCTCGGCCTTTATCTGTTGACAAACTAAGCATCTAGAAGTAAGCTTCGCAATGTCCTTCTTCATACCATTTCACCAGTAGTGTTCTTTAATGGTTTGGTACATTTTAGTACCTCCAGGATATATTGCATATGGTGAAGTATGTGCTTCATTCAAAATTTCTTTTCTCAAATTGTCATCTTTAGGGACACATAACCTATTTTGATAAAGTAGAACACCATCCTCCCTTAATTTAAAATCAAGCTTTTATCCAATTTGAGCTTCTTTGATCAATTTCACCAGCTTCTCATCGAACTTCTATGCTTCTTTCATCTGTTCAAGTAGAACTGGTTTGACTTGCAAACCGGCAACAATAGAGCCCTCAGAGTTAAATGCAAGACAAGCATTCATGGCTCTCAATTTAACAAACAATGAAAAGTGGCTTAGCGATAAACTAGAAAGGGCTTTATGACTTAGAGCATCTACTACCACATTGGCTTTACCCGGATGATAATTGATCGTGCAGTCATAATCTTTAATGAGTTCAAGCCATCTACGTTGCCTCAAATTCAACTCTTTCTGTGTATCCAAGTACTTCAAACTTTTGTGATCAGTAAATATATGACATTTTTTATCATATAAGTAATGCCTCTAAATTTTCAAGGCAAACACTATGGCAGCGAGCTCAAGGTCATGAGTAGGATAGTTCAATTCATGTGGTTTCAATTTTCGAGAAGCATACGCAACCACTTTCCCTTCTTGCATCAAGACACAACCCAAACCACGATGAGAGGAATCACTATATATCACATATTCCTTCCCTTCAGTTGGTGGAGTAAGTATAGGAGCTTGTGTTAATAAGGATTGGAGCTTTTCAAAACTCTCCTGGCATTTGTCATCCCATACAAACTTGACATCCTTCTTCAAGAGTTTAGTCAAAAGGGAGTCTATAATGGAGAAGGTTTTGACAAACCTTCTATAATATCCCACTAAACCTAAGAAACTCCTTACTTCAGTTGGACTTTTAGGTGGTTTCCATTCAACAATAGCTTAAATTTTACTAGGATCCACTTTCACACCTGCCGCCGATACAATATGTCCCAAAAAGGCCACTTCACCGAGCCAAAATTCATATTTAGACAGCTTGGCATAAAGCTTCTTCTCTTGCAGAATTTGCAAAACAATTCGAAGATGTTTTCCATGATCTTCACTATTCTTGGAGTATATTAAAATATCACCTATAAAAACCACTATAAATTGATCAAGATAAGGCTTAAACACGCAATTCATCAAATCCATAAATATCGCGGGAGCATTCGTCAACCCAAATGGCATCACCAAAAATTTATAATGGCCATACCGAGTCCTAAAGACAGTTTTAGGGACATCATGTTCCTTTACCCGTAGTTGGTAATACCCAGACCTTAAGTCAATTTTTGAGAACAAACTAGCACCTTTTAACTGGTCAAATAAATCATCAATCCTAGGCAATGGGTATTTATTCTTAATTGTTACCTTGTTCAGTTGTCGGTAATCAACACAAAGCCTAAAAGTCCATCTTTCTTTTTCATAAATAGCACAGGAGCTCCCCAAGGAGAAACACTCGGGCGAATAAAACCTTTCTCAAAGAGTTCTTGCAACTAATTTTTCAACTCTTTCAGTTCTGCTGGAGCCATTCGATAAGACATCATAGAGATAGGAGTAGTTCCAGGAACAACCTCTATAGGAAATTCAACCTCCCTTTTCGGGGGTAGTCCAAAAAGATTTTCAGAGAAGACATCAGGAAATTCAGACACCACGGGTATATCCTCAAGGCTTGGACTTTCCAGGCGTGTATCAAATATTTGATCAAGATAAGCTTCAAATCTTGTCTAACCATCTTCCTTGCCACCACCGCAGAGATGATATTAGATGTCATTGATCTTTCACCTTGAATAATGATGTAAAGGTGAAGGAGCTCTAAAGGTCACATGCTTTGACCTACAATCAACTACCGTATGGTATCTATAAATCCAATCTATATCGATAATGACATCATAGTCTTGGAAAGGCATTTTAATTAAATAAGCAGGGAAGACTAAATTTTGAATCACCAAGGGACAACCTCTGTAGATTTGATTGCAAACAACTTGTTGACCCAAAGAACTTTGGACAAGCACCCCACAATCGAGTCTCACAAATTTCACATTTCCAAGAAGAGCCAATAATGAGAAAACATACGAATGTATAGAACCAGGATCAAATAATGTAACAACACATAAGTCGAATAAGTGAAATTTACCAACAACCACATTTGTTCCACCTTGGTCATCCCTCTGTCTCATCGCATAAGATCGTGCTGTAGCTCTGGACCCACTAGCTGGATTGGCTCTACCTGCACCTGTTGCTTGTGTGTTTTTAGATCTTGCACCTCTATTCCCTTGAGAGATAGTAGTAACAGGTTTTTGAATCGAGCCTTTCGTACGCAGAGAAGAAGTGGGGTTAGGATTAGGACAATCCTTCACTTTATGATCGAAGCTTTCACAAATAAAACAAGTGCCAGAAGCTCTTCTACAAGTACTAAAGTGATTCTTTCCATATTGTGCACAAGTGGGTATACGAGTCTTGCCTTGGCCATAGCTTGGAGTGCTAGCAGTAGAGAAACTTGATCTATTCTGCTAATGTTGGGCTAACTTGCAAAGAGTATTAACTTTAGAACTGTCAAACTTCCCTCTTTTAGATGAACCTCCTAAATCAGCATAAGCTTTCCTGAACTTGTGTTCATTTCTACCAGCTTGTTCCTTGTCGATCCTTTCCCAAGTAAGAGCAACTGAAACTAATTTACAAAAGTTTTCATGTTGTAGGACCGCTACAGATTTTCTGATAGAATCATTCAAACCTTCTTCGAATTGTTTGCACTTATCTTTTTTGTTATTAATAATACCCCCAGCATAGCAAAACAGTCTAAGAAACTTCTGCTGATATTCAATGATAGGCATACTCCCTTGCTCTAAATTTAAGAACTCATTTTTCTTTGCATCATGATAAGAAGGTGGGACATACTTCTTATGAATTTCTTTTACAAAATCATTCCAAGTAAGAACAGGAGGTTTTGCTCTGGCATTCGGTATACTTACCCACTAATCATAGGCATCTTTTTATAACAGTGAGACAGCATACTTAAATTTGGCAGTGTTTGAACACTCTAACTGCTCGAACACTCTTTCAATCCGTTCTAACCACTGCTCGGCATCTGTAGGGTTAACAGTGCCTTCAAACTCAACTCCACCCATTTCTCTCATTTTCTCAAAGTTTATTTCATCAGGGTCAGACACTCTTCTAGCCATGTGACGAAAGAAATTGGTCATTTATTGAAAAAGGGGATCAATAACGGGGGCACTATGACTCATTTGAGGGTGTGGCCCAACTCTCGTACCCTGATTACTTCCCGCTTCAGATCCACTTGTACTACGAGGATTAGAATTAGAAAAAAATTCTCCAACCCCTTTTTGGAGGTGAAGTTGGGCATTAGAGGTATTTAAACTCTTACGAGCGGCTTCCATAAGTCTATTAAAAGTAGAAGATGCACGACTTGATTCCTTTATAAGGGAAGATCACATTGCATTAGGGATATGTAAATGATACATATGCACTATATACAAAAACAACATGTAACAAAAATAAATAGTATACCAACAAGTCACAACAAAAGTCCTAGAATCATCAATCTAGGCTCTGATACCAACACTTGTAGCATCCCCTTTGGGAAGATGCCATTTACGAAGCAAAAAAAAGTTTTTTTTTCTTAATCTCAAATAGCCAACACATTTAGACAACCTGTTTTAAAATTCTATTTCCAATTAAACACCATTACGGGTCCATAAAATACACAAAACTCAAACTAGTAATTATCACAAGACTATTATCTTCCTTTGTGCATAATGACCAGTCAAAGTATAAATTTAGTACATGGCATGACTTGAGTTAAAAGCACACTCCAAAACTAGCAAAACTAGTCACCCAGTTCAAGTTACAAGCATATGATTTTGTTTCCATAAGTCTTCAAAATATCATACATAAGTGTCATATATATACTGTACAAGTCCCAAAAATATTTACAAAACTAGATGCATATGCAGATGTGATTTTTACAAGGACTCCAAAAGTCTACTCCAAATGGCCATCTTCACATCTCATCCCGCATATTACCTATGATAGAAAATAACTATCGCTAAGCATAAAGCTTAGTGGTGTATAAACTTTGATCTTGGAGCCATTAAATTCTCCAATTCTATTATTCATTGCAGGTAATTCAATAAGGTCAAAGTAAACCCAAGTGAACAAGTATATCAAAGTATTGAATACAAACCTTGAAGAGTTTCAAAATCAATATTAATATTCGAAGGCTCAAGTATCAAGAAACTTATAATTCAATTCGTAAGAGTTGTCAAATAATCAATTTCGTCCAATAGGTACGTCATGCCTTTACACTAAGCACAATCAATATCAAAACGAACCGAAGCCTTGAAATCAAGAAGGGCCGTCACCCAATATCAAGAGAATCAAGAACCATGTTGAAAGTGGCTTTCCACTCATACTCGAGAATGGATGAAACCCTATCGTCAAGATAAAATGTAAATCTAAAGTCAAGATGGGCAAGATCCAAATTAAGAGGCATGCCAATATCGATGATAAGTCACCATAACAAGAAGGAAAAAGTCCCAACAAGAATGCAAAATGATCAAGCAATTCGTACAAGTGGATGATTTAGCGAAAGTTTTGCAATACTCGAGATAATAGTCATACAATAATACAAGACAAGGAGTAAGGAAATAACCCATCAAGATACTTCAAGTTTCAAAAAGTAAAATATTTCAAGTTCAAGTTTATACACGAACCTTGGCATTTTAGCATATAGCAAGTACTACCACAACTCGGAGAGTTCAATTCATCTACGCCATAGACCAACCAAAGTCCACTTTGTCAAACAATTTCCCTTAGCTTGTATAAGAGAATATACACCTTAAATACAAAATCAAATACCTACATAAGTTTAACAATCTCATCATATCGAAACTAAACATGAAATCAATGAAAATCAACCCAAACTATCAAAACAAGAGTTTTGGACAGCCTACTGTCTTGTATTATTGCTCAGTTTCAAAGGAGTAAATGGGGGAAGTAGGCTTTGTGGCCTCAATGAAAGTTATATACATGTGTATTAGGGTCACATACTATTTCGAATCACCCCTATAACAATTATGTACAAAACGATATACCCAAAATACCAACAACAGTCCATGTAAGATTTCCAAAACAAAATCTGGGCAGCACATCTCCTATACTTTATCACCCTTTTTCGAGAAGATAAAAGCAAAAATAGATTTTAGAGACTAAAATAAAGTTATACCCTATGAAATATATTTCCAAAACATCTTGAATTACTCAAAACGAATCTTTACACAAGGAGTTATACTAATATTACTAAAAGCAGTCTCATCCAAAAACAGGTTTGTTAACAAGAAAAAGAACCTCCTCGCTGCCCCAACTATAAATTTTATGTTGTTAAACACCGTTACTTAATCGAAGAATACCTTAGACAATTAATTTATGGAATGAAATAGAAGGACTTACCTTACTTCAAGCCAAACTCGTGGCTGCCTCTCTTGATTCTCTACATTTTCTCTCAACTTTTCTCACTTTCTAAGTTATAGAATGAGGTCTAGATAAAAGATTAGTCATCTTTACATGTATATATATGCTCCCTTAAAGTGTGACATGTGGAATCCCCTAAGGGTGACATGTGTCTAGCCTCTGAGGCACCACCTCATCCATGCGCCCAATCTAAAGCGGCCACGTGGCAGCGTGGGGTACACCCCAAGTAGGTATGTCACCTACTCATTCTAAGTAGGTGCGTCGTCTCCTTTTTCCTCTTTCGTGGGTTCGGAATCTCGTCTCACTTTAAAAACCTATAAAATTCTTGCTACTTAAGCTCGACATGTACTCAAGTAGCTTTGTTATGTAAGACATCCAAATTGGTAGCTTACGCAAGTAGGTTGATTACCACGACTCATTACTTGGCTCCTTCCAAATCCCTCTAGACCTATTTCCAACTGTCACTACTCACGTTAAACTTCATAGATAACGTGGATCACCTGGCAATCTTTTAGAAAAAATCATAAAAAAAAATTGGGGTGTTAGAATAAAATTGACGGAATTCTGTTTCAAGACCCGTAGGTCTGATTGGTACCGAAAATCACTTTTGAGCAACTTAACCCTTTAAAACTCAAAAACTTGCACAATTCACAACCTCTTAAGAATTTATCAAAACCAACTACACAAATTGGTCAAATAGCACCCGAAAAAACTAAGAGAGGGATAAAACAGTGATTTTTTAAGAATTTTTGGAAATGACCCTCAAGTTCATTACAATTGTTCCTGAAGTTGTTGTATAAACTAACAATCAACAAGAAAATAAATTAATGCTCTTGTTAATCACAATGAAGCGATAATTGATGAACCTACAGTAGATGAACCACAAGAAGTAGCATTAAGAAAATCTCAAAGACAATAATTTTTTTATCTCTGATGATTATTTGGTATATCTATGCGAGTTAGAAATTGATTTGAAAATTGATAATGATCAAGTTTCATTTTCACAAGCCATTGAAAGTAAGAATTCTGATAAATAGATAGAAGTTATGAAAGATGAGTTGAAATCTATGGAACACAATGAAGTTTGGGACCTTGTTGAATGACTCGAAGGTTGCAAAAGAGTTGGGTGTAAATGGGTCCTTAAGACCAAATGCGACTCAACTAGAAATATTGAACATCACCATGCCAGACTTGTTGCCAAAGGTTTCACTCAGAAAGATGACGTCGACTATAATGAGGCATTTTCACCTGTCTCTAGAAAAGATTCACTCGAAATTATAATGGCTTTAGTAGCTTATTATGACTTAGAGCTAAATCAAATGGACGTGAAAACAAACTTTCTGAATGGAAATTTAGAGGAGGAAGCTTATATGAATCAACCTGATGGGTTTTCTATCAAAGGAAAGGAACACATGTTGTGTAAACTTAAGAAGTCAATATACAGACTTAAACAAGCTTCTCGATAATGGTATCTTAGGTTTAATGAAATTATTGTCATTTTTGAATTTAAGGAAAATATCATTGATCGGTGTATAAATCTGAAGATCAGTGGGAGTAAGTTTATTATATTAGTTCTGTGTGTTGATGACATCTTGCTTGGTATTAATGATCTTGGTTTGTTGCATGATACCAAGAAATATCTCTCTAATAATTTTGAAATAAAAGATATGAAAGAGGCATCATATGTGATCGGAATAGAAATATTTTGGGATAGATCACAAGGATTATTGGAGTTGTCTGAAAAAGCCTATATTAATAAAGTATGAGAGAAATTTAGAATGAAAAAATGTTCATCAAGTCTCGTTCCAATTCAGAAAGAACATAAATTTAGTCTCAATCAATATCCGAAGAATGAATTAGAATATAAGTAAATAAAAGATGTTCCTTATGCATCAATTGTTGAGAGCCTAATGTATGCCCAGACATAAGTGTTGCTGTTGGGATGTCGGGTCATTGTCAAAGTAATCCAGGATTTCTGTTGCGATACTTACAAGAAACAAAAGATCATATGCTCACTTATAGAAGATCTGATCATTTTGATGTGGTTAGATATTTAGATTCAGATTATTTAGGTTGTGTGGATGCAAGAAAATCTACATTTAGATATTTGTTCTTGCTAGCTGGAGGAGCAATATCATGAAAGAGTGTGAAGCAGTCTATTATAGCTGCATTCACTATGAAAGCTGAATTCGTGGTATGCTTTGATGCCACAGTTCAGGCTAATTGGCTGTGGAACTTTATTTCAGAACTTGGATAAGTCGACAGTATTTTCAAGATGCTGAAACTTTATTGTAATAATACTGCATCAGTCTTCTTCTCTAAAAATGATAAGTATTCAAAAGGTTCCAAGCATAACAACAACAACAAACCCAGTATAATCCCACCATATAGGGTATGGGGAGGGTAGAGTGTATGCAGACCTAACCTCCACCTTGAAAGGTAGGGCGGCTATTTTCGAAATTGAAATACTTTTCGGTTAAAGAAGAAATCCAGAAACATAAAGTGACAATTGAACATAATAACACCAAGCTTATGATTGTTGATCCTTCGACGAAAGGATTACCACCCAAAACATTTGTTGAACATGTTGAAAGAATAGGCATTATTGATGGCAATGAATAACTTTATGTAAAGACTTTATTATGTTCGTGAAAATTGACACTTTGAGCTTAATTATAAATGTTTTTGTTGTTATCTGTTTTCTCTTGTATACATAATATTGAGAATGATGAGAACATATTCTCACTAATATTAAGTATGGTGGACCTTGATGTAGTGTAAAGGTTGTGTTAGATAATAGACTGATATTGTGGTACATGAAAGGGACTACATCAAATAAAGAATGTATAACCACTATGACTCATATTAGTTTATTTATTCAATAACAACAAATTTTATTTCCAATAAAAGAAAGATTTAGCATCTTAATTGTGCACCTTATGAGTGATATATTTATTAAACCATTATGTGAATAAGATCACGTGTGTCAAGTGGGAGAATGTAAAATATGGTCATGTGGGTACACTTTACATTGATTTAATAATTATTTATTGGCTAATTCTAATTGAATAAATATGAAAAGTTATATTTTGGTTATAATTTCCCTCCTACTTTTATGGAGAGTGGGAATATGAGAAGTTATATTTAGGTTATAACTCTCCACCTACTTTGATGGAGAGTGGGATTAAAGTAACTGGTCCTCTCTCTGCTTTTAAAAACTGAAGAATACATATTTTTCATCAATACTATTTTGAAAGAAATTAGTAAAGGAAAAGAAAGAGAAAAGGGACATATTTTGTCAAGAACAAAGTAAAGACTTCTGCTCAATTCAAGTCAAGATTCTATTGTTGATTCGGGTATATTTCTTGACTAAATTACTATAGTAATAGATTTATGTGAAAATCATATAGTTCTACGATCCTGAATTATTAATAGGATTTCATGTTAGATTCTTTATATTTTACAATCTATGTTTCGATAAATCCTCACATTTTTAGTTTAAGTTATTGGGCGGATGACTATTTATGTTAATTATTCAAAATACTTTTGGTCACATTAAGACCCATAATTATATTAGAAGTGCATACATATCCATTTTTGAGGCCGTCATTTAATTTATATCCAAAGTTGAATTATTTTTGCAAGTTAAACCGCTTTTTGTATAACATAAGAGGTACACGAGAAATTGAAAATTCATGTATGATTCATATATTTTAGTCTGAAGTACATCTTTGTGAAAGCTAAATATCAGGTATTAGATCTGAAGTTTGGTATGACTTGGTAAGGTCAATTTTAGACATTTTTTAAAGTTAAGGTTGTTATAAAGTAAATTAACTTCGCAAAGTAAAATGAGAATAAGAGGAATAACAGAAGATGGAGAGAAAATTGAGAGAATTGAGAAAGCAGTGTGTAAGTGTTTTCTTCTTTTTTGTCTCTAATTTCCGTTCAAGAGTTGGCTATCTTTATAGCCACAAAAGGTGGCAATTTGAAAAGCAGCCTAGTGGAACATCCACTAACTAGTGCTAACTTTCAAAACACTCCCCCTAAGATGTTCATGTATAATGTGCTTCATTAAAATTTTTACAAGAAACAATATACATAGTAGTTATTCTGAACCCCTATAGATGTTGTGCCTCGTTAAAACCTTACTAGGAAAAACCCAGTGGGAAAAAGCCTAGTGAAGAAAAAAAGTACACACATATGGTAATACGCCTTGAGTGTTGCCTCATTAAAAACCTTATCAGGAAAACTCAGTGGGATAAAATCTTAGCTAAGGGAAAAAGAGTACAGTGCGTATTTTGCTCCCCCTAATGAAAACATCACTTAATATCTCGAAGACGACGCATTCCAATTTTGTATCTCATTTTCTCAAAGGTTGAAGTTGGCAATACTTTGGTGAACATATCTGCCAAATTGTCACTGGAACGAATTTGTTGGACATCTATTTCACCCTTCTTTTGAAGATCATGAGTGAAAAAGAATTTTGATGAAATATGTTTTGTTCTGTCTCCTTTGATATATTCTCCCTTCAGTTGAGCTATACATGCAGCATTGTCTTCATACAATATTGTTGGAGCATCTTTTGTCAAAGAAAGGCCACATGTTTCTTGAATGTATTGAGTTACTGATCTTAACCAAACACATTCTCGACTTGCTTCATTAATAGTTATTATCTCTGTATGATTTGAGGAAGTGGCAACCATAGTTTGCTTTGTTAAACGCCATGATATAGCTATACCACCACATGTCAATAAATAGCCTATCTGCGATCAATCTTTATGGGGATCAGATAAATATTCCGCATCTGCGTAACTGATCAATTGTGACATAGAATTATTTGAGTAAAACAATCCCATATCAATGGTACCTCGAAGGTATCTAAATATATGCTTAATTCCATTCCAGTGTCTTCGTGTTGGAGAAGAACTAAATCTTGCTAACAAGTTTACTGAGAAAGCTATATCTAGTCTAGAATTGTTGGCAAGATACATTAATGCACCAATTGCACTAAGGTATGGTATTTCAGCCCCAACAAGCTCTTTATCATTTTTATGAGGTCGGAATGGATCTTTATTAATATCAAGAGATCTCACAACGATTGGGATACTCAATGGATGTGTTTTATCCATATAAAACCTCTTTAAAATATTTTCAGTATATGTTGACTGATGGACAAATATCCCATTTGTAAAATGTTCAATTTGTAGACCAAGATAAAATTTTATCTTTCCAAGGTCTTTCATTTTAAACTCCTTTTTCAGATATTTTACTGCCTTTGAAAGTTCTTTCGGAGTTTCAATAATATTCAAATCATCAACATATACTGCTATTATGACAAATTAAGATCCAGAGCTTCTCATAAAGACACAAGGACAAATTGGATCATTTTTATATCCTTCTTTTATCAAATATTCGCTAAGACGGTTGTACCACATTCGCCCTGATTGTTTCAATCTGTACAAGGATTTCTAAAGCTTTATTGAGCAATTGCCTCGAGAATCCTTGTATGCTTCAGGCACTTTGAACCTTTCGGGAATTTTTATAAAATGTCATGGTCCAATGAGCCATATAAATAGGCAGTGACCACGTCCATTAAGTGCATTTCAAGCTTTTCATGAACTGCCAAATTCATTAGATACCTTGAGGTAATTGCATCCACTACAGGGAAATATATTTCCATATAGTCAATGTCAGGTCTTTGCGAAAAACCTTGGGCTACAAGTCGTGCTTTATATCTTACGACTTCACCCTTTTCATTTCATTTACGCACAAAAATCCATTTGTACCCTACTAGCTTGACACATTCAGGTATTCGGATTATTGATCCGAAAACTTCACGTTTTTCAAGTGAAGTTAACTCTCCTTGAATTGCATCCTTCCATCTTGGCCAATCATTTCTCTGTCTGCATTCATCGACAGATTTTGGTTCAAGATCCTTATCTTGTTGCATTATTTCAATGGCAATATTATAAGCAAAAGTATTATAGACCACAATATTATTTCAGTTCCACCGTTTTCCTGTCGAAACATAACTTATTGAGATTTCTTCATTCTCATTATTTTTAGGTACTTGGACCTCCTTGGTGGTATCACCATTTATTGTATCTCTGGGCTCTTCTTGAGCACTTTCCTCTAAATTATAATTATCTTGATCATTTATTCCTTTCCTTTTTTGAGGATTTTTGTCTTTGGAACCAATTGGTCTTCCACGTTTTAAGTGTGGCCTAGACTCATTTGCCTAAACAAGTTGTCCTACCGAAACATCAACTCGAACTTGAGCATTAGCAGCTGGGATATGCGATTTAGTAACCCGTGGAAGGTTAGTAAATACATCTGGCAGTTGATTTGCAATATTCTGCAAATAAATCATTTTTTGAACTTCTTGCTCACATTGATTTGTTCGAGGATCTAAATGAGATAGTGACAATGGATTCCAATCTATCTCATTTTTCAACTGCTTATGTTCTCCCCCTAATATTGGGTATACGGATTCATCAAAATGACAATCAGGAAATCTTACCATAAATAAATCTCCAGTCATAGGTTCTAGATATTTTATAATAGAAGGAGATTCATACCCAACATATATTCCCAACCTTCTTTGGGGACTCATATTTGTGCGGTGCGGTGGAGCAATTGAGACATATACTGCACACCCAAATATTTTAAGATGGGATATATTTGGCTTCCTTCCAAAAGCCAACTGTAATGGAGAAAATTCATGATAATTTGTTGGTTTTATGCTCACAAGTGCTGTTGCATGCAAAATAACATGCCCCTATACTAAAATAGGAAGTTTTGTCCTCATTAGCAATGGTCTAACTATCAATTGGAGGTGTTTAATCAGTGATTCTGCTAGACCATTTTGAGTATGGACATGAGCGACCGGATGCTCAACTTTTATTCCAACCGACATATAATAATCATTAAATGATTGAGATATAAATTCACCAGCATTATCAAGACGAATTGTTTTTATTGCATAATCTAGAAATTGTGCTCTTAACCTTATAATTTGAGCTAACAATCTTTCAAAAGCCATGTTGCGAGTTGATAATAAGTACACATGTGACCATCTTGTAGATGCATCTATCAAGACCATATAATATTTAAATGATCCACATAAAGGGTGAATTGGACCACATATATCACTCTGTATACGTTCCAGAAACGAAGGGGATTCAATTCCAACCTTAGTTGCTGATGGTTTGATAATCAGTTTTCCTTGGGAACAAGCAACACAAGAGAATTCCTTAGATTGAAGAATTTTTTGATTCTTCAAAGTGTGTCCATGTGAATTCTCAATAATTCTGCGCATCATATTATAACCGAGATGGCCCAACCGGTCATACCAAATGATAAAATCATTAGAATCAGTAAATCTTTTGTTTACTATGGCATGTGATTCAACAGCACCAATATTTGTATGAAACAACCCAAAAGAAAGTGCAGGTAATTTTCCGTGCACAATTTTCTTGTCCATATTTATTGTAGTAATGTAACGGTATTCAACTTTTTCTTCATTTGCAGTCTCAATATGATAGTCATTTTGACGAATAACCTTAAAACTTAATAAGTTTCTTTGAGATTTATTACAATACAATGCATTATCAATTATCAATATCGTTCCTCCAGGTAGTAATAAGGCCGCTTTTCCAGAGCCTTCAATCAATTTTGTACTACTAGATATTGTATTGACATAGGCCTTTTTTATAATCAAATGACAGAAATATTTCTTTTCTTTTAATATTGTATGAGTTGTGGCACTATCCAAAAGACACATATCTCCATTATTCATCTTGAATCCAATTGAGGACTGAGAAATTTATTTATCTTCATAAAATAAAAATGCATTGTAAGAAATAAAATAAGTAATAATTTTGCTAGAAAAACACAAGTCCCTTTTTTTTAAAAGTTAAATTATGATAATTTAGAATTTAAAAAAATTATAGGATTCAATTATGATGAATGTTACAATAATTTAGTTTATGGAATTATATTGTAATGAATTTATAACACAAAAAAAATAATTGATAATATGCACCTAACGTACCAAATTATAAGAATTAACAAACTGAGGTGTAACACGTTAATAATAAATATAATTTTATATAAATTAATAATTTACTAGTGAATTAGTTTAATGAACTTAGAATTCAAAATGTTTATGGCAGAATATAATTATTAACCTTAAATAAATATTATACATAAGTATTAAAATAAATATAAAATAAATAAAATTATAAAATATTAATATAATATTATTCATCATATATAGATAATTTGTTTATTGGCAAAAATAATACAATCATTATATAATATTAATGTCTAAAACATCAACAAGAATAAACAATTAGTATAATGACATTAAATAAGGCTAATATTATTCTTAGTAACAATATGATATTAAGATTAAATAATAGCACACTAATAGTAATTAATTACAACATTGTAAAATAGCATAATGTAATAAACAATATACAAATATCATAAAAATGTGGCCCTGATTATTTTTTTTCAAATATATAAACGTAAAAACACAATAATTCAAAGTATATAAAAATGACAACATATTGAAAAACATGAAATTAAACATCAATTAAGATCCTTAAAAAAATCTTCAACCTCCAAATGAGTAATATCATTGAGGTCATTAAAATCATTATCCCTCAAAGCTAGATTTGATTCAATATTATCATTATTCAATGGCCTTACCTCAACATTATTTTCGAACGTCAAGTGTGACTCTATCCGAGCATTAGAAGAAGAGGCACCACCTCTATTTGCCTTTCTTTTGAAAGAATTTTGATAAAGTCTGACAAAATGCTCAGGCGTCCGACATTTATTTTTCCAGTGGCCTTTCATGCCACAATGATGACAGTTACTTCTTAAAGGACTATTTTGAGAACTGATATTATTCTCCCTTTTATGTTGACCACCACCACGACGATTATTAAATTGTCTTCTATCATTGCCACATCCACGCACATTATTGTGGCCATAATTTTTATTTTGTCTTCTTTCAGACTGGCCATGTGCTTTTACCATATTTGTCTCCGGTAACGGATCAGTTCCAGTGGGACGGGCTTCATGATTTTTTATTAAAAGGGCATTATGTTGCTCAGCCACCAGAAGGCATGAGATCAATTCAGAGTATTTTTTAAAATCCTTTTTACGGTATTGTTGCTGCAATATTACATTAGAGGCATGAAAAGTAGTTAGTGTCTTTTCTAACATGTCCTCATCATTTATAGTTTCCCCACATAATTTTAATTGGGAAGTTATTCTAAATACAGCAGAATTATACTCAATTACAGTTTTAAAATCTTAAAACCGTAAGTGCATCCACTCATAACGAGCCATTGGCAATACCGTTGCCCTGAGGTGATCATACCTTCCTTTTAAGTCTTTCCACAATTCAAGTGAATCTTTCACTGTCAAGTATTCCATTTTCAGGCTTTCATCTAGATGATGACGAAGGAAAATCATAGTCTTTGCTTTATCCTGACTTGATGCTGTATTTTCTAAAATAATAGCATCACCAAGACCCTTAGCGGTAAGGTGGATTTCAGCATCAAGTACCCATGACAAATAATTCTTGCCAGAAATATCAAGTGCCACAAATTCCAATTTTGACAAGTTTGACATGATGAAAATTAATTTGAAAGTAACAAAGACAACTTAAAAATAAAATTTCTTTAGTAGATATACCTGATATAGAAGTTAATTTTCTGAAAAATTAGAACTTCATGTTGATAACGTGTTATAAAGTAAATTAACTTCGCAAAGTAAAATGAGAATAAGAGGAATAACAGAAGATGGAGAGAAAATTGAGAGAATTGAGAAAGCAGTGTGTAAGTGTTTTCTTCTTTTTTTGTCTCTAATTTTCGTTCAAGAGTTGGCTATCTTTATAGCCACAAAAGGTGGCAATTTGTAAAGCAGCCTAGTGGAATATCCACTAACTAGTGCTAACTTTCAAAACGAAGGACTTTTTAAGGCCAAATAAAGATTTATTAGAGTTTTACCTTACATGCCATGTAAAAATTGATAAAAAATTCAAACCAAGAATATTGGTTTTCCTTTTTTGATTTATTCGATTTGATTGATTTTTCGGTTTTTCCGTAAATAACCTTATTTTAAACTGGTATTTCTTGCAATTAAATGGATTGACTGGTAATGTTATACCTACGTCAAAGCAATTCTGTTCCAACTTAAATGTCTGTGTTTGACGTTAATTGACATTACAAGAATTATAAAAAATAGTTTAAAGAAGTCGTATGTTGATTTTCCTCCTCCTTGTTCTTGTAAAAAGGAAAAGCTCTATCATCAATCAGATCAGAGTAAAATTGATTTTGCATATTGTTTTAGTGATCATTTTTACTTGAAATTAAAATAAGCATGGACATTCAGTTCCAAATAGATGAATTATTTAAATGTCAATTTTTGATAATTAATTGACCTATTGTTTTTTTGTTTAATTTGTTTGTTTTGTGGGAGGGGGTGGTGGGATATGGGGCTGCCTAAGGTTAAATGATCAATATAATTTGTCAAACCCAAATCATAAAATCATGGGGCAAGTTACATATTTGACAGGTCAACAAAAAATAATTAGGTAAATATATATAATACATTAATATACAAAAAATATACATTTTTTGATTATTATTTTGGTAGGCGGCTATTTATGTTAATTTCTCTAAAATATTATTAGTAATGGACCTTGTTGTGTTTCCGCAGCCCTAGAAGTATATATTAAATAATTGGAAAAAACACACACTCTATTTAGGAGAAATGTAGATCCCTTCTTCTCATACGTAATTTGATTTATTGAAATTGACCTTAACCTACCAGTACAAGAACTTATATGGTAGAAAAGTAGGAAGATAAAAGAGTTTAACCTTGTGAAGATTGAATTATAAGGTTGGTGAAATACTTGAAAACAACAATTATTTGGCTTCCTTTGTTATCATGTTTCCCTTGTGGTGGTAGGTTCAAGCATATGCATAATAATATATAACTAACATAATTATTTTGTTATGCTTCCTTTTGTCATGCACGTATTACTATAAACATAATGGAGTCTCTATATTTGTTTGGTGCTTTTGGAATATAATGTGTTTCCTTTTTATCCCACTGGCGTTGAGGATTAATACCTATGTCATTAACTTTATCTTTTTTGACAAGATATATTTAAGTTATCCAAAAAATCTCATGCAAATTGCTTTTGGGCCCCAAAATATAAAGGATTAGGTTAGAGCAAATTAAACATGCACGTAAATTAACTACGCAAAGATTAATTAGGTTAGAGAAAATTAAACATGCACTTAAATTAACTACGCAAAGCGTCACTATTGAAAGGCCTAATTTATTTGTGGATTTGATCGTTTAGAGTTATGAGAATATTAATAATATAAAAATAAATTGTTTATATATTAATTATATTATTTTCTATTATGCATAAATAATACATAAATTATGTCATAATATATGTATGAATTAGTCATGCCAAATTGTATAAACAAGGCAATCACATAATGTATTTGTTGTGATGAATTGTATAGATAGTACTACTAATTATGGTGATTTTATAGGGCACTTTTTAATCAACAACCAAACACCTCTTAACGTAGAAACCTTTCTGCTTTTTCTTTTCAAAAGCAAATCAACTGAGGCAGTGATATTTTAATAATGAATTCTTGAGTAGATCTTCAAGATACACCCCCGTTTATTTTTATTATTTTATTATATTTAAAATATATTTTATTTTTATTTATTATTTTTAGCATATCAAGACTAAATTTATATATTTTTTTATTTTTTATTTTAATATTAATTACTTATTCTTTAAATTATTTTTTAAAATCTAAGATAAACATTAATTAATTAATTAATATATGATTTTTATGGTAAAATATTTATGTCAATTAATAATAGTTTTTAAAGGAGGATAAATTTAAAATGCACAAGTAAAAATAAAAAGAAGATAACATATACATAGTACCATGTAATTCTAGAGTGCAATCTTCTATATATCTATATTGCTTAGATGCCAAGGAATTTTAGCAATTCTAGATGTCTCTATATATATATATTCCAAGCAACTCTCATATATAACTATCTTTGAATGACACGTTTCTTAATACTTATCACTATCATTTGATTATTCATGATTTCACAATATTTTGTTGTTATTTGACCTAATTTCAGATACTAACATGTATTGGAGTCAACGTAGTTTACCCAATTTAACTACTTTTTTTATCTTCTTCCTTAATTTTCAGAACAATTTAAATTGTTATTATGACTTATGATCAGATTTGATTGTTTCTACTTTATATATAATATCTAGTAAACTTTTAAAGGGGATCAGGTCAAAAATCAAAGATGAAAATGTAGACATCGAAATTGTATGACTTTACCAAATGTGTTTAATTCTAGTTGGAATTTTACTTTAGTTATGGTTCTTGAAGGTTACCGTTACTCTATTCTAAATTGATCCTAGCTCATATTTATATAAAGAGTAATATATTTAGACATTTCGAATATCTCATAAATTATCCTAACATATTCATATTATTTATTAATTTTTTATTATAATTTATTTTTTATCACTTTAAAAATTTATTGTCGACAGAAACCAAATACTTTCCCTCTTTTTATTTTTTTGTTTTCTGTCATTTTTGAAGGGACATAGAAAAAAGGGGAAATAGGAAGGCGGGCTTAATGAGAATCAAACTCACTCTTAACTGCATGTGAATCGAGTTTTAGATCTTAAGTACGTATTTTATATTGTAAGAATAATACATTGTTATTTTAAATTTAGAAAATCATGCATAGATAGTGACGTGCTCAAAAACTAATCCTGCATGATGGAATAACAAGCATGCTTGCTCCTTCAAAGCTAATACAACTACAATTATTTTATGTTATCTTTCATTACATTTAATTTAGTCAATCATGTTGTCAAGTATATTGACATGATTGCTATGTTTATTATATGAATACATTGTGACTAGCGAAATTGTTCGCATTTTGTACAGATTTAAAGTTAATTATTAATATTTTTATTCAATGATATTCGGAAAAAAAAGAGTTAGTTATAAAATAGAAAAAATATAGTATAACTTACATAAATCTCATAGTGTTAAGAGTAAATTACATTCTATCCCTATTCTTTTTCAAATTATAAAAATTCCTTATTTTTTGAAAAACTTGGATACATAAGTCATTTTTCCTGATACATAGTGATGTCTTTAATACTGTTGCGGTAAAAAAGGAAAATTAACAGAAGATTTATTAATTGAATATTTTGTTACATTTAAAAAGGAAAAAAGTAAATAAAGAAAACATAAATTATGGAAAAACTTTATGGGCAATGGAATTCAATACCTGGCAAATTGAAACATGCTAGTACAATTCAAAATTCAAAATTCTTCTTCCTATTCTTCCAAAAAAACTCTCAATTTTTAAATCAAAATTGTCAACAAATTGTACCGATACAACATGAACCTGTCGATCTTGTTGAGATATTCCGAAATCTAAAAAAATGAGGTGAGGTATGAGCAATACAAAAGTGATGGAATTGTTGTTGGTCAAAATACAGAAGTTGGTGGTGGCTCCGGGAAGGGCTTTAAGTCAAGATCCATGGATGGCGTCATTATATTGTTGAAAGTGAAAAAAGGTTACGGGAGTTGGTACAGAGCAAAGAAGAATCTGTAGAATAATTTTGTCATCACGTTTTTTTGCTTTCAACTAATTAGATTATTGGGTTTTTTTTCCAATTTTTTATTTTTCATCTTTTTGTAATATATGTAGGTTCAGATTTTTAATGTATCTAGTTGTTTTTTTTTCTTAAATTAATGTATCTTGCCTTCGTTTCAATATTATGATACATTATATTTTTATCATGCACAATGCATTGTGTTCACATATTAGTTTTGATACATAACCTTAATTTATTAAATCACAAATTAGTATGTATCATGTTCATACTTATTTATTTGATACATAATTGTTATAAATTTCGTTAATTTTTATTACCTGATACATACACCATAACTTATTCAACTAGAAGGTTATTTATCTGTACACATTATCAAATACAATTATTGATATATAAACACTATTATTTTTTATAAGAATATCAGTTTGCATCATAATCATAGTTATGTATATGACACGATATTGATAGAACAACTGGTTGATTTTTTTATTGTTGTTAATCCTTTTCTGATACATATGAGTTCTGGACATGATAAATAAATTTGAATTTATAATAAATGTATCTGATACATAACAACTATCAGTAATGTATCTATCTCAAATATAACATCTTATGAGCAACAATTACCTAATTAATGTATCTAGTAGAAATATTGTACTTAACAATTCAAACAAGGTACTTAAATAGTAATGTATCATTATAAATCTATCAATCTCGAAAATATAATTCAAATGTAATGTATCATAATGTTGAAACGAAGGCATTATACATTAATTTAAAAAAAAAAAATTAGATACATTAAAAATGTGAACCTATATGTATCACAAAAAGATGAACAACAAAAATCAACCTTCATCCATATGTATCAATAATTTTTTAAGATGAAAAAACTAAAAAAAAATGAAGTGATGGAAAGAAATCTACCTCTTGAATAACTTGAAATCATTAATTGGAAAGACAAAATATTTGAAATTCAAAAATAAATTAATGGATGTAACTATGTAGAGATTTGTGGAGTGAAAAAAGGAAGAAAATCATGGATATGGTATTTTGAATTGATGTATCCGAAAAAGGGGATGATGGGAGCAAAATAAGAGATTTTTGATATTTTTTGAAACGGTAGGAAAAATAAGAAAATATGGTAAAAAGAAGTATGTAGTTAAGTAATTTTTCCAAAAATATAACTGTTATGTCACAATTCAAACCGGGTCGTGACTGGCACCCACACTAATACTTAAGTGGGAGAACCAAACTACACCAAACTAGCATCCTAACCCAAAGTAACCATAAAAAATATGGAAACAATCTTTATATAAGTTCTAAACTGAGTTCTCATAAACTCAGAAAATAATTTCAACATAGACATAAAATAGTCGAAAACATACGACAGTCAACCCCCCTAAAAATTGAAAGTCATTGTACCAAAACTTCTAACAAAAGGTTTAAGATATGGGGATGCAACCCCGAAACAATTACATAAAAAGTCTAGAAATAGTCTAAAGCCCAAAAAGATGGACTAAGAGCTTAAGATGAATCCACGGAGCTTAAAAGAGCTGGCTCACCCTTAAATACGTACAATCACTGATTTTCTAACTGAGGTCTGTGAGCAGCCACCTGAAAATGCCCTGTACTCAACAAGGAAAGAGCAAGTGCAGTATCAGAACACATAAACAATGATGTACTGATAGAATCATGTGGTCAACCCGATAAGTGAAATATATACAAGTAACTGCAATATAGTAAGGACAAACATATATGAAATACACTACCAATTAACATTTCATAGCATTATTCTATTCACAGTGTCAAGCAAGTCGAACGTTGTTTTTGGGGAGCTGGGCAGAAGGAAAAGAGGCTCCTAGCTAAAGGTAGCTTGTCTCTCAACATAACAATCAACAATAGTCCTCTCATGAGACCCAGACTCAAACTGTTAGTTTGTGTCAGAATGTGACACTCAATCATATATATATACATGCTTGTGTGTTGAAGCGTGACACCCGATCTAATATGTATATCACATGCACAAACACAATCACAGTCTACAACGAATAGTTCACATACTTGCACAATCAAGTAACAGGTTCATTGCATGTAATTGATCATAATAGTCATTTCACCAAGTTTATTACATATTTTCTAGTCTCACACATGCAAGCAATACTATCAATTATAGTAACAAGCACATTTAACACATACAGGAATGTAAAACCATCACCTACCTCAAAACCAAGCCTTGAAAACTCTAATGAACTGGAGTTTTTCCTTTTCGAAGTCTCTCAGCTTGTTCTTGATCTAAAATAAAATAAAAAATACACAAATCAATGAATCATTGGCCTATAATACCTGGTTACATTAAAATGCCAAATCTTGGACACTTTCATGATTACCTCACTACAACTAGGATTTTCCCACCATTAAATTCAGGACAAGAACCCTCCCCTGAGATATTTACCATACATTCTAGGTCCTAAGAATCAAACTACAAGTTAGGAAATTAACTTACATTTAGCACGAAATTTAATGAAAAGCTGAAGGAGTATCTCCCTATGTCACTTCTGGTCTCTTAAGAACGAATTGATTTGATAGTTCAGATATTGTTATTCATGATATTGATCTGATTCAAGATCTGGGAGAGTAAAATCTATTTTGAGACTTTTCCTCGTTTAAACTTACAACTGTCCAACTATGGCGCCACTTACCTCGCCATGACAGCCCTGCCACAGCAAAAATAATCTTATCGTGGCGGGTTTTATGGGAAAAGAACCTCGGGATTTATGTCCCAAGCTCCCATTTTGCAACATGCCCTCAAATCATGACATTCTAAATCCAACACTTCACGCCAAGATCAATTACGGGAGTTCTACTCGCTCGAATTCAATTTTGTAAAGCCTTATAGGCTTCTTAGTGTCTCATCTATCAACTCAAACTATCAAACTAATAATTATATTCCTATGCATTACCAGATTACTTCATACCTCACCTGACTTATATTTCGTCCAAGTATGAGCTTAAACTTTCTAAGTTACTACTCAGAAGTTTTTTGGCCAAATTTCCTTCCCCATTGGCTTATCCATAACGACGAAAGTAGGTCGTTATAAGATACCAATTTATCCATCATTCGTCCTTGAGTGATCAAAATAGGAAATACTAGACTAAAGCAAAGATAGAGTAGTACCTGAATCATTGAACAACTGAGGATACTTGTCCCACATGTCCTTCTCGGTTTCCCAAGTAGCTTCTTCAACCAGAAGGTGCTTCCATTAGACCTTCATCGACTTAATCTCTTTGGTCCTCAAGTTTTAGATTTCATGATCAAGAATAACAATTGGTTCTTCATCATACTGAAGGTCTTTGTCCAGTAACTCTGAGTCCTATTTAATGATATATTCTTCATCCTCATGATACTTCTTCAGCATAGATACATAAAACATTAGATGGACTCCAGATAAACTAGGTGGTAGAGCAAACCTACAAGTCCCTAGCCCTACACAATTAAGAATCCCGAATGAACCAATATAATGAGGACTAAGATTGCCCTTCTTACCAAATATCATCACACCTTTAGGAGAACCTGCTCACCCACCTGGAATGTCATGCTCCTCACCTTGCGAGCTGCATACTTTTTCTGTCGACTCTGTGTTTCCAAAAGCTTAGCTTGAATACTCCTCACCTTATCCTGAGCATCTCTTACTAGATCAACTCTCAAAGGTTTCTCATATCCCGCTTCAAAACTTGTAAATGGATCATCGATAAAATATTATTTTGCATTTTTTTGAATTTTTTTTAGGATGGAAACCATGGTCGTATTTCAATCCACAGTCATAGATATCTTATTTTTAGTAATTTCTCACCTTTTTTCTTTTTTGGTCATTTTAACTTCTAAAACCTCTAAAATAATATTTTAAGGGACGTAAAACTCAAGTAAAAATCATTAGATGTTTTTTAATTTCAAGGCATATCAATAAATTTATACTATCATGAGTCAATTACTTATTTCATTCATCTTGTGTTATTTTGTGGTTGCAGAAATAGTAATATTTATGAGCACTCCAAAATAATGGTGCATGAACACAAACATGGAAGTATGTATTAAATTCTTTTTTTGCTTGACCAATGTGTATTTGTAACGAAATGTTTCCATCGTTATGGATAATCCAAGGGGGAAGGAAATTAGGTCAGAAAACTGTTGGATAGTGACTTGGATATATTGAGCCTAGCCCAGACTTGAACGAAATCTGAGTCAGGTGAGGTCTAGGGTAATTCGGTAATGGATGGAGGATTAAATTGTTAGTTTGATCATTTGAGTTGATAACCAAGATGATACGGAGTCTGTATGACTTTACAAAATTATATTCAAACGAGAAAAACTCTCGACATCAAATTTAGCATGAAATATTAATTTTAGAACGTCATGGATTAAGGATGTGTTGCAAAATAGGAGTTTGGGACTCAAAAACTAACTTTCTATCTCTGTGCATCCCGCTAGAGCGGGATTATTCCTGCTACGGCA
Source organism: Solanum dulcamara (assembly GCF_947179165.1). Classification (NCBI taxonomy): domain Eukaryota; kingdom Viridiplantae; phylum Streptophyta; class Magnoliopsida; order Solanales; family Solanaceae; genus Solanum; species Solanum dulcamara. The sequence continues at coordinate 31,243,335 of NC_077240.1, read as the reverse complement.
GGGCCGCTATAGTGAAAGGTCCTTCTATGGCAGGTTAGTCGTGAATTAAAATGAGAAAAAGTCTCAAAATTATTTTTAATCATCCCACTTCGTTCTTAAGAGATCAGAAATGACCTAGGGTAAATTCTTGGAGTTTTTCACTAAATTTCATGCTAAAGGTAAATTAATCACTCCATTAACTTGTATTTTAATTGTTAGTACCTAGAATCCATGAGGGATAACTTAGGGGGGGTTCTTAACTTGAATTTAAATGCGGGAAATAGTCCTAGATGAGTGATATGATCATGAAAGTGACCAAGTTAGGATTTTGATATAATCCGAGTATTATAGGCCATTATTTGATGATTTCTTGTAATTGTTGTTGTTTTAGACCAATAAAAAGACGAGAAACTTTGAAAACGGAAAGCTTCGGCTCTTTAGAGTTTCCAAAGCTTGGTTTTGAGGTAGGTGATTGTTTTGTCTTTTCATATGTGTCATATATGTTCGTTAACTACTTTATTTTTGTATGTTTGCATATATATATGTGAATAGGGAAAGATGAAATGAACCACATGAAATGACTGTCTAATGTCAATGACATGCAATGAACCAATTCTTAGTATTTATGACTATTGAGACTATACATTCTAATTGTGATCGTGATGTGTTTGATTGGACCGAGAATGTTTTGACACATAACTGGATTGAATGTCACGTTCCGACACGTATTTGGATCGAATGTCACATTCTCACATAATATTGGATCAGGTGTCATGTTCTGACACATTAATTGTTAAGTGTAGGTTTTATGAGTGAATCATTCTTGACTGTGTATTGAAATTTAGACTGTTAACCTATGTATAGGTATATGTACTATTTATGAGATAATGTGTTATTGTATATATGTGTGTTTATGGTGTTGTAGCTACTTGTTCATATCTCACTTACTGGAATAGTCGTGTGATCCTACCAGTACACCATTATTTTGTGTATTAATATTGCACTTACTCTTTCTTTACTGCATAAAGGGCATCTTCAGGCGGTTGTTGAGAGACCCCACATAGATAATCGTTGAGTGGTAGAATTCAAAGGTGAGCCAGTTCTTTTAGGCTACCATAAGTTCCTCTTTGTTTTGGTCCCTCCTTTTCGGGCCTAAATTTTTTAGACAATTTTATTTTTATGACTTTTTGGGATTGCATTACCTTTCTTAGACTTGTGATTTATTAAGAGTTTTGGTACAATGACTTTCAGATTTTAGGGGTAACTTTTCACATGTTTTGATTGAATGGTATAACTTTCTGAGTTTATAGAAACTCAATCCTTATTTTATAATTTAAATCTGCTTTCGCATCTTTAAATGCTTTTTTTCCTTAAGTATGTTGAGTTTTGGGTGTAGTATTGGTTCTCCTACAAGAAGGTTAGTGTAGGTGTCAATCACGATGGGTCAGGGTTGTGAAAAAGTTGGTATCAAAGTCCTAAGTTCGTTAATCTCGTTGTACCAAATCAAGTCTAGTAGAGTCTTGCGGAATAGTACAGAAATTGTTGTACTTTTCTTTGAGAGGCTAAAGGACTTTAGGAAAATTTCTCTATGTTATTTTCTGTCGTGTTATAACTTGATTTCAATGGGTATCAGGTGATTCAAATTGGTATCTAACCTATTTATCTCTCTTGTCCATAAATGGTTAATACTAGCTACAATGGTGTTTGGTCAGTAGCTCTCGTTGAGCCAGAAGAGAAGACAACCGTTAAAGGACGCGACCGAGGCAGGGGCAGGAGAAGAAGAAGCGACAGAGGCCAAGAAAGGACAACACCCACCATGAGTAAAGCTCCAGTTGAGGATATACTAAGAGAAGAAGCCCCTCTCGCACTCCAAGATGAGGTGGAAGAGAATGTGGAGGTTGAGGTAGAAGAAGATGCTGAACAGGTGGAGGATACTCAAGCTGGGGTTGTAAGTATTCCCCCTCCAAACTCAATTTTTAGCTCAGTAGATCATGACCTTCTTAAGTAGGTTGGCTGGCATTAGAGACATTCCCATAATTCTCGTAGCACAAGCTTCAGTTGCTCGCCCATTTGCTGTTGCAGTTCTTCAAACAGGTGGAGTGTTGCAAATTGATGCCTTCTTCCATTCACTTATGGGCTAGTAATGACCGACACTGAGCATGATATGTTGACTAAGTTTCTGAAACTTAAGCCTCCAATTTTCCATGGTTCCGAGAATGAGGATGCTTATAAGTTCATCCTTGATTATTATGAGAGGCTGCACAAGTTAGGTATAGTCCACCAACACGGAATTGATTTTGTGTTCTTCCAACTGCAAGGTGAAGTCAAGCACTAGTGGAGGGCCTATGTGGAGTGTCACTCACTAGTTATGACTCCACTTACTTGGGTTCAGCTCCATACTCTATTCCTGGAAAATTATATGCCTCGAGCCTTAAGGGATCACGAGACAAGTGAGTTCTAGCCTTAGAGCAGGGTGGTATGATTATGGTTGCTTATGAGGCTAAGTTTCTCATACTGTCCAAGTATGCTACTCAGCTGGTGACTATAGAGGAGAAGAGAATCCAACTGTTTATGATGGGATTGAATCCAAAGTTGCACGCATTGTCTATCTATATGACCTCTTTAGGTACAAACTTAATTTTAATAAAGTGACAGACTTTATGAAAAAGTTAAAAGGAGTACGACGGGATGGGCAGGACAAGGCTTTGGCTAAAAAGCCCAAAAATATAGGTAGTTTTCTTGGCTTTTATTATAGAGGATTAGGCAGATCGACAATTGCAGCCCTTCTAATTAAGTCAGACATGCCCACTTCAATGGGTAATTTCTCAGGTACTCCACAGCAGAATCCTGCCTAGGAGGGCCAGGCAATTCATTCATGCCAGACAGCAAACTATTCTTTGAGAACGAATATTTTAATTTTGGAGATCCAGGACATATGAAGAGAGAGTGTCTCCACCCTGGCGAGATTAATTTCGTGCCGCAGTAGACCAGAGTAATGGTGCCGACAGACGGAGATAGTAATGACAGAGAAAATCCATAAGTTGGGCGAGAAGGATATCAGAGAGGTTATAGAGGTCGAGGTAATGGTAATGCAGGTTGAGGAGTAGTGCAGCTAGTCAAAGAGGTGGCCTATCGAGATGGCAGGGCTCAGTTTTATTCCTTTCTGAGCAAGATCGAGGCTGAGGCATCTGATGCAATGATCACAGGTACTATTTTTATCTGTGATTGAATAGATACTATTTTGTTTGATCGAGGTTCTACTTATTCATATGTGTCAGTATAGTTTGCCTTGGGATTTGATGCGATTTGTGAAGTGCTTGATGCCTCTATCCATGTTTCCACCCCTGTTAGAGAGTCTGTTATAGTCATTCATATCTATTGTGCTTGTCCTGATATATTTATGGGTTTCCAGACTTGGATGATTCCACCCCTGTTAGAGAGTCTGTTATAGTCACTCATGTCTATTGTGCTTGTCCTGATATATTTATGGGTTTCCAGACTTGGATGACTGGGTAATCTTAGATATGACTGATTTTGATGTGATCTTATTCATAACTTGATTATCCCGCTATTATGTTATGCTTAACTACAATGCAAAGATCGTAACTTTAGAGATCCTGGATAGAGAAAGATTAGAGTGGGAAGAGGTGTACAATTCTAAGTCAGATAAGATCATATCTTTTCTCTGGGCTAGAAAGATGGTGGGGTAGGGTCATTTGGCATATTTGGCTCATATTCGGGATGTTGATGCTAAGTCTCCCTCTATTGAGTCTATTCCTATAGTGTCTGAGTTCAAAGCAGTGTTTTCTTTTGTTTAGTATGCCTCCCGATAGAGATATAGATTTCTGCATTGACTAGAAGCCAGACACTTGTCCAATCTCTATTCCTCCTTATCGCATGACTCCAGTAGAATTGAGAAAGCTTAAAGCTCAAATTCAAGAACTTCTTGATAAAGGTTTTATCTGTCTTAGTGTTTCTCAGTGGGATGCTCCGATCTTGTTTGTTAAGAAGAAGGATAATAGCATGAGAATGTGCATATATTATTGGCAACTAAATAAGGTCACTATTCAAAATAAGTACCCATTGCCTCGCATAGATGAAATGAACCACATGAAATGACTGTCTAATGTCAATGGAATGCAATGAACCTATTCTTAGTATTTATGACTATTTAGACTATATATTATAATTGTGATTATATTGTATTTAATTGGACCAGGAATGTTCTGACACAGAACTGGATCGGGTGTCACGTTTCGATACGTATTTGGATCAGATGTCACATTCTGACATAATATTGAATTGAGTGTCATGTTCCGACACACTAATAGTTGAAGTGTAGGTTCCATGAGGGAATCATTCTTGACTGTGTATTGAAATTGATGTTGTTAACCTGTGTATAGGTATATGTACTATTATGAGATGATAAATGGTATTCTATATATATATGTGTGTTTACTGTATTGTAGCTACTTGTTCATATCTCACTTACTAGAATAGTCGTATGATCCTACCAATACACTATTGTTTGTGTACTGATACTGTATTTGCTTCTTTTTTTTGTGTACATAATTTCTTCAGGCGGCTGTTGAGAGACCCGCATAGACAATCATTGAGTGGTAGAATTCAAGGGTGAGCAAACTCTTTCATGCTACCATGAGTTCTTGTTTGTTTTGGTCCCTCCTTTTCGGACCCAGATTTTTAGACACTTTTATTTCTATGAATTTTTGGGGTTGCATCCCCTTTCTTAGACTTGTGATTTATGAAGAGTTTTGGTACAATGACTTTCAGATTCTAGGAGTAAATTTCCCCATGTTTTGATTGAATGGTTTAACTTTCTGAGTTTATGAGAACTCAGTCCTTATTTTATTATTTAATCATGCTTCCGTATCTTTAAATGCTTTTTTTTAGTTAAGTATGTTGAGTTTTGGGTGTAATATCAATTCTCCCATCGGAGGATTGTGGGTGCCATGCACGGTGGATCGTAATCGTAACATTATTTTAAATGAATTTTTCAAACAAGATCTTTTAACAAGGAAGCAACATAAATCTTATTACAAAAAACACATGTACCCCTCGTTCAAAGAAGATTTAATGAAGATTTCAAAATCTGATTCTTCATATTTCATAACTAGATATTGAAAAATTACCCTATAGTGCAATAGAAAGCACAACATGTGAAAGACTATCAAAAAAGAACACTGTAGATCATTAAAATAAATATAAACATCATATGACTCCAAAATAAAGACGAAGAAAGGATCAATGCCCGAATTCTCATACTTTACAGTCAAGAACTAGAGTAAGCATTACATAGTATAACTCGAAGCACATCAAAATCAAAAAAATGTCATAAAGTATATCAAGATATAATATCAATAAATTTTATTTGACTTGCTTATACGATTTCATATACTTGTAAGCAAGAAAGAATTATGAATTCAAATAATTATGTTCAAATGATCCAAAAAGTCCTCTTCATAGGAATTATTAGTGTCATCTCTATAAAGTCATCAAGTCATGATCGTAAGAGTGTACGAATGTGTTAATTTTTGATCTTTATTGTAATTAGATATTAAAATTTTTAATCGATAATTTATCCGATAAATTTTTCGAGTCACTTTAAGATTTCAAAGAATGTAAAGAATAGTCCAAGTGTTCGAGATATAATGAAACTGTTGACAAATTTGAAGAATACAAAATTTGATTCACTCTAATATTCAAAAGCACAAAAATGTAAAGAATAATCTAAGCATTCAAAGTAAAAAGAATTACTGAAAAAACTCAAAAAGTAAAACTATACTCTGAATAAAATTTTTATTAAAATCGACTTGCGAATCAACGTTAAATGATATTTCAAATGCTTTCAATCTTGATTTCATATATGATTGACCTTGATTTGTGATATTATATTATTCAAAAATATTAAAAATAATTTTAAGTGTCAAGCAAAATGATAAGTTTCATTAAATTATTCGGAGCATGAAAAAACTAAAACTATATATAATAATGATAATAATAGTGTGTATATATATATCACAAGACTTAGACAACATATCTATTGAAGGAGCATCCTTTGGGACTTCAGTTGGCGAAGCCAAAATACAATCATCATCGATGAACGAAAAGATAAGTCTAATTGAATTTTGAATGACCTTAGTGCAGGAATCGTAAAGGCCAAGTGAATGGTCACAAATGAAAAAAGTATCGAAATATGTTCCTTTTTGTTATCATCACCAAGTCATCAAAATTCTTAAAATTGCTATGGGCTTCCTTTTAGGGTCTTTCTCCGGGTGCTCCAAATGTAATAATTCTTCTTTAGTACAGATCGATCTTTAGCGACAATAAACTCAATGACAATTCTATCATTCTATTTTTTGAGTTTTGCACTTTTGTCTGCGACTAATTCTTATCCCATGTGTTTTTTTTTAACAAAATGTATTGCAATAATTACATATTTTTCCGTTGAGAAAAGGATAAATTTTTCTAGTTTTTAATTTTGATTTTACTGATATTTAAAAAATGAGAGACTATTTGTATGGGTAAAAATTAGGCATGACTCATAGGTGAATAAGGAATAATACACAATAAGAAAAATAGGTCAAACATGACTCAACATAAATAACGTCAAGTATTGTCTTTAAAGCGTGACCGATGAGGACAATTATATTTACAAAAGGTCCAAAGTTAAGACAGTCAAATTTGTTCTCAAGTCAACAAAACCCATATAACATTAAAAGTATGAGATTAGACATTAAATTATGACCGATCGAAATAAGGTCAATAGTCTAATCGTTGTGGAAGAGCCCAAAATCTCGACCAGTCATTATATAACTGAATTAAACTGTAAATATTGAATTTTATATGAGAGAGTTTGTCATGACCCCGACCTGACGTAACTGGCACCTACACTAACCCTCCAATGGGAGAAGCATTAATACAATCCAACTATCAACATTCACAAGATATAAAAAGTGTAAAGATGCGAAGCAATTTAATTTAAAGAAATAAGGCTGAGTTCCAATAAACTCAGCAAAATCTAGTCAACAACCTAAAACATACGGAAAATACCTAGGAACTAAAAGTCATCGTACCAAAATATTCTACCAACAAATCTTAATGAGGATACAACCTCGAAAGAAACATAACAAATATTGTCTAAGAGTCTAAGCCTTGAAAGAAAGACTCAAGATAGGAAGAGCTCATGGTAGCCCGAAAGAAGTGGCTCAACCTTGAACTCTCGGCAGCTAATGATCTTCTAGGCGAGGTCTCTCTATAATCGGCTGAATATGCCCTGTACTCAACAAAACAGAGCAAGTGTAGTATCAATACACAAAGTCAACATTATACTGATAGGATCACGCGGTTAGCCAGTAAGTGAGTCATGGACGAGTAAACCCAACATAATAAGCACATATATACAGAATAAAATTAACCATTTCCATCTCAATCAGTACTCAACAAAGTCACAATTCATCAATCTCAATATCATGCAATTTCACATAAGGGTCCTCTCATGGGAGCTGCAAACACTTATTATGTGTCGGAATGTGACACCCGATCCAATTGTGTGTCGGTACGTGACATCCGATCCAAATGTGTGTCAAAACATGACACCCAATCCAAACATACAAATCAGCCACAATTACAAGCAATAGTCAACTATCATATCACCAAGAATAGACTCATCATAAGTCTGGCCAGTAAGTGATCACTTCACATAATCCATAACATGCTTCTCTATTCATATACACATATGCATACAATGTAGTAATTTAGCAAGTACATGATTCATATATGGGAAATAAAACCATCACCTACCTCGAATCTGAGCTTCAACAACTCTAAAGTGCAAGAGCTTTCCCTTTCCGGGTTTGTTCCGCTTGTTCTTGGTCTAAAACAGTAAATACATATAAAGGATCAACAAAATGGCCTAATTAATATGAATTATAACACAATTCTGATACTAGGCCAAACCCATGATCCTAACCCCCATTCTAGGGCTACTTCCCACATTAGTTTCAAGCCAAAATCCTCCCTCAAAGATCACCCACCATAGATTATGGGTTATAGGAATCAATTACAAGTTTAAGGAGTAAATTACTTACCTTTGGCACAAATTGGGATGGAAACTAGTAGAAAATCGCCCTAGGTCATTTTTGGTCATTTAAGAATAAAGTGGGAATAAAATGAACCGTTCTGGAGTTTTTCCCGACTTAAATTCCGTCTGTCCCATCATAGCGGGACCATCCCGCTTTGGCGACCACTCTGGCGGGTTGCACGGAAACAGAGAGCTCGAAACTTGAGCTCCAAACTCCCATTTCACAACACACCCTCAATCCATGGCGTCTTAAATCATACCCTTCATTCCAAATTCAATTCTGGGAGTTTTACTCACCCAAATGCGATTCCGTAAAGCCGTAAAGGCTCTGCCCCATTTTGTAGATGGGTTGGGACCGATCTTCTATCCCGATGAACAATGTATTGTCTTGACTATCATCTAACTTAATCATTTTGCCGATTCGATCCCCTACCTATCACAAAGTCACTCTAGACCTCATCTGACTCAGAATTCGTCCAAGTCTGTCCTAGGCTCAAATTTTTCGAAGTTACTACTCAAAGTTTTCTGGTATGAATTCCTTCCCTATTAGCTTATTCGTAACGACGGGGACATTCATTTTTACTAGCAAACTACTCTTACTTTGTGTTTTTAAGTTCTTAAGCTTTGTGATTTCATTCTTCGAAGGATGTCAGTATTATCAAGTTTATCGGGTGACATTGCTTGTAATTTGCATCGAAATTCAGGCTCATCCTATTCACTTAACTCATTATTTAAATTCAATTCTATATTCGTTGTTTCTTTTATCTTGTTCACATTAATTAAGCAAGTTACAGTATACAAATCACATATTTAGTAATCTCAATCTATGTGTCTTTGAGGCACATCTATAAATTCAATTGTTCTGTTATTTAAAGATAAACTTCACATTTATTTACTAGTACATATACTTCCTTCATTTCATATTACTCGTCCACTTTTTTTTACATGCTTCTTAAAAAATTATAAAAAAAAAATAATTTTACTAATTTACCTTTTAACTATTTTTAATACACTTTATTTATATTCCTTATCCATCAATACCAAGATGAACAATGGAGATTTTTTTTTGAAACTTTATAATATTTATATTTTAAAATATAATTAATTTTAAGAATAAAAAAGAAAAATAATTAATATTATAAATTAACAAATAATTTGGGATATATATTTTTAATAATAAGGATAAATAATATGAAAGAGGAAGTATAGTATTGAGAGATTCACCAAACATCAGATCTCTAGATTACTTTTTTCTCAATTAAAATATTGTTAGTGCAAATCTCAAAACAATTGCTGTCAAGAAATTAAACTGCACAGCTCCAATAAACAATATTCTATTTAATGACTATTTATTTCAGTACACACATTCCTGAACCAAATATTAATTCTACAATTATTTTTCGTGTTTCTCAAATGTCCTTATCCTTTCTTTCTTTTTTCATTTCTGGCACTTGATATTTTATTTCAACAAAATGATGAAAGGGGTAGAAGAATTTAGTCTCAATTTGGATAATAATTTATTTTAATTTAATTCACATAGTTAAAAGTTACATAAATTAGGTACTAGTATTTTTTATGATTATTAAAACAAATGTTTGAAAAAATACAGTTGAAGAAAAAGTTGATTGACTTAACTAAAATAGGGATGTGGCAATGAAGCACAATGCAAATTTTAATTATTTTCTCTTTCCTTGGATAATAAATATTTTTCCTTTTTGTAGTTAACATTTTATATCTTTAGGTTGGGCTTTTGTTGAACTATATACTCATCCCTCTGTTCATTTTTATTTGTTCAGTATTTTAAAAATAATTTTTTATTTTTATTTATCACTTTTCACATATTGAGAAAAAGACATTTAAGTTTTTTCTATGTTTTATCCTTAGCATTAATCAGTTATTTATCAGATCATTTTTCAAGATTTAATACCAAATATTAATATAATTAATAATATTACTATGATAAAGTAATTATGTGAATTATTATTTTTTATTTTTCTTATTAAGCATGTTAAATTTAAACGTGACAAATAAAAATAAATGGAGTAAAATTTAGGTATGACAATTTTCATAGTACATTTCTGACACTGAAAGTGATTAAGGAGCTAAATACAGATCAATGTTAAACAATCAGCTTTATCCATCAACTATTATTGAAGTATAAAAGAAGAAAATAGTAATGATTGTGTTCGAATATGTTAGTTGCCTTTAGGTTTCTTAGCGTAGTTTAATTAGTATCTGCTTGTTACTTTCTTGAAAAAATATATTTAATAATCACTAACTTTTCCAAAAAAAAAAAAAAAAAAGAGTATGACCAAAAAAATTAATTAACATGTTCTAATTAAATAAGTAAACTTAAAATTTCTAGAACATTAGGCGAAAAAAGTAAATAAAATCACATTATAAGATATATTTTTTTAAAAAAGATTATTTTAATCATTCTGTGAAGTTTTTGTAGTCTTTCAACTACAATATATTCTTATAAAAAAATATAGTTTTAAATTTCACATCAGATTATTTTTTTTTTTTTTTAAAAAAAGAAGAGGTGCTTTTTTGACCTGCAGCCACTAAAGACCAGCAGCAGAAAAAAGTTCAGTAGCTGGGTAATATTTTTTTTTTTGGGTGTAATATCTTCTTCACTATATATGCATTTATTAATTGTGTAACTAAAATTTATTTACTCCATCTCTAATCTCACTGAATATTTACTTAATTTTATTAATACATTTAAAATTATGCTTTATTATATTTAATGGGAGAAAATATTTACGCTATATTGTCCATATTTTGAGTTTGTTATTCGACGTAGCTTATATTTATGTATAAATACATTTTATAACGTATAATATTTTTTTTTCAAAATATAATATTATTTAATATTCTCAATTTTAAATTTTATTTTTTTGTTTTTGCCATTTATTTATATTTTTATTAAAAAGATAAAAATAAAAAATAATATTAAAATTATGTCTAATTTTTTTAAATAAATGTATATCGCGACACAAATTGAGTTAATTTGGAATAGAGGGAGTATTTTATATGGCAATCCCTTATTCTAGCAGGACTGTATTTAAAAGGGGAAAATAAAGATATTTATTTGTTCTGGTGGAAATGTGGGACTATAGTTTTGAAACTTTAATATATGTTGGATCTTCAATCCCACAAAAGAAGTGCAATAAAGCTACTAGCATTAGTTTACTACTCACTGTGCATTTTTTGCCCTTTTTTTCTCTCAACTTACAAACTCCATTTTTGACCGCCATAAATGGTGGGCTTAACTCCAAATCATTAGTGCTTCTACTTTCTTGGGCACAAAATCTAGGGTTCTTCAATTAGCATTTGCCCACTTTACTATAATCTAACAAGCCCATTTCCCTTATATCTTACTTTAATTTGCTCTAATTCAGATTCTTGTTTTTTTTTTCTTTTAAAGAACCATATAGTTTGCTCTGATGGTTTCTGGTTTGCAGCCCCAATTGTTTCTTTTGCTTAGTAAACTGCTGTAAAGTTGATATTTTTAAGCTTAATCTTGCTCCATTTGATTGTTTTTCTTGTAAAGTTTACATTTTTTAATCTTATTGCATGTGGGGGGGATTTTGAATGAGGAAAAAATCTGTCCAGTGTGATGAGAAATGAAGGTTAAGATTGTAGAAGGATGGGTTGTGTTTTTGGGAAAGAGATTTCATCATCTGAGACGCCTAGTGGGGATGTTGTAGTTGGAAGGAGGAGAGAAAATGGGGAAGATAATAGAGATTTGGCAGCACCATCTGGGAGGAGAGAGAAAGTTGGAAGTGTAAATAAGGTGGATGGAGGGGGTGAAGGAGGCAGTGATGTTGGTGAAGTTCAAAATGGTAGAGATCAGAAGAAGGATGACAATGCACGGCCTAGGGGTGAGAGGAGAAGGTCTAAACCTAATCCAAGGCTGAGCAATCCACCTAAGAATGTGCACGGCGAGCAAGTAGCGGCTGGATGGCCATCCTGGCTTTCTGAGGTAGCTGGAGAGGCTATCAATGGCTGGATTCCACGAAGGGCGGATGCATTTGAGAAGCTGGCTAAGGCAAGCAAACTGTTGTTAGTTACTAGTTTTTGTTTTGTAGATTGATTAATATATCTTATTCATTGTCATTTCAATGTTGTATCGTTTTATTTAGATTGGGCAAGGTACTTATAGCAATGTGTATAAAGCTAGAGATAATCTCACGGGGAACATTGTTGCATTAAAGAAGGTTAGATTTGATAATTTAGAGCCAGAGAGTGTGAGGTTTATGGCAAGAGAGATCTTGATTGTGCGCCGCTTGGATCATCCAAATGTTATGACATTGCAAGGATTGGTTACGTCAAGGATGTCTTGTAGTTTGTACCTCGTGTTTGATTATATGGATCATGATTTAGCTGGACTAGCTGCAAGCCCTGGAATCAAGTTCACAGAGGCTCAGGTTGGGGGTTATATAGTTGCTTTTTGAATTATAGCTGCAAATGTTTGGCTTCCGAGTTGTTTACAAATTGATCATTATTTGTAGGTTAAATGTTACATGCATCAACTATTATCAGGGCTTGAACACTGTCATAACCGTCATGTGTTGCATCGTGATATAAAAGGATCAAATCTTCTAATTGACAATGGGGGAGTTCTCAAGATTGCAGATTTTGGTTTGGCTTCCATCTTCGATCCCAATAAAAAGCAGCCCATGACTAGTCGCGTGGTAACTTTATGGTACAGACCCCCAGAGCTGCTTCTTGGGGCCACAGACTATGGTGTTGGTGTGGACCTCTGGAGTGCTGGTTGTATTTTAGCGGAGCTATTAGCTGGGAAGCCCATTATGCCTGGTCGTACAGAGGTATGGTATTGAAATTTGTTGGTCAAACAATCTGACAGGGACAGGTCTTGCGCGATATAAGAGATGATTTCTGTTTTCCCCTTGCTTGTTGGCTGCATCAAATTATTTGTTTGCTTGTGCATCTGTTAGTTAAAAAGAAGCTTATTCCCTTCAAATATGATACAAGGAAATTAAATAAACTTATAGTCCATATAAATCTCATGAGACATCTCGATATTTCAATCTTTTGCGTTTGGCTAATTTCTGTCTACTTGAAATCCCCCTTAATATGAAAGATTTTTTTTATGCTGCTGCATGGCACACCCCTTGAAAGATGTAGCTTTATTTGATTGAATCAAGATTTAGTGAACTGCTAAAAAACTTTCTTTAGCATGATAAGAGATGGATGTGAAGGGATGAAAGATTTTGGTTTTAGATTAATTGTATATGCTGTTTCCAGTAGGTTCTCTCCTCAGAAACTCAAGCAGTCAGAGCAGACAGCTTTGCATGAAATAATGAACATTGTGCTTGTCGTCGAGTCAGACTGAGACATGGTGGCATACTCTTGATCTAGGATAGAGAATAGCCTCTTAGGCTTAAACTTTTATGGGGCTTTATCTGGAAGGAGTAGCAGGACTACAAACCAGAGGACTAAAAGCCTTGAAAAAAATATCCTGATATGCAAATCCTGGTCCTGATATGGTGTTGCTCCAGCTTTAGCTTAAATTCCTATGTTTGTGCCTTGATATGTAAATCCTCCTTCCTGCCTGACTGGGAGTGGTGGGAGGACTATGAACCAAAAATTAACCCAAAGCATATGATTTCTTTATCTATCAATATTTTTGTAACTTTGAACTCGTTCTCCTCTTATGAACTGGATTTTCGCTGTGAGCTCCATGACTTGAGGATTTACGCTCCAATAATACTCAGGTTGAGCAGCTCCACAAGATCTTCAAGCTATGTGGATCTCCATCAGAAGAGTATTGGAAAAAGTCCAGGCTTCCACATGCAACTATGTTCAAACCTCAGCAGTCATACAGAAGATGTATAGCTGAAACCTATAAAGATTTCCCGCCTTCATCATTGCCATTGATTGAGACCCTTCTGTCCATTGATCCAGCTGAGCGTCAGACAGCTACAGCTGCATTACATAGCGCAGTAAGATTTTCATATCTATTTTATTACTTTAACGATCTTACTTCTGAGGCAACTCACTTGATTAATTGTTTAAGTGACGAAGTCTCTGTTTGTTTTATTGTCTCCTGTTTTTGCTTTCATGTGAACTTGTTCCTCAATCTCTTCATCTGTATAAAAAAATTCTTCTGCATTTATTAATGAGTTAATAGCTATTTTGGTTCCTTAGTTATTGGTACATTCTAATATTAGTCCTTGTGATATCTGCCTAAGTATTTTTAACCTTCAATTAACTTGAAATGTGCACTTTTGATCCCTTTATTTGTGAATAGTCACAATTTTCATAAGTATTAACTGGTCTATGTTTTAATTACTTATGTGTTATATTAAACTTGTATTGTTACTTCATATTTAAGGGTAATGTACTTTTAAAAATAATCTGAATATAATATACTACATAGTGGGACCAAACGCACACATTTTAATTAAATTAAAGGTTAAATGTTTTGAGTCATTTATCACAAGGATCAAAATCAGTTAACTGAAGGACCAAAAGTGGTATTATCCCTTTATTAGTTGTAGCACACATTCTGTTTTTCCTTTTAAGAGAATTATGTGGAGAAATCCGATGATTTGGTTTCAATTATTGCATCACATGGCTGTAAAGAAATGAGTTTCTGTATATTTATATCACCAGTAAGAAAGAGAAAGAACTTGGTTTGCCTGATATTTACAAATCAATTTATTTCTTTTACATCAATCCCTCGTGTAGTGCTAGAGAACTTACATGGATTTCCAAAGCATATACTGGTTAGTCCTTAATTGATTGTCACATGCCATCGAAACAATTGACCCATGTCTTTGTTAGACAAGAACAAGGATTTGATGGCAGTGTATTACTCTTTTCTGAAATTAATCATGAAATATTTTGAAGGATTGTCACCATATGTTCCGTTTATTACTGTGCAGTTCTTTACTACCAAACCTTATGCTTGTGAACCTTCCATCCTTCCCAAATATCCACCCAGCAAAGAAATGGATGCTAAACGGCGAGATGAAGATGCTCGAAGGTCTGGTTATCTGGATTCCTTTTTTTAATTCTATTGCCTCACTTCATATTCATGTTTTCATATTGAAGTTTATGATTATTTTCGTAGCTTACCAAAAGCAAGTCTATGATTCTTTTGTTGGTAACATACACCATTCTTGTTGAGATCCCTATATACTTCATCAGTATTTGTTCAAAATTATTTTGTTTCATATATAAATTCCCTTTTATAGTCAGGACCTGCTAAAGAACCAGTTTTTAATAAAAGCTTCAATCAGTCTTCTGAATTATGGCATATTATATTGATATTAAGTAGGAGATCTTCATTTTCTTCTATCTGAATTCATGTTGATATGCAGTTTGCCATTTTTCTCCTAAAATTTTTCCTGAAATATTTGCTAAAATAGACAAAGAGCTGCTGGCAAATCCCATGCTGATGGTGCTAGGAGAAATCGTCACCGTGATCGAGCAGTGAGGGCAATCCCCGCTCCAGAAGCCAATGCGGAACTGCAAGTTAATATTGATGTAAGTCATTTAAGAAGCTTATTACCTCTAATATTTTAACATCCAATGCTTGTAAAATTGCATATGCATAATGTGAACCTGTTGGAGCATTTCCCACATGAAACTAATAAAACAGAGATAATAAAATACAAAGATGGTCATACAGTAAAACCTCGATAAAATAATAATCTCGCTAAATGAATATTTTTCTCCGGTTCCGACTTGGGCCTGTTATATTAAAGTAATATTCTCGCTAAATGCATTAGATAATAATTAAAGATAAAGTATTAAAGGCCCAGAAAAAATATAAGGTAATAATTACTAGAATACATCTAGCTTTTTCCTTTTATCGTTAACATAAAATCTCTTCATATTCTATATACATGAATACAATTAGAAACATTAAACTTCACTAAATTTGTTTAGCTTTATTAGATTTAAATAATAAATATGCAAAGACTACACTTTTTAGTTTCCTAGATTTAAACTTTTGAAATTCTTAATTCAAATATTTTTTTTCTTTCTTATGGCACATACTGCAAAATACTCTCTAAAATAATAAATATTTATTTATCGATAAATAAATATTTTATGCATTTATCGATAAACTAATAATCTTGATAAATGAATTATTTTTTTTGGTCCCAAGCATATGCATTTATAGAGGTTTTACTGTTGAGATTCTGAGGTCTACATTTCTCCAATTTATATTGTCTCTTTGCGTTGGGCTAATTACATGCCAAAATACAAACAGTTCAAGATATTGCTTTTGAATTATTTGCAGCTGGAGTAGGTGTTTGTCTGCTGGTGTCATGATTGTCAAAACTACCCCTTGCTTTTCCTAGTAGATTCACATTTATACACTATATTCCTCTAATTCCATTTTAGTTAGCTAATCAATACATATTTTCACGTTGCAACTTCTGGAACTAGTACTCCCTGCATTATGATAACGTTTGGTGGTACACGAGTTTTAAAATGTTAATTTGACTTGGGTGTTTTATATGTAATGATAGAAGTAGTAATTGAAAAGTTAGTTTGAAAAACATCACGTTGAAGTTTGAATTTGATTATTTGTGAGTTGTAATAAATAGTATTATTGGTGGTCTGGTTTCTAACTTATTTTGAGCGTTAGGAAATAGATAACGTCACAGAAATTAGAAAGCAGGAAGTAGAGTACATCAGACTGACTGTATAGTTCTTTTTCTTGTTCATCCACCAATTCATTATGAAAATGAACAATCCCCTATTTCATTTCTTTAGTACATTCTGGCAAGGTTGTTTATCTGACTATTGTTTAAACAGAGACGGCGTCTAATTACACAAGCAAATGCAAAGAGCAAGAGTGAAAAGTTTCCTCCGCCACACCAGGATGGAACTTTAGGTTATACATTGGGTTCTTCACATCACATTGATCCAGCGTATGAACCCTCAAATGTCCCATTCACCTCGATGAACTTCTCATATTCCAAAGAACCAATCCAAACATGGTCAGGCCCATTGGTGGAACCTGCCACGGTTGGCGCTCCAAGAAGAAAGACAAAGCCATCAAAGAAGGATTCAAACAAGAAAGGAAAAGAAAGCATGTAAAGTCGAATGAATGATGTGATTCAACAATTGGTATACTTGAAGGGAGCTGCAAAACTTGCAGATTATTTGTCCTATACGGTAAGAAACTTCTCAACAGTATAGAGAGGTAAAATGTATTTTTTTTTATCCTAGTATCATCTTTTTTTGTATTCTTTGGATAATGAGAATCATTTCAGTATTTTGTACATGTAAAA
Organism: Solanum dulcamara; assembly: GCF_947179165.1. Lineage (NCBI taxonomy): Eukaryota > Viridiplantae > Streptophyta > Magnoliopsida > Solanales > Solanaceae > Solanum > Solanum dulcamara. Next base: position 31,225,971 of record NC_077240.1, on the reverse strand, counting down.
TTTTGCTTCCTTCTTATTAGCAGACTCTGTTTAGATCAATGAAAAATCCTAATAAACAATCTACAGAAGTACGTTGTTTCCTTTTACTTTTGCATGTTGTGCCTACATAGTACTTCCCCTGTCTCACTCTTTCTTTTTAGTCTGTATGTCATCTTATTATAATAAACAATTTCACATTAATATTTTTCTTTATTCTTAATAATATGATTTACAGATACAAATATTAAGAATTGTTTTAGATCATAAGTTTCAAAAAAAAAAATCACGCAGGGAGTAGATGCTCATTTGGGTTTTGAAAGGTTTCCTGATTATTTGGGTCTGAACTCTGAAGTTAGGTATAAATATTTAATATTCAGGTATAAATGTTTGAAATTTGGCTTGAATAAGCATATGTGAGTTTGCTTGCATTAAGTAATACTATGTCAAACTTCAGATATATTTTTGAACTTTAGATGTGATTTTTTTTTCTCGAGGCAGTTAAACTTATTATTTATATTTTAAAAAAGGGTTTTATAAACTTGGACTACACCTTAAAAAGAGGTCCCAAAATTTGATTATTTGTGCACTTCCCCATATTGAGGCAATACTTTTCTCGGTTTTTTGTTTTTTTTTTTTAAAAAAAAAATTCCTGTCCGATAACTTTGCCTCCAATTTCCTGATGTCGGTTATTAAATTTTTATTCGTTCATTTTAGACTTTGTATATTTTAAAAATAATAATATATATACTACTTTAATATATATTCTAAATTTTTGAGAAAGGATGTGAAAAAATAATTAATATTAAAAATAAAATATTAAAAAGAGAGTTATTTTTTTTTTAAAAAAAATTAATATATCTTTGAACTTTAAAAAATTTATTCATTTTTGACATTGTCAAAAAATTTACTATTTATTTTGGATCAAAGAGAATACTTTGTTTTCATCTTTATTCTTGAATAAATAAATAAATATGGGCAGAGATCATTATGGTGAAAAATAATAATATTAAATTGAGATTAAAGAATTAAGTAAAAATTATTTACTCAATTATTTTTTTCAAGTGCGTTAAAAAATGGTGACCAAGTGAACATGACAAGAAAAACCTTTGCGGATCTATATACTGTTAAAAAAATTATTATTCTTTTGCTGAAAAATCCTCAATCGTTATTTCGACATATAATCTTATTAAATTAATAAACTAATAATAATATTTTTATATAAAAAAACATAGAAAATTTATTTAAGTGTGAATCTGTTTTTTTACTATGTATTTTTTTAGTAGGTTAATTCAAGAATAAAATTTAGATATTTTATAATATAAATTTCTGACGATGCAAAAAAAAAGTTTCATGTTTGTGAGAGTTATAGTGGCAGTTAGGATATACATGAATCGGGTTGGTTCGGATTTTTTATAAATCAAATCAAATAATTTGTGTCGGATTATTAAATCTATAAATCAAACCAAATCAATAAAAGTCGGATTTTTCGATATCAATTTTTTTCGGTTTTTTTTGGGTTTTTCGGGGTTTTGGGGTTTTGGGGTTTTTTCGAGTTTTTTGGGATTTTCATAGTATCTAATAAAAAGCACAGAGCAGTGCTTTTTAAAAAGAGTTCTAGTACAAAATATCAACATATAAGATGGACGCATAACACTGTTTGAAGTTTTAACTTTATAATATAACTTTATAAGATGGGTTTTTTTGTATATTATTTAGATGGGCTTCTCAAGTCCAAATATAAATGTAAGAAAGAAAACAAAAATTATGAAAAAATTTTAAAAAATATTTATAAATTATATTTTAATAAATATTTTTATGTATAACATAATTTAAAAGTAGTATATCTATAATCGGGTCGGTTTGGGTTCGGTTTGACTTTTTTTTAGTTAAAACTAAACCAATCCTATAATGGTCGAGTTTTTTTTTCCAAACACCAAACCACTAGTCGGTTTTTTTTCTAGTTTGATTCAGTTTATCGGTTTGGTATGATTTATCGATTTGCTTTGTATGACAGTGGTTATGTTTATATTTTATAAAAGAAATTATTGGGTGATGAGTGATGATATAATAGCGTAGGTGTACATGCATTAAAGCAATACACTTGGAAGAAACATGGATACCCACCGCTTCCTTTCTTTCTGTGATATAGCTTATCCGCGGCGAAGTCAAAATTTTTAATAAAGAGATTCAAAATTTAAAAATGTGTATCTAGCGTGGGAGATGGGTGTTTCGACATTTATATATTTGTTAGGGTTGTATATGGATAGGGTTGGTTTAGATTTTTTACAAACTAAACTAAATTATTTGTGTCGGGTTATTAAATCTATAAACCAAATCAAACCAATAAAAGTCGGATTTTTCGATATCAATTTTTTTTGGTTTTTTCGGGTTTCTCGGGTTTTTTCGAGTTTCTCGAGTTTTTCATATTATCTAATAAAAAGCACAGAGCAGTGCTTCTTAAAAAGAGTTCTAGTATAAAATATCAACATATAAGATGGAGGCAGAACACTTGTTTGAAGTTTTAACTTTATAATATAACTTTATAAGATGGGCTTTTTTGTATATTATTTAGATGGGCTTCTCAAGTCTAAATCTAAATGTAAGAAAAAAAACAAAAATTATGAAAAAATTTTTAAAAATATTTATAAATTATATTTTAATAAATATTTTTATGTATAGCATAATTTAAATATTTTTATGTATAACATAATTTAAATATTTTTATGTATAACATAATTTAAAAGTAGTATATCTATAATCGGGTCGGTTTGGGTTCGATTTGACTTTTTTTAGTTAAAACCAAACCAACCCTATAATGGTCGGGTTTTTTTCCAAACACCAAACCAAGTCAAACCAAACCACTAGTTGGATTTTTTTTCCGGTTTGGTTCGATTTGTCGGTTTGGTGCGGTTTATCGGTTTGCCCTGTACAACCCTAATATTTGGTATTATAATTGCCTCATTTCATCTATTTTTTTTTTGTGTTTTGTTTTCAAAATTAAGTAAGAAAGTAATATAATAATGCTCCCTCTAATTCTTTTTACTTGTCATCATTTTAACATGTATATGTCATAGTTTTCATTATTTTTCTTATCATAGTATTGATATGAAAAAATGCGTATTTTTTATATAATTTTTGAATAGTTAAATTTTTTTTAAAATATTAAATTAATCTAAATTTAATTTAGCTTTAAAAATTAGATAAATTGATTTTCAAAAAGTATAATAATCGGCAGAAAGAGATGAATCGAATACTGAAATTTACCCAAAAATCCCGACTTTTTCGTGAAACGGGGGGAGAGTATGTATTATAGCGTATTGAAGGAAACGTTGGATCCGAAGTTGGAATAGCGTTAATATTATTTATTATTCGTATCACTAAACTAAGTTCATCATATTATATGCATTTTTTGTGATTTATGTTGAAGTTGGAATAACGTTTACTCCCTTTAGTTTATGATTTCATTTAGCTTCAAGTATGTACAAGTGATCTACTTCCATCAAATTTGTTCTTATTCATGCTCAACGTTTCTTTTTCTTTTAGGCTAAAAGGGGGAGATTTTCAAGAAAAAGAGAGAAGTATTTATTTATTTTTACAAGGAATAAAATCTAATGGAGATTTTTCTTTCAAACTCGGTTCAAATGGTTCAGCAATAATTTCCAAAAGAATTTAACTAGTTGCTCAATTTATTTTAGTTCAGAAGTCTAGAAAATGGATTATAGGAAGGGCTAGTTTTAAATATATACAATAAAATAATTAGTTAATAATAAATATAGTCATGTTTTACTTACATAAAAAATAGCAAAAAATTTAAAAATATATACATTGACTATATAATATAGCTTACTAAAAGTCATAGAAAGTATACACTGACTATATAATATAGCTTACTAAAAGTCATAGAAATTATACGTTGGATGTACAATACAACTTATTTATACATTAGTTATACACTGATTATACATTATGATACACTCAAAAAATTGAATATAACTTCACTATACATGAAGTATACATTGACTATTCAATCTCGATCAACATAAAATCACCTTTACACAGTTCCAAAAATTTAAATATGAATTCTTTCGATATTTTGAGTCTTTTGATATATAACTTACTCGAAATAATTCACGTTTTTGGTATATCATTTATTTATATTTTAAAAAAAAAGACTAGAAAGAAGAATGAAAAAGATGAAGAAGGAGGAGGAGGAGGACAAAGCTGAAAAAGTAGAAGACAACGCGAAGAAGAAGGATGAAAAACAAACTAATCATTTTTTTGATAATTATGTTTACCGAATATAGGAATGACAATGGGACGATGCGGAATGACAAACTCGCATAAACCCACAAAGACTTTGTCCCATCCTTGCTTGCCCCGCCTAACATAATTTTTTATTTTTCCTTGCCTCATCTGTTTTTCTCCAAAAATATTTTGTACCCATCCCGCCCCACCCTCGCAAAGAGCACACACTATCCCGCAAATACTATAATTTGCCTCTTCTCACGATCACTTTGCCTCATTGCCATCCCTAATCGAATGACCTTTTGGAGTAATTTGCCCTTATAAAAATGGATCCAAGTGATTAGGTCCATTCCAGATTTCTAAACAAGGCCCAAACTTTATAAAAATCAGGTATGTGCCGAATAATTATAGTCCAAATATTTTGCTACTCATTTCCCCTTCTTTTAACATTTGTTTCCAAGATTCTTTAGCAGTCCTCTGAAAACACAAGGTAGATACATATATATACTACATACAAGATATATTTATACTTTATTTATTGTTATATCCACAATACTTCATCTATATTTAAATTTTTAACTTTTTGGTTTCCACTTTTTGAGATAGTATTATATAAGATATAATATGATATATAGCACCACCAGAATATAATCTGTGTATTCAATTAATTCTCACACTCAACATTAATAAATGCCATATTCTTTTAAATTTCTTTTCAACAAAATGTAAGAAAATAATTAGAAATGTTTTTCATAGAAAACATTTTTCATGGACAATCAACATGAAATAACACTATATATAAATACCAACACACTCATGGAGGCAAATAAATATTATGCTTCAAGAACTAGAAGTGGACTGCAAATTTTTGGACACATATATTATTGCAATCTAAATTGTAAGATACAATGAATACTTGTGAATTATGTGAAACATGGAATTGAGGTCTTTGTTTTATGTTGGTCAGGTCACAAATTCAAAGTATTATGTGTGATTATGAGTGGCTTGAGTCTGATGAGAGCTTACGGACGAATAATTATGTGTGTAATTAAATTGGGTACCATGTCGGTACGGTACATGAAATTCTAAGGTCTCTTGTAGGTCATGATTAGACGTGTAAAATTAAGATCATTCAGCAATTGTGTACAAATGAGAGTGAGACTTGTAATTTGAGAGATGATTAGTGATTCTCGCAGCCATAGAGATTATATAACTACAAGGTTAGAATGGATATGATTTCTACGATTTTATTTACTTGTTTGCACATTGAACAAGTGATTGTTTGCATATTGAACGAGTGATTTGATGTCTTAATAATTGACGGTTGATGCTCAGGGCTTCATGATTTGATATGCTAGCTAAGGTCTAATTAATGTTGAAAAGGGGTATATACTCAAAACTCTCATGAATGATTCACTTATAAAGATTAAGTGTGGATGAAAATTGTATACTTGATAGTTTGTAATGTTGGATTGTGAAGGGTCAATGGGTAATGATGAGTTGTGTCCATGTCTGATTTCATAATGTTTGTTGATGACTTGTAATCAATTTGATGAAGTGTGAGTTATGTGAAATTTTCTATCTATTTGCCTTATAACTATGATTGAATATCTATTATTAATTTTAGTCTGGCTATGATGCTTATCAGTACATAGAGTTTGTACTGATGTTATTTTTGTATTTTTTTGAGTGCAGACTACAGTTCAAAGGTGTCTATCAGACACCGAGTTTAATTGAGTTAATTCCAGATCTAAGGGCGAGCTACTTTCCTCTGAGTTGCCACAAATTCTCTTATTTTCTAATGTCTTTCTTTCCAGGCATTGAGACTCTTTATTATTTACTTATTGCTACTTTTAAGACTTTTTAGTTAGATGTTTTAGCACGATAACTTTCAAATTCTGAGATTGTAATAGTTTAGACTTTCGCTATCTTAATTCTTTATTTGAGAGTTAGACTTTATTATGATTTGCTTCCAAAATTTGGTTAGAATTGATAGATGATTGCATGAGTTAGAATGTTACATGGTGGTTCACCCATAAAAGGGTTGGTGTGGGTGCCAGTCAGAACGATTTGGATCGTGTCACCCTAGTTTAATTTGATAATGGGGTCTTTCCATAGATGCATATCTTAAGTCGTAGTTTATACTTTTTGTCCTGATACTAATTGAACCTGTATATGCAAGTAGAGCCTAATGATCATCTTTCACCCTAATTTTTGATTCATACATGCTGTGGACCTCTGTTCACATTGTTGCAGAAAACTCCAGCAGAATTTCTTTCAGTTTTAGTGATGCACTTGATGAGCTCCTTGAATTAAGCCTAAACTTTTGTGGCCCATTCGTCCGAAATTGGGGACATCAACATTCTTTTCACTCTCCAAGTAACTCGACGTTTCCTTAAAGCAATTTTAAAGATATTTGCTTGCATGTTTTTTTGTACAAGATAATTTGTAAGGTGTATTTGAATATCAAAGAATATTTTGTCACAATTCTTTGATAAGGAATTCTAATATTATTTGCCTTTTACGGTACATCTAAATAATAGAAGATGAATTTGAAACAGTTAAGTCGAGATCCCATCCTAAATCCACTTGCATACTGCATCTACTGAAACAGAAAAATTAAATCTAATTTGTTTTTTTTCCCCCATAAAGGCATAAAGCTTATCCACAATTTCTTAAGGTTAATGGGGTTTTTCACATGGTCGCTATTCAAAACCCAAACAGTCAGCAAATCCACTGAATATTTTGTTTTGTTTGAATAATTATAAGGAAGCTGGCATGGATGTGAGTCAGCAGAGCCACTGGATCATGAAAACGTGTCCCGACATATTGTTTATGGTTTTTGAATAATTGAGATTTAAACAGTTGGTCAGCAGATGAAACAAATCGAAAAGTGAGAAAATAAAATAAATGGTCGTCAATTTGGTAACCTCTTTTTGACATGTCAGCAGTACACCTTTCATCTTTTCTTATCCACAAAAACATATCCATCTTTTTAGGTGGTTCAAATTTCATATACCTATTCTAAAATTATTACTCCCTTTATTTCATTTTATACGTAACCTTATTTTAATCTAAAATAATTTTAAATTACTTATGTGATTCGAAGAATTTTAAAATAAAATTAAATTATTTTTAATTATAAAAAAGAAACATATACATAAAATGAGACGGAAAAAATAATATATAATCCTCCTTTATTATATTCTATTCGTTTCATTTTAATTATCATGTTACATTTTTTAAAAGTTAATTTGATTAATTTTTAAAATTAAATTATCTTATTTTAATTTAATATTATAAAATAAAAAATTAAATATATATTAAAATATTAGTCAAAATAAACGGATAGTGTATGGTGTATTAATTATGCAAGTTGCTACTAATTTGAGAATATTCAGGCAAGAAAAAGGAAATTAAAAATTCAAATTATGCGGCTGAATTTTCTTTAACTGTAGAGACGACACGTGTCTCATTCATCTTGTGCTATTTCTATAGGTTTCCTATTTCTTAAATTATTATAAAAACTAGACCCAAATCCGATTGAATCTGCATTCCTCTTTGTACAATTTCTTCAATTTTTTAGCTGTAAATCCTTCACTTTACCAAATTACTTGACATCCCCACTTTGCTGATTGTCAAGAATTGTTTGTCTGACAAAAGGCCCAATTTTTCTAATCATATCATAAATTTGAGGAAAAATTATGGAGGTTTTAGTGATGGGAAGTTCTCAGGTGAATTTGGGTAGGAATGATTTGGGAAATAGAGAAGTTGGGAATTGTAGTTTTACCAAGAATCTCAATTTAAACATCTCTTCTTCTTTCAAAATTTCAAAATTATGTATAAAATTGCATACAAAATCATTCAATAGGTTTAGTCTGAAAGCATCTGCTTCTTCACAAGCTGAACCACTCATAGCAAATAATAACAGAAAACCCAAGCCGGTAAGCTACCAGATCTTCTTGTTTTTATTATTTCGTTTTGAGATTCGCAGAGAATATGCTGTTTGTCATGTTGTTTTTTGATTTAAATTTTGGGGCTATGTATCTATAAATTGATTTTTTTGGGATAATATGGATATTTTATTGGTGAGCGAGGCGCGATCGAAAACCGTCTTTGGATCACACTAGTTATGTTGTTGTTGTAATATTGATTTGTTATTGTATTTTGTGGTGTTTTTGTCATTTTAATCGAACAACTTGAGCTTTCATTGTTTCCTGAAGTCAATAAGTATGTTTTTTTTTTGAGGGGGGGTGGGGGTAGAAATTCTCCAAGTCTTTGGTTTATGAATTTGTGAATACAAACGTTTAATGATTCTAGTAAACTTTTAGCTTTAATCTAGAGCATTGAGATGTCTTATTATATTACCATGACGAGTGCTTGTTTGTCTCTTAGGACCTTAACTAAAGATTGTTGATGATAACAAATGTCCTGAATAGTTCAATAATTAGGAACATCCATGAGAAGTTGGATTTGCTAGAATTGGTTATGTTAATTGTGATTTGATTATCATATTACTAGATTATGTTTGAATTATTTTAATTTCGAAAATTTCATGAAGCACTTAAAGGGAGAGTGGGCTTCATTTCTCACTTTTTGCTTCAAGCCCCATCAACCCTCTCACGTTTTTTGCTTATTAAAACATTCTTCTGTTGCTATATTGACATGTCTTGCTCTCTTGGAAATGCTCTTGCAGACTGGTGACGTGAAACTATTTGTTGGGTTGCCACTTGACGCTGTTTCAAGTACTAATACGATAAACCATGCTAGAGCAATTGCAGCTGGATTAAAAGCCTTGAAGTTACTAGGTGTAGATGGCATAGAACTCCCAGTCTGGTGGGGAGTTGTTGAGAAGGAAACCAGGGGAAAGTATGACTGGACAGGCTACCTTGCACTTGCTGAAATGATCCAAAAGTTGGGACTTAAGCTTCATGTGTCACTCTGCTTCCATGCATCAGAGGAAGCGAAAATTCCACTCCCAGAATGGGTTTCTCGGATTGGTGAATCTGATCCTAGTATCTTCTTTAAAGATCAATCAGGACAACACTATAAAGATTCTCTTTCGTTCGCTGTTACTGATGTTCCTGTCCTTGATGGAAAGACTCCAGTTCAAGTATACAAAGAGTTTTGTGAGAGCTTCAAGGCTGCATTTTCCCCGTTCATGGACTCCACATTCACGGTATGAATTATTCAGCTTAACTTGCAAGCTTTTGGGCATTATGGTTGCATAGGATTTTTAACTTATATGCACTGTTCTAAAGAATGTTTACATTATTAGTACATTTTAACATGTAGTAAGTTACATGTTTCATTTTCTGTGTTAACTAATCTAATGATAGTTATCTTTCAATATATAGAAGTTAAACTCATTAGTACATTATGTCATCTTTCAGGGCATTTCCGTTGGTCTAGGACCAGAAGGCGAGCTTCGCTATCCTTCTCATCACAGTCCATCCAAAATGAACAATGATCAAGGAGCTGGTGAGTTCCAGTGTTATGATAAATACATGCTGAGTTCTCTTAAACAGTATGCTGAAAGCAATGGGAATCCTCTGTGGGGATTGGGTGGTCCACACAATGCCCCTGGTTATGATCAACCACCCATGACAAGCACCTTCTTCAAGGAGAATAATGGATCTTGGGAGACGACTTATGGTGACTTTTTCCTTTCTTGGTACTCGGAGCAACTTATTTCACATGGAAGCCGACTTCTTTCTCTTGCCTCTGAAACATTCAACGACGTTCCAATCTCCATTTGTGGCAAAGTTCCCCTTGTGCACTCTTGGTATAGAACCCGATCCCATCCTAGCGAGTTAACAGCTGGTTTCTATAACACAGCCAACAGAGACGGTTATGTTGAAATTGTTGAGATGTTTGCAAAGCATTCGTGCCAAATTATATTGCCCGGGATGGATCTCTCGGACGATCATCAGCCAAACGAATCTCTCTCGAGCCCAGAGTTGTTGGTTGCTCAAATTACATCGTCTTGCAGAAAGCACGGAGTGGAAATCTTAGGGCAAAACTCAATGGTTGTAAATGCATCGAATGGTTTTGAACAGATAAAGAAGAAATTGTCCGGTGAAAAAGAAATGATGAGCTTGTTCACATATCAAAGAATGGGTGCTGATTTCTTTTCTCCTGAACATTTCCCTGCATTCACTCAATTTGTCCGAAACCTCAATCAACCAGAGCTGGATTCAGATGATCAACCAACCAAACAAGAAGAACGCTTTGCGAGTTATCATCCCCAGATGCAAGCAGCTTAGATTCATATTCTATGTACATATTGGAAATTGTAACGCTAGAGATTAGTAGGTGTAGTAGCTTAAGCTGAAAGTTGCAAATCATTCGGTTTGTCTGTTATATATATTTGTATTGGTATAGTATGAGAAACTTCTGATGGCTTTCAAATATTTTTGTTTTCGGTTGCACTTACTTTCTCTTAAAACGGAGGGTCCTTATTGATATGTGGTGTTCAAAAAGTGGTCGTTTTGGGGTCGGACTGAACATTGCTAATATGGAAGCAACTACGCAACTCCTCCGTTTTGATCCGTTATAGTTATAACTTTGATCCGTTAATTGAATAAGTAATTTGTTCAACTCAAGTAACCAAAAAGGAACGATTACGTATCTTACCATCTTTGATTTTTTCTTACATATAAAGACGAGTCTGGGCCCAAGTTTTCGATAACACAATCCCGAACTCATCCCATCTAATTAACTTGGTATTATATTTTATTCCACATCCCCGAATGAGATCAATTAAGTTCCCCGAAGAACTTAATCTGTGAATCAAACGATCTTTGTATAGGATATTCTCTTCTTTTTTTTTAAATCAAATTCTTATATATAGATTATTTATAACAGTAGAGTATCACAAATAATATGGCAAGGCTTTGAAAATAACAGACAAGAAAGTAGGTTTAAGTGGCTGCGGCCACAAATAATTGAATGAGAAACCTTGAAAACATGGAAAATGTTTCCATTTGGCAAAGTATTAACGTGTTTACTAACTTATCTATTCTTATTCAGATACCGACGCTATTATGCAAGGAGAAAATTAATTGTAACATGCTAATGTGTTGGATACATGATATATTGTTTTTTATGATTATTTTTTTATGAATAATTTTAGATATGTTATATGTGTTTTCGTCAAAATTTATTTATGAAAGCGAAAAGAGCCCAAGAGAAGAGCATTTATCTTTTTGATTTCATGTATATGAGTGTCTACGATAGTTCTTGGTGAGACTAGAAATGCCAATGTCTCTTCCTTGTTTATGCTAAAAGTAGTGAATTTTGGAGCTTAATTCACAATAAATTTAGTGATCGGAAGTTCGGTAATGCTAGGTCGTTCTAACTATATTTCTTTTTGAATGAATTGTTATTTTCTTTTTTTCTTTTTAAATGAATTATTTGTTTATTTCCGTATATGATTAATAACCGAATAATCGAACCAAAATAGATAACAACTAAACTGATAAATGTATATTATATTTGATTTGATTTTGTTTTAATAATTTAAAAACCTATTAAATTAATTTAATTTTGATTAATAATCCACCCAAACCAACCCTAAACACACCTACTCACAATCATATCATACAATTACTAATATTTGAGCAGATAAATAGGTCTTATTTCAATTAAATCTTCTTAATAGTTTAGCATCTTCATGTAAAATACAAAATACTCTGTTTTATGTAACTTCAATAAATATAAATGTTACTTTTAGAAAACTGAAAATTGATATTTGCTTACGCCTAAAATCTAGTTGCAATGATTGGATTCCATACATTCTTTTTTAAAGGAATATTATGATGTTCTAGTCATATTTTTGGAGGGTATATCATCAGTAGGATAAAAGACGTAATTAACGATGCAGATGTGGAATGAGAATGGATTCAAGTCGTATTCAAGAGAGGTAATTAAGTATTTTGGATTTATAATTTAAAGAAATAGGAGATTGACAATGATATCACACATTATATTGGACCGGGATAAATGAGATAGATGCTCACAACCTATGCCTTTGTGTGATAAGAATGTGCCATAAATACTGATACCACTTTGCTAGGAAGAAAAGGAGCAAAATCAGCAAATGCAACTACTTTTTAATGAGATAGCTACAAGACTTCAAATTCATCCCTATCAGTTCTCAATCAAATAAGATAACAGGGACAAGCTATCCAAAAATCAACTCAATCATATGAAGAATGAAGCGGGAATCGCAATTTAAAGTAGACTATTGTGGTTGAAAAATCTGGGCAAAACTCTACACTTTCTTGTTGCGTCTAGGCGCCCACGCAAGTGTACGTGATCTAACAAGTAATATAGTAGCTCTTTCGAGACGGATATCGAACCCACAGAGACTTTATGAAGACCACTTATTTCTGTTTAAAGGACTATACCAATCATGTGTGTTGTGAGAAACTAAGATAATGATATCACTAAATCCTTTGCTTTAAGAAGAATTACTACTACTACAAGAGTTAAGCAGAAAATCAGGTTATGAAAAATCCAGGGATGTAGCATAGAATGAATTCAAACATAATATTTTCTACTTTTAGTCTTAGATGAGATGTTTAACTACTGATTTATAGGGTTACTAATACAATCATAGTCTTCCGCCATCTAATTATCTATCTTTATCGACAACCTAACTACATCGTTGAGTGGGGATAAGTATGAATCAATAAAGACGCATTAATCTATCGTCCTATTTATTAACCAAACGTGGTATACAGGTATGTGTCACTAGCATCCTCCATACGAATCACCCTAAGTTACCCTAGCATGAACACTTTTCCTACATTCTTTGTTCTATCTCCTCGTCCTCTTCCAAGTTCAAGATAGACAACACATGTACTCTAATGTTGGCCGAACATTATAATAGTTAAAACGAAAAATGCAAGAGTAATTATAATTAACAACTCATCAGCGATAAAAGAGTAGATCGTATTATGTCATAACTTCATAGATACAGGCCCAGAATAAGAGTGCTTAGCCACTCATGTTCAATAGATATACACAATGAATTAGTTCATACACTTTAATCTTCAAAAGAAAAGAGAAGAAAAGAGAAACCTAAAGTGCGTGTATCCTCGTCTCAGTGTTCTTTCAAAAGCTACGTGAACCCGCTCTAAAAAGCCCTAGGGTTCTATTTATAGGATTTTTAAAATAACCCTCCAATCCTAAGTGGACTCGAACTTGAACAGAAAAATCTGAACTTTGGGGCTCTATTGGCGCGGCACGCCAAAAAATCCCTTCAGTAGTTTCACCCCTAGCGCAGTGCGCCAGGAACGCCTCTCAGTTTTTTACCCTCTGGCGCACCGCGCCAATAGAGCCCCCAAGATGATCCTCTGTAGTTTATACCCTGGCGCGGCAGGCTAGCAATATGGCAGGGCTGCTTGCCCCATTTTTTGCTCGCTTCTTCTCCCGTTCAACTTGTACTTCTTTCTATTGACTTATTTCGAGAACTGACTTGTCTCCAAGAATCTTGCAATTACTACACACACCTTAGTGCAACCTTGTTTTTCATTCTATTTAAAACATGCAATTATGTTTCTAAAATATTCTCAAAACAACTACTAAATATGGGCAAACAAGGCACATGGACACATAAATATGCCCAAGATCACTACCCTACACTTAGATTTTTGTTCGTCCTCGAATAAAGACCTGACTTATGCATAGCCAATGACACAACATGTTTATACGGCAAGCCGACTTGGTTATACAATGGGCATCTCACTAAGCATGTTCACATTTCATACACCCACATGACTAGTTCAACACCTCCTAACCTCAAGGATTGACTCTGTAACACAGCAAACTCATATACATCATTCAGTTAGCAACCATATAAGTTATCAATCCTTTCAATTGGACATGTTCCTCTCACCACAAATGAATCACCTATAAGCAATCAAATAACATTTTAAACATCAGTGGGTGTATAACAACAAAGTCACTCACACTTTCAAATAATTTCATTTGCGACAAAAGATTTTCTATAAGCTTGGACTTAGTGTTCTGCTCCGCTAATACAAGACTACGATAGTTTAGGATCACTAGGTCTTCATAGGTTGTAATGTTGGCTAAGGGACGGGTAGGAGCTATTATTTGATTATAAATAGTGGCTAACTTTCTCAAGCACTTTATTACATTACACTTCTCATTTACTCAACTTCAAACACCCATTTAAACTCACCCGTTTTCTTTCTTTCTTACCTTTTTTATAATAGGGCCTCTCTTTCTTCCTTTGTTTATTAACTTTTCTCTTTTTTTTACAAGGTGTTAGTTTATTTCAGGCACCAATTCCCTACTTTATAAGCTTCATGTTCTCTTATCCCTTTGTTCTGCATTTACTTCTTTCAAAACGCTTATGATTTTGGATCAACTTAACTTACTTGGCTGCCTGAAACAAATGGGGATAGGCTACATAATGAGGCTGCTAAAGAAAATTTCAAGGCTCAAAAGGGCTGACTAGGAATTAAGTATTCATGTTAGTCACACAATAGGGGGAACAAAAACCAGGCTATCAAAGTAATGCCTACGTCATCTCCTAAGCTCCACAATCTTCATTTCATTTCGCATACACTTCGGGCAAGTTCTAGCTATCAATATGTGCGCATAGAATACAACAAATCCTCACACACATGGCACATGTACAACTGAAGAATGTCAACTAAATATTACCAACTATACAACCATATGAATTCAATATTAAGCATGCATCACTTGAGTCGAATACAAGGGCTTTAGGTGTCTTAAACTAGTCATTTCATTCCATGCTTTACATTATCCAAGTGCGCAGCCTAGTCAGACACTATATCTACAAACAGACACCACGACGATGAATACTCTTAAGATGGTCTTCATCCATCTACCATAGAGCAACGTCACTTAACTAAGAGTAACTTAGACCTATAACACTTATGACATTTTTTTTGTACGGTTCAAAAAGGACTATCCTTGGCTAAAGAATAAAAAACAACTACCAAGGAACCCAAAATAAAAATACACTAACAAAATCTATACACAATATAATTAGAATTTCAACTCCTACCCTACACTTAAACAAACACTATCCTCAGTGCACAATTAATGCATAGCCCAAGAGTGAAAGAAGGAACTTCCTGAACAGCTCAGTCATTATCGCCGCCATCAGTGGTAGCAGTGTCATTCACAGCCATAAGAGGAGTGGTAGCATCGTCTGGCTCCTCGTTCTCATCATCATCTCCTATCTTATCAATTGTGGGCTCATCATCATCCAAGAGCTTCTGAAACAATAGGTCCATACGGCACATGTACATAGCACTATCCGTAAGAGAATAGAGATCAACTAACTCCGCCATCTCTTTGTCCATCACCGAACGACCACCAATACGCAATTGCAACTCTGCCATACCAAACATCCTTCCTATCCAGCTATTATCCTGTTCTTGTCGACCAAAAGTTGATAATACAGGCCCATGAGCAGTGTCTTGAGCCTTAGTCTTTGTCACATCCATCAGATTACACACCAATAATGGAACTCTTGGTGTGAACAAATCATGAACTTCCTCCTCGCACCCTCAGGCCGCAACATCCGGGTAATTATACTTTTATAACAAAAATACCACCTTTTTTTATTCCATAATTTCTTTATGTTGTGGCGTAGCACCGACCCAGTATTCACCTGCAACCTTTTCATCAAGCGATAAACCAAAACAATCCTGTCCCTCATCACATCAAACATGTGCTTACCGGGTAATAATACACTCAAATAATTTTCAACCATACCCGAGCCTCACTATTAAGATGTGCATATTACAATGTAGAGTGTCTCTCAGTGTCTTTTGCCTATCCCACCATGCAGCAGAATTAACACCGCATAAGCTGTGATGAATGCCTCTATATGAGGGTTGTTCCTTCATGTCTAAATTCTCAAAATAGTCATAGTGGGGAGTTCTTAAGAATTCATTCAATGCTCGAGTGGTAAAACATATAGTTTTACCTCTAACTTCTACACTATTGCTACTAGACTGCTCAGTAGTCCAATTAATATAAAATTCACGGACGAGAGTTAAATTACACTCACCTTGGTCCTCAAAGATGTATTGAAGACCCAAATTGCACACCATCTCATGAATTTGAGGAAACTCCGCCTACAACCTGCCCTCATTGACATACTTATCTCCATGTACTTTGCCTCTTTTTGAGACTCGAACCAATCCAACCCATATTGCTCTACTTTCTGCTTACCGAATCAGCGCGGTGGTAGTCTTGAACTTGTTGGTTTCGCAGATGAATAAGCCCCCCTTTTTCGAAATCTTTTGTTACCCACTCCTCCGTCTAGTTGCTTTCCTTTAGGTGTCATTGGAGAAGAGAAAGGGAGAGTTTATATAGAGAGAGAATCGTATTTAGACAATGGTGATGATTTTAGAATGGTGGGTGGCTAGACAAAGAAGACAAAGTGGTGTTTTGATATTTTTGTACTTGTGTGGGATAATGTAGGTGGTGAAAAGGGGGTTTTATAGGAGGAATTAAAGTGGGGAGATGAAGATGAAAGGTTGTGGGAGAGTGAGGGTCAGTAGTTGGAGAGTTTAGGTTGAGATAATGGGTAGTAGGAAGGTTTTGGGGTATTTTAAAATGTCTATTTCTGAATTTAAACCCGAACCTGACACTGGCGCATTGGTGGCGCGGCGCACCAGTGTCGTGCCCACTTGCAGAAATTTTGAGATAGGTCTTGGCGCGGCGCACCAAGATTACGCCCGTCCAAGTACTTCATTGTTTGCATCCTAGCGCGACGTGCCTGCAAAGCGCCAGCCCGCCAGGTTTCAGACTTTTGCTTTTTTTTTTTGTTTCGAATTGGCTTCTGTCAATCTACGCATTAACCACACACTATTAGAAAAACAAACACGGTGGGTTTCCTCCCACCTAGCGCCTTAGTTTTTGTGGTGGCACGACTTTAGAACTTCTTCTACTCCTAATATTACCAATAAAGACAATCTAAAATCAAATGCTAGCCTAAAATACAAAAGACAAAGAAAAATTACAAGCTTTAGATACTAATACAATGCACGAGTTGCCTCCCGTGTAGCACCTTAGTTACCATTGCAGCACGACCTCACTAAAGTAGTGTGTAACTCTTTGTCCATTTACTAAAAATATGGGTGTTTTCATTGCATTTCATAATTCCACAGCTTCATGCGGTGTCATACGCACCACTTCAAAAGGTCCACTCCACTTGGACCGCAACTTACCTAGAAAACGTTTGAGTCTAGAGTTAAAGAGGAGTACCTTTTGCCCTGATTTGAAATTCGAGTGACAATATGCTTGTCATGCCATCACTTTGTTTTCTCTTTATACAGCTTAGCATTTTCATAGGCATGTAGCCTAAACTGTTCTAACTCGTGCAATTGATCCAACCGCTTCCGTCCTGCTAACTTTGGGTCGAGATTAAGCTTTTAGATTGCCTAGTATGCTTGATGTTCTAACTCCATTAGTAGGTGACACGCTTTACCGAATACCATCTAATATGGGGATGTCCCAATGGGGGTTTTATAAGAAGTTTTATATGCCCATAATGTCTCATCTAGCTTTGCTGCCCAATCCTTCCTTTGTGCATTGATAGATTTTTTGCAGTATCTGCTTCACCTCCCTGTTGGAGACCTCAACATGTCCACTGGTCTGCGGATAATAAGTTGTAGCTAACTTGTGTCTCACCCCATATTTAGCCAAAAGATTCTTCACTGTTTGATTTATGACATATGATCCTCCATCACTGATAATTGCCCTGGGAGTGCCAAATCGAGTGAAGATGTGCTTCTTTAGGAACTTGCTTACCACTTTTGAGTCAAACATGGGAAGGCCCATGGCTTCAACCCATTTGGACGCATAATCCACTATCACTAATATATATTGATTCCCATAGGATGATGGAAATGAACCCAGGAAGTCCATGCCCCATACATCGAAGATTTCAACCTCTAGAATGTTGTTCAAAGGCATTTTGTGTCTCCTTGATATTGTGCCCACTCTTTGACACCGATCACAGTTCTTTACATATCTTTCAGCATCTTTAAACAGAGTAGGCTAAAAGAAACCTAATTGAAGTACCGTATGGGCAGTACACTCACCTCAATAATGGCTGCCATATGGTGATGAATGGAAACTATCCAACACTTAGCGCATCTCAGTTTCTGGAACACTCCTCCTAACCATTCGGTCAATACTTTTTTTGAATAAATAAGGCTCGTCCCATATGTAGAACCTGGCATCATGCATCAACTTTTTCTTCTGCTGCGAGGCATAAGGTGGAAACACTCTACTAACTAGCTAATTGACAACATCTGCATACCATGGCAATTCAGTCATCCCTAGGGCCAATAGCTGCTCATCTGGAAATTCTTCTTTAATCTGTAGTTTTTTTTCAATATGTGTCGAACTCTCTAACCTGGAAAGGTGATCGGTAATTTGATTCTCATATCCCTTGCAATTCTTGACCTCGATATCAAACTCTTATAGCAACAGAATCCATCTTATGAGCCTTGGCTTTGCATCTTTCTTATTGAATAGGTACCTAAGAGTTGCATTATTAATGTAAACAATCACTTTAGTACCTACCAAATAGGATCTGAACTTGTCGAATGCATAAACCAGTGCCAACATCTCCTTTTATGTGACAGTGTAGTTGGCCTCATCTGAATCAAGAGTCTTGCTTGCATGATAAATAGAGTGAAAGATATTCTCTTTTAGATGCCCCAAGACTGCCCCTACTTCTACATCACAGGCATTACATATAATCTCAAAAGGTAGCTTCCAATTGGGAGAAATTAAAATTAGAGCTTCTGTGAGCTTCTTCTTCAATAGCTCAAAGGCTCATACACACTTCTCATCGAATGTGAACTTTACTTCTTTCTCCAACAAGCTGCACATGGGCTTAGATATTTTTGAGAAATCCTGATTGAACCTTCTATAGAACCCAGCATGACCTAGGAAACTGCAGACTCCTTTGACTGAAATCGGAGGAGGTGGCTTCTCTATCACCTCAATCTTGGCTTTATCTACTTCCAACCCTTTATTTGAAACTTTATGACCCAAGACAATCCCTTCATTTACTGGAAAATGCCACTTTTCCCAATTTAGTACAAGATTTGTCTCTTAGCACCTTCCTACCACTCTATCCAGATTTCGTAAGCATGAATCAAAGGACTCCCAAAAAACTAAGAAGTCATCCATGAAGATCTCCGCAAAATCCTCCACCATGTCCTGAAAGATCGTCATCATACACCTTTGGAAAGTTGCAGGTGCATTACACAATCCGAATAGCATACGCTTGAAAGCATAAGTTTCATAGGGACAAGTGAATGTTGTCTTTTCTTGATCCTAAGGAGCAATCGAGATTTGATTGTACCGTGAATAACCATCCAAGAAGCAATAATACTCCGGCCCAGATAGCCTGTCTAGCATTTGATCAATGAAAGGAACTAGGTAATGATCCTTCCTTGTCGCCTCATTCAATTTGCGGTAGTCCATGCAAATCCTCCAGCCAGTGACTGTTCTAGTGGGAATTAGCTCATTCTTCTCATTTGTGATCACCATCATCCCCACTTTTTAGGTGCACACTGGAGTGGACTTACCCATTTACTATCTGAGATGGGGTAGATGATTCCTGAATCCACCTACTTAATGACCTCCTTTCTCACCACATCTTTCATTACCGGATTCAGTCTATGCTAAGGTTTTCCAACTGGTTTGTGCCCTTCTTCCATGAATATCCTGTGCATGCATAAGGCTGGACTAATTCCGTGCAAGTCATCCATTTGCCAGCCCATGGCTTTTTTTTGTAGTCTAAGCACCTCCAAAGCTGGTGTAACCTGTATTTCAGACAAAGCAGATGAGAGAATTACTGCTAAAATGTCATTTGGACCAAGGAATGTATACCTGAGATGAGATGGAAGTGGTTTCAATTCCAGTTTTGGAGCTTCCTCAGTTGAGGGTTTGGGCGACGGGCCCAACACTCTATTCAATGGTTCCACCTATTTTTTCCACATTCTCACATTGTGAGCATCCAACACACTAACAATTTCTTGCGCCAGCACATCGCTTTCTATGTCTTAACCCATTGATATTTTCTCCATAGGATCTTTAGATTCCACACATTTCTCCGCCACTACTTCATCAATTATTGTTAGTGTAGATAGCTCTTCATATATGCAGGTAATTTGAATGCGTTATACACATCAAATACTTCCAATTTGTCATGAGCTCTCATCGTTAGTCGCCCTACTGCTAAATCTATCAATAAGAAATGGACGTCCCAATATGAAAGGGACCTCTGGATCTGGCTCAAAGTCTAAGATGACAAAGTCCACAAGGAAAATGAGTGATCCCACCTGGACTAATCATCCTCAATGATCCCATCCGATCTAGCTACTGAGCGGTCTGCCAATTGCAACAGAATGGTGGCAGGTTTCGTACCCCACCTGTCAATCACATAATCCTCTTACATTCACACAACTGCCAATAGTAACCTGTATCGTGAAACTTCCTGGATCTTTCTGCTTTTTGGGAGCTTAAATTTATTCAGAATTATTGAACTACACTCCTCAGTGAGTGCTACTATTTCATACTCAGCCAGCTTGTTCTTTTTGGTCACAACGTCCTTAACATACTTGGCGTTAGGGGTGTACATGGACCGGGTTGGTTCGGATTTTTTATAAACTAAACCAAACTATTTGTGTTGGGTTATTAAATCTATAAATCAAATCAAACCAATAAAAGTCAAGTTTTTCGATATCAATTTTTCTCGGGTTTTTCGGGGGTTTTCGGGTTTCTCAGGTTTTTTCGAGTTTCTCGAGTTTTTCATATTATCTAATAAAAAGCACAGAGCAGTGCTTCTTAAAAAGAGTTCTAGTACAAAATATCAACATATAAGATGGAGGCAGAACACTTGTTTGAAGTTTTAACTTTATAATATAACTTTATAAGATGGGCTTTTTTGTATATTATTTAAATGGGCTTCTCAAGTCCAAATCTAAATGTAAGAAAAAAAACAAAAATTATGAAAAAATTTAAAAAAATATTTATAAATTATATTTTAATAAATATTTTTATGTATAACATAATTTAAAAGTAGTATATCTATAATCGGGTCGGTTTGGGTTCGGTTTGAATTTTTTTAGTTAAAACCAAACCAACCCTATAATGGTCGGGTTTTTTTTTCAAACACCAAACCAAGTCAAACCAAACCACTAGTCGGGATTTTTTTTTATTTGGTTCGATTTGTCGATTTGGTGTGGTTTATCGATTTGCCCTATACAGCCCTAGTTGGCGTACTTAGGGATACCCTGCAAAACTTCAATCAAAGGTAAAGTAATTTGTACCTGTTTCAGCATGTTGATGAACTTCTCAAAACATTCCTCTTCCTTCTTTTTCTTAAACTTTTGTGGGAATGGAGGAGGAGGTTTTGGTTTTTATTCTTTACCCACCGTTTGCCTACTGGATTCACCTTTTTCCCAACTTTTCCTTTACCTTTCAACTCGTCCAATTTTGTTTTGAGAGTCAATTAAGTTAATTTTCGAGCACTATGGGTACTTACTGCATTTACCTGTTTGGAGTTTGGATCAGTGTTACCTGGCAAACCTCTTTGCTGGCGAGATTTCTGTGCACTTGCCAACTGCCCAAGCTATTTTTCGAGATTCTAAGTAGCTAACTAATTTTGATGCACATCTACAGCTAACTTAGCCTAGTCAATCACGATTTATTTCAATATATCCTCTACACTCATGCTTCTTGATTTCCCTGAGCTCTGGTTACCCTAGCCTTGATTATTATACTGTTGCATACCTCCTTGTGGTCTGATTTGGGTCTGCCCTTGATGCTAATTTCCACTCTATGAGAAGTTTCGGTGGTTTATTCAATTCGGGTTATAAGTATTTTCATAGTTCTGGTTAACTCCTCCTCTTGGTGCATTACCCACAAAGTCCACAGACTCCAGATTAGCTCCACAATAATTTGTTGAATGTTCACTACTTCTGCAAACCTCACACCACATTGGTTGTTGTTGAACCATATTCACTACCACCTGCTACTGTCCCAGTGCCAAATTGCTAAAATATATGGGCATCATATTCTACATTGATGCAATATGTGCAGTCAAGGCTATCATGGCATCTACATCTAACATTCTTGCTTGTTACTGCACCACAAGCTTGGAATTCCCTCCATTTCACTCAGGATTTCCCTGAGATATGTGGTTCAGCAGTGTATATAGCTCATCATAAGTTTTCTCCAGTGCTTGTCCACTTGCAGCCGAATCAAGGAGAATTTTGGTGTTAGATTCCAACCCCTCAATAAAGATATGGACCAACACCTCATTCGCCTGATGATGGTGGGGTAATTGATGAGTAGAGATTTAAATCTGTCCCAAGCTTGATATAAATTCTCTCCAACTTTTTGTTTAAAGCTTAAGATTTCGTTTCTCAACTTAGCTGTATTTTCCGAAGGAAAGAACCTGATTAGAAACTTACGATCTAAGTCATTCCAAGTAGTGATGGAATTGGGCGATTCCGACTTCAACCACCTCTTTGCCTCCCCCAATAGCGAAAAGGAAAACAACGTTAACCTCACATAACCAGGAGATACCCCAGTTGGCGTGTAAGTATCGCTGATTTCCAGAAAGTTCTAGATATATATTTGGGGATCTTCGTGAGGCAGCCCAGTAAACTGCATGTTCGTGTGCAAAAATTGCACCATATTCTATTTCAGTGCAAACCGATCTCCAGACGTCGATTTCTGAATAGTGGAGGTAACTTTTTCTGTGAGTGGGATTGCCACATCTCGCACTATCCTTGCTTCCATCTCCACAGGTATCTCTTCTGGCGGTATCTCCTCGGGCAAACCGTCCCCTGGAAAACTGTGATCTTTCTCTAGATTGAGTTTTTGTATTAGGTATTGATAGGCCGTTCTTCGCCTTTGTCGATGAAAGAATCATTCAGGCTCAGATAATGGCTCTACAAGGTCCCTGTCTCTACCTAGTGTAATGCCTTATACAAAAATACACAGCTAAAATCAAGTTGTCAACACTAGCACAATCAGTATAGAAATTTCAAATAAAAACAAATTGCCTAATTTAAAGTCCCCGACAACGGCGCTAAAAATTTATTGCGTCCAAAATCCCACACAAGTGTACGCGATCTAACAAGTAATATAGTAGCTCTTTCGAGCCGGATATCAAACCCACAGAGACTTTATGACGATCACTTATTTTTGTTTAAAGGACTATACCGATCATGTTTGTTATGAGAAACTGAGATAATGTTATCACTAAATCCTTTGCTTTAAGAAGAATTAATACAACTACAAGAATTATGCAGAAAATCAGGTTATGAAAAATCCAAGAATGTAGCATAGAATGAAGTCAAACATAATATTTTCCACTTTTAGTCTTAGATGAGGTGTTTAACTACTAATTTATAGGGTTACTAATACAATCATGGTCTTTCAACCTCTAATTATCTATCTTTATCGACAGCCTAACTACATCATTGAGCGGAGATAGGCATGAATCAATAAAGACGCATTAATCTATTGTCTTATTTATTAACCAAACGTGGTAAACAGGTATGTATCACTAGCATCCTGCATACGAATCACCCTAAATTACCCTAGCATGAACACTTTTCCTACATTCTTTGTTCTATCTCCTCAACTTCTTCCGAATTCAAGGTAGACAACACATGTACTCTAATGTTGGATAAATAATACAATAGTTAAAACGAATATACAGGAGTAATTATAATTAACAACCTATAATCGACAAAATAGTAGATCATATTATATCATAACTTCATAGCTACTGCCAAAGAATAAGTGCGCTTAGCCACTCATGTTCAATAGATATACACAATGCATCAGTTCATACACTTTAATCTTCAAAAGAATAAAGAAGAAAAAAGAAACCTAAAGTGCATGTACCCTCGTCTCAGTGTTCCTTCAAAAGCTATAGAACTCCCTCTAAAGAGCCCTAGGGTTCTATTTATAAGGTTTTTAATATAATTCTCCAATCCTAAGTTGACCCGGACTTGAACAGAAAAATCCAAACTTTGGGGCTCTATTGGCGCGGCATCCGAGGGTCGCACTAGAAAATCCCTTCAGTTGTTTTACCCCTGGTGTGGCGCAACAGCAGTGTGCCAGGAACGCCGCTCAGTTCTTTACCCTCTGGCGCGATGCGCTAGCAGTGCGTACAAGATGCTCCTCTATAGTTTATGCCCTGGCGCGGCGCGCTAGCAGTGCGCAGGGCTTCTTGTACCATTTTTCGCTCTCTTCTTCTCCCGTTCAACTTGCACTTCTTTCCATTTACTTCTTCCTAGCACTGACTTATCTCCAAGAATCCTACAATCACTACAGACACCTTAGTGTAACCTTGTTGTTCATTTTATCTAAAATATGCAATTATTTTTCTAAAATATTCTCAAAACAACTATCAAATATAGGCAAACATGGCACATGGGCACATAAATATACCCAAGATCATTTCTCTCACTATTTTTTATATGATTGCTAAAATTTCATTCTTGTGTATCTGAAATCAGACTAAAAGATGTATTACATATGCATCATGATAGTGGGCTTTAGGACAAATGTGGGTCAGTCCAAATTATGCTTTTATTAATAGAAAACTTACATAAATTCCACTAGTTTAGCAAATAATTACTTAGATACACTGTAGTTTGCAATATTATGAATCTTATTAGATTTTGGTACATTCAGATACGTCCAAATATATGTATCTCAGGATACATAGGGTCAAAATTATGTATAATTTACTCTAGATACACTGTATCCAAGTGGATTTGTATATATCTAGGATATATAGACAAATTAAATTCGCCTCCCTCACCTCTCTTCCATCTCGCTCACCACTCTCTAATGTATATGGTATTCCAAATATATGCAAATCACACCAGATACATACAAATACATCTACCTATTGTGCATCTAGTGTGATTCGCATGTATCTGAGATATATGGTTATCTTGATCGCCTCTCTTTCCATCTCGCTCGCCTCTTTCCCTATTTTTAGTGTATCTGATAGCAAAAATACATGTATCTAGGATATCTTCCTCAATATATAGTAGAAACTCTTAATTAGTAGTAAAATACATAAATGTTTGAAAGTATATGTAGAATTAGTATATATGATATGGATGTATGTCTAATAGGTAGTTTCTCCTTTATTAATCCATATATAAGAAGAAAAGATCCAAAATCCAACAATTATACCCCTCCCGACTATGTGGATGAGGCTCATTTCAGCGAACGTGCAACACTTTCTAAATTTCCCTTTTGATAATTTTTTTATCATCCTATCAGAACCATTATTATTTGTGTGAATCTTCTCAAGTTCAACCAATATATAATTCATCATATCTCGAATTCAAAGGTTCTCACATCAATATGTTAAGTCGATCATGAAAGGTAGAATTATTTCTAAGATGAATAATACTTTAACTATCGTAATAATGCACATACCTTTTGAGCAAAGCTAAGTTCCACCAAACAAATTTCATCCAAAACAACTCTTTACATGTTTCGATGACAACAATAAGCTCAACTTCTATGGTAGATAGAGCAACACAATCTTACAACCTATATTTCCAAGACATAACTCCTCAAGTAAAAGTAACCAATTAACCTGAAGTAGATTTATTAGTATCAACATCACCAACCATATTTGAATTAGAGTAACCACAAAAAATAGGCTTTTCTGTCCGTAAACATAAACTCAGACTATAAGTGTCGCAAAGATATCTCATTATCCACTTCATTGCATTCTAATGCTCTCTTCCTGGATAAGAAAGAAACGTCAAAAAAAATGTTGTTCAATGGGGCGTCAGAATAAGGAGATTGTTCCTATCATTGAAGTTAAGGTGTGGGATTGAGCTTTCTCAATGAAAAAGAACAAAGTGCTTATTTTCATTGAAAAAATTAATACAAATATCATATTGACTTTTCCTCTCCCTACTTATAAAGATAGATAGAAAAATTGGATCGATATCATGCGTTATAACATCTTGAAGGAACTATTCTATTAAATTCAGCTTTAGTAGAATCAGTTTCACAAAATTACCTATATATAAACATATAGTGAGAGAAATCGAGGGGGGGATACTGATTCAATAAAATACTTGTGGAGCTCCCTTATGTAAGGTACCATCAATAGCAAGACCATAAAGATGGCATCGCAAACTTGTAACGACCTTCTGATTGTTATGAATAAATTATAGATGAAATTTGTATAATCAATCTCTTTTTTGAAAAAATTACCTATATACACAACTTATTTTACTATATTTTCTAAAATTCTCTACCATTTGGCATATTCTCGAATACATCACTTTACGTGATGTATTGATTGGATATATCACTTTACGTGATGCATCAGGACGTTGAGTGATGTATCCGAAACCAAGACGCGATGTATCAGAACGTTGAGGGATGTATCCGAAATCGAGACGCTATGTATCGAAACGTTTTGGGATGTATCCGAATTCCACCAAATTTAAGAAATTTTTGTAATTTGAAAAAGAATAGAGATTGATAGGATGTAATTAGCTCTTAACACTACAGAGTAGTTTGGTTGGGAACAAGTTATTCTAGGATTAATAATCCCGGTATATGTAATTTTGGGATAAGTTATTTCACTATCTATATAAGATAACTAATCTCATCACTAAGGTATAAATGGTAGGATAAATTATCCAAGACTGCCTAATACCTCCAACCAAATGTAAGATAAAATAGTCCTGCATTTTATCCCTTGGATTATTATACCTTATACCTTACACCAAACGACTGTGTAAGAAATTATTGCAACCTATTTAGAGAAAAAAAAGTTTACAAAATACCGAAGTGCTAAAGAAGGTATGTACACTACTTATATATACCTCTGGAGTATACAATTTATATTTTGTTTATCATTGTGGTATACGACAACATAATATTGAATATACAGTTTACTGCAATAATATATAATACTTCAATGGGAAATTAGAACATGCAAAAAGTTTCCTTAAGACGTTACTCATTTTATTCTTCACACACCAACAAATATGGATAGCAATTAATGAGGAAATTGAAAACTAAAAATTATATAATGTTTTCAAGCAGCAAATTATGATAAACACTGAAATTTAGGGTATGAAATTCACAAGGTAACAGCAGCATTATAGATTTTTCAAGGAAAAAAGTGATTTTAAGTAAAATTTATAGGGAAAATTATCCTTTTACACATAATATGATGCTATATTTACTTTTATTCCCATCTACACCAAATAATTTCCAAATTCCCTCTTTTTTCTTTCTCTCTCTATACCTCACTGATACATCCGCCTCTTTCTTCATCCTTGCCCTAATTTGCTCTAGTTAATTTGATACTCTTCAACCGTTAATCAATTTCAAGGTTCCAACTAAGGTATATTTTAATCTTTCCTTATATGGAATTTCACTTCATCCTCATTCAATCTGATTTCTCCTAAAATTTGTATATTTTGATTTCTTCTGAAAATCTTTGAAAAATCTTCTAAATTTTTATCATTTGCTTTCTTCTGTAAATCTTTCTATTTTTGTTTCTCATACCTTCAATGATACACATGGAATCCGTTCATGGTCTCAAACAGTCCAATAAAAATCAAGGAATTCTTGTTTCTCCTGGTTCTGATTCATCTTGGGAAGGTTACGACGAAGTTAGATCCAAACATCGTAACGATCCAGCAGTGATGAATAAGCTACGTGAGAAATTGAAGTCGAAAGCTACAGTTAAACATGCACCCAAAGAAATAGATAACAAGATTGAAGGGGTTACAACACGCCCTAATCTCCCAAAGGTATGTGTTCAATTAAGTTTTTTGTTTTAGAATGAAAATTTTGTGAAGGTTTTAATAATTCTGATACATATACATTTATGTATCAGATACATAATGTCTTTTTAAAAGGATTTTTTTTTGGAGATTTTCTATTTCTGATACATCATGTTTAAGTGTCAGTTTCTGTTGTTTTAATTTTTAATGATTCTGATACATATACATTTATGTATCAGATACATAATATCTTTTTCAAATGCAATTTTTTGGAGATTTACTATTTCTGATACATCATGTTTAAGTGTCATTTTATGTTGTTTCAAGTTTTAATGAAGCTGATACATATCATTTATGTATCAGATACATAATGTCTTTTTCAAATGCAATTTTTTGAGATATACTATTTCTGATACATTATGTTTAAGTCTCAGTTTCTGTTATTTCAAGTTTTAATGATTCTGATACATCTATATTATGTATCAGATACATAATGTCTATTTCAAATGTAATTTTTTGAGAATTACTATTTCTGATACATCATCTTTAAGTCTCAGTATCTGTTATTTCAAGTTTTAATGATTCTGATACATCTACATTTATGTATCAGATACATAATGTTTTTTTCAAATGCAATTTTTTGGAGATTTACTATTTCTGATACATCATGTGTAAGTGTCATTTTTTGATGTTTCAAGTTTAATGATTCTGATACTTCTACATTTATGTATCAGAATATAATATATAACTGTTTCTGATACATCTTCTGTATGTATCAGAATCTCATCTCATGCATCAGATATTTTAATGCATATGATACATCGTATTTATGTATAAAGTTCAAGTTATATTTAACCATTTTCATATTAATGCAGGGAATGAAATACGTCATCAAGAAGATCCCGTTCCACCCATTGAGATTCGGAACGGCATATAGGGCTAATTTTCTTGACGATTTTGAATCATCAATAGGTGAAGAAGGTATAAAGTTATTTAGGCAATCCATATTTGGTCACTACTTAGATATGCCAAACTGCAACTTTCAAGGGCAAATCATCAAATGCCTCTTACTTCTTGAGGTAGACCAAAAAAACAAAGAAGAATTGCACATTCGTCATGTGCAGGGTAATATACTACGATTTACTATAAATGATTTTGCTATCATTACTGGTTTGCGATGTACCGGTAATATCAATGACTTTCGGTATTCTGATGACTAAACAAGTAGATTATTGTCTTTATATTTTCCTGGTGCCAAAAATGGAGTCAACAAAGCTCATTTCGTTGAGCGTTTTCTAGTTGGAAGATGGAAAACAAACGAAGACGCTGTTCAGATGGCCATTCTCTATTTCATCCACACTTTTATTTTTTCTCAACTAGGTGATGCACCTATATCAGTTGATGATTTTAAGATGGTAGAAGATGGTAGGTATGAGCAATATCCATGGGGGAAAATAGCATTTTCAAAATTGATAAAAGGAATGCGTCAGAAGTTTTCAAATGCCAAACAAATATATCGTCTAGGCGGCATGCCATATGCTCTGAATGTTTGGATATATGAATGTGCATCTTAAGTTCCCTCTGAAATTGTTGTAAGAGTGGGTAATAAAATTTCTAGAATTCTTAACTGACGTGTTGTCGCTGTGAAGCCAAAATTTGAGACCTTCATGTCTACCATCTTCAGTGAGGTACATACTTTGAATATTATTCGTTTATGCACTGATTCATTATACATAAAATCTAAGATACATTATATATTCATGACCTTGATACAGTATAATTTGATTCATAAAGTAGATGTATCAGCTCATATATTTATGTATCAGGATATAAATGTATCAAGATATAATGTATCTGATACATATACTCTATATAATCTTTCTGATACATATAATTGTATGTACCAGAAAATCATTTATCAGTATTTACAGCTCATGAAAACTCTATCTTATGTATCAAATTATAATGTATCAAGAATTATATCTCATGATACATCTGCATTTATGTATCAGATAATGTTGTTTTTCTATCAGTTTCTCATGTATGAAGGATTAATGTTTCTGATACATCATGTTTATGTATCAGCATTAACATGTATCAATTATTCAATTGTTTTCTGACAATTAATCAATATTTTTTGCAGTATCCATGCTCCAACATTGTCCAATCTCAATATGAAATGGAATCTATTGTCATTCATGGCAACCAACAGAAACCTGAAGCTTCAACATCGGCTGCCAAGGTCAATTTCAGAAAACCTCATGAAGTCCTCGAATTTGAGGACTTTTCAACAACACCACCCACAGAATTATTAAAAAGATCCAGTCATGTCGCTGATACATCTTCTCCACCTCCTTCCAAAAGAATGAAGACTTCCCCTGCTAAAAAGCCAATTCAAGTAGAATCAGCCAACATGCACAAGGATTTCATACCACCAAATGAATCAGAAAAGCCTGTTTCTCCTGACAATGTACCAGAGGCGAAGTCAGCTGTAGGAAGTGAATCTTCCGGTCATTCGGATCAAATTATTCATATGCAATTCAAAGCATTGAAGAAGTCCATAAAGAAGTCTCTAAAGAGATACGTAAGTTTTTACTTTAAGATGTATCATATACAATATACTTTTAATTAGGTGATACATTCTGATTTTTCATATACATGTATCAAGGTTGACCGGAAGTTCAAGCGTTTGGAGAATAAAATTGATTCAAATCACATTGATCTTTTGAAATCCATCGACAGTATGGCGAAACAAATGACTGGCACATCATCTCAAGTTAAAACAGATGATTTTGATCAAACATTCCATGTGGTTGAACAACAAGAAGCACCTACTGGATTGGAGGTGCACAATTTTGCAAATAAATCTGACCCACCCCCAAAAAATGACAAATCTAATGTCCAGGAAGATATTAAGGTACATACATCATGTAATATTTGATATTTATGTTTTTAAACTTCTGGATACTTTTCATTGTCATGTATCAAATGTAAATGTTATTATGTTTTCAGGGACCTGAACCATCCACCATGATAAAACAGGTGGACAATATATCAGAAAAAAACATTTCAGCAGATGTTCCAAAATTATTTGATCAGCAGGTTTATTCTGATACATTAAAGGTAATGTATTAGAAATAAATTGATGAACAATTTGATGCTATATATATATTGTATAAGCTCAACCTCTTTAAATATATATATATATCTAGACATTTAGTACATATATATCATAAGTAAATGTTATTATGTTTCCAGAAAGATGAATCATCCATCAAGATACAAAAGGTGGATGATGTATCATAACATAACATTGTAGCAAATGATGTATGATATCTGCAGATTTTTTATTAAGTAATTGGTTTTTTAAGATAATGTATGATATTCGCAGTATTTTATTAAGTAATTGTTTTTTTAACATTTGTAGGAATCGAAAATATTGATTTTTACACCACAATTGAAGAATGTATCAGCACACCAAATGGAACCACAAAGAGCAGATATTGATCAGCTTATTGTTGATTTTGATACATTACAGGTAATGTATCAGATACATTACTGAGATAAAGTCAACATCATTAAGTTTTTTAATGACGTTATACATTACGTGTAGAACACTGGAAAGAAAGATGGAAGAGTAGCCGATGATAAAACTGACAAAGTAGAAGAGCAAGTTGAGGAGATTGAAAAAGAAAAAATCAAACCAAGCACATCAGAATTCAATACTTCAGCACCATTTTCGACCGAAACTCTGGATGTGATAGATGCTCTAATATACGGACTTCTATTACCAGCCATGCCATTGACAGCTGTTAGTCATGAGCAAGTTCAGGATGAATGTCTATTATGCGATAGCCAGCTACCAACCACTCTTCCATCAAAAGCCAATGTATTATCTGACGATGCGAAGACACCATTTCGAAGAAGCAGGATTCCTTCGCAGATCTTACAGTCGCCGTATCTTTCAAACTTTGGGTCGAGTGAAAAGGGAAAGGAAACTTTGTCAGCTGTTATGCATCAGACACACCCTTTTGAAGGTTTTGGTATATGCTATCATCCCCCATCCAAGCTTGTCACAGACTACTCTCAATGGATAGATAAAGGACTACTAAAATCACATGGCAACAAGTAAGTATGATATATTCAACTTATACCCATACAAGTTGTGTATTATATTTGTTATGTTATTAAACTACAAGCTTTCATTCAGAAATTCGAAGGAGAATCATTACAGATCTAAGTGCTCTTCATTCGGCTTTGAAAAAATAGACTTTGTAGTGGCATTTCCTAAAGATAAGAACTGGTTCTACCTAATGTCACAGCCGAACAGATGCTAGAACGATGAGGTAAAAATTTCATCATAAATATTATGATACAACTCATAGTTACTACCTGATACATACATATTAATGTATCTGATACATACATAGATTAATGTATCTGATACATACATAATCTGATACATGATGCTAGTTGTTATATAACTAATACTTTCTTAAAATGTGCAGCACATCGATGTAATATTTTACTACCTTCGGAAGAAATCGAAGATGCAGTTGAGCAATCAGTATCGATACACAACGACAAACTGCATTTTCAAAATTTACATCGAATATGCACACACACGCTACTCCACCTAACATTTCTACACAAGAAAATATGGCAAGGGCCACTGTTACAGCTCATCACGAGAGATCCGTGAAGAACATAATAAGAGGTTTCTCAATACCAGCCGGTTTGCCCTGGCATTTGGTAGATGAGGTATACATTCCAGTAAACTGTGATAGGGATTTTCATTGGGTTCTTGCGGTAGTTGTGTTGAAAGAGAGGTTGATACGTGTGTATGATTCATCGCCTAGACGAAGAAGTAGCAACCCTTCCCTAGAGATCCAAAAGATAGCAGCAATGCTACCAACATAGCTGCAAGACAGTGGTTTCTTTGACAACAACGAACGTACTGATTGGTCGTCTCTTGATTCATACAAGGACAAATCAATCGGTAATATGCTTGAACCACATCACCCAATTGCAGTTGAGTATGTTGAAGGAATTGCGCAACAGGGAAGTGACAGCTTGTGAGTATTAACAATTATGTATAACTAAATCATTCATATGTCAATTTTACTTTTTTTAAACTTGTGTATTCCTTTCTTTGCAGGAATTGTGGAGTTTTCCTGGCCATTTTTGCTGAATATCTTAGTGATGGAATTTCTATTCCAAATACTGGACTAAACGCTGAATTCTTCCGTTCAAGATATGCCGCACTCTTATGGAGATATGGTTGTCAGAAGGCCATGGATGGTTATGTTAGCGATAACGACGATCCAAAAAAACCTAGGAGAGGCATCTCTCCAAGCCAAGGAGAACTGATTGATGTCCAATAGTTTTTTTTTATAGTAAATATTTTAAGTGTTTCTGCTACTTTTAATGTATCTGATACATAAACTGTAATGTATCAGATTTAGTATGTTTTAATATTTCTATATATCAGATTTAGTATGTTTTTCTCTGGTGTCAAACTCGAATATAAAATCAAAATTTATGTTTTATATTCTACTGTATCAAACTTGTATCGAGTATAATATTCATTAGTGTCACATTTTGTGAATTCTGATACATATTATATGTGTATGAGATTTTTATGAATCAAGATTTATTTATTATGATACATCATGCACATGTATCAGATTCTCATTTCTCAACATTTAATGATTCCGATACATTATTTTTTTGCATAAGAATTCTATGTCTCAAGATTTAACATTTATGATACGTCTTGCTTACGTATCAGATTCGCATTTATCAAGATTTACTGCATATGATAATCTACAACCTATATCAAATAAGATCTTATGTATCACCCATAACTCTTGTGTAATTATGGTTGTCGAAAAGACAAGAATGTTTATGTTTGGGAAAATAACGATCCAAAAAATAAACCATGTGAGATTTCATTAATCCAAGTCAAGGAGAACCGATGGACGTCCTGTATTTTATTTTTAAAAAAATTGTAGCAATAAAATGTACTAATCTTGATACATATCAACTGAAAAAAGATTTTTATATTTATGTCACGTGTCAAACTCAAATATAAAATATAAAAATAGATGTTATTATATGATTCAAATAGAATGTATACCGAGATACCACAAACATCATATCTATTTAGGAATAAAATTACAAGTCTTTCTGTTGTGGCCTTCGTGGCCACAACGTCCACAAGAATTTGTGCTACTTGTTATCTTCTCACTAGCGAACTTTTTTCTCCCTTTCTTTGGTCTTCCTGGCATCCTTTTGTATATTGGCGGCAAGACAAATTCTTCCAAAATTTCCTTCGGAGCAGTCCAGTCTTTCTTATCTGGCATTGGAACCATTGGTAATTCATAAGTATTTGTCAACGCCTCTGGTTTGTAGTAATCAGAACAGTATGGGTGCAAGTCAGTAATGTTCTTGCTCTTCAACACTGCAATTGCATGTGGACATGGTATCTCGTCTAGTTGAAATCTACCACAAGTGCATGTTTTTCTCTCTAGACACACAATGTATCTTATACCTAATTCGTAAACAGAATAAAGATAGTCTGATGAAGCAACAACCTGCAGGAATTATATTTCAAATATATGTATCAGTACTGCTTCCTCACATACACAACTATGTATCAGAACTGATGTAAAAGGGTAATAATTATCACAGGATATACATAACAGATGAATCAACAGCCAGCAAGAAATAAATTTCACATATATGTATCAGAAAGTATGTATCAATTACAGAAATGATGTATCAGAAATAATGTATCAATATATATTTAAAACATGTTATGTTTATATGTGTCAGTACTTATGTATCAACTACACATTTGATGTATCCGAATTGATATATCAGTGTATAATGAGCACAGGCTATACCTGAATGACGAAGCAACAAACTGATATAAATAAACTTCACGTATATTTATTAGTACTTATGTATCATCTACATAACTAATGTATCTACACTGATGTATCAGTATATATTTAGAACATATTATGCATAACTGATTAATCAACAGCCTGAAGGAAAATAATCTTTACATATATGTATCAGAACTTATGTATCAAATGTAGAACTTATGTATCATAATTGATGTTTCATTATTTAATTAGCACATGTTATACATAACTGATGAATCAGCAGCCACCAAGAAATAAATTTCACATATATGTATCAGAAAGTATGTATCAATTACAGAAATGATGTATCAAAACTGATGTATCAGTATATATGTATCAGAAAGTATGTATCGTGTACCAGAACTGATGTATCAGTATATATGTATCAGAAAATATGTATCGTGTACCTTCATTCTCGAACACTTGATCGTGTTTGAAACTAGGATATCTTCGAATTTTCTACCCAAAGTATGTTTTGTATAAGATGTTATTTCCCTATTTTTGCAGTTCCAAGAACCAAATAACATTCTCGTTTGCTCCAAAAAGTCAATTACAGGCAGCTCTCGCGCTTCAACAAGACATCCATTGATACATTTTGCGATGTTAGAAGTCATCATTCTTCCCCTGTTGACAGTGGCATGAACCCTTGACCACTTTTCGTATCCTGCATTTTTTAAATATTGTGCCACCCGTTGATCGATTCTTTCAACTTTGGCCATTAATTTATCGACTTCATCTTTTCGGTATGCCTTGGCCACTGAATAGAAGATGTCACTTAGTACATCTTTGCTCCTTCTGTATTTAGTACACACATTTTTCCATATATGCCATATGCATGCAAAATGAGGAACATTGGAAAATACCATGCTTACACTCTTGATTATGCTTTCGTTCCTATCTGATACAACACACATATTGTCCCTCTCACCAAATACATTTCTGAAATTCTGAAAAAACCATGTCCATGTTGCATCATTTTCCGTATCAACAATACCATACGCCAACGGCAATATGCAACCTAATAAATCAATAATAGCGTTACAATAGTTATTAGAATTCATCAAAATCACAACAAACGTGAAAAATGAGATGACACACTGTTATTTAATAAGAAACAGTATAAGAAAGTAATACCTGCCCCATCAAGTGTGCTAGCTGATACAAACGTCCCTTTATAAGGTCCATCAAGATGCGCACCGTCAACAACAACTACTGGTCGACAAAACTGAAACCCCCTCATCAAGGGCATTAACGCTATGAACAAATACATGAACTCATCAGTTGATGACTTGTGCATACTTATGTACGAATTTGGATATATGGTTTTTAGAATATTTATGTATACAGGCAGTTGTCTATATCCATCAGCAGGTTTTCCCCTTAACATCTCCAAAGCATGCTCTTTTGAACGCCATGCCTGTTGATAGGTAATATCAATTCCATACGCTGATTTAATATCCTCTCGTATATCATTAGGGGTGAGAATTCTCTTATGATTAACCAATTTAGGTGCTGTGAATGCACTAACAAAAGCCTTTGTAGCATGAACTTTGTTGAAAATCCTATCTCTCAGTGCACATGAATGTTCACTATTAAAATATCTAACTTTGAATATATCGGATTTTTTCCAACATGAAGCTTTCATTCTCCAACAACAGCCGTCTGAAAGGCATACTAACACATAACTTCATTTGTATAAAAAAAATGACATGTATCATACCAATTTTTTTTCATATATAATATCAACAAATAAAGTGACATACTGATAGAAAGTGTGTCAACGCATGTACTTGATACATGCTTCTTTGTATGTATTATGAAAAAAAAAAGGATCTGATACATAGAGTCATATGAATCTGATACATACTGACAGCATTATTATCATTTTTTAACTGAGTTACAGAAATGGAGTTTTGATGTATCATGACAGGAAAAAATAATTTTATTTAAGAATGTATCACATACACACATTCATATGTATCTGATTCATACTGTTGGATAATATCCAACATCAAAATTTCCAAATGCAGAATATGCGCATACCTTTTACTGTCGGATTTTTTAACCTTGAAATTAAATTCATTATTGATTTTGTATTTGGCCATTACATCAACTAGAGTTGCTTTATCCTTATAGAATTGATTCTCCTTCACTTCCGCACCATTTGTATCAGCTATGTAGTTTGTCAAATCCAATTCTGCTATATAACAATTTGCGACATTACCAGATTCTTCTAAACCAAAAATGTGGGACTCATTCGCGTTTGATTCAGCACAAACAATTGCTCCAGATGTACTGTCGAATGATTTTATCTCACATCTTTTTATATCAGAGCTTGATATGCACAGGGGATAATTTACGAAACCAGGCTCTTTCTTCTTCAATTCTATGTAAAGATTAACACCCATATCATTACGAATATATATTGGCGACGAGTTACCTTCAATTATGTATCGGATTTCAATATTTTTCTCTGATTCATCCACACTCAATTCAGCAGCGATTGCTGCTTTTAGATTTGAGTAAGATACATTGTCACCGATAACGATTCCATCACTTTTGTATTGTTCATAAGTAATATCGGATTGCCAAACTCCAGAATGTCTCAGTAGTACCGGGATATTCATATCGATTAATTGATGAAACGCGAAGTTTGCTTTGAATTGATGCTCTATTGTTTTCCTTGGAGTCGATGCTCTGATTTTTGGCTTCAAAATTCATGTACATAATTGTCGCCTTCTTTAACCAATTAATCTCATTAATTAGATCAGTAATTGATATAAAGAGTCAATCATACCTTATCTCAATCTTCTATCCATAAATAGCTGATGTGCATTACATATTCTATAGCTAAAGTTATGTATCAGATACATAACTTATGTATCAGCAAAAGTGAAAAAATAATTGAAATCAACTTCGGTATGAATTGATGCTCTGTTTTTTCCATTCGAGACGACGCTCTATTTTTTGGCTTGAATCTTCATGGACATAACAATTGCTTTTTTTAACAATTGATGTATCAGATACATAACTTATGTATCACCAAAACTGAAAAAAAATTGAAATCGTAGTTGATTTGAATTTATGCTCTGTTTTTTGGCTTGAATCTTCAAGTACACAACCGTTATTTTTTTAACCAAATTAATCCCATTAATTAGATCAGTAATTGATTTAAAGAACCAATCATCCCTTATATTAAGATACTATCCATAAATACATGATCTTCATTAATTACTCATTAGATAATTGATGTATCAGATACATCACTAATGTATCAGAAAAGTTGAAAAAAAAGAGATATCAGGTAATTTTGATACAATGAGGGATGTATAGTAATTAGACTTTTCCATTATGGGATTTAGGTAAAGTTTACAAAATTATATACACAAAAAAAGGAAATGTACAAAATATGTTTAGAGGATCATAATATATTTATCTAAACTTTAGCTGCAACAACATTCTTTGGTTCTTTAGTTTCTGGTGTGGTCCTTGAGAAACATACAAGAATTAATGATTATCTACTCTGGCATCTTATTTGGCATTTGCACCATTCCATTCTTGTGCTTCACATTCAAACACTGGCACTTCCAAGCAACCACAAAATATGCACACACCGATGATCTTTGGATATTAAAGCTGAAACGAAGGGGAAGATGGAGTTAAAAACTCTCTTCAAATCAAAGCATTCTAAAAAGAAAGAAAAAAACGTCATAGCATTCTTATGTAAAAACGATACTCGAATCTAACTCTCGGACGACTAAAAACAAAATTTTAGATTAAAAGGTCAAATGCAATTGACAAAGTTGTAGAGTGAACTGATAAAAGTTTCCTCCATGACTATTAACATGCAATTAAAACCTTGCTATCTTGATAATTGTGAAAGACTTATGTAATAAATGCTTGATTGTAAATTTGAACTCTGCAAGGAAAGAGATAGAGCCAAACCTCAAAGACAAAGTCATTCACAAGCAATTTTAGTGTCAAAGCTGCTAAGGCATATGGCGAACGCCTGGAATGCTGATAATGGGTAGCGGTAATCCATTGTAAACATGTCCTTCCCTACTTTACCGAACTGCAAAATAACCTTCTCATGTTCTGGTCCAGCCGCACCAT
Source organism: Solanum dulcamara (assembly GCF_947179165.1). NCBI lineage: Eukaryota > Viridiplantae > Streptophyta > Magnoliopsida > Solanales > Solanaceae > Solanum > Solanum dulcamara. Next base: position 31,186,850 of record NC_077240.1, on the reverse strand, counting down.
TCTCTGGAGAAGCCACCAACTGAAAGTTCTTCACTGAGGCGACAGTTACCCGACCATGAAAGTTCAAACACCAGCATTGGAGCTGCTCATGCCATCTGGGAGCCTTATTTTTCAGAACCAGTGAACCTTCTCTTTGAGTTTCCACAGGCCCAGACAAAGACTTCTCTAAGCGACTTGATTTGGATCGAAGAAACCACATTGGAAGAGAGGAACCACTATTGCCCATTGGAAAATCAACCTGTGTGGGAGCTGTACCTCCAGGTTTAATGGCAGAAGCTGGGATAGCATCCATCACACAATGCATTCTTCTTGGCCCCCTGCTAGTTACATAAGAAGATTGACCTATCATTATCCACTGTCTAATACTAAATAATGTGTTACCATTAGTATCATTACGAGAAGAGCTCTTCTATATTTTTCTAGAAAGAGAATTCATGTATCAAGAAAAATTTAATCCTCCAAACTTCTGCAAGAAAAGTAAAGCCTCACCTGGCTCCAAGTACATTCAACTCGTATGAAATATGAGCAACTTCATAGTTTCCAGTAGGCACTCTAGGATTCATTTGTTTTGAGCCCACAAGCCTAGTGGAACGGCTCTTCACCAGCTTGGCTCCAGCATAAGGTAGAATAGAATCGTATACAGTAAACTTGGTTCCAAGGAAATTTGATCTAGACAAAAAGAAAGAGACTCCTTAAACACCATCTAAAACACCTCTTAGCTTTACCACTCACCCCTTCAACAATAAGCAAGCCATACCTTAATTTCCCGACACAAGTGCCACCTCCCTTTGACATTTCATTTGCATCAAGTGCTATTGTATAGTCAGTGCAGGTGGGCCTCCTGTACTTCCGAGCAGCAAGAAGAGACTTGCCATCATCAGCCAATGCTGCCACAATAAACAGATAAATTGAAAATGTGTGATGATTCCAAACTTGAGGATGCATTCTAGCTGAATATAACCAGTGTTTTGGACGGCGAAAGGCGACAAAAGGCGACAAGGGTCTACCTCACCACAAGGCGAGGCGAGCGGCGAGGCGCTAGCCTTATTGAAGTGCGGCACCAATTAATACCAAAAAATTAAAATATATAATTGCATATATAAATAATCAAAATCTCAATAGCAATAACATATTAGCAAATATTTCAATTCAAAAACTGAAAATAGATAGTACTTACTAAAAGTCTAAAACTTGAATGAGAAGAAAACGGAACAAAAGTCATCAGTTAGAAAAAAACAAAGGTAGAAGTAACTATGAAGAAGAAGAAGGACAAAGAAACAGAGGAAGAAGAAATTAGAAGAAGAAAAGAAGAAATGCATATTGGTTGGACTTTGAAGTCGCCCGAGAAGTCTAGTCGAGTCGACCGGTTGGAGTCTCGATCTAAGAGTGCAACTGCGCAAATTTGGAAAGAAAACCCTAAAATTACCTTTTAACTTTAAAACCCTAAATTGGTTGCCTTTTTTTTTAAGAAAATACAAAAGGCAGCGCCTTTCTTGCCTTTTTTGCCCCTCGCCTTTGTCGCCATGGCGTCGCCTCACCACAAAGCTAACAAAGCTAATAGGCGATGAAGGGTCACCTCGATCGCCTTTCACAACACTGAACATAACATCATGCTTCCCTCCGCACAACCCCTCGATTAAAAAGATAAATTGAAGGCCCAGATTCTGAAACAGTAATAAATGCTCACCTTGAGTCAAACTGAGGTATAGATGAAATGTATGTGTTGTCTGGTTTCGCTTAATAAAGCACTGAAGGAGTGTCTCTCGTGGACCAGGCTGTAAAAATAGGGAATACTACTAAGAATACATGAAACAAAGATACAAATAATAATGAACTTCATAATTGATATGTAACTTCTTATGAGGAACTTTAAAAAAAATTTACTGCTTTCTTATTTTTCACTCATGGGAGGGATGACTGACCATCCTTGTTCCAAAATTACACATTAATTAGACAGTCTGATTCATATTCAGGGATCCGAAAACAATCTGATTTGCAGTACAATAGAACTTGGAAGAGTTGTTTAGAGAAAAAAAAATAAGTAATTAGGAATATAATCAGCAAGAAGACAGAATAAATGACACCAAAAAATGGAAAATGAACCAAAGAGTGGCCTAGAGCCTAACATATATCATTTCAATGGCTTCCTCATCTTCAATCAAGCTCAACTTAAACCAAAGATAATCTTGAACTTCAACTCAAGCTCAACTAAAGCCAAAGCTAATCTTGAACTTCCATTCAAGCTCAACTTTAGCCTAAGCTAATCTTGAACTTCAATTCAAGCTCAACTTAAGCCAAAGCTAATCTTGAACTTCAATTCAAGCTGTAGAACAAATTAAGTCTTGAAGAAATGAAGTTGTAATGGTCTAAGTCTTATTTAAGCAAGAAGTCATAAAACAAAATCACTTAAAAGAAACAAGAAAAGTCCAAATCAAATCAACACCATTAACAACAAATTAAGTACTTCTAAAATGATACCACCTCAAATCCAAATAAACAGAACTAGCACACCCTTAATAAATTGGAAGAGGGGAATTTCTTTACCTGCTTGACAGAAATTGGGAAAGTTAACTTTCCAGAAACTTCAGGAGTCTTCACTAACTCCTTCATAATCTCCCTCCAGCTCCTACACACTCCAGCACAAGCTACAACGCTTTTCCTCAAAGGCCATTTAGATTCTGTATCCTCAATCCTCATAAGAACCTCTCTCAATAACTCTGTAGGCAAATTAGCCCAATAGCTCTCAACAAACCCTTCATCAATCCCCTCTGTTTCCTCCGCCACAGCCACCACTGAGCTTTGGCGACACCTTGACTTTGACCCATAACCCCACTTCATCCCACAACTCAAAAAATGCCCCCCCCAAAAAAAAAAGAAAATGAATCGTCAAACAATGCTTATAAACTCAACTAAAACAGACCCAACTCACTAGAATTTCATAAACATCAAATCCACAATCCAAAATGCACCTTACATCCAGATCTGAAATCCATAATCCCATAAACACCAAAAAGATTGAATCTTTAACATTCATTCATGTCTAAACACCAAAAAGATTCAATCTTTAACATTCAATCAAGTCTAAACTCAAGACCCAATGCATTAAAACAAACAAAGAATCAAGAAACGAGATGGGATTTGAATTAAACTGAGAAATCAAGAAGTTGGTTTTCTTCAGAGATCAAAATAGCAGAATCTTAAAGTAATAAGCATAAATAGCATAAAGATAAAAGATTGTTATGGAGGATAAAAAAAAGGTGGTAACATGAAAGGTGAAAATGGAAAAATATGCCTTAAAGATTAGGAATTTTAAGCAGAGAAGTAGATGTATAAAGGGAATAGCGAAGGATAAATAGTGATAAAAATGAGTAGCTGTCGAAAGAGAGTGCTAGTAATGGATGGGTAAGTGAATCATTGAGTGAAAGGGTCCATCTCCTCTTCCTATTTTTCTAGATTATTGGAGAAATTAGTAAAGCCTTAACAAGTACAATATCTATCCGCTGCTCATGTCGTGCTTACTAAAAATAATTATATTTTAAAATATTAAGGTACTTTTTTTGTTTTAAATTATTTATAGTATTTTTTAAAAAAAAGTGTTTTAAAAATTTTATGCAAATTAATTATTTTTTTCTTATTTACTTTTAATAATAATTATTTGTAAAGATAAAAGCACTTCAATTATAAAGTGTTGATATATAAATAGAATAAATAATTAATAAAAAGAAATCATAATCTGATACATAAATAAGGATATGATTGCCAAAATTTCTCATAACTAATCTTTTTTTAAGGGAGTGTAGAAAAAAATACATTAGATAATTTGAGACGGATAGATAATTAACTATTAATTTTCATTGCTATCCATACTCAATAAATGGATAAAAGATCAATAGGGTGAAAAGAGGCTAATTGTTATTAAATTGAGATTAAAGAATAAATCATGATAATTTAGTTAAATTATTAAAGGATGTGTACAAAATATGACAAGTTAAATGGATCGTGTGGAGTAAAATTTTTAAATAAAGTAAATTGAAGTTGAAAAATGAATATTTATAAAAAAAAATTATAAGTTTTGAAGTTTGATAAACTAATTTTTCTATTAAGTTAATTGGATTTTAACAACAACTATTATGTTTTTTTTATCACTATTAATGTGATATTAAATTAACATTTTAAAGCAAATGTCGATTAAATAGTATTTTATGTAAATAGAATGTAAGAAGTCCAATTAATTAAGGACTATTATGCTGGCGGATTTAGAGTACTCGAATAGGTGTTGTGATTTTGAGTATGATAACGGTATAAAAATTAAGGAGGTTAAGGGTGTTATTTTTAGATCGATTGAACATTTCAGGTGAAATTTCGATGGAAGGTTGAAAGAGCGCAAATAAAGTAGGTAAATAGAGTGACTGATTGAGTTGTTTAATATTATTTTTAAGACAACGAAGATGTCTGAAGAATGAAAATGGAGTATAATGATTCTGTTGTATAAGAATAAATACGACATTCAGAATTACAACAACTATATGGGTATGAAGTGTTTAATGCACACTATAAAGATTTGAAAAAGAGTGGCAGAGATACGAATGAGGAGGGGTATGACTATTTCTGAGAATTGATTTGAATTCAAGTTGGGAAACTCGACTCATTGAGCAGTACATAAAAAGGAAGAAACACTTACACATGATGTTCATCGACTTGGAAAAAACTCATAATTTACAAAGTCCCAAAGAAGATTATGTGGAGATGCTTGAAGACTAAAGGATGTACATGTGACCTACACTAGGTTAATCAAGAATATGTATGAGGTAGTAAGACTTGGGTGAGGATCGTTGGCAGTGGGCGGAGTCAGGATTTTGACTAAGGGGGTTCAAAATTTGAAGAAGTAGACACACGAACTAATCAAAGGGAATTCGACATTTACTATATATATATATATATATATATATATATATATAATTATTTTAATCATGTATAAATAGTATAATTTTCTGTTGGAGGAGAGGAGCATTTCCTAGTCTTGATAGGATTGCACCATGAATGAATTTTTAGTCCATTTTTATTTATCTTGTGATGAATACATTAACGCGATAATTTAAACACTCTATTAATTTTTTAGTGGTATATTGGTAATCTAGTAAAATGAAATAAATTAAATGTGGAAAATCAATTTTACCATCCGTTGCCTTCTAAGATTTGATGGTAAGATATAAATTACATTAAAAACTTTCTAATTGTTAATAACACGAGGTTATCTAAATGGTAGTCAAAAGATACAAATAATGCAACCAGAATCGAGTTGATTCAAATAAAATTCATTAATTATGAGAGATATAATTTAGATAACATTAACTCTCTTTTTTTCTTTGGTCAAAGACAACGTCAACTATTAATACACCAACTAGCAAAAGTCTTTGTATAATTATGAATCATAAATAATATGAATATGATATTGATATTATTGTGGCGTATATAACATTCTTAAATTTCAGATTAAAATCCTACCTACTATTTTTTAAAATTTTTAATAAACATGAGTTGGTTCACTGAAAATTACACGCTACCTTATGTATAAATGCAACCAAGAACCCGTTTGGATGGGCTTTAAGTTGGTCAAAATCAACTTAAAGTCCTTTTTTAGCTTTTGGACGTGTTTGTCTAATCCTGACTTTAAGCCATTAAGTTTTTAAAGTCAGTCAAAAATGAAAAGTTAGGATTCCTAACTTTTTTTTTCTAAGTGCTTAAATTCATTTTCTTTGACCATAGAAATTACTTTTATATCCCTTATATTTTAACTAAATTTCCAAACTACCTTTTTTATTCTTTTAACCCTAAAATTCACATCATTTTTCTCATTTAAGCACTTTTATCCAAACACTCAACTGCTTATTTATAAAAATAACTTTCAACACTTCAAAGTTCTAAAAACACTTTATACATAAAAGTTACTTTTTTAAGCTCATCCAAACGGGCTCCAACTCTTTTTATTTATATTTTAGTTTCTTAACAGCTAGTAAGAGTATTTATATTTTTTCATACAGCTTCTAAAAATAACTTTTTTATTTCAAAAATAAATAAAAATCATGTGTAAATTCATGTAGAAAGTTTGTCGAGTGGGTCCTTATATTCTCGATTCCACCCTTTTCTTCTCACATGATAATATCATCCGTCTCAAATAATGTTCGATATAAATAAATTTAAAAAAAGATAGTATGTGCACGAGATATTTTATATTTACATAAGGTTCAACAAAAGGACACATTTTTAGGGTGTGATATCGATAATTTATTTTAACACAAATATTAATAATTGACTTCATAATTTAAATATATAACTTATAGATTAAATAAAAATAATTTTATTGTTATTCCAAAATAAATTCAAAAATATAATATATTTTTTGCAACATTTCTTTTACTCTTCCGTTTTAGTTATGTCCCTTATGTATGCCCCTTAAGACTTCAGAAATAAGAAGTATCTTTTTACTAATTTAGCCTTATAGATTCATAATACATTAAAACCTCTATAAATGCACATGCTTGGGATTAAAAAAAAATATTCAGTTATCGAGATTAGTAATTTATCGATAAATATTTATTATTTTAAAGAGTATTTTGCAGTATGTGTCATAAGAAAGAAAAAAAATATTTGAATTAAGAATTTCAAAAGTTTAAATCTAGAAAACTAAAAAGTGTAGTCTTTGCATATTTATTATTTAAATCTAGGAAAGCTAAACGAATTTAGTGAAGTTTAATGTTTCTAATTGTATTCATATATATAGAATATGAAGAGATTTTATGTTAACTATAAAAGGAAAAAGCTAGATGGTTAAAAATCATAATCCAAGTATAATGTCTTCTCATCATTTGAAAGACGTACAAAAATCATCTTTAACCAATAAAATAAGAAACGCAATATATAAGCATAAAAAAAAGAATTCAACTATTAGCCAAAAAGATTTGCAAGCATAGGTGAAATAAATGTTTGATTTGACTATTAGTCAATCAACAATATCGCATACTCTCAAAAGGTCGGCAGAGTATTTGTCAAATGAGATGAAAAATAGCGATGCCAAGAGGCATAAATCGACAAAATATCCTGATTTAGAGAAAGTTTTGTACGAGTGATTTCTTCAAATGCAAGAGAAAGTGAACATGTCAGGGAAAATTATCCAAGAAAAATGTATGTTGAAACTAATCCAGAATTTAGCTTCTTTTTTGATTGGTTAGAACGTTTTAAGTCAAGATACGAAATCAAGTCTTACAGATTAAAAAAAATAATTACTGGTCAAGTATTATTGACTGATTAAATATATATAAATTCTTGATGTATTCTAATAATTATTACTTTATATTTTTTCTAGGCCTTATTTTATTTTTAATTATTATCTAATGCATTTAGCGAGAATATTACTTTAATATAACTGGCCCAAGTTGGGATCGAAAAAAAATATTCATTTAGCAAGATTATTACTTTGTCGAATATTACTTTATCGAGGTTTTACTGTATGGCTAAGCTACTCTCTTCATCTCAAATTACTTGTCATGATTTTTAAAAATACTTTATATGTCTATATTTATTTGTCAAGTACTATTGACTTGGTACACCCTTAACGAGCAATAAATAGAATGATAATTTTATTATATCAACTATTGAATATAACAAATATAATATTTTGAGAAATGCATTGATAGTTAATAACGATTATTTCTTGATTTTCTAAACTGAACACGTAAAATTAAAAAATTATTTAATATAATGAATAAGTAAAAGTGAACGGAAGAAACATTTATCTCAAATTATTTATCATTTTAAAAGTTTAAGATAAAATTAATCATTTTTTCTTATTTTACCCTCAGTGTAGTAATTGTTCATAAAAGTTACAAACACCTCAATTATAGAGCCATGACGCATAAATAGATTTAATGAAAAAGAGACTATATCCTAAGATATACATAATGATAAAATATTTTTTTTTAAATCCTCATAATTAATGTTCTTTCGATGGACGTGTAAAAGAAAAATATAATAAATAATTCAAAACGGAAAAACTAATCATCATTATTTACTTTAAAAAATACTTTAAAAAAAACTAAAAAAAATAATTAATTCTATATTCTTAATCTTATAAATAATAGAGTATATTTTAGAATAAATATTTTAGCAACATTCGAAAGGAAAGTAAAGGAGTACGTAGTTTATGAGGAAATGAGAAGTCTTCATTAATTTAACATTCGTAATCAATAGATTATTGTTTTGGATACACGACAACTAGAATAGGACTGAGATACTTCTAATATATTCTATTTTATTTTTTGAAAATTAAATTATTTAATATTTTAATATGTAATTTTACTATATTGATATAACAAAAATTATAATTTATAATATTTTTATATAATTTTTAAATAATTAAATTTGTATTTTAAAATATTAAATGAATATAATTTAAATGAATTCTGTTAATTGGTCAAATTACCTCTTAAAATTGAAACAAGACAGAGGAAATAAGAATTTACAACATTTTTGGCTTATAACTTTTGTGATTAATAATAACTATGCACCATTTACTAGGATCTTCATTTTAATTCAGCTGACAAATTGACATTATGGGATGTAAGGAAGCAATTTTTCTATTTGATATCTAAATTATCCTTAATTTTTTTTTTTTGGAAAATGACATTTATGAAGTGATGATAACTTTTATTGTGACGTGGATTCTAATTTTATCTTCTTTGGCACACACTACCTCCCGTCTCATATTATCTATCCACTTTCTCATTTAGATGTTTAATAAGAAATCATAAATAAGAAGGATATTTTTAATAATTAATAAGAATGTGTAAAAATTAAATTGATTGATAAATTAAATTAAAAAAAGTATTATTGGTTTATTGCTATTGGGTTATTAAGTTAACGATTATTTAATAGTTTTATAAAAAAATATTTATTGGGTTATTGATTTGGTATTGATTTTATAATATTGGGCTATTGGATAAATCGATAACCTATTAAAACTATAATAGTTTACTAATTTAATTTTTAGTTTTTTACTCATACACAAATATCAAACAAAAAATATTAATATAAATATATAATCAGTTAATCACTATATAATACTATTTAGTACTTAGTATTTACCCTATAGGCTTTGCCACTTTAGGTTCAGCGGCAAGGGTTTGCAAGTTGCTCGGCGGCTCCAGGATTCGTATATTTGTTTTAAAAGTTTTTCTAATTGGTTAAACCAAAAAAATCGAATCGTTAAAAAACAAAAATCGATAACAAATATCTTATTGGTTTGGTTATCGATTTAGCGTATTTAGAAATCAAAAATTGATAAACCGAACCGATCGATACACACCCCTACTAATTAACCCTTTATTTTTAAAAATACACATTATCTGTCATCTAGTTAATTATCAATACCAAGATTAACAATATTGGAGAAACTTTTTTGAAACTTTACAATTTTTATATTTCAAAAAGAAATAATTTTAAGAGCAAAATGGGAAGAAATTTTTAATTAATTCTATCTTAATTTTATCAATTAACAAGTAATTTGAGATAAATATTTTTAGAAGTAGATAAGTAATATGTATAGTTAAACCTAGGGCTACTTATCGATCGGTTCACTTAGATTTTAAAGTTTATTAGTTCGACTTATTGATTATTGATTTGTAGACACGTTAAACCGTTATAGAACCATTAAGATATTGACTTATCGATTATCAGTTTATCGGTTATTGATCGTTATCAATTTGATAGTCGATTGAACCGTTAAGATTTGATATAAAAATATCATTGAAAGTCATTTAGAAATAAGGTGATAAACCAAATGAACCATCATGACATGTTGGATCTTTCTCAAAAGCAAGCATTGACATATTGTAGGATAACCGAGAGTTTGAGACAACTAAAAATAAAAGTATGAAACTAATTCTAAGTCAAGAACTTTATATACCGAATGATATAAATATAATTTATTAATTAACTATTGGGTTGTCGGTTAACTCGTTAAGAAAAAACCTCAAGTGGTTAAAGAATAGATAACTGATAATTAAAAAAATTAAGATTGTTATCGAAACTGTTAAACTAATAACCCATCGATTTCGCTTCGATTTTGAATAGTCCTAGTGAAATATTCCATTAATTCATATGTCGAGAATAAACTTTTTTTTACTACATCTGTTCAATTTTACTTATTCCCTATGTATAAAAAATATATTTTTACTTTTACTTGTCATTTATAACAGATTAAAAGTAAAACCTATTTTTTTCATGTTTTATCCCTATACTATTAATTACTTATTTTATTTCTCAAGACTAAAATTATATAAATATCAATTAATGTCTATTATGATAGAATGTTCATATTAATTATTGTATCTCAAAGAACGAGTAGAGTCTAGAATAAATAATTAAAACTGGGCGGAACCCATCGGTGACCCTCTAAAGTTGGCATCAACTTTCACTTATACATCTCAACTAAGCTTTGTTCATTTTAGACACCTCAAGTAAGGTTCCGATGTGTCATTTTGATACTTTTTTTACAATCACCCAAATATCTAAAGTGTATGTAATACACTTGCCGATGATGTGTCAAAGTGACCAATTAAATGAAGACATGTGGCATATATATCAAAAATAATTTTAAAATAATGACTTTTGAGTAGAAAAAAAAAGTGGTCATTAACTTGATGACATATGTCAATTTTTACCCAAATAATAATTAAAAAAAAAAGAAATTCATCTTCTAAAAAAAGTGATTTTCGAAAAAAAAAAACCACCCCCACCTAGTTGTCTTCTTCACCCACCCCACCCAGTCGTTGTTGTCTTCTCCACCTCCACCCACCCCAACCCCAACTCCTTCCCACCCATATTGTCTTCTCAAGAAACACTATCAAAAGAAACTATTTTGAAAAATTTATTTTACAAAGATATAATTTTTTCTACTTTACTTTTAAAAAATCAATTATTAATTAACAATAGAAAGAAAATAAGAACTAGATCTAGACAATGACAATGAGATTACAAAATCAAGGTCCAAAGTTATGGAGGAAAACATCTAGAAAATGGAGAAGAAGAAGAACAAGAAAAAAGAATTAAAAAAATATTTTTTTTTAGAAAAAAATGGTCTTCACGCGCTCAAAATGGGTGCAGCACACGCAATGTGCCAAGTCAGCACAAAGTATCAAAATGACACATCAAAAGCTTATTTGAGATGTCTAAAATGAATAAAGCTTAATTGAAGTGTCTAAGTGAAAGATGATACCAACTTTAGGTGGCCATCGATGGATTCCGCCTTAAAACTGAACGGGATGGAGAACTTCCCAATGATAATCATGATAATGAGTGTGAACTACTTTTTCTTCCATGGCACAAAAATCTAAAAAAAAAACACTATCATATTATTTCTTCGTTTATGTTTGATTTCACCCACTTCATAAGACATAATGAGTAAAATAATTTATTAAATCATTTTTAATTATTATTTTCTTTGTCTCATATTAGATGAACATTTTAAGAATAATGTGTAAGTACTTTTCTGAATTATAACTGAAATTTCAGCGATACACCTTAGTTTTATTAGGGTTCTATTACCCCTCCTCCCCAAACTTATTTTTTTTGTATTTTCATGCATTTTTTGTGCTAACGTGACACCTTCAATTAAGTAACTTGGCTGTAATACGCGCTTGCCATGTCAGAAAATAAATTTTTTAATATTTTTTTAAATCTTATTATTTTCTTTATCTTGTATTTAAATTAAGTTTATACATGTATTTTTTTTAAAATGTCCCTTGTATTTAAACTTTTTTAACTTTATTTTGTCTTTCATTCATTGTCTTTTCTCTTTAATTTTCTATTGATTTTATATACTCTTTTTATTATCTTTATCTTTCCTTTTGATTTGATTTCAAATTTAATTTTAAATGCCTTGTATTTAAAATAAGTTAATTTCGAGTGGATATCAAAATAAGTGAAAAAATCAAATAAAACATTAAAAAAGATTAAAAAGTTAAAATTAGAGGACACTTTTAAGTTATTTATTTAAAAAAAATACACATGATTTTTAAAAAATATTTAAAATTTAAAAGATAAGAAATTAATGAAAGGAAAAAAAGTTTAAAGTGGGGAAGAAATTAAAATAAATATTTTAGATAGAAAGAAATAAAAAATAACTAAATATATATAAATTTAGAAAGAAATGAAAATAACTAAATATATATAAGTTTTAATATCAATAATTATGTGTACTAACTAATTATTAAATTACCAATTAAAAAAAATATGTGTCCAATTTTTTCACTCATTACTTGTCTTCAAGAGAATGTGCACGTTCTCAATGCCATGTCAACTTTTATGGTGTATTAATTCTATTTTAAAATATATTTGGGTGTGGGGGTGTGGGAGAAGGGGGAGTAATAGGACCCTAATTAAGTTAAGTTATATCGCTGAGATTTTGGTCATAGTTCAGAGAGGTACTTATGTATTATCCCGACATTGTATTAAAAATAGTTATTACATATTACTTGATCACTTACAAATTCATATAGTATTAATTTTAAAAAAATCATTTTACCGCTACAATTAATATAACTTTTTGAATGTGAACGATTCTCAATACTATTTATTCCTATACCCTATATATATTTTTTCAACTTATTTTTATGTGCATTGATATAAACAAAGATAAATAAATAATAAAATTAATCAATCTATTAATAATTTTTTAATTATAGTACAAAATAAAAAATGTCCACATGATATTGATCGGAAGGGGAATAAGTTGTCTAATGTTGAAAATAAATTAAAAGTAATTGAAGTATTAATAAAGGGCAGCCCGGTGCACTTAAGCTCCCGCTATGCGCAGGGTCCGGGGAAGGGCCCGACCACAAGGGTCTGTTGTACGCAGCCTTACCTTGCGTTACTGCCAGAGGCTGTTTCCAAGGCTTGAAGTATTAATGAGAAAATTAAAAGTTCATGTGGCACAATCCGTTAGCTATGTGAACATGTGGCCCAACACACATAAAAAAAAAAAGATCAATAAGCATGAGATAAATATTACTTCTGTCCTATATTAGATGAACATTTTTAATTTTATATGGTGATTAAAAAATCATTAATACATTGAAAGATTTTATTATTTTGTTATTTGTTTATATCAATGCAATTTAATAGAGTATAGAAATAACTAGTATTGAGAATTGTTTACAGTTAAAATGTCATATTAATTGTAGGGATAAAATAAAATAAAAATTTAATTAATTCTATCTTGATTTAGTAAGTGATCAAGTAATATGAGGTAAATATTTTTAATAAGATGTTCATCTAATATGGAACGGAAGTAGTAATTTCAAAAAGATATTTGGTGAGAATTTGAATACATTAAAGTGGTCAATAGTGTAACCCTAAAGGCCAAATTATTAGCTGTATTTGTTCCAAAACTGTCTATAATTAAATATATTAAAGTGGTCAAAACCGTAGGTTGCTGAGCTACTCGTTTCAAATAATCCATAGAAATAATTTTGCATGTATTTATTACAAAATTTACATAAAATTTTCTCTTTATAAAAAATTGTATTTAAAGACTAACTCCTAATTGTTTTACATAGAAAATATCACACCTTTACAAATAATAATAGACTTGAACTTGATAATTAAATTTTGTAGAATACAACAATATAAAAGTTGACACAATTGGTTATAATTTGAATTGCAATGTCACGATCTAAATATTGACATTATTAGTTTAATTCTCTATTTCTGCACATCAATACTCCCACCATTATTAGTTGATCATTATACTAAAAAATAATTATCTCATATTAGTTGTCAACTTTCCTAAATGAAGAAAATATTAATTAATTTTTTTCTATATTATTCTTCCAATTAATTCTTTTTAATAGTGTTCATATTTATTTGTTTTTGTAATTTCTTTTCAAATAATATATATTTTTAATAAATATAATAAAATAAATTATGTATTTAGATAATTTTTTTAATTTATAAAAGGAAAACTTACATAAATATGCTATATTAAAAAAATATTTACCATTTATAACAATAACATTTTTTTTCACTTGACACTTATAGTACATTTATAATACAATTATAATATATATTGGCGAGAATAATTTATAAAACACATATAATCAAGTTTTATTCATGAATAATACATTTATCACATACTTTAATACACTTATAATACATTATGTCAATTTTTTACAAAAAAATATAATATATTTTAAAACACTTATAATACATTTATATATTATGCATAATTCACTTTTAATACTTTACATATTTATCATAATATTACTATAAATAATAATAATAAATTAAAAATATCACTAAAATCAATAATTATTTTTTCATCCAAAAAAATTGGAAAGTAGTTGGTCGAGGTCTTGAGGATGATGTGAATGAGCGCACATCGTATGGGCCCATTGAATTCGCAGCGCACGGAGGAAGATGCCCATTTATTTCATGGCCCCATTTATCTTCTCTTTTTTAATTCTAAAAGGTTCTTCGGTTTTTCGACAAAAATATTTATGTATACCTATATAATTTTAATATATTTATATTGTATGTATAATTTACTTTTAATATATATTATTTTTTTTTTATTAAAATAAGCTTAATATATTTTAAGACACTTATAATACATCTATATTGCATGCAAAATTATTTTTATACATAATGTAATATATTTATATTACATCCATAGTTCGTTTTTAATATACAGTGCATTTTTTTTAATCAAAACACTTTAATACATAATACTCCCTCTATTTCAAATTAATTGAATTTTTGAGGGATTTTTCATTATTCAAAATAATTGAATTGTTCAAAGTTCAAGATGGATGCTTGAAACTTTTTTCATATTTGCCCTTTCATTTATTAAAGTTTTATATTTTCTATCACACTACTTGAAAAATTATATTTATGATTTTATAAAGGACAATAATAAAAAAATATAATTTAAATTATAATCATTAAATATTTTTTTTAATATATATATATTACCTCACAAATTTAATTGATATGAAATAAAGAGAGTACTAAGTAATACGGTAATAATAAAGTGAAAAGGGTAGTTGTTTGCAGCTTTGTTTTTTCTCAACAAACAAAAGGAAGTTTCACCCATTCAAATTTTCTATCAATACATGCCAAACTCCTCGTTACCGTCTCAAATTATTTATTTTTAAAAATAACTTTTTTATTTTTTTTTATTAATTTAAAATTTTAAGATAAAAATTAAATAGAACATTTAATTATATAATTTGGGTTTCTGATTTCAAATCAATAGTTGTTTATTTATATATTATAAGGAAAATCACTACAACATGAAAATATGACAGCATAAAGTATGAATATCATTATATTAATAATAAGACATGATTTTATAGCAAAAATACTTTTAAAATGATAAAAATCAAACTTAACATCGGGGACATACATTTTTACGCTTGGAACTTATGTTTTTATGCCCTTGACTTACGGCCCAAATTATAGGGCATTATGCCTTATGAATCTACTCCTTTTTTTTTTTTTTTTATGGGAACAGACCCTACACGAGGCTCCCATCTCTCGTGCACAGTCAGGGGTTGAGCAACACCCCCAAGCCTTAACATAAATAATCAAAATAAAATACAAGGAGGGGGACATAAACCTTACCTCCGATCCTATGGTGGTTCATAAGTCTGCTAACCTATTAAGGTCGGCTAACTCATCCCCAATACAAAAAAGAGACTAACTATAACTAGAAAACATTAAACCTGTGAGAGGACTCCTCTCGGTACAAATCAACTAAGAAAGCATAAATGAGGGAGACTCTCCCCTTCCATGAGAATACAAGAAAGTAGCCTACACTAGTCCTATTCAATTATGCTACGACTCAGGCATAGCTACATTGAGAAAGAACAAGTATACGAACCTTCTATCTCGCATGGGTTAGGGAAATTCTTTTCATCTTTGCTCTTTTTAGACATGTCGTACCAAGTAGGTCCAAGGAAAGTTGCAGCAACAACAATCGTAGCTAAGGGGGATGAAATGATAGGAAGTAAATGTAGCCATAGCAGCCAGCTTGCTTGGGATTGTAGTTAAGGAAGCTGAGGGACAGAATAGGTGTAATATGCATTTTGTATGTGGTGCAGCCCTGACTTGAACAACTGGTTGGATGGTTCCAGTGTTGTCTACTGATCCGGGGGGTACCTGCATATCCACAAATAAGCCAAGCAAGAGTTCTAATGCAGCCTTGGCTTAGATGTTTGACTGAAGGTGCCTTGGACTTTGGAAGGGGCCATTGTTGTTGTAGTCTCTATGTTGATGAATCTACTCCTTTTATTTGTGCCTTGAAGCGTTTTAAATTTTATACTCCTAAAAAAGCCTTTGAAAATACTGATAAGGGAAACTTTTAAATTTTATATTTTAAAAAATGTGTGTAATATATCAAAATATTCTTCGAAATTTTATGATCTTTAAACATAGAAGGAATATTAAAATTGAAAAGTTACTAAATATATAATTTGTTTCATTTTCTTTGTTTACTCCATCTCTCAATTATTTGGTTGAAGTAAACAATTTGAATTCCCCTACCCACCAATTTTCTTCAAAAAATATATTTTCTTTTGGATTACGTTTCTTATATATTGATTTTTTTTTATAAAACATGGAGTTGGAAGAAACCTTTAGTTGGTCTACCAAAGATTTATGGTTTTCGAACAAAACTTAGTTGACACTACCAATTAATATGAAGCTGATAATAACCTAAATACATTACTTCTAATTTCTCATTTCCTAGTAACAAACTTGACACAATGAGAATTACATAATTATATAGTATGGATAAATACACCATATAATATATAATGTAATTCTTTTAAGCATCCTTTGCAGTTACACTATAGTCTAGGAGTATGAGTTATGTGGGAAAAAAACCAATAATTTATATATATTCAAAAAAAAATTACCCTATTTATACTATATAATCTTAATTTTTTCACTCGGTGTAAAAAAATTATTAATGAAACTACAACAAATAATAGGTTGAGTTTATAATTATAAAATACAAACGGTTTCAATGCTAAGAATCTTAAAAATTAAATCAATAGAGCTTAAATCTTGAATCCAACTTTGATGTTCGATACCTATTTTGAGACCCGACTAATTCAAATTTGCATTGAAAACTAGTTTTACTTCTAATTAAAACACTCTTACCAGAGATAATTTAATTCACAATACTCGAACATGAAATCTCTCGTTTAAGTTATATCAAGAAAAGATTAATTGGCATTTTAAGGTTGCCTCACCCCAGAACTTAAAAGAAATTATATTTAACCTTCCCCCATTTAGTTCCATCAAACCGCATCCTAAGTTTGATTAAAATATACAGTAAAATAGACTAAATTGCTTGAATTAATGAGAGAGCATATGCAAACAAAATAGAACCATTAAATGTCGATTATCATTATGATACTCCAAGGTTAAAAAATGATTAAAAACGTGAGGTAAGTGCACTTCAACTGAATAAAGGAAAGCATATTTTGAAAAAAATTAAATTTAAAAAAGGAATGGAACTTTCACCTGGATATGTACATACAATCTCCATAAAAAGTAAACAAGCGTGGTGTAAAGTGTAAAGAGAAAAGTTAAGAGATTCTCCAAAAGGGAATTTTCACTTTTTTTTTTCAAGTGGGTGATGATATCATAACTATGTCATTTGCATAAGATTCTGCACTCTTTTTTCTTTCATTGTCATGTAGTATTTTTCATCCTTTTTCTTTTTTTTTTGGCCAAAACCATCAAACTTGTCAAGACGTGTCTTGGAAATTTTCTTTTACCAAACTTCCATTTGGACAATCCACTAAAATAATAATAACTAAACATTACTTACATAAACATCAGAAGTACATGAGTATATGCAACAACTTTTTAATCAGTAAGTCCAAACAAATGACCATTTGGTTATGTTTCCTTAGTAGATTATATGAGATGTATAGTACAAGATAAATGCTACAGTTTTTTCTCTATTCAACCACTTTTAATTTTGGTGCAATGACAAAGTAAAAGTTATGTGAAATTACTATATGTTGGCGCTGCCTCTGTTTAGTTTTTTCTTTCCTTTTTCTTCATAGCAAGTCTGAATTGTATAGTAGTATTGGGATTGGAAATTGTACACTGCAAAAATATAGTTATAGTGATCCCTTTGGACTGTCCCTTGTTGACTTAGATTTTTCTTTTCAAATGTACGAAAGTAGGGTTAGGGTTACTTGTGAGGTCCTTACCAACATTGGTTGTTGAGTTTTGTAGACTTCATGAATAATGATAGTATTTAACATTTAGTAAAATAGTCAAATAATTATTGTAGTAGCTAGGAACAAAAAACTACAATTAGATCTAGTTATGGGTTCTTACTTATCCTTTTGTATTCCTACTTGTGTGGTATAAAAAATTGTAAAATGGGTATTGGTATTGCTTCCCCCCCCCCCCCAATTAACTTTTCAAGTAGATATTTTGAGTATAAAATATCTGTCTATGGGTAAAGGATGCCATAGAAAATATCTATGCCTAGGCCATAGCAGCCAATAACTGTCTTTTTCTTCAAGAATCTTGATGGCTACTCCCTCCAATTTAATTTTCTTTCACATTATGAGACTATGTTTGATCAATTCCAGTAAATGGACCTTTCAGGGGAATGAAACACATGTATATCTATCATTAGTCATTACCATAACAACAATTTGAGACTCTTCATATTAGCATTATAAACAAAGAAAATAAAGCAATTTTCCACTAGGAACAAAGTATATGTTTTGAATAGCAGAACAAAGCCACTTACCACCAAACTTCCCATAATAGCAATATAACAATGAGTATTGCTAGCAGCTGGATTCCAAACACTCGGAAGTTGCCACTTAATATTAACTTAGAAACATAAAGACCAAAATTGTCAACCAAAAAAGCCCCTATCAGCAAGTTGGTATTTCCTTTTTTCCAAAATTATGACAGATAGAATATCTAAACTAAGCCAAAACAATAATGAAATCTCTAGGAAAAATAAGATTGTAATGATAGTTCCCACGATTTTCCAAGACTAAGGGCATTAACAAAAGTTAATATCATTAGTGATTGACGTTCTTTGTACAAAATGATTATCCAAAAGGATATCTGAAATATCTTGATGAGTCACTAGGGTCTACATCCTCAAGGATGTTTTTGTATGGAAGATCATGTACAGTTGGCAGTTAGTTTTCTGAGACAAGAGAGAAAAAAAACCTTCATGTACCAGAGAATCTAATCAAAGGAAGAACTAGCACTGCGTCTTCCATTATGGAGCCATTTCTCGAATCTATTGGAGAAGCTTAGGGTGGACTAGTCCCACCATTTAGCATGGCCAGTCAGCGGATGTATCCTACCTTACAAAGTGAACAGGAATGACGTTTGACTTTCCTCTACAAAAAAGTTCCTTCAGTAATTTTGTACAGATGCTCTATTTCCCTCATTCTGCTGCATAGGTTCTAGCTGCTTGCCTACAAAAACATGTTATTTGTTAGTGATGCCAATAACTAGAGAGGCCTTAGCTTTCTCTAACCCTTTTAGATAGCCGCGATAAATTGCAACTCCTAACACATTGTTGTCGATATTAGAGAGTACAATTCCACAGGGAACACAAGAGCAATTTAACACCACAGACATAAATTCTCTATAACTTCGTTATCTAAGCAACTTAGTTATGACTACACAGAAATATTCCTCTTCAACTGCAACACCACTTTTCACTTTCTTACGCAATTTGAGAGGTATACTGTAGATGGAATAGAAATCTATTTATCTCGCTGAGACCTAATTATTGAAAACAGACCTGGATATGAATATAGCACCATATAGATATGGACAGACGAATACCTGAGTGGCCTGCAAATGAATAACAATTTGACTTATAGTTGCTTCCACTATTGGCAATGGAGGTGTGTGTTAGGACATTATTCACAGGAAATTGGGATGTGATGTTCATAGGTGGTGGACATCCCCCAGATTCAACCATTTGAAGTAAATTTGGCTTTTCGACCAACGGAAAGGAATGATCACGTGCCTGACCCACAAGCCAACATTAGCATCAGCCACCAGAAAAATAACCAAGATCAATAAAAATTAACTATGCCTCAATCCCCATCTAATTGAGGTTGGCTATAATGAATTCCAATATCAATAAATCAACTACCATAATCCCAAACTACTTGAACTCAGCTATATGAATCCGCTACGAATACAGAGATCAGTAAAATCTCATAAAAGATATCCTTCATTGTTCAGACAAGCACCAGAAGTATAGGTTTGACGCATTCCACTCAATATATACACCAAAAAGGAAGACCTTACACATGAGAGTTCATAAAACCACTAAAAAATATAGCAAATCAAAATAGAACCACATTTGCTATAGCATTCTTGTGATAAAACTTTCAAAGTTAACCATACAGAGAAAGAAAACAAACAGAACCCTCATTCAACTACTCACCAAAGAACTGATGACTATGTTTCTCAAAAGGTAAGGCGTTATCCTCACCAATTTGATTCAATCAGTATTTTGACTTGAGGACTAATTATCTCGGTTCTGAAAAAAGAATATCTGCGACTGTGTTTCGAATCTGTCCTGCAACTTCTACACCAGAAAAGGGAAGAAAAAGAGATTGCACCCATAAGATAAGCAACAACGACAACCTCAAACATCTTCCAAAGGCAAGCTACTAAGGTTTTAGGTCTCAGGGATAGAATAAGGATCAGGTAAAATTGGATAAGAAGCTGTAGAAATGTTTTACATCTTGGAACTGACAAAGATAGAAATTGTTATCAGGATAATACAGTCATCACCGCCATTAAAAGAACCTAGAAAAGCTATTAGCAGAATACATGATTTTTTAATCATTTTCACCAGGCTTAATGAAGTGTTTCCACCCTAATTGTTGAAGAAAGAAATGAGGATGAATTTTACTCTTCAGGAAACCCGCAAGTAGAAGGACAAGAACACACTGGAATAGATAACCCTGCCTTCTGATATAAATCCCACTTTTCCGGCAACTACACATTTACAGCCATTTTGGTAATAATATTCATGGTTTTCCTCCTCTCTTTTTTTGGATTAAGTATTCTATAGTACTCCTCCTTGTCACTGCATCTTCAGTAAATAATTAGCAGACAATCTGACATGTATAGATCAAGAGGTGGCATATTCTGCACTCATTGAAGAAGGACTTGCAATAA
Organism: Solanum dulcamara; assembly: GCF_947179165.1. Lineage (NCBI taxonomy): Eukaryota > Viridiplantae > Streptophyta > Magnoliopsida > Solanales > Solanaceae > Solanum > Solanum dulcamara. Next base: position 31,165,586 of record NC_077240.1, on the reverse strand, counting down.
GTAACAATCAGTTACATGCTAATTAAGATTTATTTTATCTGTCTCTACCATCTCTAAATTGAGATCACAGTTGTTAAAGGCGAAACACACAGAAAAGAACTAACGTTTGCTGGACAAAGCCAAGGAGAAGCAGTGGCTGAATGGCTTTGATGTGGGAGGAAGGACCACTGTCCACATTTCTCATTTGCTTTATGTAGATGACACCCTGATTTTCTGTGAGGCAGACAGAAATCAGGTGCTTTATCTGAATCCAACCCTCCTACTTTTGAAGCTCTTTTATGCTGAAAAGAGTTGGATAGGGCGCAGGACCAGAAGCCTTACTAATGGTGAGCTGTTGTTAAAGGAAAATTTGTCAATGGAATTTAAAGAAATAGAAAGATATGAGGAATCGGAAGAGATCTAAGGCGTTATGGTTGAAACAAGGGGGGACATGAATATCATTTTTTTTCACAGAGTGGCAAATGCACACAGGAGCTTCAACAACACAGACAGTTTGGAAGTCAATGGAGAAGTGGCGACTAATGCAGATGACATCAAAAGAGAAATCCTATCCTTTTATCAAGGTTTTACACAGAAACAGAGACTTAGAGGCCTGATTTTCACTATCAAAATTGCTCCAAAGTAACTGAAGAAGAGGGATAGTTAGAAAGACCTTGCCAGCAACAAAGTACCTTGCCCCTATTGGTATTCCATGGGATTTTTTCAAGCTTCCTGTGAGATACTGAAGGTGGATATGATGCTGACTATGGCGAATGATATCTCAGGATTTCTTTGGGAAAAAGTTTTAATGCTTATGTGGCATTAATTCCTAAGAAGAATGGTGGCAAAAGTTTGAAGGATTTCAGATCAATTAGTCTTATTGACAATGTTTATAAGATAATCTCCAAAGTCTTAACTAAAGGTTAAAAAACGTGATGGACAAATTGGTCGATGAACAACAAATGACCTTCATTAAGGGTAGCCAGATTATGAGTGCAGCTCCAATAAGTTGTGGACACAAGACTAAAAAATGAAGAATCCAAAAATTTTATGCAAAAGAAAGCTTATTCCAAAGTCTTAACTAAAGGTTAAAAAACATGATGGACAAATTGGTAGATGAACAACAAACGACCTTCATTAAGGGTAGCCAGATTATGAGTGCAGCTCCAACAAGTTGTGGACACAAGACAACAAATGAAGATTCCCAAAATTTTATGCAAAAGAAAGCTTATGATCATATTAATTGGGACTTCCTCATCCAGATATAAGGGCATGGGGTTTGGCTGGAAGTGGCTCAACTGGATTTCCTTTTGCACAAGCACAGTGAGGTTCTCCATTCTAGTCAATAGTCCACCTGAATTTTTTTTCCTTCACGAAGTGACCTTAGAAAAGGGGGCCCTCTGTCCCTTCTCTAATTATTATAGCATAGAAGGGATAAATAACATGTTGAAGCTGGCTAATCTGAATGGGTGGATAAGAGGTTTTCAGGTTAATAACAGGGCAGATAATATGACCCAGTTACTATATGTTGATGACACTCTGTAATGCTGGAGTTGATTGATGACACTTTACCCTTCTGTGATGCTGAAGTTGATCAACTGAGATATGTAATATTGATTCTCACTCTGTTTGAGGCTGTCTGTAGGAACCTAAGTCAGTTGGGGTTCCTGCAATTCCTCTCTGAGTTGAGGAGAGAGGCTAGGGTAGGGGAAATAACAGAAGAGGTTTTAACACATGAAAAAAGAGAAGAACCCCTCCTACTGAAAGCCTATCAAGAGGGAGTATGGGAGACATCATGAAACCTGAAATCCACTAAGATGTGATGAATAAAAGAAGACCAATTGAAAAAGAGTGACATTGATATATGATGGAAGAAACAGGTTCTAGAAGTACTGCAGAACTAAGGAACCTGGTTCTTTGATGAATTGGGCATAAATATGAAGATACAAAGACATCATGGCTTCTTTAAAGAATCAATCATTGAGTCAACAAAAAAATAGGAATTGTGTATAAATTGACCAAAACATAAGGGCTTTCAGGTTCAAAATTGCAAAACTCAGTGTGTAAATACAAAAGGCAACAATGAAAGTGATGTTCAACAAATCTAAGTAATTAAGGAGAAGAAGTTAGCCAGAGGATGCTTATGATAGAGAGATAGGCCATATACTAATGTATGGCAAAGGATCATGCCCAAAAGTTCTTGATCCAAGGTGAATATCGAAGGAAACATACAAAGAACCTGATTTTTTTTAAAACTGGTAATGTTGTATTCCTCAGCATTAAGGATATGCTGGAGACCTTCAAAACAGGAATAAAAGAAGAGAATAACGACAAAACTACTTACAGAGAGAGCCTAACAGATCTACAAGTTCTAATTCCTCTATATGTGTTTCTTTACAACAAAAAATGAAACATACAATACAATTCCATTTAATTCTATGAATGAAATTGGACCTATCTTCAAAACATCTGTTATTTCTCTCTCTCCACACAGTCCACCAGATGCAGTGTGGAATGAGTTTCCGCCATCTCTTCTGGCTCTTGCTTCCACCTCTTCTAATCCAACAACTCAGAAGATCTGCAGTGTGCTCAGGCATGGTCCATTTTGTGTCTGTGAGAGTAAAACAAAAATTCTTAATTGTACAGTGAATTTACAATGCAAGAAAACATGACTATTTGTCTCATCTGTTTCCCCACAAAGTTGACATCTGGATACTAGAATCCTGTTTTTTCTTCAAAACCTCTAGTGTCAAACAAGCTTTTCTGACTACCATATATGTGAAACGTTTTACTTTAGTTGGTGCTATGTTTTTCCAGACATGGTTCCATAAATCTTGTTGTCTTCTGTTTTGTTGTGCATTAACTATTTCATAGGCCCTTTTAAAAATTCCGATACTTTTTGTGCTTCCATCTCATAGAGTCTGGAGTAGTTCCTGTGTAGCCCCCTATTTCATGGAGTAGGTTGGCCACCCTATCCACTTCCCAATCATTCAAGAGTCTCCTAAAAGATAGATCCCATCCTGTTCAGTCCAACACTCTTTGACAATTGCTTCAAAATTGTTGTAGGTTCGGAAAAATATCTTTCTGAGGGATCTGGTTGTTCCATGCATCTCCCCAACATTTGTTTTTCTCCCATCTCCCACTTTAATAACCATGTTCTCTTTTATCATTGGCCAAAGGTCTCTGATTGTTCTCCATAACCCAATTCCATAAGGTAAAGAGCTGTCATTACTACACCAAGGGTTGTTCTCACCATATTTGCACTTGATTACGTCCTTCCATAGAGCCTGTTTTTTCATCATTTTGTCTCTTTAGGTTTTCGATGCCCAAACTTCCCATTTCACTAGATTGTATCCATAGTTCTTACAACCATGCCAAAGGAAATCCCTCTGAATTTGTCAAGTTTCTTCAAAAACTTCTGGGGAAGGGGGAACAGAGACATTACATAAGTAGGTAGAGAATCAAGGACTGATTTCATGAAAGTGAGTCTTCCTTCTAGTGATAAGTATTGAGTCTTCCACCTTGTCAATCTTTTTTCTGCCTTACGCCATCCCATATCACTGTCTCTTTATGTTGGTAGCCAAGAGGCATGCCCAATAAACTGTAGACAGATGTTTCACTTTGCAGCCTAGTATATCTGTCAAACTCTGGATGTTGAGCAACTTCTTAATTGGAAAAGATTGCTCTTTCCCCAATTTACTTTCAGGCCAAAAGTGGATTCGAAGACATAAGTAACAATCTAATGTGGCTTATCTGTTCCTCAGTAGGTTCATAAAAATTCATTGTATCATCTACATAAAGTAGATGACGTATTTCCTTGTCCTATTTGAAAGCCAGTGATCCATCTGTCTTGAATTGCTCTCCTCATCATACTATCAAATGTTTCCATTGTGAATACAAAAATAAAGGGGGATAGAGGATCTCTCTGTCTAAGAACCCTACAACAACAACAACAACCCAGTGAAATCCTACAACGTGGGGTTTGGGGAGGGTAAAGTGTACGCAGACCTTACTCCTACCAAGGTAGGACGGCTGTTTCCGAAAGACCCTCGGCTCAAAAAAGCATAAAAAGAGGTTAGATAACTGTCTAAGACCCCTGCAAATGGGAAAAAAACAACTGGTTCATCATTCACCAAAAAAGAAAATTTGACTGTAGTGTTGCAAAAATTGATCCAGCTCAACCATTTCTCTCCAAATCCCATTTGTCTGCGTATACTCACCAAGAATTTCCAATTAACATGGTCATAAACCTTTTCAATGTCTAGCTCACACATGACACCGGGTTCATCTCCTTTCATTCTAGAGTCCACACACTCACTAGCAATGAGTACAACATTTATAATCTGCCTCCCTTTTATGAATGTCATTTGATGCTTGTTGACTAGCCTGTCTGCCACTTTTTTTCAGCCCTTTAGTCAGTAGCTGAAGATGCCGGTGATCAGACTTATTGGACTGAAATCCTTCAGTTCTGATGCCCCTGCTTTCGTAGGAATGAGAGCCACATAAGTTGCATTGAAGCTTTTCTCAGTCCTTTGATTAACATGAAAGTCATGCAAAGAATTCTTAATATCCTCTTTAAGCAGATCCCAAAAGTCAAGATAAAAAAGACATTGGGAAGCCATCCGACCCACGAGCCTTTTCCATTGCATATAGCTTGATACTGTCCAGTATTTCCTTCTCTTCAAAATGTCTTTGACACTTGTGTTCTTCCTTAGTTAAACATGTAGGATTGTTAAGCAACAATTTTGGCCTCCACACTTCAGATTCCTTGTAAATATTCTGGTAAAATCTATGGATGGCCTCCTTGATTCTATTGGATAACCGATAATATTATCACCCACTGTCAAGTTGTCAATGGAATTAGATCTTTATGTGTTGTGGCTATTTTGGGGAAGTACTTAGTATTTTTATCCCCTTGTTTAAGCCATTATATTCTTGATCTTTGCCTCCAGCCTATCTCCTCCCTTCTAGCCACCTCCTCAAAATCTAGAGCCAATTTGTTTTTTTGTAGCATCCTGGAGGATGCAATGTCTCTTAATGGGTGGTAAGCTCATCTTGATCAACAATGTCCTTGACAATATTCCTGCTTACTGTATGTAACTTTGTCCTATCCCTAGCAAGATACTGAGATAACTTGATAACATCAGGAGGAATTTTCTATGGGAAGGGAAGAACAATGGACACCAGTTTTACCTGGTGAAATGGCCTAAAGTCTACTTCCAAAGCACCAGGGTGGACAGGGTATCTAGGATGTGGGCATCCGACTCCACATAACAAAGGCTTACTAATGAAATGGCTACAGAGAACACACAGGAAGAGCTGACCTTATGGAAGGAGGTTATCAATGCCAAATATGGAGTACAAAGTCACTGGAGCACCAGTTTATCAAGAGCACCACATGGGGTTAGAGTTTTGGAAAAGCATTTGTAAACTATGGGAGGAATTCTCACAGCATAAGCAGTTTGCAGTAGGGAAAGGACATCATGTCAGATTCTGGAAGGACAAGTGGTTGTGCAACACAATTTTAATGGATGACTGCCCTGCTCTTATCCAATTAGCCTGTCATCCAGACTCATCAAAATCTCAAAATAGAGATGGCACCACATGGAGCATTATGTTTAGAAGGAATTTGCAGATTGGGAACTTCAGGACTTGATCAGATTGCTAGCTACACTAAATGGCTTCTAAAAAATCCAGGTTAAATGGAGAATTGCAGATGCAGGGAAATACTTAGTGACAAGTTGTCAAAGAGCTCACAATGAAATCACTGATCACTGGCTACGGAAGATAATTTTGAAGACGAAGCTACCCCTTAAAATCATTTGCTTCAGTTTGACTGCACTTTATGAAGCATGCCCAACACAAGACAACCTTTTCTGGAGGAATTTTCACATTGTTAATAGATGTTATATATGCCAAAAAGAAGCAGAAACAGTCATTTATTCCTGCACTACTCAGCAGCAACAGATCTATGAATTATGTTTTATTTGGGCTTAGTTGGGTAATGCCATACAGCATCAAAGAAGCGTTTTGAGATTGAAATTAGTGGAAAGTTGACAACACCATCAGGAAAATCTGGAAGATGATACCTGCTGCAATTTTTTGGATAATCTGGAATGTAAGGAACAGAAAATGCTTCGATGGACTATCAACTCCTTCCCATTCCCTTGATGCCTCTTGCATTAATAGTTGGGTCAATATTACCTGTTCACCTAATAGTTTTTTGAGCTTCATTAGCTCCCTAGTCTTAAGCTAATCATCTCTACTGGAGCTAACAATTAGTCCTTTTGCATCCATATTTTTGTCACTCTGTTTCTTTTTCCTTCTTCTTGAGAATTCCGAGGATTTAAGCTTCTCCGGAGATCTCTGAACTTAGACCGTATATTTCTCTGGCGTACTTTTCGGTACCAGATATCTCCAGTGGAAACTATATCCGGTGACTTCCAGAAACTTCCAGCGACATCCAAATTCAGGTTTCTTGCTATTTTAAAACCTCGCAGTGGTACCAGGTCTGTCCCACTCTTGCTCTTTGTAGAATATATTGGCGTCTTTATCTCTTCACTTGTTTATATCTCGTTCAGAATCTAGTTGTAGTTTATTGTTGAAAGCCTGTGAACTTCAGAATCTTCCTTTGATTTTTCCCCCATAAAATATTATAGGTACTGCTCGTGTTAGTTTTATCATCGTGTATTAACTGATTTGTTGTATTATCTACTTGTTGTTTACCATACTTCAGCTTTAGTGGCCAGCTTGGTAAGAGATGATAGACTAGGGTCATGTCCTCGGTTAGGGTCGGGGGCTAAGGGCAGGGGTGCTTATGGGATTAAGGGGGTTGACAGACTGAGAGTAGGGTCTTGGAACATAGGGACTTTGTACGAAAAGTCTATTGAGCTAGTGAAGATCCTGAAGAAGAGGAAGATCAATATAGCCTGCATTCAAGAGACTAGGTGGGTAGGGGATGGATTCAAACTTTGGTACTCAAGAAGTCCGGGAAACAAGAATGGGGTAGACATTCTAGTAGATGGAGACCTGAGGGAGCAAGTGGAAAACGTTCGGAGGTTTAACGATCAGTTGTTGGCGATAAAGCTAGTCGTTGGAGGGCAAAGCTAGTCGTTGGAGGGCTAATTTTGAACATCGTTAGTGGCTATGCTCTGTATTCATGTTTAGACGAGGAGGTCAAGACGCGTTTTTGGGAGGAATTGGATGCGATTTTGGGAGGTTCGCCCATCACCGAGAAGATTTTCATTGGCGGAGATTTCAATGGACACATTGGGGAAATTCCTAGTGGTTTAGACGATGTGCATAGCGAAAGTAATTTTGGGGTTAGAAACAGTGGTGGCACCTTGCTCTTGGAATTTACTAGAGCTTTTGAGTTGGTGATAGCTAATTCGTGCTTTCCGAAGAAGGATGATCACTTGATTACCTTCCGTAGCGCAATGGCTAAAACTCAGATAGATTACTTGCTTATGAGGAAAGGCGATAGAGGCCCGTGTAAGGATTGCAAAGTTATTCCGAGTGAGAATCTTATTACTCAACATAAGCTTTTGGTGATGGATTTGGAGATTAAGCGAGGGCAGAGGAAGAAGGTACATGTCCAACCTAGGATTAAATGGGGAGGTTTGACACCTGACTTCCCCCGTGTAATTGGGGAGAAATTGACGGCGATGGGAGCTTGGAGAAGTAGTGGGGAAGCAGAAAGTATGTGGAATAAGATAGTTAGTTGTATTAGGGAGGCAACTAAAGAGGTGCTAAAGGTGTCGAAGGGTAACTTTGGTGGACGCCGAGGGGATTGATGATGGAATGGAGAAGTTCAAGGCAAAGTGGAAGCAAAGAAGGTTGCGTATGCGAAGTGGATGGTTGCACGGACGAGGACGAGAAACGAGCAAATAGGGAAATCTATAAGGAGGCAAGGACAGAGGCTAAGCTTGCGGCTACAATAGCTAAGACGATAGCTTTTGAAAGGCTGTATATTGAACTTGGAGACAAAGGGGAAGATAAGAAGTTGTATGGACTCGCGAAAGCAAGGGAGAGGAAGGCCCGAGATTTGGATCAAGTGAAGTGTATCAAGGATGAAGAAGGCAAGGTGTTAGCGGATGAGACCCTCATTCAGTGAAGATGGCAAGCATACTTTTCACAAACTTTTGAACGAAGAAGGGGACAGAGACATTGTGTTGGGTGAGTTGGAGCACTCTAAGAGACATCAGGACTTCGGGTATTGTAGGTGTAATAAGGTTGAGGAGGTGAAGCATGTTATTAGTAAGATGAGTAGGGAAAAAGCAACAAGACCAGATGAGATCCCAGTGGAGTTTTGGAAAACAATGAATAGAGCAGGCTCGAAGTGGTTGACTAGCTTGTTCAATGTCATTTGTACAAGAACAAGGGTGATATACAGAATTGCAACAACTACAGGGGGATTAAATTATTAAGCCACAGTATGAAAGTTTGGGAGAGAGTGGTAGAGATGAGAGTTAGATGGGGTGTGTCTATTTTCGAGAATCAATTTGAATTCATGCAAGGGTGATCAACCACAGAAACCATCCATCTTGTGAGGAGACTGATGGAAAAGTATCGGGAAAGAAAGAGAGATTTACATATGGTATTAATTGACCTTGAGAAGGCCTACGATAAAGTCCTAAGAGAAGTCTTCTGGCGATGCCGGGAGGCAAGAGATGTATCGGTGGCCTACATTAGGGCGATAAAAGACATGTACGAAGGAGCTAAGTGGGTAAGACGGTGGGGGAGACTCAAAGCACTTCCCTGTGGAGATGGGATTACACTAGGGGTCAACTCTTAGTCCGTTTCTATTTGCATTGGTGATGGATATTTTGACGCGAGACATTCAAGATGAGGTGTCATGGTATATATTATTTGCGGATGACATAGTACTGATTGATGAGACGCGCAGTGGAGTTAATGCTAAGTTAGAGGTGTGGAGACAAACTTTGGAGGGTAAAGGGTTCAGGTTGAGCCGGACCAAGACTAAATATATGGAGTGTAAATTCAATGAGGCGATGTATGAGGTAGGCGTGGAAGTGAGGCTTGACACATAAAATGTACCCAAGAGAGGTAGATTCAGGTATCTTGGATTTGTAATTCAAGAGAGAGGGGACATCGACGATGATATCACACACCGTATTGGTGCGGCGTGGATGATTGGAGGCTTGCCTCTGGAGTCTTATGTTGTGTGATAAAAAGGTACCACCAAAACTCAAAGGTAAGTTCTACATAGTGGATTATTGTATGGGACTGAGTGTTGGCCAGTCAAGAACTCTCAGGTCTAGAAGATGCATGTCACGGAGATGAAAATGTTGAGGTGGATGTATGGTCACACTAGGAGCGATAAGATTAGAAATGAAGATATCCGACATAAGGTGGGAGTGGCCTCCTTGGTGGACAAGATGAGGGAAGTGAGACTGAGATGGTTTGGACATGTGAATGGGAGATGCATAGACGCACCAGTGAAGAGGTACGAGATGTTGGTTATAAAGGGTACGAAGAGAGGCAAAGGTAGGCCGAAGAAGTATTGGAGAGAGGTGATAAGATCATAAGACATGATATGATGCAGCTTCAAATTACCGAGGATATGACCTTAGATAGGAGGGTGTGGAGGGCACGTAGAAGGTAGTGTAGTGTCGTCTGGCTTAGGGTACTGGTGTTGGCGATGGTACTAGTTGTAGTATTGTAGTTTTTTTTAATTGTAGTATTGTAGTTTTATCTTTGTTTATTATTGTGTTTTTAATATTAATATATCCTAGTATGTTGTTTATGGTGTTTCGATTATCACATGATTTTATTGTTGTTTTGGCTCCTCTCTGGTATACTTTTGCATTGTTTCCTTGTTATTTGCTATATTCTCTTCATTGGATCCTTCGTTGTTATAGCATGATTTGTTGCACTTAAGCCGAGAGTCTTTAGTAAACAGCTCTCTACCTCCCCGAGGTAGTGGTAAGGTCTATGTACATTCTACCATCACCAGACCTCACTTGTGGGATTTCACTGGATATGTTGTTGTATTATTTTTGTCACTTTTTTGCATCTTCTTGATGCCATTAATGAAGCCAATTACTTCATTTAAAAAAGCAAAAAACTCACGTTTGCTTGGGCTCAAGCGCAAAGCACAATGAATTGTGTTTTAGTGAAGAAAACACTAAATAAAAAATAAGAAAATATACAACAACAACCCAGTAAAATCCCACAACATGGGGTCTGGGTAGGGTAGAATGTACGCAGACCTTACTCCTACCAAGGTAGGACGGCTGTTTCCTGGAGACCCTCGGCTCAGTAAAAGCATAAATGCATAAATGCATAAAAAAAATGTTAGATAAGAATAGGAAATTAAAAGTTTATGAGAAAAACAACAAACAAATAACGAATAGATAACAAATAAATACAAATAACAAATAACGAATAAATAAATAATGAAAGCGTCACAGATAAAATAGAGTAATCAAAGCATAGAAAGTAATAAATACTAACAGAAATAACAGAATTAAAAAATAAGAAAATATGAAAGCAAGAATAGTTATTTGAACAAAAGAATTAAAAAACTACAATTATCCTAAATATATGAAATAAAAACCATGTCAATAAAGTTCAGGAACCAATTTAAATTTATAATCTAGATGTGAAGGAGCAGGTTTAAGTTTTTAGAGACCAGTTTCTAACACTAAAATCTAATTTCACATACCCAATCACTAAATAATTCATTCATAACATTTTGTTAAAAACTAGTACATCACTTTGCTAGCTATAAACTGTCTAACGACACCCTGATAAACCCACAACCCATTGGCAATTAGGAGCATGCCAAAGAACTAAAGCACCAACTAAGCAAGGTGAGTGCCAGTAGGGCTTTAACTAGCTTAAGAACTTTTTGTTTTGATAAAGGTAACAGTGTATCCATCAGCACAAAGTGTGCTGGCAGCTGTATATACAAAAATTATATCTGACGCCTATTATAAATTCACAAGGCTTCTAAAAACTGTAAGATGGATTCTGTGTCTGGGTCACAGATTTCTTTACACCAACAATGAAACTAAGAAATACAGTGCATCTTTACTTTTTGTATGGAGTTAATCGTCTTCAAACCTCTACTACTCCTTTCCTTCCAAATAGTACACCATATACAAGCAAAATAGCCCTCCACCCTTTTCTTGTCTCACAGTTCCTCCAACATGATTCCGTGATTTCAGTAAATCACGAGTGTTATCAGGCATTGTCCATTTCATTCACACTAAAGCCAAGAAAAGATGCCACACCTGGGAATTCAACTAGCTTAAGAACTTAAAAAGGAGTTTAAGCACTATACGAAGATAAGATGCACTAGAATATGAAATGTGATTATAGGCACTATTTTTATCATGATAAACAGTGCCTTTCCATTCATATTCTGTCAACGTTACATGATTTTCACAAATCATGTCGCCACCCTTCCTGACTGGACTGACTCGGGGAAGGGTCAATCTCCTCCGGAGCATGCTTCACAGCCACTCTTTCGTCCTGACCTAATGAAAGAATCTATCTATCAGCAATTCTTTTCCCCGCAAATCAACCTTCCAAATCAGCCCGTTGCTCCATTTGAGCTCATTTCATATCCAATAAAAATAAGAAAAAAATAAGGATTACTAGAAGTTCTCTATATTTTCTACTGAAAGACTTTGATAGGACTAAAAGACTCTTAGGAAACATAGGAAGTTAACTTAGTAACTTATCATATTTTCCAACTACAAACAATTTTGATGCGTGAATTTAATGAATGATAATCATCCGACATAGAAATTAGCCAGAACGGCCAGAGGATGAAGCAAATATAACTATCAGTTCCAAAAGAAAAGGTCAAATATAATATCAAAGAATAAGAATTGAAGAAAGTGGGACAATACAATCAATGAGGATATACAAGGTGTCACCAACTAAAAAACGAAGCAGAATCTGACAAACCTTCTCCTGCTGGTAATTAATTTGTATATGGGAGTTGTTGCTATGACATAATATGTCAGCTGGCATCACACTACTTTTTAATACTTTTGGACAGGCAAACTCGCTGCCACTGTCATTACATGATGCCTCATGATACATATAACTGAGAGCTGATCTGAGACGAAGTTCCCTCTGAGAATAGTACATCTTAGTTGCAAGTGGATGTGGAACATCTGGAGGTCAACAACCCACAAAGTACCATGTGAATATTAGCATTAGAAATTAAGGGAAACACAATATAGAAAATTACTCACAGAATAAATCATCATGAGCATAAAAGAAGTGATCTTCAAAATTCTTTTGATAACAAACGTTTAGGACTGTCTTTATAATATGAAAAATCAGCGGTAGCTATGAGAACTGGAGGAAAGATGTGACTACTACCTTCAGCCTTTGAACAATATTTTTGGACTTGAGTGGCAATTTTAACTGCAGCAGCACGACTACCAGTATTGTCACTGCCAGCAGTTGACCTTTCTTGATGCTCTTCACCTGAAACTTCAGAATAGAACCTATAGCTGAGCCACTTATAACAATGAGAAGAGGACTGAGAAAGAAACGCCCTCTATTTTCTCCTGAAAGTGGATTAAGAATTTCAGAGAAATGGTTTTAAACCGCCAAATTAGTCTTCCCATGTGCTAGCTAACTATGTTGATAGCCTTTAGGAGGTAATATCTGGTTTTTCCTTCACCCCAAGAATAAGGCATCCCAAAGAAATGAACATCAAGTATATTACAGGAAGTACTCTTGTACCACTCAAAAAGTTTGATGATGCAAATTTTGAATCAAACTTTTCCATACAATATGTACCGGTATTGTGAAAAAGCGCTAAAGCGCTCGCTTTAAGCGTGAAGCGAAGCGAGGCGAGGCACTAGCGCTTCAATACCGTGAAGCGAAGCGATATCAGAAAAGCGTGCGCTTCATGGAAGAAGCGAGAAGCACGCTTCATGTAGAAGCGAGAAAAAAGCTTGCTTATTTGTTAAAAGCGGCACTAGGGTTTATTTTAAAAGAACAAATCTGTAAACTTACAATTAATTATTCCAAGCTGCTGTGACTTTTTCGAGACTTCGTCAGTTCAAACTTCAACCATTTTAGTTTTTCTTCTCTTCTTCTTCTCTTCTTCTCTTTCTCTTTCTATTTTTATTTCTATTCAGCAGTTCTGCCGTCTGCGCAACTGTTGTGATGTTCTTCTCTTTTTCTCTTCATCACTTCTTCTCATCTTCTTTTTCTATTTCTATCCAGCAGTGCATTTCTGCGCAGCTGCTGGTATGTTTTGGCCATTTTTTTTTTGATTTGGGTTTTCAGTGGACTTTTGTTTTGTTAAGCTATGCTCTCTTTTTTTATATCTGTATCATGATTTTCTTTTTCTCATAAATCATTTTATCATATAATATTAATTAATTTGTTGAGCTGAAAAATTTGGTTGAATTTTTTATAGTGATTTTATTACACAAAACAAGGGCTGCTTTATTACCCACTGCAGCTGCTTTATTTTTTTTAATACTGCTGCAGCTGTTTTATTAGGCTAGTGGGCTGGTGATATGAAGTGGAGAATGGTTATTGGATGTTTACTTAACTGCATAAAGGGAATTTATCAAAAAGTGGAGGCCATAGACCACTTTCATGGCCAATTTTTGACTTAAAACCCACAGCAGCAGGCCAGCAGCTTTATTTTTTTTTTTTAATTTTGCTCAGCTGCTCTATTACTGCTTTATTAATTTTGCTGCCATCTGTCAACTGCTCTATAATTATTTTGACAATTTGACTTGTGTGACTGAATTATTATTCTATTTTTTCTTTGTAGTAAGTTGTATTTTCTTAATGGCACAAAAAAAGGATCCAGCTTGGGCATATGGAATTGCCATGGGAAGTAACACAAAAATCAAATGTGTTTTTTGTGAGATGACATATAATGGCGGAATATTTCGTCACAAGAAGCATCTTATTGGTGGTTATAAAGATGTTAAAGTGTGTCCAAAGGTCCCGAGTAGTGCGAAGGAAGAAATAAAGGAGTATTTTACGAAAAAAAATGTATTTAAAACTCAAATGAATCCTGAAGCATCCATGGTTAATCTTGTTGATAATGATGAAATGGATGATGAAGTTGAAGTGAATATGCCAATGGGACCTCCCTCAAAAAAGAAACCTTCAACTAGTGAAAGTGGGTCATCCACCGCTAGCAATGTCAAAGGTCCTCTTAATCTCTATTTCTCGCAAAAACCAAATGAAAAAAGAAAAGGTGGACCTATTGATCTTGTAACGCCTTGAAAATTTCCATGTCAAGACCCGAACCATTCTTCATAGCCATATAGGCTTGAAACCGATGACTACTAATTTCATATATGAATTGGGATCAATTCCTAAGTATTTGAAATGTATTATATGTGTTTAGGGGTCATAAGGGACCTCTAACACCAAGCCAAGTCCAAAGAACTTCCACCGGCTAAGCTTTCGTATGAGTCCGGAATGAGGTCAACTTCAAACGACCATATCTCCTAGAATATAACGAATTGGGTGGACCATAACCTATCAAATTAAAGGTCTTTGAGTCTTGTTTCCAACTCCACCAAGTTTGCCTCATTCCAAGTTCAGAGTCAAAAGTTATGATCATTTTATGACAAACTATCACTGCAGAAATTTTGGCCTGGCGCTTCAGTGGCGCCCGGCGCCACTATAGCGCCCGAAACTAGCCTCAGTAGTTTGGGTGCTGGCGCGGCGCACCAGCTATCGCGCCAGCAGGGTTTTTAGCTCGTTTTCCAGATTTTAAGGTCATTTTAGTCTCTTCTTGTGTTTTAAACCAAAGTGAAGTCCTTTTGGGGACTAAATTGACCCTATCTAAAGATTCTAAACCTTCTAACTCTTTCATTTTCTCACAATTAGACTAAAACACTAAATCCTCTCCTCTCAAAGTTCTCCCAAGGGTTTCAAGAAGAAAACCTAGGGTTCCATTCAAGGTTCTTCAAGTCTCCATTACTCTCAAGTTTGCATTTGGGAATTTGTTCTCCAAGGGATGTGGGTTTTCATCCATGGGTTCTTCCACCCATGGAGCCCAAATGTTTTCTCAACTTAGTATACCAATTTTAAATGATGAAATCCTATGGTATTTTACATAATGGTTCCAAATGCATAGATTATGGTATATTTTAAGTTATTTACTCCTATTGATATATATGTATATTGACTCCTAATTTCAAGTGATGAGAAATTTTATGGATTTTCATACTACAATTTCAAATGTACAGATTCTTGAATATTTGAAGTTTGTTTGGCTATGTTGACTTATGGTGATCCTTATTTACATGAAATGGATGGTTTATCAAGGTACTTATATGAAGGTTTGAAAGGTAGTTTTAAAGTGCATATGGTGGGTTGTTTTTAAGATGTTTGATTGGATGCATTCATATGATTCTCATGCATACAAGTATCCTTTAAATGTCTTTGAAGGTCTCTTTTTGAAATGAACCCACCTAGTTTCCTATAATAAAGTAAAGTTGAAATGAAGTTTGACTCCAATGAATGTTATGAAGTAAATGTTTACGAAGGGGAGTCTTTATGAAATGATTGATTGATAAAATGGCTTCTTAGCCAAGGAATGGATTCAAAGTGAAAGGATAATTCTCACATAGTTGAATCAAATGAAATATTTAATGAGCTATTCCACCGACAATGATTTGATGTCTAAAGTTATACAATGCTTGTGTTATTATGATATTTAAATGTTATTCCGTGGGATTGACCTAGCACCGAATGTAGCATGTAGATGGGGACTCGACCTAAGGGGTCCTTAAGTAAAGTCTCATGATGCATTAACTATGCGCCAACATAGGAGCCCTTGTAGGCTATTTAGGCTAGTGGATCTACAATAAGCCAATAACGTTAAAGTTAAAGAATGCTAAAGTTGACGGAGTTCTACCCGGCAAGTAGTCTCCCCGTGCCAACGTAGGGGGTTATGTTGGATTTCATGTAATAGCTCTCATGGTCTTAAATGTCGGTTAAGGTCACTTCCCCACAAAATAAATGTTTTAAGGTTTCTTATGATGATGTCTAATGCATGCATTCATTATACACATTGCTTATTCATATTCCTCTTATGTTCTTCATTTCATAGCATACTCACATACTTAGTACATTCAAAGTACTAATGCATACTTTTGCCTACATGATATCACCATGTAGGGACCGACGTCTCTCCCCGACCTCCTCTACGCGGCTAGCTCAGGTCGATTGAAGATTACTTGTGGTGAGTTTCCATGTTCCGAGAACAACCTCATTTATATTCTAAGCTCGTGTTTTGTAAAACATTAAAACTTTTATGAAGACATTTCTTGATACTATTTTGAGGGTGAGCTGGGGACATGTCTTAGCCCCCACCAAGTCTATTAGTAGAGGTATGTTGGGTCATGAATGGATTGTTCCACGATATTCCTCTTAGTCCCGATTCCCTTTTTATTTATTTACTTTCCGCTTGTTATTGTATGCCATTACCAATGAAATGCTTAACGAATGCTAAGAGGCTTGGGTGAGGTACCTTCGGGTGTCTCATTCGCTGTGTCACGCCTAGGCCCTAGGCTCGGGTCGTGATAGATCTAGAGGCTTCTAGCAAGATTTTACGGGATCGTGCTATATCTGCTTTTGCTAGGTGGATGTATGATGCAGGATTGCCTTTCAATTGTGTTAACTACACCGAAAGTTTTGGTGAATTCATTGAGGCCGTAGGCCAATATGGCCCTGGAATGAAGCCCCCTACCTATCATGAGGTAAGAGTTCCTTGTTTAAAAAAAGAGGTGGAAAAGACAAACAAAATTGTAGAAGATCATAATGTTCAATGGAAAACGTATGGTTGTTCCATTATGATGGATAAATGGACAACAAGGAATGGGAAAATGATCATCAATGTTTTGGTGAATTCTCCAAAAGGGAGTGTGTTCCTTGAATCTCATGATGCTAGTAACTCTTCTACTGATTCTAATAAGATGTTTAACTTGTTTGAGAAGACTATCTTGAAAATAGGCAAGGAAAATGTGGTACAAGTTGTGACCGATAACGCAAGTGAGAACAAAAAAGCGGGTGACATGTTGAAGGGAGTGTTTCCGCATATTTTCTGGACTCCTTGTACTGCTCATTGTATCAACTTGATGTTTGGTGACATTTTCAAAGAGGCCCCGTATTCTACAGATGAACTTGAATCTTGATATTTAATGTTCTTTTTTAATCTTTATGTTAGTTTTCTTACTTATTAACTATTAAATTTTTTTGAATAGTTTTTGGTAAGGCTGTTAAGATACATTCTTATATCAGTCAAAGGGCACTGTTGTTGAATATGATGAGGAGATACACAAAGCAAAGAAACTTGGTAAAACCTGCTAAGACAAGATTCGCAACAACTTTTTTGACATTGCATAGTTTTTATATGCAAAAGAAAAATCTGAGAACCTTGTTTATGTCCACTGAATGGAATGAGAGTGTCTATGCAAAGGAAACTCTTGGGAAAGAAGTTGCGAGACACATCATCAGTCCATATTTTTGGAATGACACTGTTCAAGCACTTAGAGTTGGTGGTCCTTTAATTAATGTACTTCGTATGGTGGATGGGGAGAAAAAACCACCAATGGGCTACATTTATGAAGCCATGGATAGGGACAAAGAAAGTATTGAAAAGGCATTCAATTATGATGACAGGAAATATATGAATGTTTTCAAAATCATTGATGCAAGGTGGACGGATCAACTTCATCAACCTTTACATGCAGCTGGACATATTTTGAACCCGAGGTTCTATTATAAAAATAATGAGATGAAGACTTTAACTGAAGAAGTATAGTTGGGATATCATGCATGTGTTGAGAGGATGATCCTAGATAAAACTTTGCAAGACAAAATAGGGGATGAGCTTGGTGTGTACATGAAAGCTGATGGGCTACTTGAAATTGAGTCGGCCATTAGAGCTAGAACCTTAAGGTCACCAGGTGAGCATTTCAACATTTAACTATTAGAGCTTTAACTTTTAAGTTATTACATATTAACTTTTAAAATAATTCTTCTACAGTTGAATGGTGGATGCAATATGGTCATAATGTCCCAAACTTGCAACAATTTGCTATTAGAGTGCAAAGTTTAACTTGTAGCTCATCCGGTTGCGAGAGAAATTGGAGCGTGTATGAACATGTGAGAACCTATATTACGTTATTACTAAATTAAATGGTATCTTAGTTGTCCAAAGTCCTCCCATTAATTACTTTCTACATATTCTATGCAGATTCATACAAAAAAGAGAAACAGACTTGAGTTAAAACGCCTGAACCCTTGTTGATGGCACTTCAAGAGTTTGAGGATCTTGTTGAAGAATAGGATTTTGCTCTCTTTGTGATTTGGTTATGCATTTGCTTTATATGTTGTTACTTATGAGGATTATTGACTATCTAGTTACTTTTTAATCTAAGTCTTTTGAGTTCTTGATTATTTATCTATGCATAATTTATATTTTATATTTTTATACTAAATAGCGTTTTTTCTGAAAAAAGCATGCGCTTCGCTTCACGCTTCTCGCTTCTGTGAAGCGAGCCCCCGTCGCTTTTTTCCGCTTCTCGCTTCTCAAAACACTGATATGTACAAAGTGAAGCCTACCAAAATATGTCCTTGTAAAAACAAAGAAGGGTGAGTGTTGAATAGAAGTAGATTTCTTTTTTGTCCTTTGATAACACCAAAAAAAGGAAAATATGTGCAACGATCCGCTAGGTCACTTTTTTAGAAGTGGTACTCCGTTTTGCGTGCCATCAGCTTCAAAAGCTCCGTTATGTTATTATTGACTTGCTTGCAAAATTTGAAGTCAATCGGACATCGTTTGGTTCAATTTTGGTGAAGAATTCGTTTTGAAAATCCCGCTATTGTAATTTGAGATATTGTGGTCGTATTGGGAAAACATGCTCCGTTTGGTAATAAGAAGGTTCCCTTAGGTTCGAGTTATTATTTGTGACCTGTATGAACTTTGGGAAGTGATTTACAGTCCAAGGAATGCCTCAACAGACTAAAGTTTCAAATGAGCGCGCACAATACCTAACTTCAAACGAGAATAACGCTCAATCTATAATGAATATGGAGAAGTGCAAAAGATGAAAATTGTAGTCCTTTGAGTCTAGGTTCCAACGCATTAAACCGTTTATCATTCCGAGTTATGTACAAAAAAAGTTATGAAGGATTTACTGAAAGGTGTCTAGCAGAAAAATATGGGTCTTGAGATACAACATGTGAAGGACATGGTTCAACCCCCTGAAGCACCTGGGGTTGTGTTAAAGGAACACAGACAGCAACACTTGTTTTGTGAAATTTTGAGCTAGAGCTTGAGAAAAAATTGGAGAAGGAGCTTGGGGATTATCCTACCAACTATGGAACAATTTGAGCTTGTCGTGATGGACTTTTGGTCACTTCTTGGTCATAGTAATTTGGGGATTTCAACGCTATCAAGTTTGGGACTATCAAATGCTCCATTTGTGGACTTTGGGCAAGTACTTGATCGTAGTATTTGAGGTAGGGAGATTTGAACTACTACTTTCTTTCTTCCATTAACTTAGCTTGAAATAACTATTGTGAACTTCTTGTGATAACCCTTAATATCATATAGTTGAATATTAAGGTATCAGATTGTTTTACCTGATATGGGCTATTTAGGAAGTACTCAATATAATGTTGTGAATTATTTGGGATATCCATGGATATTTATTGAGTTAAGTTGGGACTCCTCTGTTAAGATTCATTGAATTGAGATAGTAAATTATTGTTTTTGATTATTTGCAAGACGGTTGGGCCATAATTACCCTTATGCTTTATTAGCAGTTGTCTCCTTTTATTTGAGCTTTTACGCTTTAAATTAAGTCTTTTTTTTAGAATGAACTTTAAATTAAGTCTTGACACTTGTGATATTAGATTCTATTGGCTTGACTGTCATATTATTTATGGTGAGGTTGGACCTTGATATAGTTATACATGATGTTTGACATTGTTATGATTCATACATGTTGCCTTTGTGTGCATAAGACGATTGGGCCAGAGTCATCCTTCACATCCCGATGAGACTTCACGTAAGACGTCGAGCCAGAGCCACCCTTCACAGCCGGAATCGTATGATGGTTGGGCCAGAGTTACCCTCTGCAGTTTTGAGGTTTGTTGTTGATTATTTGTAAGAGAGTTGGGCCAGAGTAACCCTCTGCAGTTCCAAGATTTTATTGCTGTTGATTATTTGTAAGATGGTTGGGCCAGAGTTACCCTCTGCAGTTTCGAGATTTTATTGTTATTGATTATTTATAAGATGGTTGGGAAGAGTTACTCTCCGCAGTTTCGAGGTTTTATCATTGTTGATTATTTGGTCTAGTTGTATGAATCGGTGAGGGCCTATTATTGAGTTGGTATCTGACGATGAGATCCTTGGATATTTTATCTCTTGTGCAGATTTGAAAAACTAATATCTATTCCATACTTATGAGATTGAAAAAAATTGGTAAGATTGTTATTAATAGTGTTGGTCTATTGCACTTTAGACTGGTTGAAAGTGTTAAGGACAGTGGAATGGTCATTGATCCTACGGAGTCCAGTGAGAATCACACACCTACAGTTTGGTTGCAGGTTTTACTTTTCATGGCACATCGGGCATTTCTTGGTCCTATTCGCGGATATCTCTCATCGACGTTGAGTCGAACTGCTAGTTGATTGTGGTAGTCTATCTTTTCACATTACATTTTACTTTCGTTGTTGGGCTTAAACCCGATGTTGTATTTTGAAAACTCTGTAGGTGCTCCATGACTAGTATGAGTTGGGATTCGGGCAAGTTTTGGTTTCATTCTCTATTCTGAAACACCTATATCAGGTTCTTCATTTATATTACTTCTGCGCATTAAAACTTCTTTCCTTGATTAAATGTTTCAAACTTACTTTCGCCTTCTAGACTTGGTTCTTTCTTTCATAAAATGGTCATTTGCTTTAAACTTGTTGAAATGGATAATGTTTTGAAGAGGTCCACCTAAGGGGTAGTGGCTCATTATGTGCCTCGGTGTCTCGTGAAAACGAGGTGTTACAGTAACTTTATGAAGAAAAATAAATCTGGCCTTACAGGGAATAGCTTCTCTTGAATTTGCAGACCAACTCTTAGTAACACCATTTACTGCACCAAAATCAGCTAATAGCTGCCGATTTCCCACAATTAGCCTACAAGATGAAGAAAAATGCCATTAATTTATGAAATCAAGAAAAAGGATCTTCATTTTCCCAACACAGTTCTAAGGGATTAACCACTTAATTGGACCTTTATATGATTTTTCCGGTGCATGTATGTCTTTATTGTATAAAAACTAATCAACTGGTAACTTAAACAGACCAAAACTACCCTATAAAACAAGCATCTATCTCAATCTTCAAAATGAAATAATAATACTGCATTCTCTTCACATATGAGCCATCATCAATAGGTTTAATGGTTTACCCATCAACAGATAGCACATAATATACTCCAATGCAACAACTGTTTGATTCCAAATGTTTGTAGTAACTAAAAGTTGAAAGACAGTTGGGAATTATGCACTCTGAAAGAGTCTAGGGAGAGGAAAAATGCAAGACATTGCCTACATCAAGTGATAAGTGCATACATCTTAGAATGTTCTTCCTGGTGCAAGATTGCACCTTCTGAGCAATCTACAGGTCCAGGATTAACCATGGAACTATTTCTCATGGTGGCCACATTTAAGTGTGATGAAATTCCTGCAGTTATACGGAAATAAACAGCGCAATCAGCATAAGAACCATATGAAGATGAAACTTTGGCAAAAATTACTAAATATCAAGCTCCTTTGACCGCAGGGAAATGCTGTGATGAAATATAGAGGGGCAAACAGGTAAGGCCCTTAAGAAATAGAAGCTCCCAGAACTAAAGTTTCATAACACTCTCCCACCTACATCAAAACATTAAAAAGGGAACATTTTGTCCAAGCATTGAATTTGAAAAAAAAGAAAAGAAAAGAAACTAATCCCCCTATTTTATAGTGTTTGACTAGACACCAAGTTTAAGAAAGACTTTTGGCACATACCAAAAGTACCCTTAAAACATGTAGTCTTAAAGGATGACATGACATTTTGTAATATATAAGAGCATGTCATTAACGGTATGATGAAGTTAAAATTTAACAAGTTTTCAAATATAGAAAGGCGTCGGTTCTTTTTGGAACAAATTGAAAAGGAAATAGTGTGATACAGAATAGAATAGAGGGAGTATAAACTTGTAACAGAAACTGTGCATTTAATTCATTAAGCAATATTAGGAACGTAATAACAATACAAAGGAATCATTTAGTTGAATGCAAGAATAAATGGGTTTTACAATTAAGCTAAATCCTATGAATCGTCAGTAAAATAAGGAGCATGACTACAAGAATCATAAGAAGAACAAGGAACATGAGCAAAAGGAGGATGATACTTATATCTTTAGGAATAGAAACAGTTGAATGAAACTCCTCCGAACAGCATGATGATGCAGCAAAACCATTATCTAACAATTCAGGTTTTGCTTTCTTTCTGCCTGATATAGGTTTGTCTATAGGAAATTAAAGATGGCAAATCATTATTAAGCAATACAAGACACCAACTTAAAGTATGACAACAGATCTCAGCTTATAGAGAACTGCAGAGATGACCTCATAAACTTTTCTTCAAGAGCATAAGACAACCAAAAACAATGTTCACATAGAGAAAGGATACTAGAGTATGCAGTTAGTGACTTTTTCCTCTCTTTCCTCGGGCGTTTCTTGTGCACGGTACCATCATTGACCTCCAAAACATTTTCTTCTGCAGAGATTAATGACTTACAAAGCTCTGAAAAAACAAACTGTACATGTTAAACAAGATGGAAGACTAGAGAAGTCAAAAGACAGTAGTTTTAAGGCTGGTCATCACTTTCAAAGACTAAATTAAGCCAAAACTCAGCTATGGTGATAATAACTTTTTGAACTTTGGAAAAGTTTGTGCAAAGACTCAACCTGTTAGGCAATTTTGAGGGTCTTTCCGCATATACCAACCACCCAAATGACAGGGTTGATTAGTCGATGAGGGAAATAGGAAGATACTATTTATATGTCAAAAGTTAAAGGAGAAGCACTGGAGAGAAACTTCTAATTCATCAAGAGTCTGTCACAGGCCAACAGTGACGAAGAAAATGCAACATGAACAAACACTACTACTACATCCCCATCTCGAGTTAGTTAGGATCAGCAAATAAATTATCACTATCAACTTTGCTCTATTTGGACTAGTTTTTTTATGCTATTCAATAATTAGGGTTATATCTCTTAACAGTAGAAGTTTCTACATTTTCTACTGACGAACTAGGGAAAGACAATATGACATTTATTCTCAGAACACAAGCAATGAGCATGTCAAGATGGTGTTTGTAAGCTTGAAAGCTAAACATAAAATCAACACATCAGAGTTTTAAAATAAAAATCAAACAGAACATGTATTATGTTAAAATGAGAAAAAAATTGAGATAGTAAGGAGAGATGGACATGGGCCACCTTGTCCAACTAGCTAAATAGGGATAGGGCAATAAGTATTATCTGTCTCTTAACAAAGGATATATTTCTATATAAAAGCAGAAGAGTAAAAGGAATTTATGGTTTTTTGTTGCTATTAATGACTGCATTTTGGTTTCTTGTCCAGTAAAATAAATTATATATTGACTCTCAGTATCACTGATAAATTATGGTCCTAAATATCATAGTGATCCCCTATCCCTCGCCCTTTTATTTTTAGAATAGGTCCCTACTAGCATGTTTTCAGATGACGAGACATTTTTTTGTCGTCACAGACAGTTACTACAGTTCATTAAGGAAACAAAAGTTTCCTTCAAGACAAGGTAAAAGTCTCCAAGGATGTGAGGGGGTATTTTTGTCATTTTTGTCTCGAAGATAAGGTAGAAGTCTCCGGGATTAATAGTTAGTACTGGCATAAGTTATCTCTGCCTTTGAGTGGAATAATAATTCTGGGATAACTTATCCCGGGATAAAATGGTTAAAATGACGAAAATACCCCCTCATACTCTTTTTAGACATCATTTTTCACATACTTTACACTTATGGAGGGTAGTTTTGTAAACAAATAACTTATTCTTAGATATTATACGATGCATATTATTCTTAATACAACAAACCAAACATTCACTAAGAAACAATGCCAGGATAACTAATCCCAGCCTTGTCTTCAAACCAAACAACCCCTTAAGATTTTGGGTTGGATGCTCCGATTCTTTCACATGATATCAGAGTAGAATAGCATCTTAGGTTCAAGTCGAACTGCTATCGATTTGAAAAAAGTACTTCAACAGGCTTAACCCAAAAAAATAACCAGGCTTGCCTGTGTAAAAGTAATTAATTAGAAAAGTATCCTCTATTGTTCATTGGGGGTAAAGGAGAAAAATATCCTCACATTTTAAGCTTTGCTTCTAGAAAAGATGGACACAAAACTTCACATATTTCATATATGAAATGGCTCCAAAACTAATTTCACAACTTGATATGCACCTGGAACTATATAAAAAATAGTCAGTTTGAGATTACAAAGCAATTCTAGGAAAGCAGAATATCATTCATAAAAGAAATGAAAAATCCCCACAAAGATCTGTTACATTATTGGCATTGCATTAAGAATGACATTATGGAATTACTTTACAAGATACACATTTCTGCTGTCTTAACGAAGAAATGATCGAGGCAAATAATGATTTTGGGACTTGTATCCCATAGTTTATCATGTGTGTTGTTATTTACAACTATGATAAGTACATGCAAATGTAAACAGAACGAAAAGGCGTCTATTTAAGAGACGAAATAAAACTATGCATACAACAAACTGATGTATAACTACAACGACACTAGAACACAAGATGTTTTAAGTTATTAAAAAGGGGAAAAACCTGAATGGGCAACGTATTGGCTGGCCTTTATTGGCTTCTTACAAGCATTGCAACACACCTTGAGAAAAAATATTCAAGAATCAATTTTTCCACAAAACTATGAATGCAGTGCATTCAGAATTATCATCACACAAGCAATCATGTAAGTCCTTTTGAGGTTATCATTACGTGATTATACGTCATATTCTTTTTATCAGGGTTAAATATTCTATAGGAGAAATTTCCTACTAGATGATCAACCATATGTCCTTTCACCAGGTGAGAGTAGATTGTTTGCTGCTAGACTTGAGGAATATGTTTGGAAGGAGACCAAAATTAAAGCAAATACTGTCATCACGAGACAAGTAACAATTATAAGGGCTTTGAGAGAGTTAATGTTGCATTCCCTCCGTTCCTATAAGGCTGGCCTACTTGCGCTCTGCCGCAAAAAGCAAAACTTGTTCTATTTACTGAAATGAAAAAGTTATTCCTCCAATAATTCAAAGTAATATAAACTATTACGACTCTATATTAATTTTAAATTTGACACAAATCATTTTAACTAACTACATTTTTTATACTTATGAACTACTATTTTGAATAATTCGACATCAAAACCAACACGGTACACTATTTTTGAGATGGACAACACGATATACTATTTAAACGTCTAATTCCTAATTTTTTGCACAAGTCAAAGTCGGCCTATCATTATGCTAATGGGAGAGGCACGCGCACACATGTTTTATATATTGTAAACACCTTTCAATAGCAAAAAGAAAAAAAAATTAGTTGGATATATATATGTGTGTGTGTGTGTTAAATAAGGTTTTAGGCCTAACTCACACCTCAAAAGCTAGCTCACGAGGAGAGGCTTGTCCAAGTCCATATAAGGAGATCAATTTTCCACCCCTCTACCGATGTTGGACTTCTTAACACACTCCCGCACGCCCAGACCTCAACTAGAGCGTGAACACTTATAAATGGGGGCCCAACATCGGTGAACAACGAATTGGGATAAGTCTGGCTCTGATACCATGTTAAATTAGGTCTTAGGCCTAACTCACACCCCAAAAGCTAGCTCACGAGGAGAGTTTTGTCCAAGTTCATATAAGGAAACCATTCCCAATATGGTTGGGTATCAGAGCCAGACCCATCTCAATTTGTTGTTCGTCGATGTTGGGCCCCCATTTATAAGTGTTCAAGCTTCAATTGAGGTCTCAATTTGTTGTTCGTCGATGTTGGGCCCCCATTTATAAGTGTTCAAGCTTCAATTGAGGTCTGAGCATGCGGGGGAGTGCTAAGAAGTCCCACATCGGTAGATGGATGAAAAATTGGTCTCCTTATATGGGCTTGGACAAAGCTCTCCTCATGAACTAGCTTTTGGGGTGTGAGTTAGGTCAGGTGTCATATCTTTACAATATATATGTGTGTGTGCGCACGCGGGGGGGGGGGGGGGGGCACGCGCATGTCTATATATTCTTGACACCTATCAATAGTGAAAAGAAAAAAAAATGCTTAGTTCATTCTAATGTACTCTCATCTATAGGAAAACTCCAAAACATGTTTTATCCCTTTAATATCTTTTTCCAATAGACAAACCCAACACTATTATGCTATAATCTAATCATTCTCCAACAAAAAACAAAACAATTTTGGTTTCTAAAACCAAAAGAAAAATCGAAAGTCTCAAATTGAACTCCAACTAAGTCTACAACAACAAGATAACCAGTATAGCTCCACAAGTGGGGTCTAGAAAGGATGGGGTATAAGCAGACCTTACTCTAGCAACAGAAATCCACAAACCTTTGCTTATAGGGTTATTGAATTAGGAACAATAATTTAACTTCTCTAATCCATTATGATGATTGAAAGCGCCAAAATGGAATAAGGTACACAGAATCATATGGTTGGAAATATTAGAAAAAACTTTATCCTTTTTAAAGGAGAAAAACATAAACAAAATTGTTAGTAAAGATTTTATCAGAAGGCAAACTAATTAAGGGTAGAACACAAGATGGAAGCAAAGAATCTATACATACGACACCACAAGTCGAAAAATAGCTTAGTCATTGTTATATTTGTTGTTAGAATAGGAATAAGTATATACAATCCTACTTAGAATAGGAATAGTAATAAGAATAGAAATAGTAAATAGTATCCTAGTTGGTAAAGAATTGTATTGTAGTATCTATAAATAGGGTCTCTGTGTAATAATGTAGATACACAATTCAATAATATTTTTCTCCTATATTTCTCACATGATATCAGAGCCTCTACGATCTTGGTAGAGAATCAAAGAGCTTTCGCTACCAGCGGGCGGCTATTACCCATATATGCCGCCCGTTTGGCCAATGGTTACGTTAACAAAAGTGGGGTCAATGATATATGTATGAATCTCATATTCAAGAGAAGAAAACTCAGACAGACAAGTCATTGTACGTCAATTTTCGATGACTTTCTAGGGTTGTTTTGTATCAACCCCATATCCGTCATTGTTTGTGTAGCACCGTGTCATCTTTCCGGTGACTACTTTTTTCATATTTAATTTGTGTAGCACCATGCGATTTTTTTGGTGACTACTTTTTCATATCCGATTTGTGTAGCACCATGCCATCTTTCCAGTGACTACTTTCTTATTTGTGTAGGGTCGTGCCATCATTCCGACCCTACCCATATAATTTCTATTTTTCAGTAGGGTCATGCCATCATTCCGACCTTACTCATATAATTTTGTTTCTCTGATTGTGACCACTTTTAGTCATCAAATCTAAAACTTTGACGCATGAGTATGTTCTGACTAATTTTTCTGTGACTTTCTTATCTAATGTCGACTCGTCTATTGATTCCAAGACGATCCATATATTTTATACCAGATTTTGAGCACTTTCCGGCGATCGCTACATTGTGAAAGAGTCTATATGGAGCAACCACCTAGTTTTGTTACTCAGGAGGAGTCTAGTAGCCTTGTATGTTAATTATGTAAGTCACTCTATGGTCTGAAACAATCTTCTCAA
Source organism: Solanum dulcamara (assembly GCF_947179165.1). Taxonomy (NCBI): domain Eukaryota; kingdom Viridiplantae; phylum Streptophyta; class Magnoliopsida; order Solanales; family Solanaceae; genus Solanum; species Solanum dulcamara. Next base: position 31,137,686 of record NC_077240.1, on the reverse strand, counting down.
GCTTGATTTGGAAAGTTTAACACTGCAATTTAGGAATTTATCGCTCTATATATTATCGACATTGTGCATCAAATCCAGTATTTCATGCAAAGACCAAGCACATTGAGATTGACTAGCATTATGCATCAAATTCAGTATTTCGTGAGAAAACTGAACGCATTGAGATTGACTGTCAATTTTGTGAAGTCGAATGATCAACTTGTAGATCTCTCACCAAGCTCCTCATCGGTCCTCGTATTGATTACATTTGTAACAAGCTAGGTACATATGACTTGTATGCACTAGCTTGAGGGGTTGTATTAGAATAGTAATAGGTATATACAATCCTACTTAGAATAAGAATTGGAATATGAATAGTAATTTTGTGAAGTCGAGTGATCAACTTGTAGATCTCTCACCAAGCTCCTCATCGTTCCTCATATTGATTACATTTGTAACAAGCTAGTTACATATGACTTGTATGCACTAGCTTGAGGAGGAGTATTAGAATAGGAATAGGTATATACAATCCTACTTAGAATAGGAATAGGAATATAAATAGTAATAAGAATAGAAATAGTAAACAGTATCCTCGTTGGTAAAGAATTGTATTGTAGTGTCTATGCATAGGGTCTCTGTGTAATAATGTAGATAAACAATTCAATAATATTTTTCTCATATATTTCTCACACTTATACTAAGCCTAGTGCTTTCCAAAGTCCTTTTTAATCTGGTTAGAGACTTATATAAGTGATAGCACCCGTGTTGGCCTACTTTTATTAAAATTGAAGGGTTTCAATGAAAAATCAAGAAAATATTTATCACAAAAGAACTGTCCAAATTCAAGCCCCAAAGGAAGAAGACTGGGGCCACATGAAGCCCAAAAGGGAGCCAGCCCAAAACGCTGAATGTTCAAAGCCAAAGTTTTCTAGTTTAAAGTTTCCCGGTTATTATTTCCATAAAAGTAGGATTTGAATCTCATTCTATTTGTGATAGGTTTTCCATATATATAGGGGTGTATTTTATTATTTTCGGACAGACATGATGATTAATATTATTTGAGAGATTTCTCTTATTTAAACATTTGTGTGTAGTGACTATGGATTTATCTTACGACCTTATAAGAACGATTCTTTAAGAGGTAAGATTAATTCTTAACTTGATATCTTTGGTTTTTATTCGTAATTTAAAGAAGGTGATTAGTTTTATACTAATTATTGTCTCTAATTTCTTCGAAATAGGGGTCTAGATCACTTTTGATTTAAGTTCTTTAATTGACTCTAGTACTATCATAATTAGTTTTAATCCGCTAATTTTTGAATACTAAGACCAACTAGGGTTCTTAGCACTTTTCTTGAAATTTGGGGATTTTATTCTTGAATTTTCAATTTTTGTCTTTAATCTATATAATAATTTCGTTTCCACATTATTTTCTTGTTTATTTAAGTAACCCGATTCATATCAAGTGGTATCAGAGTGATTCAATCAAAGTTTTGTTCTTGATAATCTTGGTAGTTTCAAAAGAAATTTTTTTTATCTTTGTTGTAGTAGCTTAAAATTTAAGTTACATAGCAAAAAAGCAAAAAAAAAATGAAAATTATATTTTTTTTTAAAAAAAGGAGAAAAAATTCAAGTTCTTACAAATTAAGATGTTTTTAGAAACTTCAAGGTTATTGTGTTTCTTGATTTCCTACATCAAGAAGGAAAATCAAGAATAGGGGAAATTTGAAGTTTTTTTCTTGGTACACAAATTGGTATTTTTCTTGTCTCATCAATTCCAATTCGTCTGGGTATTGATAAATTATTTTCTTTCTGCATCTTACTTCTAAAACGTTGTTACAAATAGGGTTTATATATAAATCCTGAAGGATCCATCCAAAGGTTGTAATTTAAGGAGAAAAAAGCAAAAGAGAGTGATATCAATTGATAGAGGAAAAAAAAACCAAATTGAGAGATTTATTTCTTTGATATTGTTTGAGATGTTTGAAACAGTTAAGGAAACTAAAGTTGTAATTCAAAACGACGCCAACTATGTTAAAGTGCGATCACACGATTGGAGAATATGAATGCCACCTTTGATGAATTGAGAAGGAAAAATATTTTTCATACAAGGTTTGGGATATGTGGTAATATTTTCTCTATGATTATTGATAGTGAAAGTGGGGTTATGTGGTAAGTTCATACCTGGTAGAGAAGTTGAAACTTATATGCATCAAACACACTACTTATAAACGACAATGGATGAATAATTTTGGTGAGTTTAAGGTGACTAAGCAATGCATGATCTCTTTCCCCATTGGGAGGTATTCTGATAATGTCCTTTGTGATGTCATTCCAATGCAAGATTATCACATCATGCTTGGGCGCCCATGGCAATTTAATAGGAATGCAATTCATGATAGGAAAAAGAATAGAGTTTCTCTTGAGTTAAATAATAGAAAATATATACTTGCGCCTTTAACTTCATCCCAAGTTTATGAAGAAGCAATGAAAAATTTTGAGAGAGAAAAGAATGAGAGTAAGGGAGTACATGTTGACATTTCAAGAGAGAAAAAAGGAGAGGATGTGTTGTGTTGTGTGAAGTGAATGGAATGTCAAGTGAGAAAAAAAGTAAGATCGATAAAAAAGAAAAGAGAGATGACCATGAGAGCATAAAAGAGAAGGATGGTCGTGAGGTAGAGAGAGAAACAAGAGAGCTTGAGTGAAGTTATTTCTTATTCTAACTATAACATTCCTACTTCTTCTAGTTGTTTTGACTTTCTTGTAGATACTTATGAGAAAGTTTGCATTGAAAAACCATCATTGGATGAGTTTAATCCTAAGGTGGTTGATACTACAAGTCCAACTGAAAAAGTGCATGTTGATGAGAATGATGAAGACAAAGAGAATTATTTTGGATCAGTTCAAGATAAGACTCATAGCAAAAAGTTCAACAAGGCAATACTGGATCTAACACCAAAGAGCAAAGAAAAACGAGGTAATGCTACTCCTTTGCTACATAAGATGAGGTACGGTATGTATAATTGGTTTATTCAAATTCTTGGTATTCCTAAAACACCTAAGGTCTTTTTCGAGGTAATGAACTACACTCTTGATTCTTATGTTGGTGACTATATTAATTTTGAGGATGATGATATCTTGCTATATAATAAGTCATTAACTATAATCTCCAAGTTCAATAGGAGTAAGTTGAGCTCTTTTAAAATTGAGCATGATATAGTTGATTGTGGATTCCCACTTGTTGAAAAGAGATGTGATGTTTGTGTGAGGAGGATTGTGAATGGGTTAGATGATTCTTTCCTTATTCTAGTGTTGAATTGATTTTTGTGTGATAACTTGTTGGAATATGATTCTTTATATGTGATGAGTCATAATTCTTCAAGTGTTGGTGATTGTGAGTTTAAAAATATGTTTTCTACTAGTGATGAGGAGGTACATGACTATGAGCACTTCAATGCTTATGTGAATAGCTCGTATATAGAAGAATTGGTGGGTGGTATAATTGAAAATATGTTTTCTACTAGTGATGAGGAGGTACATGACTATGAGCACTTCAATGCTTATGTGAATAGCTCGTATATAGAAGAATTGGTGGGTGGTATAATTGAGGATGCTTGGATATGTCATAAAAGTGTTCAATTTGATGCATTTTTTTAGGGATCTTGTATCGTCTTTGTCATGTTCATTAGAGTACTTTATTGCTAGAATTAAATTGGAGTTGCATGTTTCATTCACAATGGCATCTAGAGGAGAATTTTGTTGTGCTTATATAAGTAAGAGAACTTTCTATTGAGATGATGATGCTTACATGCTTTATAAGGGAGTATTTATACATGCTAGGATTAATTGGGTTAAGTGGACACATGGTCATTACCTTGTTTTTTCGATTAATGGGTGTTATTTGCTAATGCATGTCTTCTTGATTTTGCGAGATTTCAAATTCGAGGACGAATTGTTTTCAAGAAGAGGGGAATGATAGCATCTGTGTTGGCCTACTTTCATTAAAATTGACGAGCTTCAATGAAAAATCAAGAAAATATTTATCACAAAAGAACTGTCCAAATTCAAGCCCCAAAGGAAGAAGATTAGGGCCACATGAAGCCCAAAAGGGAGCCATCCCAAAACACTAAATGTTCAAAGCCAAAGTTTCCTAGTTTAAAAGTTCCCTTATTTAAAAGTTTCCTAGTTTAAAGTTTCCTAGTCTAAAAGTTTCCTAGTTTAAAGTTTCCTAATTATTATTTCCATAAAAGTAGGATTTGAATCAATTCTATTTGTGATAGGTCTTCCATATATATAGGGGTGAATTTTATTATTTTGAGACAGGCATGATGATTAATATTATTTGAGAGATTTCTCTTCTTTACACCTTTGTGTGTGGTGACTATGGATTTATCTTACGACCTTATAAGAACGATTCTTTAAGAGGTAAGATTAATTCTTAACTTGATATCTTTGGTTTTTATTCATAAATTAAAGAAGGTAATTAGTCTCATTCTAATTGTTGTCTCTCTAATTTCTTCGAAATAGGGGTCTAGATCACTTTTGATCTAAGTTCTTGAATTGAATCTAGCAGTATCATAATTAGTTTTAATCCGCTAATTTTTGAATACTAAGATCAATTAGGGTTTTTAGCACTTTTCTTGAAATTTGGGGATTTTATTCTCGAATTTCACATACCTTTCAATTTCTACGCTTACAAACTCTCTGCTAACGGCTAGTTCTCTCTACGCTTACAAACTCTCTCTCTTCAATTTTTCAATTTTTCTGCGCTTGCTGCCAAAACCAACAACACCACGAGGTGCGGAACACTCAGGCGAGCAAACCCCAGTTAGCTCCTCTGAGATCTGCTCAGCCGCGCGCTGTCACGCGCCGCCAGAAGCCGCAGATCTGCGACGCCACGCGCTGCAAGCGCCGGCGCGTGTGGCAGTTTCCGGCCATTTTTCGACTTCGTTTTTTCTCCCAGGGTGGTCGCCTCTGCATTCCGAGGCTGACCATATATTTGTATCCAGTTTTCCGGCGAGTGAGCAGTGTTTTTCCGGCAGTGAACAGTGCTTCAACAATGAACAGGTTTTACTAACTTGGAGTTGGTACCTCCAATAGCCCATTTCCGATATTTTAGCCTATAAATATTTATTGCATTGCCAAATTAAGTACCTATCTCACTGTTATTAAACAATTGCTAACTTGTGCTATACTATTGATCGTCCGTTTATCTGAGAGTATCCTTTCAGTAGCGTATTTCTGCTTTTCTGGCTTTAGTGAGCGATGGTAGACTAGGGTCATGTTCTCGGTTGGGATCGAGGGCCAGGGTTGGGAGGGCTAAGGGGGCTGAGGGAGCTTCTAGATTGAGAGTAGGGTCTTGGAATATTGGGACCTTATCGGAAAAGTCCATAGAGTTAGTTAAGATTCTTAAGAAGAGGAAGATTAATATAGCTTGCGTCCAAGAGACTAAATGGGTAGGACCTAAAGCTAAGGAGGTGGATGAGTACAAACTTTGGTTTTCGGGCAAGTCGAGGTTTAAGAATGGAGTAGGGATCTTAGTAGATAGCAAGCTTAGAGATCAGGTGGTAGAGGTTAGGAGGACCAATGATAGGATGATGACGATTAAGTTAGTCGTTGGAGGGCTCACCTTGAACATTATTAGTGTCTATGCGCCGCAAGTGGAGTTGGACGAGGAGACAAAAAGGCGCTTTTGGGAGGACTTGGACGAAGTGGTGGTCAGTATACCGCCTACTGAGAAGCTATTCAAAGGAGGAGATTTCAATGCGCACATTGGGTCTGTTTCGACGGGTTATGACGAGGTGCATGGAGGATTTGGCTTCGGGTGCAGGAATAGTGGAGGAGCCTCACTCCTGGATTTCGCAAAAGCTTTTGGTTTAAGGGTGGCCAACTCGAGTTTCCCAAAGAAGGAGGAGCACTTGGTAACCTTTCGTAGCTCGAGGGCGGCGATGCAAATAGACTTTTGGCTCCTTAGAAAAGATGATAAAAGCCTCTGTAAGGACTGCAAGGTCATACCAAGTGAGAATCTTACGACCCAACATAAACTATTGGTCATGGACTTGGAGATAAGAAGGAAGAAGAAGAAGAGGGTCGTGGATGACCGACCGAGGATTAGGTGGGGTCGTCTGACTCCGTCTAGTGCCCTAGAGATGGGGGAGAAGCTGATGGCTATGGGGGCGTGGGATAGTAGGGGGGATGCGAGCAGTATTTGGGATAGGACGGCCAGCTGCATTAGGGAAACAGCTAGAGAGGTGCTGGGGATCTCACGAGGCCGCCATGGTGGGCACCGAGGGGATTGGTGGTGGAATGGAGAAGTCCAGGGAAAGGTAGAAGCAAAGAAGCAGGCATATGTAAAGTTGGTAGATAGCAAGGATGATGAAGAGAAGCGAACGAACAGGAAAAAGTATAAGTTGGCGAATAAAGAGGCGAAGATGGCAGTTTCGGCGGCTAAAACGGCAGCCTTTGAACGCCTCTATGCAGAACTAGAGGACAAAGGCGGGGATAAGAAGCTATTTAAGCTTGCCAAGGCAAGAGAGAGGAAGGCACGCGACTTGGATCAAGTGAAGTACATCAAGGACGAGGATGGTCAAGTACTGGTACAGGAATCCCGCATTAGACAGAGATGACAGTCATACTTTCACGAACTCTTGAACGAAGGAGGGGACAGAGACTTTGTGTTGGGAGACTTGGAGCACTTGGATAGGCGTCGCGACTTTGGGTATTGTAGTAGAATAAAGGTTGAGGAGGTTAAGGGAGTTGTTCGTAGGATGAGCAGGGAAAAAGCGACCGGACCTGACGAGATCCCTGGGAAATTTTGGAAGAATGCAGGTAGGGTAGGATTGGAGTGGCTGACTGCGTTGTTTAATGTCATTTTCAGGACATCGAAGATGCCGGAAGAATGGAGGTGGAGTACAATCAATTCCGTGTACAAGAACAAGGGAGACATTCAAAGTTGCACCAACTATAGAGGTATCAAGCTGCTAAGTCACACTATGAAAGTGTGGGAAAGGGTGATGGAAATGAGGGTGAGGAGTAGTGTGTCTATTTCAGAGAATCAGTTTGGATTCATGCCGGGGCGCTCGACTACAGAAGCCATTCATATTGTAAGGAGATTGGTGGAGCAGTATAGGGAGCGAAAAAGGGACTTACACATGATATTCATTGACCTAGAAAAGGCCTATGACAAAGTTCCAAGAGAGGTCCTATGGAGATGCTTGGAGGCGAAATGTATACCTATGGCGTACATTAGAGCGATTAGACATGTATGATGGAGCTAAGACCAGGGTAAGGACGGTAGGAGGGGACTCGGAGCACTTTCCTGTTACGATGGGGTTGCACTAGGGATCGACTCTTAGCCCGTTTCTATTCGCCCTGGTGATGGATCAATTGACAAGACAAATACAAGGTGAGGTGCCTTGGTGTATGTTGTTCGCGGATGACATAGTCCTGATTGACGAGACTCACAACGGAGTTAACGACAAGCTGGAGGGCTGGAGACAGACGTTGGAGTCTAAAGGATTTAAATTGAGTAGGACCAAGACAAAATACTTGGAGTGCAGTTTCAGTGGCCTGCCGAGTGAGGCTGACGGGGAAGTGAGGCTTGGTACCCAGGCCATTCAAAAGAAAAGAAGCTTCAAGTACCTTGGGTCTATTATACAGGAAGATGGGGATATCGACGACGATGTTTCACACCGTATCGGTGCAGGGTGGATGAAATGGAGGCTCGCCTCCGAAGTGCTGTGTGACAAGAAAGTGCCACCAAAACTCAAAGGCAAGTTCTACAAAGTGGTGGTTAGACCGACTCTATTGTGTTGGCCAATCAAGAAACTTCATGTTCAGAAGATGAAAGTCGCGGAAATGCAAATGTTGCGGTGGATGTGTGGGCACACTAGGATGGATAGAATTAGGAATGAAGATATCCGAGACAAGGTGGGAGTGGCATCAGTGGAGGACAAGATGCGGGAAGCGAGACTGAGATGGTTTGGGCATGTGAAGAGGAGAGACACAGATGCTCCAGTGCGGAGGTGCGAGAGGTTGGCTATGGACGGTTTCAGGAGGGGCAAAGGGAGGTCGAAGAAGTATTGGGAAGAGGTGATTAGACATGATATGGCACAGTTGCAGCTCACCGAGGACATGACCTTAAATAGGAGGTTGTGGAGGACTCAGACTAAGATAGTGGGCTAGGTGGCCTATCTTTTCTCCATAGTAGTCGTAGTTGCGCTCATTTGTTTATTAACATTTGATTTTTGCATAGGATTACTGTTTATATTAGTTGGCCCAGTTTACTTTGGGTATTCTATTTTATCTATAGTAGTTAATGCTCATTTATCCCCGATCTTTCCTACCCTGACTTTATCGCTCTCATTATTCATATTTTTATATTGTTTTCTATATGCTTGGCTCTACTGACCTATGGCTTGTTTTCCTTGTTTTCCTTGTTTCTCCTCCCTTGTTCTTCTCTCTTAAGCCGAGGGTCTTTCGAAAACAGCCGCCCTACCTTTTAAGGTGGGGGTTAGGTCTGCGTACACTCTACCCTCCCCAGACCCCACATGGTGGGACTATACTGGGTTTGTTGTTGTTGTAATCTATATAATTTTGCTTCCGCATTATTTTCTTGTTTATTCAAGTAACCCGATTCTTATCAATTAGTGTAAGAATAAATATGAAATTTTGAGAAGAATCCTAATTTGTCTTAAAGACTAAACTTTTTAGTATTGTGGACTCGAATAGACAGAATGGCTGCTGAGGATTCATATAGTCAATACGAACTATTTTGGGATTGAGGCCTAATTATTGACTGATTAATAGAATTTTGTCCCCCTAATAGAGTTACTGCTATAACTTCGTATTTATATATATCGTTCCTCATCTGCTAAATTTAAAGGTCTAATTTCTTCTCAAGGAAGCAGCCAAAATATATCTTCAATCTATTCACACTTTGTAGTTATGAAATACTATCTTCCTTTCGCTAAACTCAAAATTTTATAATACCTAATATCTCTTGATATGCATGAACTCAATCAAGATATCAAAGTCCAAAGGAACTCACTAGTTCAACTTTCTCATAAATATCATCATATCAAATCCTAGAGTCAACATTGCCACAGTAGCATAAGCCTACAAAATCAGACTTTTTTGCTTAGTCGATTGAGACATTCTATCAACAAAGCATGCACAGTTTTTTTGGGAGGGTATTCTATCTTTTTCAAGTAAAACACGAAATAGAAGTTCCACCTTAATTTCTCTGATCTTTTATTCCATTTAAGATGAGTAATTTATCAGAATAGATGCTGAAGGATGTGGTTTATTCAGCAGTTGCTCCCCATACACATTCAGAAGGAAGTCGTAGTTGAGTTCTAAGTTATGGTACAACTACCTATAACTCAATTCTGCAATAATTTTTCTTTTTGATAAGTAATTTCTGCCTTAAGAATTATGATAGTCCATGCACAGCCTGGAGATAAAGCTTATTCAGCTATATACGAGGTTAAAGAAAACATGTATGGCACTGCATTTATATCATTATCATTCTATTTTCATGTTTTCTGAATACTGGGAATAGACCAAAGAAAATACTCTTTTATAAACACAAATGTGAAGCAATTATTGGAAGAAAACTTGTCTAGCAATAAAACTTTTGATGGTATCAACAAGTAGAACGATCTTAGTCAAGAATGAACAGGTGCACTTTCTGGACCTTACCAAATGCAAAGGTTCTGTAAGTGGCCTCAAACCAAACATGTGCATATCTGCAAGAAGAGCATGTCAAGATGATTGAACAATAAGAGCAAATGCATATGCATTAAATGGTAAACCCATTGATACACCTGAAACTTCAATCTTGCTACACTGAGATTTCTTAAACTAGTATGTACCTAAGTGTTAAAAGTAAGAATCTAGATGAAAAATAGATCTTTATCAACAAAGAATGCAAATCAAGCCACTATCAACATGAACTTTATCTCATCTTCCCCGCCAAGCATCTGGACCAGAGGTGAAAAAGGTAGAGAACATAAATACCTTTTTCATCAATCAAATTTGCTTCATCTGCCTCTCTCAATTCTCTTTGAATGTACTGAGCAGCTAATTTATGGCGGCCTGTTTCCTCTGCCAAGGAAAGAAGTCAGTGAGAAACAAAGGTAAAATATCTCAACAAACAAAAGAAGAAAGATAGTGGAAAAGAAAATAGAAGCATATGAGACAATGAGGAGTACACCATACCAGGTCAAGATTTATAGCTAACATGATAGGGTACAATTTAATGGACGTAAACACACAAACTATTTGATTGAGTTATATTATTCACCTGAAGCTGTTTGTTGGACATTTCCAGCTACAAGAAGCCTTGTCAAGGCTTCCATTCTCCCACTTCCAAGAGGACATACCATCAAGTTCTTGAGAAACTACGATTCGAAAAGATAAATTTCCAGTAAATTTGAAGAATATCATACTAGAAACTATGTTTGATTAAGTTATGTACTAGGTAAACAACCTATAATTCTTGATTTAATGGAAGGACAAGAAAATACTACATGCAGAATAAAGAGCACAGTAAGACTTCAAATAGGGGTCTTCCACCTTATTGCTGTTGTAAGCAATCTTAGCCCCCTAACACTTAAAAGTTTCCTAATATGCTTATTTGAATAAGTAAATAATCATAGTGAACGGGTGACCATTTACAAGTCTTTTTTCATCATCAATAGTTAAATTATAAACACATGTATAAGTAAGAAAGTTTTGGCATAAAAAAGATCTGAACTTGATGGCACTTTTTTTTATAATTGTGATGTACGGACCAACTTTCTTGCACCTCGACTAATTCCACGGGATACTTGTCACCTCCATCCAGCAATAGGTACCGGGTAATTTTGTCCACCAAAGCGAGGATAAATGGGAAGAAATCACCTAGTGTTTTTGTCTCTGTAGGAATTTGAACTTGAAACCTCATGATTTTGAGTCAACTTCATTGACCACTAGGTCACACCCTTGGCTGCCTAAACTTGAGGGCATTACTAGCTAAAAAAAACGTAAAACTCGCATTGCATTCATGGGTATCAAGGTAAATATCTACTTAACATGAACAAAAGATTGGTCCTTCATTAGCATAGATAATTAAGCAGGATAACAACCTCCACTCTATAAAGAATGCTAGCCTTCAAAGTTATAGCATCAGAAAAATGTAAAACACAAAGGAAATGGGTAACAAAGAGAAGGCATCTAGTGTGGAAGATCGTAATAGCAAGCAAACTTCTGATCACAAACTGTAGCAAGATTCTCTTTGAATGATAAGATAACCTCAAGTTGTAAACATGTTAGGGAATTGGACCCATTTGTAAAGGAGATGTAAACCCTTTGTCAAATTCATTAAGAACATGTAATAGGATATCTGTTTATGGGCGAAACAACTTTGATGAGAGTAGCAACCATAAAAGTAAAGTTTAAGTGGTAAATTTGAGGAAGTTCCCATGTTCAATCATCAATAACTTTTCGTCAATCCCACGTTAGTTGGAGTTGGTTATATAAACTATCCTCATTCCCCTGTGTCGAGTATTCAAAGGATTTCATCATTGTTAGACCATGTTTATATTGGTTGTCAGCCTATGGGAACCTACCCCAAGTAATACTCTGGAAAAGTTAATTTCAGGCAAAACTAGAACTTGAATTATCAAAACTTATCCAATAAAATGCCACAAGAACCCATGATGAAATGTTTCACTTATCCAACAACAACAAAAAAAAAAAGAATGTGGAAGGTCCCTTTTTCATAAAGGAACCACAAATGCATGTCCTGATATGCAGCATTATGTGAATGAAAAAAACAAATAAAAAACTATGAGTGCTCAGAAGAAGGCTCAGAAAAACTGGTATGTCAAGTGCATTGATCATGAACTGCACCTCGAATTATATGACACAATGCCACTAGAAAAGTCACACGTAAATTGGCAAGTGACAACATTTAGATCAACAGTAACAAAAGTTCAGTTTTTACGTAACATCTTCAACCCATTTACTAGAATTTCCTAGATAGATGAACCTCATAATACCAAATTATATACGTATTATCCAAGTATATATATATATACACACACACACTAATCATCAACAAGAGATATATAAAGGAAATTGTGGAATTGACGAAACAATTGATGAATTACGCTTCATTTGAATCATCATAAAACGCCTATAATAGAATAAAAATATCTTCTTGTTGTTTTCTTTTCAAAAAAGGCTAAAATCAATTTTAAATCTGTAAAATAAATTAACTGAAAATAAATGGATAGGACAGCGTCATTACCAGAGCTCACTGTCGGTGATCACTTGGAATTTCGAGAGAGACGAGTCGGTGGATAAACGATGAGAATTTAGCAAAATGTAGAGGAAATTCGGGGAGAGTAAGCTCAAATTCGGTTGGAAAAACGTGAAGGATGAAGAAATGGGGAGAAAAATGGCAATGTCAATCATTGAAACCCTAGAATTCCGTTGAAGAACAAGGCATTGATACCAGAAGTCACGTCGCCGATGAAGAGGTGAAGGGAAAAAAGAAAAGAGGTGGCAATCTTGGAAGCGCGGCCTTTTAAGGCCTGTTCAAGAAATATATGTTAGGCTGTCTGAATTTTTTTTTAAAAAAAAAAAAATCAGTCTTGTGTGTTTAACTTTAGCAAAAAATTATTTTTTCTTCCTTGTTTAAGTATGTCCAGTTACTAGTTTGCAAGAAGTCTTTACTTGTCCTAAATCATTCATGCTAAATGGGTAATTAACCTCAAGTCATTTGCTTACCATGAGGAAGCACCTTTGTTTGCCTTAACTTGATATCGTATAAGTAACTTAATATTCTTTTTCGAGTCAATCTCGCGATTTGAATACGGAAAAAAAAGGAAAGTTAATTAATAGAAAAAATACGTATACATCAAATTAGCAAAAAATAGTTCAGATTAATGCACTTTTTACACATTTTGGGTTAATCAACTTAGCACCCATTAAGTTGAGTTAAATTAGGAGTATTTGTAGGGAAATTGTTTTCAATTTTGCCTTACTAAAGTTCCAAACCCATTTGCCTTAGAATTTCTACAATCTCCCCCCCCCCCCAACCCCCCAACCCCAAAAAAAAAAAATCTCCTCGATTAGAAGTCCAATATTTTAAAGTTTTTTGAGTTATTTATTTTTCAGTTTTGGATAGCTGGTCCTGTGAATTATTTGTTCCAAATTCAATGCGTAAGAGTGTATCTTCTAAGAAACCTACCAAAAATCGGGATATATGAAACATTAATTTGTATAAATTGATGCAAAATCCTATAACAATCTATTGTATATGTATTCAAATTTAATGTATACACAATTGATAGGATGTATATACAGTTGATAGTATCCCAGATATATGTATCAATATGCTTCGAATAAGACAATATATCTTTTTGATGTACACATGAATAGTTGCGCAATATACTCATATATACCATTAATGTATACAAATAGAATATAATTTATTTATATATACTGCAATTACCATATACATCAATTAAATGTATATGTAAATTTTTATGAATAAAATTTTATGTATACATATAGCATATTAAAAAAATTATGTATACATTATACTAATTAAATTATCTAAGTAGTGTTGGTTGGTAAAAAAAGAATCAACCTCTAAATTGAGGCATTTTTTTCCTGCTACTTTGTGTCATTGTTTTTAGGCCACACTTTTGTCAAATACTTTTAGGCTATTTAGTGATAATTTATGTTTGGGTGTTGTATATTCATGTCAGTTCCTCAAACTAATAGAAGGTCAAAGGCCCGAAAAACGTAACATTTGAAATATAGATGGGTCAAAGACCCATATTAGCCTACTACCAGAATCTTCTAAATCTTGCCTTAATTTTAGTGTAGTTTACATCAATTCCAGCAGTCACATGGTATTAAAAGTTAATTACATTATTTCTTTTTTTTTTATATTACAAAAATTTCTTAAAATTTATGAATTTCGGATTTTGAAAGCGGACCAACTAGAAGGGATGAGTATTAGGCTTGAAAAATACTAGGAAGTTAATGGGAAAGGTAATATGTCACGACCCGAATCAGGGTGTGATGGCACTCGTCTCAATCCACAGAGACAAGTCAGCCCCAAACCCAGTTAAAATGGATAATAAACGAAAACAACAAAATAGATAGTTAACTACGATAATGCGGAAGTCTTAAACAGCTATAAAACCCCAAAGTATTGATTGTCACATGTACAAACCTCTAAAATAGTAGAATTGAAATAGACATACGTCTCAAAATGCATTTGTCTCTCGAATGGAACAAAAGCATGAAAATGAGCAAGAGGGATCGCCGGCATCAACATCTACCTCTCAAATGTCTCCATAAGCCACATATGAAGAAAAGAGAATCTGAATCACAGTCCGGGATCAAAACCTACACAGATGTAGTTAGCAAGGGGGGAGTACCAAACAAGACGGTACCCAACAAGTAAAATAGTAAACACGTCTAAAGTTAAAATAGAACGAGTACTCCTAACACTCCATCAAAACCTTCTATAACTACAACCTGCAAGCAAAACAACTCAATCTAATAGCCTATGCACGGATATAGCTCATGTAGCAAGTAAGTTAAATACACTTCCACAGTCCCACAGAAAGTATCAATATCGCACATATTTTAGTCTCAATAGATCACATAATAAGGCAAGTAATCAGATAATCAAGTCAATGCAACCAATGCAATGCGATGAATGCCCAATGTGACGGTAAAAATAACAACCACGGTACGTGGAACATGCCGCGTATGCAGAATATAACAACCACGATGTGTGTGACGTCCCTCGATGCAATAATATAACAACCACGATGTGTGACACATCCCTCCATACACAATAGTGACAACCACGACATGCGACACGTCCCTTTATGCAACAATAGTAACAACCATGGTGTATGGCACTTTCCTCGATGTAATAATAGTAACAACCAAGATACGTGGCACGTCCCTCGAATCCTCTTTGTTTCTCTTTTTCATATTCATTTAGCCGGAACAACTTCCCTTCGACGAATTTCATAAAAAAAGGGGAACCTCAAATTATATTTCAACTTAAAAAGCAAATGAGAATAATCATACAATCGATGGCAAGGAAATGAAGTCCAATATCATATGCAATTCATGTCTCTAATAACACCAAGTAAGCTTCACAACGAGACAATAAGGTCAACTCAATTCAATAGGCCAATTCATTGGGTTAATCTCTTTTTTATATTTCCGATTAATCAATTCTAAGAATATTTCATGATTCATTATCAACTCGTTACTAATCTCAATCAATTCACATAGCATGTATCAAGAATACACATTCTATGAAGCTTACGAAAGTTTAGAATTCCACTTGCCTTGATATCGCACCCAACTACTCCTGAACTTGGACTTTTCCCTTCCGTAGACGCTCCGAATCATAGGAATTTAATCAAATATAAATTTCCAATTAAAATATGGAACTAATGACACCCAAATCATAATTTTGAAAACCGGACCGAAATTAACCCGAAATAAGCCTTTGCGATCGTGGACAACTTACTCCGAGAATGGGAAGGGTAAGATGCTATCTCCCTGTGAATGCGGCAAGCCCCTCGCTAAAGGCGTAGGTTAGGGGTCAAGTCCTTCGCGAATGCGGTCAAGCTTCCGCGAACGCGAAGGCCAAATTCACAGCGTTCTGGATCGCGGACAAGCTTCTGCGAACGCAAAGAAGGCTGCACCAGACCTCAGATATCAACAATTCAACACTTAAGCAAAAATCTAGGTTTGGACTCTTGGGATTCTTTCGGAACCCCATGTACACAAACCATATATGCAACCCAAATAAATTTAATGTTCTGAACTCAATAAAACCATTGGAATTCGAATTCGAGGTCTCCTTGACCCGAAATCTGGTAAATCACAACTAAACTAACTTAGGCCTCCAAAATAACAAAATAAACTCGAGATCTCCAAAAATTACAACGAAGCCCTTTGTAGAGTTAGAATCACCCTTCCAAACTATTGAAACTATCAAAAATCCAATCTGAGCACCCGAACTTCAAATGTTGACCAAAGTCAAACTTGAATCAAACTTTAACTCAATTTCCAACTTTGGACCTAAATTCTACATTTCAACTCGAAATCTGATCCCGACAACTTTTCCAGAGCAATTTCCATTTTTTGAAATTGATGGAATCGACAAAATTCCATTCCGAGATATGAAACTCCAAATAACTTAGAAACTCAAAAAAATGATAATTTAAACCTTTAAAACTCATTACTCTAGTAAAACTTCAACTTTTCACAAGATTTTCAAAAATCAACTTTCAAACCAAATCTAAAATGACTCGGATAACTGGCGGGAGGGGTAAAATGGTAATGTTTTCAAAAATTTCTGAAAATAACCTTTATGGTCATTACATCTTCCATCACTAAAAACCATGTTCATCCTCGAACATAAAGTAAAGGAAAGTACCTGAAGCCTTGAAAAACTGTGGATATCGGGCCCGTATGTCATCCTTAGACTCCCAAGTTGCCTCTTCGATTGAGCAATGCCTCCACTGTACCTTCACTGAAGCTATCTCCTTGGCCCTAAGCTCACAGACTTGTCTATCAAGGATGGCTATGGGCCCCTCCTTAAAAGTCAAATCTGGACCCAACTCTACCGTATCTAGAGATATCACATGAGACTCATCCGGAACATACTTTTGGAGCACGATAACATGAAACACCGGATGTACCATTGATAAGCTAGGTGGAAAGGCCAATCTATAAGCCATCTCTCCCACTCACCCCAAAATCTCAAATGGGCCAATAAATCGAGGGCTAAGCTTGCATTTCTTCTCGAACTGCATCACGCCCTTCATGGGCGACACTCGGAGCCAAACATGGTCACCCTCCTTGAACTTCAATGGTCGAACCCTTCTATCCGCATAGCTCTTTTTCCTAGTCTGGGCTGTCAAGAGCCTACCCTGGATCATCCAAACCTACTCTATGCCATCTCTAAGCAAATCCGTATCTAAAGAACCCATCTCAACTGAATTGAACTACCCAATAGGAGATCGACACCGCCTATCATACAATGCCTCGAATGGGGCCATCTGAATGCTAGAGTGATAGCTGTTGTTGAAGTCAAACTCTGCTAAGGGCAAATGTTGATCCCACCTATCACTGAAATTAATAACACAGGCTCGGAGCATATCCTCCAACACCTGAATCGTCCGCTCGGACTGGCGATCGGTCTGTGGGTGAAATGTTGTACTCATATCAATCCTTATACCCAGAACCTTCTGTAGTGCCTGCCAAAAGTGCGAAGTAAACACTGAACCCCGATTCGAAATAATGGATACTAGAACACCATGAAGCCAAACAATCTGACTGATATACAACTGGCTAGCCTATCCGTTGTGTACTCCACCTTAACTGGAATGAAATGGACAGACTTGGTCAGTCTATCAACAACTACCCATATAGAATCATAACCACCCACGGTGGTAGGTAAACCCACAACAAAGTCCATAATAATCCCCACTTCCAGTTAGGAATGGGTATCCTCTAACTCACACCTCCAGGCCGTTGGTGCTCACACTTGACCTGTTGATAGGTGAAACACTTAGACACAAACTCAGTGATGTCCCTCTTCATCCCACATCACCAATAGTGATGACTAAGGTCATGATACATCTTGGCTGCTCTCGAATGAATAAAATATCGAGAATAATGAGCCTCTTCTAATATAAATCTGATCAAGTCGCCATCTTGGGCGCACAAATCCGGCGCTCAATCCTCAAGACACCCTTTGAATCAAGTCTAGCCTCCTTGGCTTCACCCCTCAACACCCTATCTCTAATGAGACATAGCTTCTCATCATCAATCTGCCTTTCCCGAATCTGCTCAACTAAGGAAAAACAGGTCTCGATAGAAGCAATATCATTCACTCTCCTTAGAAACTCACAATCGAACAAGGCCTTTGGCTAACCTCTGAACTTCTCTAGCCAAGGGCCTTCTGCCAACACTAATCGACGTGAGACTCCTCATACTAGGAGCCTTCCTACTCAAAGCATTGCCCCCCATATTGGACTTCACCGGGTGATACAAGATAGTCATGTTATAGTCCTTCGGTAGCTCGAGCCATCTATGTTATCTCAAATTCAGATCCCTCCAACTGAAGATGTACTGAAGACTCTGGTGATCAGTGAATACCTCACAATGTACACCGTACAAATAATGTTGCCATAGCTTTAATACAAATACCACCACCGCTAACTCTAAATCATGGGTAGGGTAGTTCTTCTCATGAGACTTCAATTGTCTAGATGCGTAGGAAACTACCTTCCTTTTCTGCATCAAAACTCCACCCAAACCAACACCAGAAGCATCACAATACACGGTGAAGTCTACACCCTCTTCGGGTAAGTTCAAAACAGGAGCTAAAGTCAACAAGGTTTTGAGCTTTTGGAAGCTAGCCTCATAATCATCGGACCAATGAAAATCTACCGCCTTCTAAGTCAGGCTTCTCAATAGAGCCGCGATAGTAGAGAATCTCTACACGAAGCATCCGTAATATCCGGCCAAACCCATAAATCTCTGAATCTCAATAAGGGAAGTAGACATGATCCAACATCTAACTGCCTTAATCTTGGATGGATCCACCCTAATAACCTCCTTGGACACAACATATCTTAGAAATGCCACAGAATCAAGCCAAAACTCACATTTGGAGAACTTTGCATATAACTTATGTTCTGTCAACTTTTGAAGCACCAACCTCAAATGACTAGCATAGTCCTCCTCTGTCTTGAAGTACACCTAGATATCATGAATGAAAACAATCACAAAAGAGTCTAAATACGGCCTAAACACCCCATTCATCAACTCCATAAATGTTGTTGGGGCTTTGGTCAGCCCAAATGACATATCCAAAAACTCATAATGGCTATACCAAGTTCTGAAAGAGGTCTTAGAAATATCTGATGATCTAATCCTCAACTGATGATACCTAGACTTCAAATCGATCTTAGAGAATAAGGCTGCTCCCCGAAGCTGATCAAACAAATCATCAATACGAGGAAAAGGAATTTTTTTCTTGACAGTCGCTTTGTTCAATTGCTTATAGTCAATTCACATCCTCATAAACCCATCATTTTTCTTTAGAAATAGAACCGGTGAACCCCAAGGTAACACACTAGGGTGAATAAACCCCTTAGTTAACAAATTCTGTAATTGGTCCTTCAACTCCTTCAACACTAATGGGCCCATGCGATAAGGTGGAATAGAAATGGGCTTGGTGCCCGGCTCCAAGTCAATGGCAAAGTCAATATCCCTATTCGGAGGAACTCCCAAAAGGTCAGTAGGAAAAATATCGGTAAACTCCTTAACTACGGGAATAGTCTCCAGAGGAGGTGACTCGACGCTAGAATGCCGAATAAAAGCCAAATAAGACAGACAGCCTCTATCAATCTACCTTTGAGCACGCAGATAGGAAATGACCTTACTAGGATACTAACCACTAGTTCCCTTCTACTCGATCTTCGAACACCAATTATCCCTAGGGTCATAGTCTTGGTATAAAAATTGAGAATAACACGATAGGGAGAAAGTCATTCCATACCAGTATCACATCGAAGTCTACCATCCCAGAATAATCATGTCTACCCAAGTATCAAACCTGTCTAAAGAAACAAGACAGGATCAATACACTCGATCCACCACTAAGGGCTCACCCACTGGTGTAGAAACATATACAGGCAAGGGCATGCGATCATAAGTCAAATCAAATCCAGATGCAAAATAGGTCGACACATAGGATAAATTGGATCTAGGATCAAATAACACGAATGTGGGTCGATGGCAAACTAGGATAATACCTTTGATAACTGCATTGGAAGACTCAGCCTCAGGCCTCCCTGGAAAAGCATAACACTATGTCCCCTGCCACATCCTCTCTGCATAACACCTAGGCCTCCTCCTTGTGGGACTATAGCACCACCAATACCCCGATCGAAAGTACGACCACCCCTACTAGTCTAATCTCTGCCTCGGCTTTTGGTCAGTGGGGCTGGTCCCCTATCTAGAGCTGGAAAACTAGGCTGGGGTCCACCTCAGCCCTGAATAGGAAACCTCCATAGGAGATGACCAGGATCTCCACAGGTGTAGCAATGCCTCTAAGTCAAACCCTATTGCGATTGATCTGAAGAAGTACCATAACTACCTTTGTTAGAACTGTAGGACCCTCAAGCACCCTAACCACCCTCGATTACTGGCATAGAAGCATGAATGAGTCTTTATCGTTGAAATGAACCCCCACCTCTGTGTGACCCTCTTCCTCATGATGAGGTACTTGAGAACTGACAACCGAAGAGGGCCCTCTTGGGGTCCCCAAACTCCCCTCTAACCATCAATTCCATCTCCTTGGCGGTGATCACAATGACTAGAAGGAATCCCCCTCACGGGTAGATTTAAACACGTAGGATTGAATAAAAAAGGTCAATCCTTTCACAAACCTGCGGACCCTCTCCACCTCATCTGGGATCAATATCGTAGCATGTCTCGACAACTGAAAGAACTGTGCCTCATACTCAGCAATATACATACCACCCTGAGTTAAGCTCTTAAATCTCAACTTGCTCTCCTCACCTACGCTCTACGAAATGAAGCGTTCTTGAATGCCCTAGAAAAAGCACCCTACTCCACTTGAGGTGACTCAATAGTCTGGACCTCAAGAACGTCCTCCACCACTCAATAGCCGACCTACGGAGGTGAAGCGTAACAAATCAAACGCCCCTGGCATGAGCCATACTCAATGCCTCTAACAACTCACAACACAGTGTCAAGAACTCGTGAGCATCCTCGCTCCTACCAGTTCTGAAACTCTCATAGAACTGCTGATCCACAACATTCATAACCATATTTGGAGAAATCTGCACACCGACATCTGGTACGGAAGCTAATGGTGGTTGAACCACCTGATCCTGGACAATTGAGACCTGCTGCTGCTTGGGGGTTTGTGCCCAACTCAAGTTTGTGAGCCCTGTGGCGTGCCTGCCGCACCTTGAGTAAGACTCTTTAACACACCTAGCATCCTCATCAAGGTCTACTAAAACAACGGTTTTACATATCCCGGAGAAAGTTAGTCCTCATCAACCTCGACCTGTGGCTCTGGGAAGGCCTCTCTAGCACGACGTCGGGTAGGTGCCGCTCCTCGGGCATGGCCCCTATGGGCAACTGCTCCCCGACCTCGGCCTCTAGCTCTGCCCCTACCTCTACCCCTAGCTGGGGTCTTAATAGCTACATTGGGGATTGCCTTGTCTCTCCCAATAGATGTAGCTCGTGTTCTCGACATCTGCTAAAATAACATGTGACACTCAGCACTAGAGATAACAACTCGGCATGATAAGAAAGAGTGAATAAAGAAAGTTTTCTAACAGTCTTCGTAGTCTCTTGAAGATAAGTACAAGCGTCAATGTATTGATCCTCAAGACTCTATTCAAACTTGGCTTGTACATATGAGACTTATGAACCTGGGGATCTAATTACATTTTGTGAGACCCGAATCTGAGTATGATAGCACTCGTCTCAACCCACGGAGATAAGTTAGCCCAAAACCTAGTTAAAACGGATAAAAATGACAAAATAGATAATTAACTACGATAATACGGAAGTCCTAGACCACTATAAAACTCCAAAGAATTGGTTGTCACATGTACAAACCTCTAAAATAGTAGAATTGAAATAAACATAAGTCTCAAAATGCATCTATCTCTCGAATGGAACATGTAACAACCCCTAAAATGTTGTATGTCGGTATTTCAATTCTCGATGAAAATAATATAGCCTCTGTATTTTGGGCATAACTTTTCATAGGTTGGTCCAAATTAGGTGATTCAAATTTCTGAGTAACCACAACATCATTAGCTACAACTTTCATGAAGAACACATCTTAAGATTCGGAGTAGAAGTAGATCAAATAAATTAATCTTTGCAAGATATAGTGCTGTGACGGAATTGAGTGTTTATAGAAGAAAATTCATATCTCACTGTAGGTTGCTCCAAATTGGTTGATTCTTGAACAATATGAAACTAGACTTCCATATCTACAATTCTTATGAAGACACCAAATCCTAATAAGAAATTTATCTTATTTAAATGCAGCTTCAAAAAATGATTATTCTGTTAAAAAGAACTCATCTTACCTACCATGGAAACCTCTAGATACATTTGACATCATTCATGACATAAATTGTCCTCCATTTAACATCATCCATGACATCAATATATTCCATTAAATTTTCAGATTTTTCTTTATAATTATTTTATTTATTGTTAGGTCCCTCTTTCCCACCTATAAATACCCACCTTATTTCCTCATTTTATTCATCAAGCTTTCTTAAGCATTTCTTCTCTATATATACTTCTTCTCAAATATAGCTTTAGTTTTAGTAGTATAAAAATACTACTCCGGTTATTCTTATACTCCGGATAGTATACAAAACGCTCCAGCGAGAAGAAAAGGCTAGGGGTCCAAGAGTGTCCCAATTCGGAGTAAACCTTCGGATTTAAGGTATGTAAGGCTTTCATAGCATTGGATTGAGTTCGTCCATGCGCCCAATATTTAAGTTCATTATAATTGAGTTATAGTTGAGTTTTATCCAAATCTTGAATTCTAAATAAATTAATTCTTCTTCTATTGAGTTTGATATATTTATGCATTAATATTATTATTGTTATCTCTCATATTATTGGAATTATTATTCATGGCTACTTTCCCATGAATCCTAATTGATTTGATGTTCATGAATATTTTATACATGTTTTGAGTAAAGATGTTGGCTTTTTATTATTTTCATTGATAAAAAGAAAGTTATATGAATTAATACTATATATGTATTTTATTGAGTTTTGAAAGAGCAAAAGAGTTGAGTTTGAATAAATTTGAGCAAATGATATTTTGAGCAAGATGTTTTGATGAGATGTAAATGATGTTTTTGGAAGTATAATGATTGATGAACATGAAATGAGATGAGTTTGATGATTTAAATTAAAGTCCAATGAGACTAGATAATGAGTTTAATATGAGCACATATTTTGGGAGTAGTATTGAGCACCGAGTTGGGTAAGAGTTTAATTGACTCAAACCCCAGAACTACGTAGCCAGCGTAGGATGGAGGCTATGCCTCTTAAGTCCCAAAAAGAGGACTTTGATGAGTGGATCTAAGATGGTGATGTCCTTTACCCTGCCAAGGTATTGGATGGATGTGGCAACGACATCGCTTCGTTGTATCATCGCTAGCTCATAAGTGATGGTTGTCGGTTAAAGAAACTCCCAACTGAGTAAACATTGCTTATTACTATTATTTTTATTATTATATTTTAAACTTGCATTACATATTGATGTTGAGATGATGTTGAGTTCTGAGCTGAGTTTTATTGAGAGGAGTTTCTTGATATCTGTCCTTACCTTCCTGCCATTTTACATACTCGTACATTCCACGTACTGACGTCATTCGACCTGTATCGTTTTATGATGCAGATATAGGTATTAGAGATCCTCAACAGGCGCATCGTTGAAGATCATTTCTTTTCGGTTATTTGGTGAGTCCTTCTTGTATTCGAAGGAACTCCTTATCCTTTTATTATTGTTGAGTGTGATGTTTCTTTTGAGGTAGTCATGGACATGTCATTGGCACCATCTAAGAGTATTAGAGGCTTCATAGACAGAGTCTGATGATGTAATCGGAGTAGTTCTCCTTAGAAACTACTTCTTATAAGAATTATCTATTTTTCCTTTGATTATGACAAGCCCACATTAGTATTCTTAAGTTTTCCGCTGAAGAATAAATAAGAAATGAGACCAAGTGGTTCTCTCGGAAGCCAGAAATGGTTTCTGAGTGCCGGCCACGCCTAGGGTACCCTCTCGGGGCGTGACAAACTTGGTATCAGAGCACAGTGTTCAAGAGTCCTAGGGTGTCTATGAAGCCGTGTCTAGTAGAGTCTTGTTTATGGGTGTGTCGTGCACCACACTTATAATCAGAGCACAGAGTTCAAGAGTTCTCGATCGCGAACAACTTACTCCGTGAACGCGAAGGGTAAGAAGCTATGCCTCAGCGAATGCGGCAAACCCCTCGCGAACGCGGAGGCCAAAGGTCCAGTCCTTCGTGAACGCGGTCAAGCGTCCGCGAACGCAAAAACCAAATTCACAGCCTTCCGTGATCGCGAACCCGAAGAAGGCTGCATCAAACAGCAGATATCAACAATTCAACACAAGCAAAAATCTCTGTTTGGACCCTCGAAATTCGTTCAAAATTCTGTGTACACAAACTATAAATGCAACCCTACTAAATTTGACATTCCGGACTCAATGAACTCATCAGAACTAGAATTCAAGGTCTCCTTGACCCGATATCCGATAAGTTACAACTAAACTAAATTAGGCTTATAAAAATGAACTAAGGATTTCTAAAGATTGTAACGAACCCCTTTCTAGCGTTAAAATAACCCCCAAAATTATTGGAACCATCAGAAATGGAATTCGAGCATTAGAACCCAAATGTTGACCAAAATCAAACTTGGATCAAACTTTAACTTAATTTTCAACTTCGGACCTAAATTCCACGTTTCAACTCCAAATATGATTCCGACAACTTTCCTAGATCAATTTCCACATTTTGGAACTAATGAAATCGACAAAATTATATTTCTAGACTCGAAACTTCAAATTACTCTGAAACTTAAAATTTGACAACTTAAGCTTTTAAAACTCATTTCTTTAGTAAAACTTCAAGTTTTCACAAGATTTTCAAAAACCAACTTTCAAACCCATTCTAAATGACTCAGACAATTGACGGAAGGGGTAAAATAGTAATTTTTTCAAAAATTTCCAAAAATGATCTTTAGGATCATTACATAAGAGTTTGTGAATAAAGATTTGGCGAGTGTATTTCCTTAAGTGCATGTTTTCTTGTTATTGATTTTTTTATAATATGCGGTGGGTATCGAGTTGACCGATGATGCTTACAAGTATGTGTTATTTATACTGATACTACTATTACTATGCCACTTGACATAATCTGATTGCAGAATCAGTCATGTTCCATAGGTGAAGACGGAGATGATTGTCCAATAACTTCTACTTTTCCTTCCTATTGGTGGGAGATGTGTCATTACTTTATTTATACATTGTAATTGTAGAAGTACTTGTACCTGTTTAGATTAGTATCCTTAGGGTGTTAGAGTGTCTCTTGTAACTAGTCTTGGAGTTTTAATTTAATATATAGCGACCCGGTGGGTTGGATCATAACAATTTACCAAAGGCCTTGCTAGATTTCAACATGTGCTCCTGATTGACGAGCTGGGAGTGCCACTACTAAAAAACTGCCAAAAAGCGACACAAAAAAGTGACGGACTGCGTCACTTTTTTTGTCAAAATCGACGAAAAAGCGACGCAGTCACTACCGTCACTTTTTTGCTCAACGCTTTTGAAGGAGCAACGGACAGGGTCGTAAAAAGCGACGGACTGCGTCACTCTTATTTTTTTTAATTAAAAATATATATAAACAAATACGACGGACTCCATCTTTTTATTTTTTATTTTTTTAAAAAATTATTTAATACAAAGCGATGGATATTTAGTCTCCGTCCGTCACTTTATTTATCTGAATTTTTTCCAGGAAAGCGATGGACAGGGTCGTTCTTTCCGTCGCTTTTCTAGAAAAAAAAAATTTTAAAAATCCAGAAAAGCGACGGACTAAAGGACCCTGTCCGTCTCTTTTCTGGAAAAATATTTTTAAAAAATAACCAAAAAAGCGACGGACTAAAGGACTCTGTCCGTCGCTTTTTCTGCAACAATTTTGACAACAAAAACCTGCAGTTTCTGCTGCCCACCTGCAATCAAAATTCAATTCAATTATATTCAATTCAGCCCATTCAAACACAAATAACAACAAACAAAATTCGCAAAATACATAATAACAAACATAATAAAAAACTTAAAATGAATAAAATCATAATTTAGAATGATTTAAAGTGTTTCAAAGTTAACAAAAAATATTCAAAATGTTCATAAACAAACATAGGGAATCCTAAGGACTATTTGCTATATATTTATCACTATCGTCGGAATCATCCGGAGTAGACGCTCTTGAATAACGGGGCGGAGGCTGACGGGCGAGGTTGAGCACTTGTTCTTTAATTTGCTCAACTTGTTCATTCATAATTTTTTGATCCTCGATCCTTTTTTTCTCTGATTCTGCCAATGCACGTGTAAGTTCTGCAATTTGCTGAGACATTGCAACTATCTGAACCCCGTCAATGGTCTCCGCTTGACGCGATGATCCAATACGTTCTAAACCTGATTGGAGTCGTCGTACATTATTCCTAGAGCTCATTTCATATATTCGGCCCTTGTGTCTGCCTCCAACCACTTTTTCTGTCCAAATTTGAGTGGACTGTTCAGGCGTTAGCTGAACCGAATCTCCCATATCACGTACGTGCCGCTCATAATCTTGTTGCATATTAGAAAATAAAAGTTATAATCAAACTATATATATATATATATATATATATTAAAAATAAACTTAGAAACAAAATACATTATAATATATCTTGAATAACTTATATAGGCTCATTCGGCCCTTTCCTCCACCCACTCATCCGGATCCGACTCATTAGTTTTTTTCTTCACATGAGTCTTTTTAAAGACTTCATGGCGATAGGGAGTGCGTCCCAATTCTTTTTTCTATAAATAAAAATACAATTAATGAAATAATATTTTGTGAAATAATTTATTTCAGAAAATGAATTTAAATTAAAATTTAGAAACCTTACCATCTCCCTCTGAATCGTACCAACACTCTTTGCACCTCCGGTGTGCAACGAGCCACCCTTTAGGCTGACTCTTGCTTTTTTTCCTTGATCGGACAAGGCCTTGAATTCTTCGATAGCCCAATACCGATATAATTCTTTAAATATATAAGGCAGCATCCAACTCGAAGGTGCAAGATCATCCCTAGCTTTCTTTAGCCAGCTAGACAGTCTGGCGCTCGCTTTTCTTTCAAAAGTAGTCGCAATGACCATATTGTACCTTGGCTCCCAGGTATATAAAGTCTAAAAAAAATGAATAACATAAAATAATTGGTTAAATAAAGTATAGTAAAAATATTAAAGGTAACTTAAAAAACTAGAATTAAACATATATATACCTTGAATTCATTAAACATTGCCTGGCGAATATTGTTTGGAATCTCCCGCCAAGAGTGATAGGGCTCAGTATATAGCCTCCTAACACTCTCCTGAAGAGCCCTAACAGCATCCTTCGAAGGATGCCACCTGCAAGACACATAATAAACATGTAATTATATCATCACTAAGTTATTAATCTAGCAATAATAAATAAATAAATAAAACATTAAACTTACGAGGATCCATCAGGCTCAATCATGATTCTTCCAAGTCTGTCCCTCTTCCCAGGAGCTAACCCAGACTCATCATGTAATGCCTCTGTTCTAGCAGTAGAAGAAGGTGTAGGTGATGCTGTGGGAGTGTCAGTCTCAAATTATAATTAAGTTCATATTCTAATTAATTCAAATTATAATTAATTCAAGTTATAATTAAGTTTATATTCTAATTAATTCAAGTTATAATTAATTTCAATTTCTAATTAATTCAAGTAAAAATTAAGTTTCAAACCTCATGACATTCAGGTTGAAGTTATAAATTAAAATATCCTAAAATTCAAGTATCTAAGTTATTCAAACTAGCTATAAAGTTTAAAGAGTTCAAAATTTATACAAACCTAAAAAAAATTAAGTTTAACTTCAAAAGTCCTAAAGTTCAACTTCATGACTTTAAATATCTAACTCTACTTAGGTTAATTAGTTCTAAAGTCTAAAGATTTCAAATATTATACAAACCTAAAGTTCAAAATTAGTATCTAAGTTATTCTAATTATAAGTTCTAAATTAAAGTCCTATATATAATTCAAGTATCCAATTTCCAATATTTTTCTAAGTTTCAAACTTCAAAATTTCCTATATTCATGTATCTAAGTTATTCTAAAGTTCAACATTAGCTTAATTAGTTCAAAAGGAAGTTTAACCTCAACAAAATTTCTAAAGTAAACAAAAATTTCAACTTCAAAGTTCTAATTAAGTTCAACTTCTAAATTTAAGTATCCTAAAATTCAAGTATCTAAATTATTCTAATTATAAGTTCTAAAGTCCTAAAACTCAAGCCTCTAATTAAGTTCTAATATTTTTCTTTAAGTTTCAAACTTCAAAACTTCCTAAATTACAATCCAATATACAAACAAACTACAATAAACTAAATGAAATAAACTAATTAATTAACTACTAAATCACAAATTACTATCCAATTTACAATCTAATTCAACAACCCAAATCTAAATTAAGCCCTAAAATCAAAACTATAACTACATTCACTAATTTTACAATCCAATATACAAATGAACTGCAACAAACTAAATGTAATCACCTAATTAACTAACTAACATCACAAATTACTAAAACATTTACAATCTAATTCAACAACCCAAATCTAAATTAAGCCCTAAAATCAACATTATAACTACATTCACTAATTTCACAATCCAATATACAAATGAACTACAACAAACTAAATGTAATCACCTAATTAACTAACTAACATCACAAATTACTAAAAAATTTACTATCTAATTCAACAACCCAAATCTAAATTAAGCCCTAAAATCAAAACTATAACTACATTCACTAATTTTACAATCCAATACACAAATGAACTACAACAAACTAAATGTAATCAATTAATTAACAAATGACAAATAAAAAAAATTAAAATTTAGTTTTAGGTTTAAGCCCTAACCTCTTAAAAATGACTAATAGTCCAAAAGCTCCACAAGATGGCGGCGGCGGCAGTAGGCTGACGGAGAACTGAGAGATGGTGGTGGGGCGGTGGTGGGACGGCGGTGGGAGGGAGGGATTTAGAGATAAGGCAAAGAGAAATAGAGAGTTTAGAGAGAGAGGGAAAATTGAAAAAAAAATGTTCTGTCTTGAACATATTTAACAAAAAGCGACGGACAGCGTCTCTAAGTTCGTCGCTTTTTAAAAAATATTTGACCGCCATTTTGACCAAAAAGTGACGGACAAAGCGACACCCTCCGTCGCTATTTTAAATATGTTGACCAAATATTTTGAGCAGTAGCGACGGACTTAGCGACCCAGTCCATCGCTATATTAAAAAAAAAAAAAGCGACGGACTAGGCGTCACTGTCCGTCGCTCCTATTAAAAAAAATTTAAAAATAAAGAAAAACGACGGACAGCGTGTTTTTCGCCGTCGTATTTTGTTTGCCACGCAGTCCGTCGCTTTTTGTTCTGTCGTTTTTTGGCAGTTTTTTAGTAGTGTGCTTAATGTCTTTGCATCTACTAATTTGTGGGAGAGTGAAAAAATAGACAATACTTAGATAAATATGTACATAGGTCTAGTGGTGACTAGCTAAGTGGCTTGGTGGTAAGTAACTGGTCGGTTAGTTATTAAAGGAAGTTAATTAGTTTGTTGAGCTTTGTTATATTAACAGTTGTATTGTTTATAATTGAATCAATTGAATTCAGTTTCTTAGAACCAAATATTTTTTTCAATGCTTTCTTCCCCATTCCTTTGTCCTTGAACTAGGTTTCATGATCTTGTAAATTTCAATAGAAAATAGAGTGCTGACAGATAAATGTATATTTGTATATATGTAAAGTGTATTTGTGAAATTTTGGAATGATTACTGCATGGTATGCAAATGTATGTGAGTTAATTTTGTATTTGTACAATTTCAGTTAGGCAAAGATATTATATGCGTGGATACAATGTATCCGTATTTTAAAAGAAATTGTTACTATATTCCATAAATACAAATAATATTTCTATATTTCATAATTGGGGGCAAAAATATCACTATATATAAAATTTTCTCTAAAGAAAAGAGATATAATCCAAAATGCGGCTAATATTCGCAACTAACATTTTTTTTACCCCTCTCAGGAGCTTCCGCCTTTTGCTTTCTTCGTGACTCGAGCCATAATCTTAAGATTTGAGATGAAGGGTGCTTACAACTTGATCAACCCTATCTTATCATATTCGCACCTAACATTGAATAATTATATACGTAGAAAAAGGCAAGTGACATCTCATATGGGGAGCGCCACCCTTAGAAATGGGTCATGTAATGTGCGAATCTAGATTACTCAGATTTTAATGAAGATATCGAACATCAAGCAAAAAAAGGAAAAAAATTCAGAAATATATGATTACGTAACTTAAACTGTAAGAATATAACTCGAAACTTACATTACAAATTTTTAGCCCAAAACACAATCTGGTATACAACACTACACATCCGATATACAGAATTTTCATATTTTATTTTTTAGAAAAATGCTTAAAAACTTGATATACTATATTATACACCTAACAAATAATATTATACAAAATTACAAGAGGTATTTAGGTTTCATTTGATTTTATTAAGATTAAGATGTCTGAATCTAAATGAACATCTAAATGATTAAGATGTTGTCTCTAGATCTAAACGCTAAATGATTAAGACTGTTTGTTTTTCAATATCTGAATGTGAATAATTTCTTTATTTATAAACATCATAAATATACAATTGAAATAAAATAATAATTAAATATTAGAAATATATAAATTTAATAAAATAAAAATTATTATTTGAAGAAAAAAATAAAACATTTATATTCACTAGTTGGTAGTAGAGATTGACAGTAATGGTGATAGTGATAGGGGAGGTGACGACGGAGATGGTAGTAATGGATGTAATTATAATTATTTAGGTGATAATACACATATATATATATATATAAACTATAAATAATGTGTAGGATGCTACATTAATGGTCAACCCAAAAAAAGAAGAAGATGCTACATTAATGAGTTTTAATAGCAGTTTGTGAAAGACTGACATTACAAAGTTTTGATAACAAAAATACGCTGAATGGTCTTCAGATTTCCTTTAGGATCGGACCGAATCAGATCTCTTAAGAGTCATTAAGTGGTAAAAATTTTAAAAGAACAAACACATTTAATGGGTTACAATCTGAATGATTCAGATTACCCCTTCATTAAGTACAAACCAATGAGGTCTTACACACTAATATACAATATTATATATTATTATACAAAAAATAAATTCTGCCTTCTTCAATTAATTCAAGCATTAACCCAGAAACATCACAAAAACTACACAAAATCGTCCAAATTTCATATTTAGGCTTCTCAATGTAACTAATCATTTGCAACAATACTCACTCGAAATAGATTTTATTTGCGAAAATTCAATTTTTAAATTTTCAAGCTTCGAGCTTCAATACTGGTTGTCTATGTATTTAACAAAATGTCAATATTATTTCATAGTAACTCCAATAACGGAGATAAAATAATAATTTAATATGTAAATTTTCTAAAAAACAAGGGCCTATAACAATCCCTCAACTATATGTACATATGAGACCCTTATTTTCACTCCAATCAAGGAATACAGATAAATCAGTTAGTTACTGTCATCACCACCGCTGCAATAGCCACCTTCATCGGAGAAATTACCACCGACTTAACTATCATCGAATTTCTATAGTAGTAAAATCACATATAAAAATTTCAAAGATGGATAGAAAATAAAAGGTGATATATATATATATATATAGAGAGAGAGAGAGAGAGAGTGTTTTGGATGGGTAGGGATTAGAGAAGATATAGAGAAGAAAGATAATATACAATCAGTCCCAATTTATATGACTCACTTTTCTTTATAGTCAGCCCCAAAAAAATGACACATTCTACGTTTAGTAGTAATTTAACTTTAAAATGCTCATTTTACTATTATGAAATAATTTACAGCCACATAAATATCTAGTACTTATTTTAGACTATAAGTTTCAAAAGTCATTTTTTAAAAATCCGTACTAAGTCAAATTAAGTCATATAAATTGGAACGGAGGAAGTAATAAGTTAGTGGTTAAATTTGATAAAGTTTAAATATCTTGACTTATTTTAGCAATATACTTCGGTCAATTGTACTTTCAAGTAGTTATCTAAAAAAAGAAGAAGAAAGAATTGGCATCTCATTGTAACGACATATTCCTTCATTACTAAAAATATATGTGGTACAGGTATATGAATCTCATTCGTCATAAGATTAAGATCAATTCCTTGATATGCGAGTGCATTAGTTGTGAATTAAAGTCGTACAACGCCCCTATCTCAAAGTTAAGTTGAAAGTGTCTTTTCGATTTAGTTTCGAACTTGAGTTTAAACTAAGGACAATTTCAAACAACCATAGTTCTCAGCCTATAATGAATTAGACGGCTCATGCCTATCAAATTAAAGTTCTATGAGTCTTTTTTTCACCGCCATCAATTTTGCCTCATTTGGAGTTCGAAGTAAAAAGTTATGACATTTTTACTAAATACTGATCAGGAAAAGACGCCATAGCAGGATGTGCCCCGCCATGGCGGGATCGACGGGACAGAATTAAAAGATGTGAATTTTCATTATCTACTTTCCTTAAGTGCTAAAACATATAGGGTTACCCAATCAACCCCCCAAAAAGCTGCTCTATTTTTAGAGAGAAGGGAGAAAGGGAATTATAGCACAAGGAAGGCTATAACCCACAGATTCTAGGCTTGTCTCCATTGTTTCTCCTTTCGAAAGTCAGGAATCGTACTATAATCCTTCTACAACTGCTTGGCGCTTAGGTAATCTAGGTTTTCTCAATTGAATAGTTATAAATTTATTCCCATCACTTATTATAATTTAAATTAATGAGAAATTTCATGCCTAGACATTTATCACATAGAAGAGTTTCCGAACTACCATAATATTAAACTTGCTCTATCAAAAATAATGTCTTGAATAAAGAAGGTGTGATGAAATATTGTTAAAGAAGAAAAATATGTAATAAAACTTAATGAAATGACTACTGTGATCAATTACATGCAATAAACCTGTTACTTGATTGTACAAATATGTGAACTATTCATTGTGGATTGTAATTGTGATTGTCATATATTGGATCGAGTGTTACATTATAACACATATATATTGAATCGGGTATCACGCTCTAACACATATATATTAGATCGGGTGTTACTTTTCAATATAATATATATATATATATATATATATATATATATATATATATATATATATATATATATATATATATATTGGATCGGGCGTCACGTTTCGACACATATATATTAGATCGGGTACCACGTCGATACAAACTAATAGTTTCGGTATGGGTTTCATGAGATAATCATTGTGTGGCTATTATCTGTGAATTGATCTTGACTATTGTGTAATGATAAAGAAACTGACCCGATTATAATTGAACATGTTCATCTTGTGTAATAATTGTTATAAAAGGAACGAAGGTCCAAGTGTTACCATCTTGATTGTTCTATTTGAGATTGACACTGTGAAACTTTATATTGCTTCTGAAATAGTTATGGTAATGTATTTTTGTATATGCATGTTCATATTATGTTATGGTTGCTAGATACATTTGTATCTTAGGTATGAGGTCGTGGGTAAACAAGTGAGGAACAGTTGATATGTTGTTTAGTAAGATTAATGACTTAGAGTCAGATATTGATGGTTTTATGTTGGTACATATGTAAAAGGAGGATTAGGAGTGAATTCATAATTTCTGCCTCGAGATGGGTTGCCCTGGCGAGAGGAATCTCGCTATGACAAGGCCGCCATAGCTGGTTAGGTCTAGCCATGACGGGCCAGTACAATTAAGAAGGGAGTCTTATCCTATCTAAATGTTGCCCTCTTGCAAGTGAGATTCTAATTATTCTAGGGCCAGGTATTGGTGTGAAAGCTCAAGGAAAGTAGACTGGTTAGATAGAGTTAGTGGTGGTCCGTAGTTTGAAAACTCCTCTATGTGATAGAAGGCTAGGCCTTAATCTTTATTAAAGTTAGCAGTGGACCACTTGGAAGGGATAAGTGTTAGGCTTGAAGAACATTAAGATGTTAATGGAAATGGTGAGAGTTGTGCTTAAGATTTGGCGGGAGTATTTTCCTGAAGTGCATGTTTTCTTTTTGTTGATTTCTTTATATTATGCGGTGGACATCGAGTTGACCGATAATACCTACCAGTAAGTGTTGTCTGACACTAATTTTGCTATACCACTTGGCATAGTCTAGTGGCAGGGTCTGTGATATTTCATAGGCGGAGACGAAGATGATTCTCCAATAGCTTCTACTCTTTCTTCCTTATGGTAGGAGCTGTGTCATTATCCTATTTATATATTGTATCTTTAGAAGCTCTTGTACTTATTTAGACTAGTATCCTTAGGAGGTGTTAGAATGTCTTTTGTAATCAATATTGGAGTTTTAATTTTATAGTTGGCGGCTCCATAATTTTTTTAGCCTATTATTTATATTTTTATTGAACTTCCACATGATAAGGGTTCTCCTACTTAGGTGTTAGAGTAGGTGCCCTCACGACTTGGTGGGTTTGATCATTACAAGTTGGTATCAGAGCCCAGGTTACTGGTATCTCAGTACAAGAGCAAATGTAAAATAGACTCCCGCGAATTGGTGTATTGACATCCACACTTAATCTTTAGGAAGCTATGGATCATTCTAGAAAGTCATTCTATTTCTTCTCTCTTTTTGTGTGGTCTGTTACTTGTGGTATGGAGTGAGCCTAATTGGTATCTCCATATTTCAATTGGTATCTCAATGAAGTAAACTGGATGCCGTTGTCGCGACTGAAGGAACACAAGCAAGAGAAAATAAAACCAAGAAGGTTTCAATTGGTATTTGGCCTTGGAGGAAGTGTAAGAGTATGGATGATCAACTAATGGTCATCTATGAAGTGAACTAGGTTAATGATTTGACTTGCTTGTGTAGTGTTGTTGAAATTTTATGATTTTGTGCATAATGATGCCTTCCTGATTGACGATGTATGATTTATGCTTACATAAATATTATGATGTGTCAATTGTGCTTGCACGAATAATATAATGTGTCGGAAATTTTATGTGGCCTAAAATAAATGCCTATGGATGAAATATACTTGCGTGAATATTAAAATTCGCAAAGGGGTAGAATTGCTTGAGCCTCTATGAACTTTGAAAAGAAAAAAAAGAGTTAGAACTCATTGAGAGCAAGGGTCTAGTGCTAATCTATAATGTGATGAATGAACGAATTTCTGACGTATTAAATTATATACTTATGCGAGGAAATGCAACTCTTAATTATGTGTGGATTTACCGTTGGTAAAGATGGTAAGGGAAAAAATGATTTATTATTGTAGAGAAACTATGGTTTCAGGACTGTTGTGATTGGTCGGGTATCATAAAAGAAAGGGTTATTATTGCATAATAGCATAAATTGTTGTTATGAAAGATTCCCTAAAGGTGTTCATAACTGATTTTAGATATTGTGATGTTGAGTTCTTGTCTATGTGTTGCTTGGTTTGATTTTGAAATTATGTAGGGTCATAATGTGATTTCGCGTGTTTATTAAGTCAAGACTTGAGACTGAGAGTCCGACTATATTATATTTGCGGTTATAATTATTTTAATAATTGGATTAAGTTTATGGAAACTCACTGCTATAGTTGTTTCTAAGTTGTGCTCCTGTTTATCATGATGTTATTGATTTAATGTGGGTGATGAACAGATCCTTGTGGTGTGCTTGTTTGTTTATGCAAAGATAATGGGGCAGAATTTCATGTGTGTATATTGTTGGGTTCGATCTTGGGTGAACTCCACCGAGCCTATCTAAGACAGAGTTAAATTTTGGCTTAATTATGACCCC
Organism: Solanum dulcamara; assembly: GCF_947179165.1. Lineage (NCBI taxonomy): Eukaryota > Viridiplantae > Streptophyta > Magnoliopsida > Solanales > Solanaceae > Solanum > Solanum dulcamara. The sequence goes on along the minus strand of NC_077240.1, from coordinate 31,101,871 downwards.
GGAAGTCAATAGTGATCTCAAATAGCAGGGAAGAAGAGGAAAAACCTTCAGGAAATTGTCCCCTGGAGACTGACCCCATAAGGGTCACCATAGCGAGATAATCCTGTCATAGCGGGATGATCCCGCCATAGCGGGAGTTATTCCACCATGGTGAGACAGGGCAAGACAGAATCTCAGCCTTGTCTCCCCTATTTTTGCATTGTTCCACCGCTTTACTCTGAGATAAGTAATGGTTAATTCTCGCTTTCAGATCAGTGCACAATAATAGAGAATTGGTGGTTGTTAAGTTAGAAAAATGACTAGGGGTTTGGTGCATGGTTAAGTGTGTGATTGGTCATGGTTGTCTAGTTTTTTTCGAACCTATTTGATAATAGGCATATAGATTATTGATTTGATGTGGGTAATATTGCCTGATTAAGGTAACCTATATATATATATTCGAATATCAAACCTTATTCAAGTCGATGATTTTTTTAATCCTTTATTGAGTAACGACTTATGTTGTAATAATATTCTGTAATTAATGAAAAATCGTGAGATTTTGGCGGGACCATGTCTTCAGATATTAGTAAAATTATGATTGGCCATTAATGGGAATAGTCACTTACGTAGTATTTTGTAAAATAATTTGTATTTGTCTGAGTAGCGTTAGGCGTTGCTTGTAGGCTTATTTTATGAGAATGATCATTGCCTGATAGTAATCTTGAAAAGGATATAGCGAGATTACGGAGAATATGATATAGGTTTAATTGTTCATGATCGACGATCCTTAGTAGTAGGATCGATTGACGGAGTGGGGTTAGTAAATGGTTTCCTGATCAATCCTATTTCTCTTGTAGGTCATGATAATACCTTTTGGTTACTGTTCTTGAGTGGAGGTTATGTGCTCGTTATAACATTGATTAGGATGTAAGTACCCGAATAAAGTTCCTCCTAGTATGAGAGTTGACAAGAATTTAGTTTAGAATACATTTAAATAAAATTTATGAGTTGTATGGTTTAGAGATATTTGGTGTCTCGAGGTGTAGTGTTTGAGAAGATTAAGGTGGTATCATGATTATATGAGGGATATAATATCCCATAGAAACTTTCAGAATGGAATTCGAGTTAGTAGAACTCCGGATATAGTGTTTGACGTAAAAAGTATTAGTTGGGGATGTAATTCTCCCAAAGTTGTAATGGTGTCTTATCATTGATTTCGAAAAAACTTTTAGATCGGCTCGTGTCCTCTTCTTCGTATTTTTGTTAGAGGATGAACAATGGGTAAATTAATATTGATTATAACGATCTATTTCATCGTTACTAAAAATATCTGCGATAAAAGTATATGAATCTCATTCTTCATAAGATTAGGATCAATTCTATGATATACAAGTGCATTATTTGTGAATTAAGGTCGTACAATGCCCCTATCCCAAAGTTAAGTTGAAAGTGTCTTTCCAATTTAGTTTCGGAATTGAGTTTAAACTAAGGTCAACTTCAAACAACCATATCTCTCAGCCTATAATGAATTAGGTGGACAATGAGCTATCAAATTAAATATCTATGAGTCTTCTTTGTAACGCCACCAAGTTCGCCTTATTTAACATTCAGAGTAAAATGTTATGACCTTTTTACTCAACACTGCTGAGGTGCCATGGCGGGATCGATGGGATAAAATTAAAAAGATATGAGTTTTCATTATCTCCTTCTTACCTTAAGCTCCAAAATAGATGTGGGTTATCCTAGAAATCCTCAAAAAGCTACTCTAGACTCCGAGAGAAGGGAGAAAGGGAATTCTAGCGTAAGGAAGGCTACAACCCAAAGATTCAAGCATGTCCATTGTTTCTCCTTCCAGAAGTAAAGGATCATGCTATAATCCTTCTATAACTGCTTGGCGCCCAAATAGGCTAGGTTTTATCAATTTAGTAGAATTAAATTATAAATTCATTTTCATCGATTAATATAATGTAGATTGACTTGAGATTTCATGCCTATGCCTTCGGACATGGAGTCTTGATGGGTAAATAATTCTCATTTATTTTATAGAATGGAAAGGTATGATGTGGGTCATGATTATTATGTGATTAGTGATAAAAGTCCAATCTTTGAATGTTAACCTGGTGAAAACTATTTAGAAGGCCAATGACTCTTTCAGGATTAAATGTAGATAATTGTTGGGTTATTATGAGATGTTGAGACTTGTGGGTTATAGGTTATTGATGTATATAGAGGGATATGATTATATAAATAATTGTGTGTGTGCATGCTGTCTACTCCCTGTGAAATTCTTGAGCGATGTGTATCATAAAATAAAAGGCAAATGTGAATGTCTTAGTATTGATAAATCTCATGCCATGAACCTATTTGATTACCTGCGGCAGTAGGTTATGGTTTAGTCTATATTACATAGAGACTATTAATAGTGATTGAGTAATGTTGTGAAGTTTTCTATGCATTTAACGACTGTGGTTTGAGTGATTCATATATTGTTGTGATTGGTCTACTATCACAAAATCATGAAATCCAAAATCTTGAACTTACTCTATCAAAAGTGATGCCTTGAATAAAAAATGCTTGATAAAATATTGTTAAAGAAGGGAAAGATGTAATGAAACATAATGAAATGACTATTGTGATAAATTACATGTAATGAACATGTTACTTGATTGTTATGTCGAAAAATGGACAAAGTGTAAAATTAATTTCATCTATATAAGAAAAAATCAATTTTAGTAAAAGAGGAGTCGCCACTTAATTTTTTAAAGAAATTAAGAAAACTTAATTTAAAAGACCCTAACAGATTTAAGTCTTAAAAATTTAGAGAAAATGATACGAGGTTCATATTACTATTTTAAGAAGGTTTTAGCACTTAAAATAGCCGCTAACATGCGGTTGTCCGATGATTTGAAAATTATTTGACTAACTTTGGGAAAATGTGTTAATTTGAAAGAAAACGAAGACTTTAAAATTATTATTTTTTTAAAAAATGATCAAACTTAAACATTAAAAATAATATACATGTATATAAAAAAAAGTAAAAAGTTTATCAAATGACTAAGTAAAGGTAGAAAATCATTTAAAGCGTAATATTAACATGAATTGGTTTATCTTTAGGAGAATCTAATTAAGTTAAAACAAATTAAAATTAATATCTAAGCAAACATAAATAACATAAGTAAATAAATTGTTACAACCCAAATCAATATAAATACAATAAATAACACATGAAAATATGGCCCGACACTTAGTTTCTGTACGTCTGGACTAAGCTGTTGGACCTTTTGCATTTTGGACCTTAAGCACAATTCCACAGTATATCGCAGTTGTATATACACTATATATCGGACTGTATATACACTATATATAGTATATACAATATTATTTCTGTATATCAAACTATATACGCACCGTATGACACATGTTTGTTCCCTGTATATGTTGTATAACACTATATATCATTATTATACATTGTATACCATGTTTGTTCCTTGCATATATTGTATATCACTGTATATCATTGTATATAAGACTGTATATACACTGTATACAGTGTTTGTTCCCTGTATTAACTGTATATTACTGTATATCACTATATATAAGACTGTATATATACTGTATATAGTATATACAATGTTATTTTCCGCATGTATTTCATGTATACAGCCCAATATCAATATTTAAATCACGAATATTACCTTCCTTTCCATGTATCAACTTTTCAACAATTTGAGAAAGATGATGGGAAACTCAAAACTCAACGATATGCAAGGATAGAGTCCAAAGATGAACTCGAATTGTATCACATGCACCAAAATAAAATTACAGAAGCATCTACATCATTTTAAACTAAACAAAGGAATATATCATGATACGTTAAGGTATCAAATTGATGGGCATCCTAGAAGTGACTAACAACATGCTAACTAACTTAATTTTAAAGAAATAATTAAATCAATTAGGCCATGAAATTTCTAATTAAATAACAACTTTAAGCATATTTTATTATCTAAATCATGTTAAAAGAAGAAATTAAAAACATGAAAATCTATATTGTCAAGGAAAACTACTTAAAAAAATAATGAACAAAACTAAGTGCTTTCATGAATTAATCCTAACATATGCTAGCTAATTAATCTTAACACGCTAACTATAACAAATTTATATCATTAATCTAATTATTCTTAATACATACTAACTAAAAAAAAACAAGACTATGAATCAACTAAATATAAAACATGAAGTAAAATAAAGCTGAGAAAAGATTTTACCTCTTTCCGAGCCACGAGATGGAAGACGATGAACGGAAGACATTCACCACCATCCAAGAGCTTGATGGAACTCCAATCTACAAAAAAGATAAAATAAAAGATTAAAAATTTAGACTCAAACCTTCGTGGGTTCGACGTTATAAGAACACTGTTCTTAGCCTAAATTTTGACTTCAATCTCCTATTTTCCTTGAAGAAAAATATAGATTGAAAGCTAGAAATTTTCACAACTTTTAGGCTAGGGACAAGAGTCCAAAAATCCTAGCCAAGTTAAGAAAATTTCTAACTTTGGGGTGGCTAAAAAACCTCCCACTTCTTCCCCCTTCTTATCAAGAATATGGGCCTTTATATAGGTTTCAAAAACCCCAAATCCCTCAAGGATTTTCGATGTGGGAGATTAGGGATTTTTTTTTAATTATTTTTTTTTTTAGAAAAAACTAAAAAATTCAAAAATGCAAACTATAATTAAACTAACCTAACCAACATTGTATTTAGTAAAATATGAAATCTTTTGAGGTGATTTTCGAATAACCAAATAAATATTAATCAAAGATATAGTAATATGTATATTATACTAAAAAAAAATTAAAAAAAATTAAAAATAGTTAAGAATAACATGAAAATATTTTTATTTTTTATAAAAGCTAATTATTTCAAAATGTTCGAATTCAAAGAAACTCGATAGCTAATTTGCGTTGTGGATGATCAAAATTGGGTGACAACATTGATTATGCAAGTATGTGAACTATTCGTTGTGGACTGTGATTGTGATTGTCATATATTAGATCGAGTGTCATATTTCGACACACACACACACACACATATATATATATATATATATATATATATATATATATATATATATAGGATAGGGTGTCATGTTCCGACATATATATATTAGATCAGGTGTCATATTTTGATACATATATATTAGATTGGGTGTCACATTCTGATACATATATTGGATCGAGTGTCATATTCTGAAACATATATATTATATTGGGTACCACGCCGGTACAAACTAATAGTTTGATGGGTTCCATGAGAGAACCATTGTGTGGCTACTATCTGTGAATTGATCTTGATTATATATGTGATGATAGAGAAACTGACTCAATTATAATTGAGCATGCCCATCCTGTGTAATAATTGTTATGAAAGGACCGAAGGTCCAAGTGTTACCATGTTGAATGATATATTTAAGATTGACAATATGAAACTGTATATTGCTCCTCAAATGGTAAATTGGTAATATGTTCATGTATATGGCTGTTTGGACTATGTTATGATTGTTAGATGCGTCTATATCATAGGTATGGGGTCGTGGGTAAACAAGTGGGGAACAATTGATGTATTGTTTAGTTAGATTAGTGACTTAGAGAGAGATATTGATGATGTCTTGTTGGTACATATGTAAAAAGGGTGATTGGAAATTCGAAGGTTCTGCCTCCAGACAGGCCGCCCTGGCAAAAGGAATCCCTGTCACGCCCTGAGTCTATACCTTAGGCGTGGCCGGCACTCAGAAATCATTGTTGGTTCCTAAGCGAACCCTTGGCCTGGCTGACTCACTAAGCGGAAGACTTAACTCAAGAAAAGTAACTTATATGGGCACAATAAGTATACGCAAACTTAACTTTCTCAAAATAAAATAGCAATACTCAAATATATATGAAATATAACTCATTGTTTTAAAAATATGAACTCTGAAAATAACTGAATAAACTCTATCTATGACTAGTCTATGAAGCCTCTAAAACTGAATCTTAAATAGGTATCGGGACAGGTCCACGACTACCTCAAGCCAGTAAATAAACACAGAAAGATAAAGACTCAAGAGCGCCTCTGAGTGTAAAGAGGTCTCACCAATTGCTGGATGGAAATCTGATCTTCAACGATGTGCATGTTGAGGATCTCTATCACCTATGTCTGCATCCTAAAAAGATGCAATGTCAAATGGCGTTAGTACATGAAATATACGGTATGTAAAATAACTTAAAATGAAACTTACTCAAGATACTTAACTCAAGAAAATCAACTCTGAAAAATAGATCAACCCACTAAAGCATGCAGTATATGTAAAAGAATGCTTTAAAGGATATAAATAAGTAAATTACAACTTTGTATATAAAAATATAATACTTTTCTCTTGGGGAGTTTCTTTAATCGACAATCATCACTCATGAGCTACGTGATGATACAATGAAGAATGAACTATTGTCGTTACCACAACCGTCCAATACTTTGCCAGGGTAAGGGACACAAACTAATCTCTGGATCCAATAAAAGTCCTCTTTGGAACTATGAGGAGTCGTCAGAATGAACGGAACGATCATATCCTACGCTGGTTATGTAGTTTATGGGATTCAAGTTGTTCTATATACTCTTACCCAAATCGGTGCCCAATACTACTCTCAAAAATATATTTATTATACTCATATCTCAAGTGAGTATATTTATTCAATTAACTCATTTGGTCTCTTTTTAGACTTAGCTCAAAACTCAACTCATCTCTTCTCTTTAAAATAGGCATAGACTCAACTCAATGAATGCATTTAAAAGCAAAATTTGACTTCTCAACTCAATCTCAAAATAGTTATTTAAAATGGTCAACTCATTTATACTCAATAATTCTCATTCTCAAAATAGTGATTAAGAGACTTCTCAACTCATGCTCAAAATGATGAATAAAAGACTTATGAAACTTAACTCATGCGCAACTCTTTTTCAACTAAATGATGAAAATAATTACTCATTCTTTAACTCAATCAGTGTATAAAATAATTGATGCAAAACTTATCTAGGGTTCATGTGAATGCAAATATGAATCCATAATCTAACAAAAAGAACTCAAATCCAGAAATCCATTAAGGTATATTCGAATATATACAAGAACACAATGGAATTTATATAGATAACTCAAGAATCCACATTATCGGAAGTAAAACTCAAACTTAAAACTCAACTTGACTATATAGAAATGTAGGGCACGAGGATGAATTTAGTGCAATGTTCTAATAGCCTTACATACCTGGAACGAAGATTATCCGAGCGAAACTTGAACTCTGGCTTGAAACTCTTTAACTCTAGCTTCTCTTTTTCTCCTCAGTCCTTGCTCTCAAATATTCTAAGTAATAATGAGAGAAAATGCATGTTGAGTACTAATAAGGGACTGATTTTTATCCCAAAATGACCTGGGTTTAGTTTGAAAAAGGTGGAAAAAGATCAAACTAACCCTCATTAAAATACTGGACGGGAGGTCACTACGGCTCGTGAAACTCACCACGGTCCGTGGTGACGGTCGTGGTGAGGAGGTTCTACTAGTCTAGGAGGGGTTGACTTCTACGGAGGCCACCACGGTCCATGAAGTACTCTACGGTCCGTGGAGCCTGTCGTGGTTGTCTCTCATATAAGGAGTCTTGGGGGGTCAAGTCCACTGATGAGTCTACGGTCTGTGGAGTCCACCACGAGCTGTAAACCCTATCGTGGACCCTTTCCCCTTTTTCTCAAATTTCCAAGCTCCTACCATGGTGCTCTTCACGACTCGTGGTGTCTTATACGGACCGTACACCTTGCCCGTGCAAACCATCAGGTGCACAAAAAGCTAAGATTTTCCTAAGACTTCCTTTAAACTCCATTTTCCCGACTTTCCAACTCTCGAGGCCTCACACCTTAAAACATCTCCAAATCTATCTCTACACTAAAAAATTTGACTTTAACACCTATGCATAATTAAGAATCACCTGGTACGACCCTATAGTCATATATATGAAGAATGATTCAGGTCTTAGCTTAAAAATTTTGGGTGTTACTGTCCCTCCATGGCAAGCCAGTACGGTTAACAGAGGAGCCTTAACCCACCTAAATGTTGCACTTTTGAAAGTGAGATGCTAATTATTCTAGGGTCAAGTGTTGGTGTGAAAGCTTAAGGAAAGTAGACTGGTTAGATAGAGTTAGTGGTGATCCATAGTTCGAAAACTCCTCTATATGATAAAAGGGCTAATTCTTGATCTATATTAGAGTTGACAGCAGACCAAGTAGAAGGGATAAGTGTTAGGCTTGAAGACATTGGGAGGTTAATGGAAATGGTGAGAGTTGTGGATAAGGTTTGGAGGGAGTATTTTCCTTAAGTGCATGTTTTTTTTGTTGATTTCTTTATGTTATGTAGTGAACATCGATTTGACCGATGACGCCTACCAATACATGTTGTTTGTACTGATACTACTTTTGCTATGTCACTTGGCATAGTTTGGTTGTAGGTTTAGTAAAGTTTCATAGGTGAAAACGAAGATGATTCTCCAACTGTTTCTTCTCTTCCTTTCTTATGGTGGGAGTTGTGATATTATTCTATTTAATATACTGTATCTTTAGAAGCTCTTGTATCTATTTAAATTAGTATCTTTGGAAGTGTTAGAGTGTCTCTTGTAATTAATCTTGGAGCTTTAATTTAATATATAGCGGCTCCATAATCTTTTTAGCCTATTATTTGTATTTTTGTTAAACTTTCGCATGATATTTCTATTGAGGATTCTCCAACTTAGGTGTTAGAATAGGTATCCGCATGGCCTGGTGAGTTGGATCGTGACACTCATGCTCTGGATTTCAAGTGCCTTTTAATTGTCCGCCATTTGAGCACAGCTGGGGCTCCCCACTGTTTCAAAAAATTGCTACAAAGCTGGTTAAGATCAAGCACCATAGCTAATCACAGCTTTGTGTTTGTTCTTTTAAATTTGATGAGACAATTGGTAATTCCTCTTACTCTGAAAGTGTCAAATGAAATTGTACTGTGGTGATAATTTATTCAACACAATTATAAGTTAGGTGAGAATAAGCAAAATCAACTCAACACTAGATTATAAACACTTTTATATGACCAAAATTTTAGTAATTTTATCTCTAATATTTTTTTAACTCCTATCTACCTCTCTGTTTTATTTTCATCATTCTTATAAAAATAGTTTGATTTATTATCATAAATTATTCCTTCTTTTTTTTTCGCAACACACCAAATGTTTATTACTGATTTAACGTTTATATCCAAACATACAATAACTTATTTATAAAATCACTTTTAGCACTTTTAAGTGGTTTTTCAAGGGAAACTTACTGAATTTCCACTAGTTTAGGAGCTAATTACTTTGATACACGTTAGTTTGCAATATTACAATCTTATCAGATTTTCGTGCGTCCAGATACATGTATTTCTAGATATTTGAGATCAAAATTAGGTGTAATTTGTTCTAGATACACTATATTCAAGTGAATTCGCATGTATTTGAGATACATAGACAAATCTCACTTGCCTCACTCGCCTCCTTCCCATCTCGCTCGCCACTATCCTATGTATCTGGTATTATAGATACATGAGAATCACATTAGATATACACCAGATACATGTATCTGGTGTGATTCGCATGTATCTGGGATACATGACTATCTCGCTTGCCTCTCTCCCTATTTTTAGTGTATCTGATAACAAAAATGTATATATCTAGGTGTATCTTCCTCAATATATGATAAAAAAACTCTTAATTAGTGATAAGATACATAATTATTTGAAAGTATAGATAAAATTACTATATATGATATGGATGCATGCCTAATAAGGTAGTTTTTTTATTTTTCAACAGTTGACGCTTATTAAAACTTTATATAAATATAGAGTACGAGTAAATTTTTATGCCCCGAGAATGAGATATGGGCAAATTAGTCCATACAAATGGTTGATATATTCAATACGATTAATTATAGAATATTTTCTTTTTAAAAAATAATAATAAAAAAAAAGAACTTCATTGAAAACATGTTGACCTCATATGACTTAATAGCAAACATTGAGATTACCTTGATGATCTGTAAACATGTTGATTTAAACAAATTTATATAAATGTAAATCATCCATGAGTCATCCATGGGCCAAGTGACGCACAACTCATAGCATGCACTATTTGTCGCATTGATTAGATTTGTAACCAAAAATTCACCAACTAAACTTTTCATTGTCTTGTAGGATTAAGCCAAAAATAAACACTAATCATAATTATGCTTCCCTTGCATTGAAAAGGGCCAGAAGAGTGGTAGAGTCTAATGTTCCAAAGTTGCAAACATCCGTAACACACAGGCACTAAAATATGCTATTCAAACAAATTCAGTTCTGCTTGCTACATTAGTGGATATCATCATGATGAATTACCCACCACTAATGAGTTCCTCCACCTATAATCAAAAACATATTGAATTGGATTTTTGAATTATTATTATTTTTTGCCACGGAGAGTTTTGTCTCGTTTTAATTTTGTTTGTCTTACTTTTTTTTAGTTCATTTTGTCAACTTCTTAATTTTAACATTTCATACGATATTTTTAAGATCACGAGAATAAAGGACATTTTGGTGTATCCTACATATCTTTGTCTTAAGATTATAAATTCAAAAGTCATCTTTTACTTCCTCAAATTTCATGTCAAGTTAAAATCACACAATCAAATTAGAACATAGGAAGTACTATTCATAGAAAAAGTAAATCTTTTCATATAAAAAGAGAGAAACAATTTTGCATCTCAAAAATAGTTTATTAAGAAATATATTACTAACAACTTTGTATCTTAAAAGATTAGACAAATAGACATTAAATCAAAAAAATGTTAATTCTTTTTCAAAAATTTATGACCCTCAATTCATTTTGTCTGTAGGCTATTAATGTGCTTGAGCCGCTTATATTCATAATATTGTCTATTTTTCAAAGACAGAATCGAAAAAAGGCCACTGAATGTTATTATTTCTGCATGTGTTACCCCTTGTAGTGAGCAAATACTATTACTACAGCAACAACATCCCATTGAATCCTAGCTACTGAGTGGGTCTGAAGAGAGTAGAGTATATGCAGACTTTATCATTACTTTGTAGAGGTAGAGAGGTTGTTTTCGAAAGATTTCGGCTCAAGTGCGTCAAATTCAAGTAAAAGAAGAAGGAAACGATGAAGAAAGCATAGTAATTAAATAAGAAAACCAGTGTATAGCCGACAAAAGAAATAATTACATCAACAAAATAGTGTGGTAATCGAAACACAATAAAACAACATATGGCGATAAACACCAAAAGTAAGAACTACAAGTGTACGATGACAGACACTAATAAGTTTAAACCCTCACTGATAAGACAACACTCTACATCTACTAACTTTTTACCCTAATACGTGACCTCCACTATTCTTTTTTATCTAAAGTCATGTTCTCGATAATATGAAATTGTGTCATGTTCTGTCTAATCATCTCTCTCATTTATATATCCCTTGTAGTTAACTAATGTGAATCTAAATAAATTTTATTAGTAAATTTCGAATATCAAATATATATATATATATATATAATTAAGAAAAGAAAAAGATATGATGATGATGAATTGGCAAAGTATTATACTAGCAAAGATGACCATTCGTGCAGGAAGAGTGGCAAACCATATCAAATTAATGTTGCTTTCGGCATGGGCGTGGTCGATGAGCTTTTTCTTCTCTCACTTAACCTTTTTTTTTTCTATCATACCAAAAGCTGACATATATTTTTCAAAACTACATAAAACTCATTAAGAGAAGGTTTCTAAAGGACATCTGTTTGAGTACTAGAAATAATTAAAAATAAGGTTTTTTGCTCTTATTATATTGTATAGAGTAACATTTTTGCACTTATTTATACTATATGAAACTACTTTTACTCAGGGAGTATATATTTTAAATTTTTAACTCATATAGTAGTATATGTGAACGAAAGCTATTAAGTTTTATTGAACTCTACTTTATTATCTCTCATTATTATATAGGCTTGAGTCATCGATAGACATTTAAAGTTGTCTGTATATTTCACTTAAACACTTCAACTAAGGCTTGTATCTATTGAACACCTTTATCATTTTAAATTTGAACTATTTAAATATTTTTTGACAATCAGCTAAAAATGTAAAATATGTGTAAGTCAATTCGTAGTGACATGACGAAGTGACAAATTAAATAATGACATTTGTCATATGAAATTGAAAAAAAATATTAAAAAAATAAAATGTGAAAAAGAAAAAAAATATATTTTTAATTTCATTACTTAATATATATATTAAAAAGAAACCACCCATCCACCTACCCCCCCCCCCCCCCCCCCGCTTTATTCCGATACCCCTCAACACACCACTGCCATTTCTCCGATTCTCAAATATCAATTCAAATTTATTGATATTGTCTTTTTTTTGTGGGTTCTTTAGATTTAATTCTTTAACAATTTCAAAGGAAAAAAAAAATCAGATTCTTGCCAGAAAAAATAAAGTATAGCTGAATTCTTTTGACCCAATTTAATTTTTATATTTCTGATGAAATTATGTTCTACAACCTAAATGAAATCTTTGTCAATCAACTTTTTTGATTCTTTTTATTTTGACTAGTCATTTGTTAAGTTGGTGCTTCTGCGGCGGCGAAGATCACGACGGCGACGACGACATTGATGGTGTCGGAATGATGATAGAATAAAAGAATAAAGAAGAATATAGAAAAGGGTTGTGGCGAGGGATGGTGAAAAGGAATTCGTCGGTGAGGAAATGCAAAGTATTTGGATGGTATGGCATTGGGGAAGACACATGTTGCTGGGAATTGGGGAAGACGCAGGTTGTTGGGGATTTGTTTTTGGTTTAAATTTTGACTTTTCTAATGTTGACATGTCATTTTTTGATTGGTTTGTAAATTTTTTGTTTGCTTCACACGCATTTTAAATGTGCATTACACTCATGATGTCATGTCATCAAAAAGTATTTAATAGATACATGTTTTGAATGGTAAAAATGTTCAATAGGTACATATATACATGTTTATCTCTCTCTTCAAAATGTGAAAAACGAAACACTTCAATTTATCACGTCATAAGTCTACCAACACAATGTTATCTCCTGTATTATGGTTAATAAACCATAAACAATTAAGATGAAAAAAAAGAAATAGTATCTGAGTCCACAAAATTTATTATGTGTCCTTAAGGAATTTAACCTCCTTACTGTATCCGAGGTTATGAATTATTTCCTTCCAGAATAAAATAAATAGAATATTAAAGAAGTACGGTACCTCAAACTTCTTCAATTTCAACAAACTCAGAAAGTAGCAACGTAATCACACAAAGACACAACTTTGTTGTAAGAAAATATATGCAGAAGAGGGAGAGATTTCGATGTCGAAAACTAAGAGAAGACCTCTCTATTTATAGCCAACAATGGGTTAGAATATGCATATTCAGAATAATTTCATCTGTTCAAAATAGGCATAGTTTCTTATGGGAAAGAAATGTCTTTTCGGAAGGAACAGATCCTTTCCGAAACATTTTCGCAAAATTTAAATAAATTCTGTTTTAGTTAATTCGGTTATTTAGTTAATTCCATGAATTTAATTAATTCAAATTAATCCACAAATTAATTAATTAATAATCAGTAATTCCGAATTAATACTAAGAAAAAGGAAATCAAATAATGAGATTAATAAATAAATTTTGTCTAAAAAATTATCAGTCAATCACATCATTTGCCGAAGTCGAAGCTGAAGCGGAGTGACGACGACAGCATGAGGGGCACCTTCTACTTAACCCTTTATGAGGTAAAGAAAAATTTTCTTAATATAAGGACAAGACTTTTTATTTCTTCTATCAATGAGGAGAAATAACTTTTCATTTTTCCTTCACTTGATTTCCCCACATTTCTCAATTCTTATTTCTCATTCACACTTCATTTAAACTCTCATAAATATACTCTTGAAAGATAAGCAGATATAAGAAGTTGTGTTGTTGCGAGCTATCTGGCTGTAAATATCTGTGAAATTCTTCTATTTAAAATTCGCTTTGAACCAATAGATCAATGTATAATCTTTGAATGAATAATTTTAGAAAAATAATGGAGTTTCCAAATTAATCGAGTATTTCTGCTTTTTAATAATTGAAAAAAGTCTTTGACGATTCAAATTTTTTAATATTATTTATTTTATTAGGCCTAATGTCTATTCGAGGAGTTCCTTAACACACCAACAAATAATACATGGATAGCAATTAATTCAAAGCATGAAGTGTGTGGACGGTCTTGATGACTGATTAATATTTCAAAACCGACCTAAATTAACAAATAATAAATTAAATTAGCAAAAAGGCAAAATGAGGATTGATTGATTATGGCGAAGATTTCAAAGCTAAGATAATTCCATAATTCACATATCGTATCTGCAGATCCTTTTAAAAATAATATTTCTAATTCTCTATGTTATCACAATCAAGTCTACGCCACGTTTACTTTATTATTTTTGGAAATGCTAGAATTCAGACATTATTGTGAGTGGCCAAATACAATTATTACAACTATTAAAAGTATTTTAGAAGTATTCAAATGCTTCCCCAAGTAAACCTCTCCTAGTTTTTATTTTTTAATTTTTCATTTGATATTTGATATTTATAATGGGGTCCTATAGATTAATCTGAATTCACGTTATGTAAGACTTATTTAAAGTTTCTAATTAAATTCTCTTTAATAAGATTTTCTTTTTATATCCAAAGCTTGAATTCAATTTTTCTAATTAAATAAGAAAAACTTTTATTTATCTCATCGCAACTCCAGTTGCTCCTAATTATCACTCGCCTTATTAGGATGATATCTGAGTTGAAGTTGGACAAACTTAGTTAGAAGAAAATTTAGAGTAAAATAATAATATATTAATAAAATATTAATTTTTTTTCAAATATAAGTCATATTTAAACCTAATTTAACTTTCAATATTTTTTTTAAACTCCAATCAGAGATCATGATATATAAAGCCTAAGGGGGCTGATAAAAACAAGACAAAGGGTATGATTTCTTATTGTTGCTTCTCAAAATAAATGGTTACGATTATTTGATAGGATGCAAAGAATAATATTAAATAAGTTATATTATTAATATTGAAATTAATAGTAAGATTAGTTATGTTAAAATTATTTTTTATAAATTATTTGATTATTGTATTGCATAAATAGAGTGTATGAAAATAGTAATATGTACTAAAATAAACTAAGATTTATGTCTTGTAACATCACGACCTAAAACATCAAAGAAATAAATTTGAAAAATATTTCTAATGTTTGTGAATTTTAATTAACATATAAGTAAAAAAGAAGAATCCAAATATACTGGATCTCCACATGATTTATGAAAGTGATTAACCATCTAGTCAACTGTTACTCATTCTATTTACTAGATACATGAGCCCGTATTATTATTTTGTTTCAGTTTATGTAATATAGATAAAATTTAGAGAGTTAATTAAATTTTAATATAATTTTTAGATATTTTAAGTTGTTAATTATTGTAATTTGTAGTAATTTTTTTTTACGTAATTTTAAAATAATATATGTTACTCCCTCTGTCCTAATTTATGTGGTACTGATAGAATTTTGAGAGTCAACCAAGTTTTTATTTATCTTTTAAATATTTTAAGTTGTTAATTATTGTGATTTATAGTATTTTTTATGAAATTTTCAAAAAATATATGTTACTTCCTCTTTTCCAATTTTTGTGGCACTAATAGAATTTTGAGAATCAATCAAACTCTTTATATATCTTCTAAATAATTTAAGTTGTTAAGTATTGTGATTTCTAGTAGTTTTTACGTAATTTTTAAATAATATACATTACTCATTTGTTCCAATTTATGTGGAATATATAAAATTTCAAGAGTCAATCAAATTTTTTATATGTTTTTAAATATCTCAAGTTGTTAATTATTGAATTTACAATACTTTTTACGTCACTTTCAAATAATACATGTTACTTCATCCGTCCCATTTTATTTGACACCAATAAAATTTTAAGAATCAATCGATTTTCTTATATTTTTTAAAAAATTTAAATTATTAATTATCATGGATAGTAATGGAGAAGGTTTTGTTCTGAGGGGAGAACACTAAAAAGCATCTGTGGACAAAGAAGTCCATACAAGTTGTACCAAAGGTTTACAGAATTTTTATATATAAAAAAGACCAAAAAAATAAGACCACCAAATTAAAATGAAGGAACCAGAAAATTACCGAACTAACTTTAAGTGCCAAAGCAGGCATGTTGACTTGCTGTCTGTTTTGCACTTTGAAACTCCCTCTTATATAATATGTGTTTAAAAAATTATTATTTGCTTTTAAAGTTCAATACTTTTCTTATCATTGAAAAATTACACAATGCATTAATAATCAAATTTAAATTTTCAATATATATTTAGGTTAATTTAGTAAAATAAATTTTTCTTTAGAGAATATCAAGTCAACAACGGTCAAACAAAATAAAACAGAAAAAGTGGATTATAATTGTCTTAGAACTTGTTTGGAGTTAATTTCCCAAATAGTCATCTAACTTGAGAAATAACCTAATATTTTTTTTAATTCCAATAAAGTCATTCAAATATATGCATTTTTCTTACAAAAAAAAAACTGTTAAAAGTCATTTAAAAAGTTAGAATAGAAGGATCAAAATAGTTTTTAAAATTTAAACTTTGTATTGAAATAATCCTTATTCTTCAACATGGAATATTAATAGTCTTTCTTACTATTTTTCACTTCTTTTGCTTCATAAATAAGATTTCTTTGGTTGTATAGGCAAGTCCATAGATACGTCAAAAAAAGGAAACAAATCATAATATTGAAAAAGCAAAAAGAGAAAAAGGGTGTTAATCTAGAGGATAAAATAGATAGTTATATTTTTAATTATATAAGGGAAGAGTATTTATTGCTCAAAATTGAGAGTGATATTTAATTTTTAAAGCATTAAAGAGGAAATATGATTTTCTATCAAATAATATTACAAGATTGGTAAAAATGTTTTTTTCAAAACCTTAACATTTTTATTATACAATGGTGATATGAAATCTCCCAACTTTATTTAGTGTCAAATAATTTTTACTATTATCATGAGTGGATGAATTTTGAGCAACACACGAATCTGAACAGGTTTTTTATGGCACATCTCTATTGCACGATCTAGAATATGAAAGAATAGAAAACATCTCTTAAATGTTCCATAGCCTCCTGATTATAAGTATGGTGTAAGACACATGCATAAACAAGACTCTACTAGACGCGGTCCCTATGACACTTGAACTCTGTGATCTAATAACAAGTTTGTCAAGCCTTGAGCCTATATTCTGGACATGATCAACACTAGAAATTACTGCTGGCCCGAGCGAACCCCTAGCCTGGCATACTGTAAAACTAAATACTGACTAGTGCGAAAGATTTTAAAAGATGAGCATGCAATACACTAACATAGAAAACAAACTCAATAATTTTATACATAAAAAACTGAAATCTATATAATATGCATATGTTTGTAAAACAACTAAAGTTGTAACTCAACTGAAAAGATTATGGGGACAAGACCCCAGGCTACCTAAATACTCTACTAACAATATTTAATAACTATTTATACTCCGGATAAATTGGAGCCCTCCGAAAGCGAGGAGGTCTCACCAAAGTTGGATGAAAGTGACATCCTAGAGATGTGGCTACTACCGATCCTGAGTACCTGAATCTACATCATAAAATGATGCAGCGTCGAATGATGTTAGTACATGAAATGTACGGTATGTAAAATAACTGAATGAAATAACTGGCTAAAACTGAACATAACAAGTTGAATAAATAACTCTGAATAAAAACTGAAATAAACTCAATTGGTTAGTAAAACATACATATGTGCTTTACCAACAAAACTTGTAAAAATGACTATATGCAATAGTAGCAAATACTATAAATAATATTAACTTTACTTCTTTTGGAGAGTTTCTCTAACTAATAACATTCACTATGAGCCTCGTGATGATACAAAGTCTAGCCCACGTTGCCAGAGCCATTCAATACCTTCCTAGAGTAAGGAACAATAAAACTGGACTTATGGATTCATCTAAAAGCCCTTATCAGGGGTTGGGTGAGGAGTCGACACAATTCTATCTACACTGATGGGGCAATTTATGAAATTTAAGTTATTTGAACTCATATTCAAATCGGTACTCAATACTACTTCTAAAACATGCAATAACACTAATAATAATATCAGCGTGAGTAAATACTTAAAATACTTCTTTATAAGAAGATATTGATCTTTACTTTAACTGACTGAACTTTCTTTTAAATCTGTTTATGCTTCTTTAAATGATTTTTCAATCACCCAACCAGCGTTTGATCGATGAAACACCTATTCAAAATTGTTCAACACCAATGAAACGCATGCTCAAAATAGAAAACCTCCTAATTTTTCCTCAATTGGCGCTAGACCTTCGTTTCGCCTATTGAGAATTATTCAATGCCGGAGAAACATATGTTAACGACAGAATGTCTGACAAAATTAAAATGATCATAACTTTTAACTCAAAATCAATTTAACGAGAGATCGACGACTTTGAAAAGAAGAGTCAAAGTCCTTTAATTTGATAGGTAATGTGACACATAACTCTTCATATTCTATGAGATATGCTCCTTTGAAGTTGATCCAAGTAAAATCTTGCTTCGAAACACAGTCTGTAAGGAAGCTTTCAACTCAACTTTGTACTAAAGGATTCATATGACTTAAATTCCTCTCTAAAATATTCCACACACTTAAGAATTGATCTTAATACTTATACACAATTAGAAATCACCTAATACAAACCTATATGCATACGTAAAATATTTGGGTGTTAACTTAAATTTTTTTGGAATGTTACAATTGTAATACTACATTTAGGAGTTGAACTAAAATTATGTTACTGGAAAAAAACACTAAGTTATGTTATTTTGTATGGTTGAAAGGTTATTGACATTTCATGTTAACGAATAAGGAATATTTTAATTTAAAGTTTAAACTTAAGGGACCATTTTGGCCCTTTTTTGACCATACGAAAAAATTGACTATTTCATTTGGGAAGTCATATTACAATTGGATTTAGAGTAATGGAATGAAATTATATTTTTTTATTTACTTATTTGGTTAGTAATTACTTGATCAACATCAAAATTAATGTAATTGAAAGGAGCATTAATAAATAATAAAAACATAAATATATTTCACTTTATAAAATGGAAGTTTTTTTTCCACTTTATAAGAAAATTTTACTTTATCAAAGAAAAAATCACTTTCTTGATCTTCACATTCATACTTTATTAAATATTTTTTGGTGTTAACACCAAATATTGGAACAACATTCTCCATGATCGTCGTGAGACTAGGATCCGTGGTGAATAAAAGCCCCGTAGTATGAATCTAAAAATAAAATTAAAAGTTAATTTAATATAAGGCATTAATAAATAATAAAAACAGTTAAATATTTTAAAATAAATAAATAATTAAAATAAACCTGTGTTACATCAGAATCCCCAATAAATGAAGGAATGGCATCTGCCATGGTCGTCGTGGGGCTAGGATCCATAGCAGATGAAGGCCCCATAATATAAATCTAAAAAAAAGTTAATTTAATATAAATTTAAGATATTAATAAATAAGAAAAACATAAAAAAATTTGGTAAAATATGAAACATGAAAAAAAAAAGTGAAAAGTTTTCATAAAATAAAATTTTCTTATAAAGTGAAAGATTTAATTGACTGTTGTGCGGAAAAGAGTTTTTAACTGTTTTAAAGTTTTTGTGAGTATTCTTTTTTCTGATGGCACATAAAATTCTTACTACCAAACAAAAAATAAGAAGATGCATCAACACCCATCTGTCTGGACAACTGGAAATGTTGGAGACTATTTTGTACTTTTGCATTAATTACCAAAAATTTAAAAACCATATAATAAACATTTTATATGATAAATGAAAAGATATCTACAAAAGAAGGGTATATAGTGGTCCTGTTATAATATATCCAATCTTATGTCGATCTGATTATCATGTGAAAGGAGAGAAGGGGTAGTGCTTATATATATGTTTCAATTTTGAAAATCCAATTACTTTTATTGAGAAAAAAACAAATTCTTATTATTCCTAATAACAAGTACTCATCTGTTCTAAAATAGTCGTTATATTTCACTTTTTATAAATCACTAAATTCAATAAGGTTAATTTAGATACTCAAAAATTATACGTAAAGTATTATAAATTATAACTTTTTCATATCACATTTTAATATATTGATCAAAATTCATACCGTTTGACTCTAAAAAAATAAAATTATAATCAATATTTTGTTACGGAGCGAGTAAAACTCAATTCTAACTTGTCTTCTTATTACAACCTATGGGATCTTTTTTTTTGATAGCCAAACATGTGAACATGTTCATGTATGACTATTTTTATGAAGCACATTTATGTGTATATATATATATACAAGTACAATTATTGAAAGATAGTTGTTTGTATTGCTAAAAATAAAAATGAACATGGAATCGTTTCATCACGACCACAATTTATGCGGTAAATTTGATTACATATCATACAGAATAATTAATCAAGATCAAAATTAAGTATATTTAATTTGTGAATCAACAAAGATTAATTATTGAAATATTTCATATGGTATGTTAAATGTTTTTCACTTGTATAGTAAAAATAAAACAAAAAGAAAGAAACGCCATAAGTCGGGGCTACAGCCTAAGATTCCAAAAGACACAATCATCGCCATGGTGGGTGCCTCTTCTTCCTCTTCATTTTTATTAATTCCTCTTGGTCTTGATAGATCGATTCGATTCACTTTTAAGTATTAAAGATTCAATTTACTATTTTTTGGTTTTTAAATAAACTAAATCGCTAACTAAATTAATAAGATATTTATTATCAGTTTTTGATTTATCGGCTTCTAGTATTTAATGATTCGGTTTTCAATTTAACCAATAAGAAAATGCTTTCAAAACAAATATATGACTTCTCCAATAATTTAATGCGATAAAGACATACAACGAAGCAAGAAAATTAGACGTTCCTATTGTGAATACTCACAATTCATAACCCTAGTCGTCTTGCAATTCGTAGCCGTCACCGTTCTTAATTCTTTAGATTTCGACGTTGTGAACCTTAACTAATACTAAAGATTAAGGGAACGTTTGGCGTAAGGGATAAACATAAATGGTCCTGGGATAAAAAAATAGTACATAGATAAAATTTTGATGTCTTGTTTGGTTGACAAGTTTGGGGTAACTTATTCCACCATTTATACTATAGTGATGGGTTAAGTTATACCATATATATGATGGGATAAATTATCTCACTTTATTCCAGGATAACTAATCTCAAGATAATTAATCCTGGAATAACTTGTGCCAAACCAAACAATCCCTAAAGGGTAAATATAATCTGATATAGTGATTCTAATAATATTTTTTGTTTGATACTTTGATATTTATGTATGAATAAAAGTTAAAATAGTAAATTCTTATAGTCTTGATGGGTTATCGGTTTACTCAATAATTCAATATTAAAAAATCAATACCGAATCAATAAGCCAATAATTTTTTTTATATGAATCCATTAAATAACCGTTAACCCAATAATTCAATAATAATAAATCAATAACACTTTTTTGAATTTGATTTATCGGTTGATTCAATTTTTGCACTCCCCTACCTACCTCTGTCCCATTTACGTGATACTCTCTCCTCAGTCAAAAAATAAATAAATCACCTTATTATAATTTTATTATAATTAAATAACTTTAAGATTTTTCTTTTATTCTTAATGGAATGAATTTCAACTACAAAAATATTTAAGAATAATGAGACGGAGGAAATAATAAATAATAGAAGATTTTTCCTTTATTTTAGTAAGTAAATCTAATTCATTTTGATAATGTTTTACTTACTTTCCTTATAGTTAATTAAGTAAGTAGTAATAGAAATTAGCAAGTGACCAGATAGAGAAAAACGGTCACAAATGCATCATTAAGCGGTCAAAAATATATTAGAAAGAGAAGTGTGTGTGTATCTGAATTCCATCTAAACTATAAATTACTCTTTAATTCCATCTGTCCTTAATCCTTCCTCTCCTTTCTCATCTCTCTCTTAATCATTTCTCTACAACTCTTTGATTCTGAATTTGATTTTTCAAAGCGCCAGAATTTCCTACTCAATTTTGCGCTTTCTACAACTACTTCTGATTTTCTGTTCCTTTCCAGTTTTCTGAATTCTGTTGCTGTTTGATTTTGAAAAGATTTGACTGTTGAATCTGCAGCGCTTTCAGTTTTTGCCAAGTTTCATCTGAGATCTGATTCAATTTCCAGTCGTTATAACCTCAATTCGACTGCCAATTTTCATCGGAATATTGGTAAAGTTTTGTTATCTTCATTCATTTTGATTTTTTTTTCTATTTTTCTTCTGATTAAGTTTATTTATACTTTGATATAAATGCTAATTTGAAGAAATAAAGAAAGAATATCTACGAGTTTAATTCATGTGGCTAGTTTTGATCCTGAATTTTGAGTATTTTATTTATTTAATATTCACAAGCGCCACGGAATTGTTTGTAGCTGCATTTATACGCTTTGTATATATGTGGATTTTGTGAACTGTGTGTTATTTATTGGTTTCTTTGTTGCAGGAATTGGTTGCAAAAATGGCGTTTGACTTTGGGACGCTGTTGGCAAGTTTGAACAGATTATCAACTTCTGATCATCAATCTGTTGTGTCAATTAACTTGTTTGTTGCGCTTATCTGTGCGTGTATCGTTATCGGTCATCTACTAGAGGAAAATAGATGGATGAATGAGTCCATAACGGCCCTTGCTATCGTGAGTTGGTTTGGTTGATGCTATTACTGTTTTTTGTGATATATAATGAACTGACTGATCTCTCTATATGTGTTTGTGGTTCTTCGCCTTTCGATGACAGGGACTTTGCACTGGAGTTGTCATTCTACTAATAAGTGGAGGAAAGAACTCACATATTTTAGTCTTCAGCGAAGATCTTTTCTTCATTTACCTTCTTCCGCCCATCATTTTTAATGCTGGGTAAGTTTTGCATTTAAAATATGTATCATCTTTCCGCAGAACAAAATGTTTAGTCCATAATGTTTATGTAGCATTATAGATTGCAGTAATTACCCAATGACTGCTTACGAGTAACTGATGCATTATCTTGAAAGCTTAGAGCTCAATTTTTAGAAGGGAAGGTATTCATTAGTCAATCTTGTTCTTTAAGCTTTGTGCAATGCAAACTAAGCAAGGTATATAAGTGGAGAAGGGTAATGGGGTGAGTCTATTATCCTCAGTTTTGAAGTGCTGCGGATGGTCATATTTGTCAATTCATTAAAGAAAGTATTACTTGTTCATAGTAAACAACTTCGAATTTTTTAATTGATGTTTGGACAAAACAGATCTGTCATTAAGTCTGGCTTGTAGAACCGACTTTCGGATAACTATTAATCTTAGCCGGTTAGCCCCTTACTCAAAAGTTTCATCAAAACACCATATGATATTACTAATTTATACTATATATAGCTTCTACATAAAATATTTCCCACCACCAACCAAACAGAGAAAATCATATTTTGGAAAGTAATACCAAACACAAACTAATGCTTTTTTCTTTTACAATGTTGAAGTTCTTGTGGCCTTCGGAACTCATTGGCCTTTTACACGGCAAGCTACTCGGTAGCATGTGATATTTGTTTGATTTGACTAGGTTTTAAATTGTTCAAGCGATGAGTTAATTTTTCTCCTTCTTGTTCTGTTCCTCAGGTTCCAGGTGAAAAAGAAATCATTTTTCCGCAATTTCAGCACTATTATGCTTTTTGGGGCCGTTGGCACCTTGATATCATTCATTATCATATCATTTGGTGTGTATTTCTATCCTTTCCATCCTTTGTTTTTGTTTCCCTGTGTAGGAAGTTTCATAGCATTTATTACACTCATGTTTCACCCATTAGTAATAATGTCTATTTTCCTTATCAGGTGCTATTGGCATTTTCAAGAAAATGAATATTGGGAACCTTGAAATTGGAGATTACCTTGGTACTTCCTGTTGGTTCCTCTATGTTATTTATTTTCGAAACTGTGATTGATTCTGCTTGTCTCTCATCTATCTCTGTTCGTTTCCAGCTATTGGAGCAATCTTCTCTGCAACAGATTCTGTTTGCACCTTACAAGTCAGTATAAGTCGAACTTACATAATAAAACAACTACAAAGTCGTAGCATTGTAGGCTGTCAGACTAGCTTTTCTCTTACTGATCAGGCATATTCTATTTGGAAAATGTGTAGGTGCTTAGTCAGGATGAAACACCCTTACTGTACAGTCTAGTGTTTGGGGAAGGTGTAGTGAATGATGCCACATCTGTAGTTCTGTTCAATGCTGTCCAGAACTTTGACTTATCTCATATCAGCACAAGCAAAGCTCTGGAATTAGTTGGAAACTTTCTATACTTGTTTGCGTCAAGCACCATCTTAGGGGTTGCTGTGAGTCTCTCTCTCTCTCTGCACATGCTTGTGTGTCCTTATTTGTGACTTTGTGTGTGTGCATGTTGCAGCAACACTGACATTTAATATTTCCCTGATGCAGGCTGGTCTACTGAGCGCCTATATAATTAAAAAACTCTACTTTGGAAGGTTCGTGTATATTTGCTTTCACTAATAAACATCCTTTTGTATGCTCTTCTTAGTTAGTTGCAATAGGCAAATATTTGTATATATATATATATATATATATATATATTAGTCCTGAAGTTGGTAAATTGGGGTTTGTGCAAAAGACTAGTCAAGAAAATTGACTACTGGTGTCTTCTTAGAAATTTTGTACTCTTAGATTGCACAATTTGAAGCTTACATGATAGACAAGAAAGATGTCTGTTTATAAAGGTCTTTGATTACTTACTTCTTGATGATCTCCAGGCACTCCACTGACCGTGAGGTTGCTATAATGATACTTATGGCTTACCTGTCATACATGCTTGCTGAAGTAAGTTTCTTGACTATGGGCTTGCTAACATTTTTTCCTTCCGAAAAGAAAATTAACCACTTCCTTTCTTGGAAATATTTATCTTTCTATAAAGTTATTACGCTGAAAGTCTGAAACTATGTCGATTGCAGTTATTCTATTTAAGTGCAATCCTCACTGTGTTTTTCTCTGGGATCGTCATGTCTCACTACACCTGGCATAATGTGACTGAGAGCTCAAGAGTCACCACCAAGTATGTTTGTACAACTTTCGGAACTATATTGATGGAGTGTGTTCAATTGCTCCTATTTCTGCCCTTAAGATGGTTTAATCCTAACATATCATCTTCATCTGTTTCCCAGGCACGCTTTTGCTACGTTATCATTTATTGCTGAAATATTCATATTCCTTTATGTTGGGATGGATGCCTTGGACATTGAGAAGTGGAGATTTGTAAGCGACAGGTGAATTTCTATATCATTGAAGTTGATTATTTACTATTGATTATATGTAAGTGGAAAAAGTCTTACATGATTGATGGTTTTTTGTTTCATATCTATTTGCAGCCCTCAATTATCAGTTCAGGTTAGCTCAATATTGATGGGTCTTGTTTTGGTTGGAAGGGCAGCCTTTGTTTTCCCCCTGTCATTTTTGTCCAACTTGATCAAGAAGTCTTCGGATGAGAGGATTAGCTTTAACCAGCAAGTATGCTCTAATAACCTGTTAGTTACTCAAAAAGTCCTTCAAATCATATGGCCTCTCGTTATATCCCTTTGCTGATTTTGCAGATTACAATATGGTGGGCTGGACTTATGCGAGGTGCTGTTTCAGTGGCACTTGCTTATAATCAGGTAAAATACAAGTATCTGATATCACTCTGGTATCAAATTTGATGGATTCTTTTATCACGTTGCATATAGTCTTGAGAAAGTTTTTTGACTGTTTACTCAATTTTGTGCTTGCAGTTTACCAGGGCAGGTCATACTCAGTTACGTGCCAACGCAATAATGATCACAAGTACTATCACTGTTGTCCTTTTCAGCACAGGGGTAAGATATCTTACCTCTTTGTATACATTTAACAAACATATATGAAGTAGAGAAACACACACCAAAAAACATGCTCCTTCATGGTCAAGAAATTGAGCATCTGAATTTTTTTTCTTCTGGAAACTTCAGTGCATACATTCAAACAAAATTTTAAACCAGACTTGTCTGATACTTCCCAACTTGTAAAAGATTTAGAAACAGCTTTCCAAAATTCATGTGTTTGCCTTGTTATGCATGTAGAAAAAAACCTTGGAACCAAAGCCTGGGTGGCTCCAAATTATAAATTACAAGCCCCTTAGTCGAGCTCTAATATTGTTGATGGTGCTCATGCTGGCGCCCTGTGGTAGGTAGGGAGCAGAATCGGAGTGAAACATATCAGAAATGGTTTTAGATTACATCAGATGTGAACATTTTATTGAGAATCACTATGTCCTGATTCAAATGATTTTATTTGAGACCTCATTCTTTCAACAAGAAACAATTCTAGAAAAAGAAAATACTCTAGGAAAAGTCAAACATTTTGAATGGTGTTTTTACCTTCTGTTTTTGGCCTTTACAGGTGTTTGGATTGATGACAAAACCTTTAATTAGATTATTGCTACCCTCACCAAAACACTTGAGCAGAATGATCTCTTCTGAACCAACGACCCCAAAATCCTTCATTGTGCCACTTCTTGAAAGTGCACAAGACTCAGAAGCTGATCTGGGCCAAAATGTACCCCGTCCCCACAGTTTGCGGATGCTCCTATCAACACCATCTCATACTGTGCATCGTTACTGGAGAAAATTTGACAACGCATTCATGCGTCCTGTTTTCGGTGGACGAGGTTTTGTACCTTTTGTTCCAGGATCACCAACTGAACCAAGTGATCATTAATTGCATTGCTGGAGTTGCAGATTACAGAAAATCATTTCTGTCTTGGAGAGTGAAGATGGGAGTTTTTCGGTTCGAGTTTTTGTTTACTGTTAATAGCTTTTGAGTGTGTCCATGTGGTTAAAAAGGGGTTGTCTAGTTTATAGGTTGATGCTAAGTATATTCATTTGGGTGATCATGTTTTCAGCTCAGTTCTCTCTTTTGGTCATTGCTGACAATTTCTGTCTGAATTCCTAGGTTTTCTCCGGGACAGTTATTTTCTTTCTTTTTTGGGGGGTAATTTATCAGAACACCAGATAGGTGTATATTCTGTAAGGCATATGGCATAGCTACATTAATTATCTTGTAAAATCCTTCTACAGGTTAGAGAGTGGTTCTTGATGATGTAGATTTCACATGGTTGTAACATTGTCATTGCTCAGTAAAGTTGCTTAGATACAAATTCCTTGTGAATTCTTTTGCAAATTTCTAGGTTAATTTATTAGTTATTAATGTCGTGGATGAGTTTTATAATTATATCCCTTCCTCATACCACCACCACATTGCACTTAAGTTTACAACTATATTAGGAAGAAGAACAACTTTTTTACCTAGCTAGGTAGTGTATTATTTACCAGTTATAGTATAGCTTTTACTCTTATAGATTATAGACGTAGTTTTCTTATTGAAAATAGCAAAATCAGTAAACGTGTGATTGCTTTCCTATATGAGTGAATGGAGCATAATTGAATTACAAATGTGTAGTGTTTTTGTAGTTACTATCAATTCAACTATCTGCTTCTGATTGACCTAAAATATATACATTTATACTATATGAGTAAGGTTTTTGACTGGTTTCTAAGATTTCACATCAATAAAATGAAAAGAATGGCCTAATTTTACTTGAAACGAATTTAAGAAAATACAGAAAACTTTTCAATTTTAATCCTAAATTAAAGTTTGAAAACATCAAAAATATTTAAGACTAGAAATTATATCAACAAAACATGCATGTCTACTAGGGACAAATTCAACTTGTGATTAAAAAAAGTAACAATATCAAATATTATTACAGGCAAAATTGTTGAAACATAAACATACATATTAAGAGAGATGTTGGATGATTATGATAATCCTAAGTTTCATGTGAGTTTGAGAGATAAGTAAAAGGCTTTAGAATTTGTGAGAAATGATCTTGGTGGGTCATACAGG
Source organism: Solanum dulcamara (assembly GCF_947179165.1). Classification (NCBI taxonomy): domain Eukaryota; kingdom Viridiplantae; phylum Streptophyta; class Magnoliopsida; order Solanales; family Solanaceae; genus Solanum; species Solanum dulcamara. Next base: position 31,073,656 of record NC_077240.1, on the reverse strand, counting down.
AGACTGCCTAATTTTTTTATATTTTATTTTTACATGATAGAGTATTTTTCATCCAGGTTCACATGAAAATTATACAACTTAGAGGATGGACATTTTCTTTGTGCATTCATAGATGCATCAATAAAAAATGAGAGTATTTTAGGCCAATTATGATTATTAAGGAAGTTTCTTTAAAGCCTCATACAAACAAACAATAGTTAGCACATTGAATACAATATGTTAGTTATTTTGAATTCAAAATCAGATGATTAATACATACCTTAAATAAAATAATATGCTTATTTAATAAATATTAATTTCTACTTTCAATTATGTATTAAAGTTATATCTAAATTGTATTAACACTAAATTGTCTTCTATTGTGTAGGAACTATATTGTCACTACTAATGCAATTGTAAATTCTGAAAACAATGCATCATGACGATGATTTTTTTTTATTTGAATAATTAAGAAAAGTATGATGAATACAGTTTCAAATAGACATGAGAGCATTATTAAAGCAACTTCAGTAGTTTATAATGGAATAATCATTTTTGCATGCATTTGACATTTATGCAAAAGCATAATGATTTTTTTTTTCTTCAAAATATCAGTATAAGATAAATGAGTTATTCCACGCTATGACAACTATAATACATAGCGTTAGAGTTTAATTAAAACATGAAGAAGATTGAAGAGACAGACAAAAGAATTAAAGACTATTTGATTGATATTAGGTATACAAAATAATTGCGTGTGTATGTCCAGATAAATAAAACTTGAACAATGACTTTCAATATCGTAAGACAATACATTCAGTAAATAAGAAAGTTAGATAGTTGCCAATTGTATAATAAAAAGGCGAACCCATCGATGACCCTCTAAAGTTGGCACCAATTTTCATTTAAACACCTCAACTAAGCTTTGTTCATTTTAGACACCTTATGTCAGATCCAAATGTGTCATTTTGACACTTTTTTCACAGTCAGCAAAATATAACGTGTGTATGTTTTACACTCGCGAAATGACGTGTAAAATGTCAAATGAAATGATGACATTTGTCATTTGTGTTCAAATAATTTTTAAATAACGATTTTTTAATAAAAAGAAAAGTAAAAAATATTTTATTAAAATCATTTCTGGGCTTATTTTGCAAGAAGTTTCAAATGAGCTTTAATAGAGTCTTCTAATTTCTATCTCAAATACTTCAATCCAAAGTGATGGAACAATGTTTAAATCAAGCATTGCAATACGAATACTATTATTGTTCATTCCAAACAAAATTTAGCACTCAATATTTTTTTCAACTTTTTTTTGAGATTTTTTTTTGAAAAACTTTACTTTTGAAAAGATTCAAAGGCAAAGACGAAAAACAGGCATAGAAACATCTTCTTGAAGATGAGAATTCTCCGGATCTTAACAAAAATACTCCTTTCTTCGCAGATTCGAAGCACAACTCATTCACAATCTTCCAACTTTTTTTTCCAGTCAACTTCACACTCTCCCGATCCTTACTTAATAAAATTAATTACATAGCTTTTATTCAATAAGAATTTTCAAGTTGTGGATATATGAAATGAGGTTTCATTGAAAATTATTTTAGATCCAGATTTAATTTTTTTGAATTATTATTACGGATGAATTAGAAGAGTGAAAATTTGGTGGTTCTTGGTGGAGAAAAAAGTAAATGAAGGAGATGGATGATTCCGGTGGTAATAAAGAGGGGTGGATGACGATAAATGGTGGATGTGTGGTGGTGGAAGGTGTAGTTGATGGAAGAGAGAAAAAGTGAAGAAGAAGAGGAAGGAAAAAAATATATTATACAAAAAAACCTTTTCACGCGCTCAGATGTCCGTGCAATACAAATCATGTGCCAAATCAGCGAAAAGTGTCAAAATGACACATTTAGGCCTGACATAAGGTGTCTAAAATAAACAAAGCTTAGTTGAGGTGTCTAAGTGAAAGTTGATGCCAACTTTAGGGGGCCACCAATGGGTTCGGCCTAATAAAAAAGCTGCATATAGCATAATTGTATAATATTTATGTCTCTTTATTAGGTTATGTAACTGCTACTGAAATAAATAATGTATTGTGATGTAATATTTCAAAGTGATTATTTTTTACTAAGTATACATACGAAAAATATCTGAATACATGCATACAATGATTGATGATATTACACACTTCACAATTAACCTTCAAGCAAGATAATACAGCTGTAAAATATTTCAGTTGCATGAATTGACAGGTCCACATGTTTTGACGGTTGTGTATAAAAAATATCTCAAATATAAGAAATATTATTTTTTATATCACACAAAAACAAACTTGTTACAAACATAACCAATAAACTTCCTGATCAAACATTTGGATATATCAATACATATTTACAAAGATAATATTGTCATTAATTGGAAAAAAAAATCAAAAGTTGAAGAAAACAAAAATAAAACTAAAGGAAGAGGGCAGAAAACGTAAGAGATCTAAGAAATGTTTGAAAAGAAAAATAAAGACACAAAATTTTACATACTTTCAAACAATATATTTTTGTTGAAAATAATTTTTTCCCGCGTTATTGATATCAAGATGTATTTTTGAATAACTTTTCTGAATTGATTTTTTTTTTGATATTTCATATATTTTTTCATTATCCTTTAAATATAATTGTAATATGAATGTCGATTTTCTAAACCTGAAAACTAAGTAGGATTTATGTATTACAAATATATTAATGTCACGACCTGAATTCGGGTGTGATGACATCTTTCCTTTTCCACCGGACAAGTCAGCCTAAAACCCAACATTTCGATAAATAAAGCGGAAACAGTCTAAATAAGTAAATAATAAACAAAAGCGGAAGTACTTCAACTTAAGTACCACCAAGATTGGTTGTCACATGTACAAGCCGCTAAAGAAAACAAAACTGAAATGAAATACAAGTCTCAATATGTCTTCAACCCTCAAGTAAAGTAAAACATAAAAGTACAGAAAATCTGAGAGTATGTTGAATGTCAATAGTTATCTTTTTCAAAAAATCCTGAAAGCCTCGAATGATCAGAAAGAGACGGTGATCAAAGTCCAGGCTTAGAACCTATACAAGAGTAGAAGCAAGGGTGAGTACCAAACAACGTGGTACCCAACAAGCTAACCAGTAGAATTAAGTAAATCTAATAGAATACATGAACTCCTTTTTCAACCCAACTGAACCTCCAGACTACAACCTGCACGGAAATCAGCCCAACCTAACAGTTCATACTAAACAGTTCAATAAGGTTCAAATCACATCTCAATATCACAAGATATATCGTACAAAAATTCACAAGTCACAAATAGGTATCAAATTGTCAAACAAAGATATGCAGAATATGTATATGCACACTTAATGATCATGCATGTGTGCAATTGCCGACAAAGATCTGGGCATAATAAACTCTGACCGAAAATGAGGTCGATCTAACAATCATATACCTCTAATCACAGTATTTCAGAACTAATGCAAACAACATGCTCACACAAGTAATGAGGAATAATCAATTCAGACAAACCGCAATCACAATTAGACTATCAAGTATTTCATCAAATACACATAGATAATCTAGATTACGGCATGTAAGTTTCAATACTCAACAATATCATACATTGTCTTTTATTAACCCCGTTTATTCATTTTAGATTAGTTCATATCACAATTAAATTCGTAACCTCATCCCTATTACGCCCCAATACATATACAATGGGATATTCGGGAATTGTAAGAGATTCACGGAGTTTTAAGAGTCCACTTGCCTTAGCCAAGACACGATCAATTAATCTACGAGTGCCTTGCCTTTCCGATTATACTCCGAATATCCACAATCTATTTAAGTATTGTTTCACAATCAGAAATCAAATTCAACGATACTAAAAATGTGAAATTCAGCAAAAAATGGGTCAAAAGCTCAAAATTTGACTTCGGAAAATAGAGGTTTAAACCGAGAAATTTTGGGATGAAATTATTCCTCTTAGTTTTAGGAACTCAATAATGAAACTGTTTAAAAAATCCAGCCTAAATCAAGTCACAATCAATGATTAAAGATTGACCAAAGTCAAATCTATGGCCAAAAACTCAAATATTTTCAACTCAACATCTCAAATCCACGGTATGACCCCAAATATGATTCCGTCAACTCTCGTATACCAATTTCAATATTCTGGAACTGATGAAATTGACATAATTTCATTTCGAAATTCAAAACTCTGAATGACCTCAAATACCACTTTTGAGTCATTCTAAACTTCTAAAACTCAAAGTTTACCAAAATCTTAACTTTTCAAGACAACCACGGAACCAACCTCAGATATCAATTAAACCAAAACAACTACTGGGAGAGGTAAAATGGTCATTTTATGAAAATTTTCCAAAATGACTTTCAGGGTCATTACATCATCCACCACTAAAAACCATATTCGTCCTCGAACATAAAGTAAAAGAAGAAGAATACTTGCCTCTACCAAGAGTTCGAGGTGTAACCTCCAAGTTTGGTATTTGTCTTCATTAAGTAAGCCCATTCTTAGATCATATCATCAGAAATCATTGCCAAACTGAACTTTCAAATCAAACTGTGGTGAATCTACAAGTCAGGAGTAATTCTCTAGTCACGGACTATTTCATGGACCAAATCTAAATCAAAATCCATCTAAAGCACAACATCATCAGGACCAAATCTTTCATCACATAACCACGAGAGAATGTTGAACCAATACTCACTAAAATCAGGGTGAGCCTGAATCATCCACTACCCACTCATAACACACGTACCATCACATACTCTAGCAAAATCCCATTCTCATAGCTAAATCTCTCCACAAGCTTAAGTTATACAAACCCGATTCATAGACATCAGGTACTCATCAAGGGGAATCAAATTTATCCAACCCAATGGATGAAATGGTCAAGCAACTATTTAATGAGTGATACCCTCAGGCACACAAAAGCTTAAACAACACTATCAAATTGCCAAATCAGTAGATGTGATTGAAAACAACCCCTCAGAGCGACAACACTAGGCCAAATGACATCACACGTTCAATAATACATAGTCGGAACATAAACTCAATGATAAGATATACAATAAGACTGCCAGTCGGTGATAATATATATGGTAGCTCTTCGATAAGTTTTCATAAGCAAGGTGGCACTTGTAAAATTTTTAAAATCCTTCAATCGCCCCAAGGCAACACCAAATCCGCCATATATGAACTGACAAAACATACAAAACATCTTACCCTACCAAGAGGACATGGATCGGTACATTCGATCCATCACTAAGAATCTATCCACGGAAGTGAAAACACACATGGGCACATACAGGATATCATGCTCCAAAACCACGTCTGAAACAAAGTAGGTGGTTACATAAGAATGTACAGAACTGAAGTCGAACAACACAAGATATTTCTTTCATAGTGTCTATATCACATATTTTCATCTGTCTGCCTTCACAATCAGCCAGTCTGGTCTCATATCAATCGTAGACATACTCGATTTATCAACTTTCTCATATATTTTTGGTCCTCCATTGAAGCCAACACTCTCAATACTAGAATGTCACAGTCACACCGGAGAGTTACTTTACCCTCAGGCTGTCACTAGTATTCGGGTATTCTTAGCAACATATTGTTATCTCCCAATTTTGAACTATGGTCCACTCTCTCTCTCTCTGTTTAAGCATTCCATGACAGGTATGGGTCCCACCCAATTTCTAATAACCTAAATTTTCGAATCTCATAGTACTTTTCCATTGAGATAAAATTATTGAATCACGACCGATAATAATTCCACGCAATCCTTCACTTACCCAATTTCAAATACTATTCAACCCATCATATACCTTATGCCAAACTTAAAGAAATTCTTGGTCACCTCAATAATTCTGCATACCATGCGAACATCACCTCTATTTATCACCAATTATCTATGTAACGCTCTATGTAACGCATTACTATAGTCTTGCTAGTCCCATCAATAGAGTTAGCAATCCAACTCAAGATCTTCAATAACCAAATAGAACTATCCTTCTGGTGGAGCATCTATAGATCACCTACCATAATTTGAACAATCTGACCCACATCAAAATGCATAACCTTTCATACATCACTATTTATCACCAACACCAAAACCAAGTGTTCGAAAGGTAGATGATGATCCATCATACATCTTTGTTGAACCAGTCTACCTTGCATTGTCGTATCAAAATCAAAGGCAAAAATCCATACCATCTCAACCTTGAACTAAGGATTTAATATCTTATTTTTTCACTCCTCTTAACTTGTGCCCATTGCGCAAGAATCGTGTATCTTTGTGTAACTCATTTATCATTATTGTTCCTTGGCCAAACATCCATGGCATAATACCTTTTTACTTTAAATTAAATTTCTCGAATAAAACTTCATCGAATCCTTTTACAATCAAAAGTAATAAACTCTATAACTCAACCCATGCACATGCCCTTCCAAAGGCTCGATGATCTACACAATCAATCATTTCTTACCTTGGCAAAAGCCAACTACCACGAATGTAGACTCACAATGTAATATCAAAATTCGATTCAACCTAGGTAAACCAATCTCATTTATCAATCGACATTAGTCCATACCTTGAAGATTTTCTAAAATCACACACCTTAGCTCATCATCAAGCACCTATCCATCGATCTTACCATATTCCTCATTAGGAACCTAAACCGTGCCAGTCATCAAACTTGACATTACAATAGAACTAACCACAACACTAGATCCGAATATCCGTAGGCTCCACTCTCAAAACATGCTCAACTCAACTGATGAACATCGGATACTATTCCCATACCCAGAACAAGATAGCCGAAGCCATGTTATCCTGAATTTTAACTCATCAAATCCGAATGATAAATCCTTGTCCTTTACAATCTAAAATTAATATATTTTCTCTCGCATCCTTCCAAGGATCAGATTACCTCATATTAAATTTTTATAAGTTGATATCCTTTCAATTCTACTCGAGTGTTTTTCAACATATCATACACTCTCTATGCAACTATGCTACATGTCAAGTAGTACCATGCCACAATTTTAGATACCCGCAAGTCATCTTTACCATAATGTGTCTCCTTAATCGAAAACCCTTATCACATAGATGTATTCTTCTCATGGAACGCCCCACATTGTTAGAACTATGTTCAGTACCCATGCCATCATCTCGAAGTTAGCTCTATCATCCACATGATACCTTAACCAAATCCAAAGGACTAACCCATTTTAATCGCACTATCTCACTAATATTTTCAATTGCCTTCGCATAAGTATATTCGTCGGAACTTTTCTAACCCATACCTTATTATTTTAATATCAGTCTACTATTTTTGGCTTATCATGAAGTCATCAGTCCCCAATATAATAATGTCAACCCTAGTGTTGTACCTTTCCAAAGAGATGAGACACGATCGATACACTCGATCCACCACTATAACTTTTCTTATAAATAATGGTTAACTCAAGCGTTCATAGTAACAACCACTTGATTTCTTAATCGAGAATGCAACATCAAACTCATTAACAGAGTAGGTGAAATAACTGACAACTCTTTAGGTGTCTCCGCTTCCACAAATCACTAGTACCACACCATGAACATCCACTAGATCCACCATTTTATCACATCATTTCCATTAAGAAGGTCGTACTCAAATAGATCGCACATAGACTCTCGGAGATAAGTACAGACGTTTATGTATCGATCCTCAAGACTCTACTTAGACTTGGCTTGTACACATGAGACCTATGAACATGGAACTCTGATACTAATGTTTCACGATCGGAATCCAGGTATTATGGCACTTATCCTTTCCTACTGGATAAGTCAGCCTAAAATCCAAAATTTTAATAAATAAAGTGGAAATAGTCTAAATAAGTAAATAATAAACAAAAATGGAAGTTCTTCAACTTAAATACCCTCAAGATTGGTTGTCATATGTACAAGTCGCTAAAGAAAACAAAACTAAAATGAAATACAAATCTCAATATGTCTTCAACCCTCAAGTAGAGTAAAGCATAAAAGTACAGAAAATCTAAGAGTACGTTGAATGTCAATAGCTACCTCTCCCAAAAATCCTGGAAGCCTTGAATGATCAGAAAGAGACGGTGATCAAAGTCCAGGCTCAGAACCTATACAAGTGTAGAAGCAAGGGTGAGTATCAAAAAACGCGGTACATAGAAAGTTAACCAAAAAAACTTACAACGCGGTACACAGAAAGTTAACCAGAAAAATTAAGTAAATCTAATAGAATATATACAAACTCCTTTTCCAACCCAACTAATCCTCTAGACTACAACCTGCATGGAAATCAACCCAACCTAGCAGTTCATACTAAATAGTTCAATAAGATTCAGATCACATCTCAATATCAAAAGACATATCATACAAATATTCACAAGTCATAAATAGGCATCAAACTGTCAAACAAAGATATGCAAAATATGTATATGCACATTCAATGATCATGCATGTGTGCAATTACCAGCAAAGACCTGTGTATAATAAACTCTAATTGAAAATGACCTCTGTCTCTCGATCATATACCTCTTGTCACAGTGTTTCAGAACCAATGCAAACAACATTCTCACACAAATAATGAGGAATAATCAATTCAGACAAACCGCAATCATAATTAGATCATGTCACGCCCCGAGAGGGTACCCTAGGCATGGCCGGCACTCAGAAATCATTTCTGACTTCTGAGAGAACCACTTGGTCTCATTTCTTATTTATTCATCAGCGGAAGACTTAAGAATACTAATGTGGGCTTGTCATAATCAAAGGAAAAATAGATAATTATTAGAAAAAGTAGTTTCTAAGGAGAACTACTCTGATTACATCATCAGACTCTGTCTATGAAGCCTCTAATACTCTTAGATGGTGTCAATGACATGTCCATGGCTACCTCAAAAGAAACATCACACTCAACAATAATAAAAGGATAAGGAGTTCCTTCGAATACAAGAAGGACTCACCAAATAGCTGAAAAGAAATGATCTTCAACGATGCGCCTGTTGAGGATCTCTAACACCTGTATCTGCATCATAAAACGATGCAGGTCGAATGACGTCAGTACGTGGAATGTACGAGTATGTAAAATGGCAGGAAGGTAAGGACAGATATCAAGATACTCCTCTCAATAAAACTCAGCTCAGAACTCAACATCATCTCAACATGAATATGTAATGCAAGTTTAAAATATAATAATAAAAATAATAGTAATAAGCAATGCTTACTCAGTTGGGAGTTTCTCTAACCGACAACCATCACTTATGAGCTAGCGATGATACAACGAAGCGATGTCGTTGCCACATCCATCCAATACCTTGCCAGGGTAAAGGACATCACCATCTTGGATCCACTCATCAAAGTCCTCTTTTTGGGACTTAAGAGGCATAGCCTCCATCCTACGCTGGCTACGTAGTTCTGGGGTTTGAGTCAATTAAACTCTTACCCAACTCGGTGCTCAATACTACTCCCAAAATATGTGCTCATATTAAACTCATCATCTAGTCTCATTGGACTTTAATTTAAATCATCAAACTCATCTCATTTTATGTTTATCAATCATTATACTTCAAAAATATCATTTACATCTCATCAAAACATCTTACTCAAAATATCATTTGCTCAAATTCATTCAAACTCAACTCTTTTGCTCTTTCAAAACTCAATAAAATACATATATAGTATTAATTCATATAACTTTCTTTTTATCAATGAAAATAATAAAAAGCCAACATCTTTACTCAAAACATGTATAAAAATATTCATGAACATCAAATCAATTAGGATTCATGGGAAAGTAGCCATGAACAATAATTCCAATAATATGAGAGATAACAATAATAATAATATTAATGCATAAATATATCCAACTCAATAGAAGAAGAATTATTTCATTTAGAATTCAAAATTTGGATAAAATTCAACTATAATTCAATTATAATGAATTTAAATATTGGGCGCATGGACGAACTCAATCCAATGCTATAAAAGCCTTACATACCTTAAATCCGAAGGTTTACTCCGAATTGGAACACTCTTGGATCCCTAGCCTTTTCTTCTCGCCGGAGCGTTTTGTGTACTACCCGGAGTATAAGAATCACCGGAGTAGTATTTTTATACTACTAAAACTAAAACTATATTTGAGAAGAAGTATATAGAGAGAAGAAATGCTTAAGAAAGCTTGATGAATAAAATGAGGAAATAAGGTGGGTATTTATAGGTGGGAAAGAGGGACCTAACAATAAATAAAATAATTATAAAGAAAAATCTGAAAATTTAATGGAATATATTGATGTCATGGATGATGTTAAATGGAGGACAATTTATGTCATGCATGATGTCAAATGCATCTAGATGTTTCCATGGTAGGTAAGATGAGTTCTTTTTAACAGAATACTTGTTTTCGAAGCTGCGTTTGAATAAGATAAACTCCTTATTAGGATTTGGTGTCTTCATAAGAATTGTAGATATGGAAGTCTAGTTTCATATCGTTCAAGAATCAACCAATTTGGAGCAACCTATAGTGAGATATGAATTTTCTTCTATCAACACTCAATTCCGTCACAGCAAAGATTAATTTATTTGACCTACTTATACTCTGAATTTGAAGTTATATTCTTCATGAAAGTTGTAGGTAAGGATGTTGTGATTACCCAGAAATTTGAATCACCTAATTTGGACCAACCTATGAAGAGTTATGTCCAAAATACAGAGGCTGTATTATTTTCGTCGACAATTGAAATATCGACATACAACATTTTAGGGGTTGTTATAGATCATCAAGTATTTCATCAAATACACATAGATATCTAGATTACGACATGTAAGTTTCAATACTTAACAATATCACACATTGTCTTTTATTAACCCCGTCTATTCATTTTAGATTAGTTCATATCATAATTAAACTCGTAACCTCATCCCCATTTCACCTCAACATATCTACAACGATATATTTGGGAATTCTAAGAGATTCACGGAGTTTTAAGAGTCCACTTGCCTTAGTCAAGATGGGATCAATTAATCTACGAGTGCCTTGCCCTTTTGATTATACTCCGAATCTCCACAATCTATTTAAGTATTATTTCACAATCAGAAACCAAATTCAACGATACTAAGAATGTAAAATTTGGCGAAAAAAGGGTCATAGGATGAAAATCCGACATCGAAAAATAGGGGTATAAACACAGAAATTTTTGGATGAGATCAAGTTGTTCCTCTTAGTCTTAGGAACTCACTAGTGAAAATCATTTCAAAAATCCAGCCCAAATCAAGTCACAATCAATGATTAAAGATTTTTCTCAAGTTCTTAGAAAAGGGTCATTTTCACCTATTGAAATCCCCAAATTCATGTTACAATCAACAATTAATCATTGGAAGATGGCGAAATAGTGTCAAAATAACTTACCTAATTTACCCAATGAAATCCCTTGAGAAATCCTTCTCCAAATCGCCCCTACCAAGCTTCAAAGTTTTAAAATGGAGAAAATAACATAATTCCTAGGAAAAACCTCTCAGATGTTGCTTAAGAGACAGGGGTTCGCTTAAGAGAACCCTTGCTTTCGCGAGAACTAGGTCGCAATTCGCTAAAGTGGCCACTGCAGCTGCTTTTGCGACTCCATCATGTGGCACGACCTTCGCTTTCGCGAAGGTGTTCTCGCTTAAGCAAGTATCGCGAAAGTGACATACCCCTCGCGATCGTGAGGTCTGCATCAGTTGCAAAATAAACCAGCAAATCTTCCGAGTCTCAAAATTCTGAATTGACCCTCGGGATTCATTCGGAATTCCGTATAGACAAATCATATATGTAACCTTACTAAAATCGACGTTCCAAACTCAACTGAACCATCAAAATTCAATTTCGTGGCCTCCTTGACCCGAAAGCCAAAAAGTCGCAACTAAAACAACTTTATCCCTCAAAAGACCAAAATGCCCTCGGAGCTTTCAAAAAATACACAAAAACTCTCTCTAGACCTAAAATCACCCTCCAAAGCCAATGGAGTCGTCGGAATTCAGTTCTGAGCATCCAATCCCAAATGTTGACCAAAGTCAAACTTATGGCCAAAAACTCAAATATTTTTAACTCAACACCTCAAATCATGGTATGACCCTAAATATGATTCTGTCAACTCTTGTATACCAATTTCAATATTTCGAAATTGATGGAATTGACAGAATTTCATTTCGAGACTCGAAACTCCGAATGACCTCAAATACCACTTTTAAGTCATTCTAAACTTCTAAAACTCAAAGTTTACCCTTAACTTTTCAAGACAACCACAAAACCAACCTCAGATATCAATCAAACATGACCAGGAAAAACTACCGGGATGGGTAAAATGGCCTTTTTACGAAAATTTTCAAAAATAATTTTCAAGGTCGTTACAATTAAAGGAATAATTATAGTTATACCCCCCAAAGGGAAACTATTTACCATTGGGTACTCTGATACTTTCATACCCTTTATTTTTAACTATCTTGCGCATTTGATACCGTGAGAGTATATAATATACTCTGATGGTATCAAACAGTTTCACTGAAGCAGTGTTTCTTCCTTCTTGATACCATTAGAATATAATATACTTTGATGGTATCAAGAAGAAACTATTTGATAAATTATTTGATACAATCAAAGTATAAAATACTCTGATGGTATCAAAGAGGAACAAGGGAAATGACACTGGCGTAAATACACGTTTGCTACCATGAGAGTATATATATACTCTAATGGTATCAAGAAGGAAGAGACAATGCTTCAGCGAAACTGCTTGATACCATCAGAGTAGTTTCTTCTTGATACCATCAGAGTATAATATACTCTAATGATATCAATGAGGAGCAGTGATGCTGCGTTAGCATGATATTATGCGCGAAATTAAAAGAGAGAAAGTGGGGTAAGAGGGTAAATAGTTTGGGCCATTAGTCTATTAAGATAAATAGTTTGGATTGGGTCCAATTTGGATAAATAGTTTCACAATTGGTCTATTTTGTGTAGATTTTCCTTAATTAAATTTGTATTGTACTTAAGATTGAGGAACACCTGAAAGATCTTATGTATTATGAGTATTTTATAATACTATTTTATTATATATATATATATAAAATGTGTTGTTTACTGTTACCTGATAAGTTCCTACAAGATATATCACAATGTATTTTTATTAAAATAAAAGAAAGAAATCAGGTGCTTTATACTTGTATTGCAATGTATTAAATTACAGTTATATATCAGCACGACATCAACAAGTCAAAAAGATTCATAGAATATGAATCTTTTTTAAAAACGTCAGGTGCTTTATACTTGTATTGCAATGTATTAAATTACAGTTATATATGCATATCTCATCTATTACTTATAATTGTACATTAAGTGAATTAGATTTGTATTTTTTAATTATATGCATATTATTATTAAAAAGATATCTAAATTGTATTAACTTTAAAAATGAATTAAATAATTTTTTATATTTCTATTAATTTATTTATTGATCTCAATACCTATTATATAGTTGTATTGAAACTGCACTATAAATAAGAAAAGGAGAAATGTACATGGAAAATACAAATTCTTCTTATATATAAGCCACAATTAATGTGCTTTCCGTCAACATGTGTGCTTAATATCAATAACGAAATTTAGAGGGTCCTTTGGTCATTTAAATTTAATCTTTGTGTAGCATTGTTAGCTTTGTATGCTTTAATGTTTATACATTAATTTATGGAGAAATTCCACAAATAGCTATTATAAATATCTTTGATTATGTTTCTTAGCTACAGTTTGCATATTTATGGGTTGCAGCTATAGTTTAAGCTGCCTCATTTGTATAATTCGCGGGTGACTTTGTATAATTGATCTATTTTTGTATAAATTCGAAATAACGAATTTATACAAACATCTGAATTTTAAACAGTTATACAAAAATTATACAAATTTTAAATTATACAAACATCCAAGTTACACAAACTCGAATCGTAATAAATGCTAAATGTTAGTGAAGAATTATAAATTAGCTAAACTATAATTATATTAACGAATTAGCTAGGATATGTTTGTTTATTCATGTAATTTTCTCTTAATTTAATCCTTGATAGTAAATGACAAAAACACCAGACTAGTGCTTACATACCAAATGAATCCAAAGTCCTGCAATCTGGGACCATCAGGATAATTTCATATTTACATTTATGATAAACTTACATAAATAACTATAATTATAGGGTTATTAAATTTGAATAGTTATAAGTATGTTATTTATTAAAAATGATTACAGTTTCTATTTATAGTTAGTTGTATGTGTGTATAATTTTTATTTATTTATTTATACATTAATACACTTATAATTATAATGCACTAAATAAAGTAAATTTATTAGTATAACTGACAACCCTATATTTACGTCCATAAAACTTTTAATTTCCTATTAACAGTGCTTAAATTGTGCATCAGTATCTTTATTAATAAGAAAATTTAGCACAATATTTCAATCTTCCATGATCAATGGAACTATGAAATCTCACAATATTTTTTTTCATAATAAACAAAGAAATGGCACTAAAAAATCTTTTCTTCTTCAATGATTTTGTTGCATCACCAACTATTACTTGTATGATATTGATACATAATTTTTTTTGTTGTTAGACTTTTTTTAAGTTCAATACATTGGTACAACATTAATATAAATGTATTTTGTTGATGAATACATTATAGAAATACTAAAAAATATTGATACAAATATATAATAGCGAACAAAAAATACACTCAAATACGTGATACAAATGTAAAATAAAGAACTAATAGACTTGGATACATTAATATAAATATATAACAAGTTAAAATATACACAATACATTAATACAAAATGAATAACAAAAAATATATACATGTTCATCTCGATGCGTAACTTGTAAATGTAGACATAAAATATTTAAAACCATCGTAACTTGTAAAGGTAGACACAAAATATTTAAAAACTATATATTGAATGAATGAGCACCCACAAACAATAATGTGTGATAGGTGTTTTGGTTGTTTGAATTTGAATTACTGGCGCCTAGCATGTGAGAATGAGGGTTTGATTCCCGGTTCAACTTTTTTTCTTAGGGAAGGCTTGTTATTAGGTGTGTGTAAAAACTTAACCGAATCAAAAAAAGTATTATTAATTTATTGTTGTTGGATTATTGGATTAATGATTCTTTAATGGTTTTATAAAAAAAATTATTGGATTATCAGTTTTGTATTGATTTTTTAATATCGGGTTACTAGGTAAATCGATAACCTATTAAGACTAAAATAATTTACTATTTTAATATTTACTTATACACAAATATCAAACAAAAACTATTAATATAAATGTATAATCACTATATCATACTATTAGTGCCCTACACAATTCACACTTCATAGTTCACACTGTATTTATCCTTTAGACTTTGACGTTTTAGGTTCACAACATCAAAAACTCAAAATCTAAAGAACTAAGAACGGCGACTGCTATGATTTGCAAGTTGCAACGCCGACAACAAGGGTTAGGTGACGCTAGCGTTGTGAATTGTGAGTTTGATTTCTCTCTTTTTACTTCTCTTCTTCTCCCTTTCTGATTTCTCCTCTTCTCCGTACTCATTTTCTCAAAAAAATCGACTTCACTGGTAAATTTGACTTCGATGGTAAACAATTAGGAGATCATTTCATCCTAATTTGGGCTAACTCTGATGAGCATTTGAATATTTTTCTTAAGAAACTATTTTTCCTTTTTCAGTAACGTCCAAGATTTCTGAAATTTTTTGAAGAAGTCGTATATTTATTTTGAAACCATTTTCTTACTTGTTAAACCGAGAACCGAACCGTTAAAGACCTAAAATCGACAAACTAAAAATCAATAACAAATATCTTATTGATTTGGTTATCAATTTAGTGTATTCAAAAATTAAAAATCGATAAATCGAATCGATAATACTTAAAATTAAACCGAACCGATCGACATGCTGTTACTGTTACTTTTCTCCTCTTTTTTCTTTCTTTTCAATCTTGACCCCCTTTTTCCTGGTAAAATTTCAATCTTAACCTTTTGTTTTAGTTTATTTTTTCACTTTTTCAATTTCCTATAGCTCATTTATTACGACAAAAAACTTAAGCTTTAGACAACTTTAGAGGGTAAATATTTGTAATTGTAACCATGCATGATATCAGATACAAACAAATACATTTGATACACAAATATGTAATCAATATCAGATACAAACAAATATATTTGATACAAAAACCGTGAAATAAATACACTAAATACCTGAATACATTGCAAATACAAGTACATTGATACATAAATAAAATGCATATATGCGTGCATTTGATTCCTTGAAAAGTCTCCTAATTCGCATCAAAAATCTCTCAAATTCGAGATATAAACTCCTCTTAATATATCCAATCTTTCAAAACATCACTCATTAATTGTAGTAACAATTTCATAAATCCGTAATTTGAACTTAAGCTTCAAAGGTTTCTTTCATGGTTGACAATAAAGTTTTATAAATCATTGATCTCTAGCCAATAATGACAATGCTTTATTGGAGAAAGAGAGAGGAAGCACAGCGTCATTAAGTTTGAAATTGAAAAAAAATTTATTTGAAAAAATCGTCCATGAAAGAAAAGAAGAAGAAAAATAATCATCCATGACAGAGGATGAAATGTGCTAATTTGGGGTTATACATTAATTTGGAGAGAGCAGAAAAAAGATAGATAATTGAAGTAAATACATCAATTGCTAATCCTTAATTGATTAGATTTAGGAGTGCATTAATTGTCTTGAATTAAATAATTATTTAATTATACATATAAAATAAATTATTATTTGTGTATAAGTAACTTTGCTATTTCATATTTAATTTTATCCATATAATATAAAAAAAGATAAACTATAGCTATTTATATTAAATATATATTGATGTTTGCTATATTCTATAGTTTTTCCTACATTTAATTTAGAAAATTAGATAAGGTGCCCTCCAAATGTAGTAGTCCTATTTTTTTGTTCCTCATAGGCCATAAGAAAAGTCTTTAAAAATGATATTTCTTCCACTTTAAGTAGAGTAAAAGTACATGTTTACCCCTCTACATCTCAAATATTTTTAAACAACTCTCCTCCATGCTCAATTGTCTCTCAATTTTTCATTTTTTAGTTCATATTTCTCTTTCTTTATTTTTCTTTTGTTTATTGTTTTTTCTTTTCTCTTTTTTTTTTAAAATTTATTTTTCTTTTTCATTTTCTTACCTCTATTTTTTTATTTTTCCCTTTCTTTATTTTTTTTTCTTAATTAATTTTTTTTTCTTGTCTCTATTTTTAAGAAAAAAATATTCTCTTTTTTATTTTATTCTTACCCCTAGGGTTTAACTTGTTGTTGGAAAGTACTTGAGCTAATAGGTTTTACATCTGAGGCAATAGTTATAAAATATCTCATAAAATTAAGACCTTTTGCCTATGGAGCATATCTTATCTTTGAAAGTCATTTGGCTAAGTCTTGCTTATAAGACAAGAATTATAGAGCATATGATAAATCAAGACATAAGATGATAGTGTCAAGCCTTGCTCATGGGGTGTGACTTATTCTTTGAAACACCTGGGGCTGACTACTAAGTCTTGCGTCTAAAGGCAAGAATAATAGAACATCTGATAAATCAAGGCACAATATAATATTGTCACGGCTTGCCCATGGAGCGTAACTTGTTGTTTTGAAGTTCTTGCTCTAAAACTTGCCTTTAAGGCATGTGTTATAGAGCATCTCATAAGTTAAACATAGTGAAATATTATAAATTGTTGCTCGTGGGGCATATATATATATATGTAAACCATTGAGTTACATTTTGCTTTTAAGGCAAAAGTTATTGTGTTTTCCATCATTACTAAAAAACTGTGAAAAAACGACACAAAAAGCGACGGACTGCTTCGCTTTCTAGGTCAAACTCGACAGAAAAGCGATGCAGTATATATATATATATATATATATATATATATATATATATATATATATATATATATATATATATATATATATATATATATATATATATATGTAAACCATTGAGTTACATTTTGCTTTTAAGGCAAAAGTTATTGTGTTTTCCATCATTACTAAAAAACTGTGAAAAAACGACACAAAAAGCGACGGACTGCTTCGCTTTCTAGGTCAAACTCGACAGAAAAGCGATGCAGTATATATATATATATATATATATATATATATATATATATATATATATATATGTAAACCATTGAGTTACATTTTGCTTTTAAGGCAAAAGTTATTGTGTTTTCCATCATTACTAAAAAACTGTGAAAAAAAGACACAAAAAGCGACGGACTGCTTCGCTTTCTAGGTCAAACTCGACAGAAAAGCGATGCAGTGACTTCCATCGCTTTTTCTTGACGCTTTTAAAAAAGCGACGGACAGCTTCGCAAAAAGCGACGGACTGTGTCGTTTCTAATATTTTTTAATTAAAAAAATATAAATAAATATAAATAAAAAAATGATGGAGTCCATTATTTTTTTTAAAATTAATTATTTAATATAAAGCGACGGACTGTGTTATTTTATTTTAAAATTTTTAATTTTTTTCCAGAAAAGCGACGGATTAGTGGTCTCCGTTCGTCGCTTTTGTTCTTGGTGTTTTTAAAAAATTCCAAAAAAGCGACAGAAAGGGTCCTTTAGTCCGTCGCTTTTCTGCAACCATTTTGACAGCAAAAACCTACAGTTTCTGCTATCCACCTGCAATCAAAATTTTATTCACTTTATAGCAATTCAGTCCATTCCAACACAACAAACAACAAACAAAATAGGCAAAATACATAATAATAAACATAATTAAACACTTAAAACGAATAAAGTCATAATTTAGAACGATTTAAAGTCTTTCAAAGTTAACAAAAAAAATTCAAAATGTTCATAAACTAACATAGGGAACCTAATTAGGACTATTTGCTTTGTATTCAACACTATCGTCGGAGTCATCCGAAGTGGACCCTCTTGATTAACGGGGCGGAGCCTGACGGGCGAGGTTGAACACTTGTTCTTTGATTTGCTCAACTTGTTGATTCATAATTTGTTGCTCCTCAACCCTTTTTGCCTCAGATTTTGCTAATGCGCGTGTAAGTTCTGCAATTTGCTAAGACATAACAACTATTTGAACCCCGTCAACAGTCTCAGCTTGACGTGGCGATCCAATACCTTCTAAATCTGATTGGAGTTGTGTAAGTCATTTCTAGAGCCCATTCCATATATTCGGCCCTTATGGCTCTCTTCAACCATTTTTTCTGTCCAAATTTGAGTAGATTGTTCAGGCGTTAGCTGGATCAAATCTCTCATAATCTTGCTGCATATTAGAAAATAAAAGTTATAATCAATATATATATTATGTTAAATAATTTACATAGGCTCATTCGGCCCTTTCCTCCACCCACTCATCCGAATCTGACGCATTAGTTTTTTTCTTCACATGAGTCTTTTTAAAGACTCCATGACGATAGAAGCGCGTTCCAATTCTTTTTTCTATAAATAAAAATATAATTAATGAAATAATATTTTGTCAAATTATTTATTTAAGAAAATGAATTTAAACTTAAAATTTAGAAACCTTATCATCTCCCTCTGAATCGTACCAACACTCATTGCACCTTCAGTGTGCAATGAGCCACCCTTTAGGCTGGCTCTAGCTTTTTTTCTTGATCGGACGAAGCCTTGAATTCTTCAATATCCCAATACAGGTATAATTCTTCAAATATATGAGGCAACATCCAACTCAAATGTGTCCGATCATTCCTAGCTTTCTTTAGCCAGCTAGACAGTCTGGCGTTCGCTTTTATTTCAAAAGTGATCGCAATGACCATACCTTGGCTCCCAGGTACATAAAGTCTAAAAAAATAACGTTAAATAATTAGTTAAGTAAAGTATAGTAAATATATTAAACTTAACTTAAAAAAATAGATTTAAACATATATATACCTTGAATTCATTAAAATCATCTGGTGGATACTGTTTGGAATCTCCCGCCAAGAATGATATTGTTTAGTATATAGTCTCCTAACACTCTCTTGAAGAGCCCTAGCAGCCTCCTTCGAAGGATGCCACTTGCAAGACACAAAATAAACATGTAATTAGTTCATGAATAATTTATTAATGTAGCAAAAATAAATAAATAAAACATTAAACTTACGACAATCCATTAGGCTCAATCATGACTCTCCCAAGTCTGTCCCTCTGCCCAGGAGCTAACCCAGGCACATAATGTGCTGCCTCTGGTCTAGCAGCAGAAAAAGGTGAAGCTGATGATGTAGGAGTGTCAGTCTCAACACTAGAATCTCCAAGTCTCAGAGTAGATATGTGAGGAGACTGAGATCCGGGAGATGGAACTGTGGGAGATGGAGTAGACGAAGATGCTACTTTCTGGGATCGAGCAATAACCTCTGTGGGTAGCTGGTAGGTCTGATCATATAAAGTATATCTGACCTGTGAAGAAGAAGAAGCGCCGCGTGATCGACGGAACTGATTATGGTAAACTAAAAAATTCATAGTCCCAAAAGGCACAACATGAATATGTGTAGGACTAGTTCGGCGGTGCTGCATCTCCGACGCTGAAAAAATATGTCCTGGGATATCCTCAGGATCAACAGGTCTCCTAGACTTGTTTTTACTCCTACCAGAATGGCTAACCCCAAGATAATCCCAGGGTCTATCACCATCACCAGATGACATCTGTATGTAAAGTAACAATACAATATATAAAAAAACATATATTAAATAAATTTAGGGGTAGCGAAATAAATAACTTACATACTAGTAATAATCTACCACTCTATTTCTCCTCGCTTGTTTCATTTTCGTCATCCTTCCATTCTGCCAGCTCAGTTGTTTCATATTCATTGTCATCCCATTCCTCCTCCTCAAATGATTCATATTCCTCGTTTACTTCTTCCTCAACATTTTACATTATAAGTTCATAATCAGAAACCTCATCTAGTATGTATTGAGGATGTTCTAGTGTGGTTTTCAACTCAACATCAACTTGTTGTTGAACAAGTGCAACATCATTTTGGTACGCCACATCTAATATATTCTCAATTTTAATTCTTCCCATAGACTTTGTCTTAATAACAACCCACCAATCAGCCTTATCTATACACAATGGATATGGAGCATAATAGACTTGCTTAGCATTTTGGGCAATGATAAAAGGATCATAACTTTCGTATTGTCTGATGTGCTTAACTTCAATTATATTATGATGTTGGTCCACCCTTGTGCCTCTGTGTGATGAGTCAAACCACTTACACCGAAATAATGCTATCTTTTTTTAGGCCAACCTGAATATCTTACTTCAATAATCTCTTGAATGACATCATAATATTCAACAGTTTGGCCATTACCGTCGATATCACCTTGAACACACACACCACTATTATTGATTTTCTTGTGCATAGAAACTTCTTTAGTTTGAAACTTAAAATCATTCACACAATATTTATTCATTTTATGAATTTGAGATTCAGGCCCGAGTGCGATCTCTCTCATTAATGGCGAATGTTCCACATTTGAGTATCTATCATAAACCTACAAATTGATCTCAAAATAATACAATTTACTATAAAATAAATATATTATACCTATTAATTCAATATAAGCTTTCACACTTAGATAATCCTTTAGCCATTTGAAAAATCTTGTATATATAGCTTCATTGATCCATGTGTTTACGAATGAGCTGATATTGATATGTACAATGTTGTTAATTAGTTAATAATCACTTATTACTATGTAATTTGATAATATAATTTAACACTTACTTAAGATATGACTGGATTTCTGGACAATTAAGAAGAATATGGGTCACAACTGATTGTCTTTCCATAGTAGTAAAGCCTCGTTTTTCACACCGTTTAGATCCTCGACCACTTTGATTAAAAATTGAAATCAGTGGAAACATCGGATCACTATCACCTTCATCATTACGATTAGACCTATTTCTCCTACACGAAACTTCATCCCCAAAGTAATAGGAATAAAAGTCACCAATTTCTCTCACAATATGAGCTTCAACTATTGATCCTTCGACCTTTCCTCTTTGTTTAATTGTTTCTTTGCAGCTTCCAATTTTTCTGAATATATATATCAATATATTTTATACTAATAATTATAGTATATATAAGAAAAATAACTTAATTACTTATATAAGAAATTAACTTAATTATATAATTAATTAATTAGTTTTAAAGTCTAAAAGTTCAAAATTTATCCAAACCAAAATAATTTATAAAATTCTGAATTCCTAAAATTCAAGTATCTAAAGTTCAAGTTAATAACCACATGAACTTCTAAGTTCTAGTTACTTCAAAAGTTTAAAGAGTTCAAACATATACAAACCTAAAAATTTCAAAGTTCAACTTCAAAATTCCTAAAGTTTAAGTTCATGACTTTGAATATCGTCTAACTCTAATTAACTTAATTAGTTCATAAGGACTACAATTCAACAAGATTTCTAAAGTCAACAAAATTCAAAATTCAAGATTCTAAGTTCAAGTTCTATATTATATTCAAGTATCCTAAAATTCAAGTACCTAAGTTATAATTAGTTTCAAAGTCTAAAGTTCACAATTTATACAAATCAAAAAAAAATATTCTAAGTTCAAAAATCCTAAAGTCCAAGTTCATAACTTGAATATTTACCAAACATCAAAAATCATTCAACCCAATATTTTTCTAACTTGAATATCTTCCAAACATAAAAAATCCTAAATTCTAACTTCTAATTACTTCATGTTCTAACTTTAATTTTATCTTCAAAAATACTTCAAGTCCAACTAAAATAATACCCAATTCACAATCTAATTAAAAAAAAACCACAATTCAAACTAAAGCCCTAAAATCATCATTCACATTCTAACTTCAAGAACTAACCAACTATGTTAATAACAGTTGAACATCAAGAACACTTTAATTCCAAATCAAAAAATATTCAATTCACAATTTAATTCAAAAAAAAAAACCAAATCAAAGCAAAGACCTAAAATCTAATTTCTAACATTCACCAATTCAAAATTACATATACAAATTAACTATGTTGATAACATACATTAAACAAACTAAATAAAATAAATTAACTAACAAATCAACAAATATTTTTTTTTCAAAATTAAAATCCTAACTAGCTAACCTTATTAACAATAAGGAGAGAGAAGGCTGACGGAGGGAAGTGGCGGCGGCAACAATGGAGACGGGGGAGGGAGTGGCAGCGGCGAAGGGGGCGGGGGTTGGGAGTTTAGAGAGAAGGAGGAGGGGTTTTTAGAGAGAGAGAGAGAGAGAGAGAGAGCAGAAAATAAGAAATCTCGCGTACTAAGATGTAATATTTTAGAAAAAGCGACGGACAACGTCGTCCTATCCATCGCAAATTTTAAATAGTTGATCGTCATTTTGACCAAAACAGCGACGGACTAGGAGACGTCCATCGCTTATTTTAAAAAAAATGATAAATAAAATGTAATAAATAACGACGGACGACGATGCAATTTTTAAATAATATTTAATTATTTTAAATTTAAAGGGATGGACTCCGTCACTATTTATATTTTATAATTAATTTTTAATTATATTTATAAAAAACGACGGACAAGGAGTCCCTGTCCGTCGCTTTTTATTAAAAAAATTTAAAAAGCAACGGAGAGCCTCTCAAATTCCGTTGCTTTTTTAAGCAACGCAGTCCATCGGTGTTTTTTGGACTGTTTTTAGTAGTGCATAAGTTTGATTTAGTGAAAATTTTTGTCCATGAGGCACAACTTGCTATTCGAAAGTCCTTGTGCTAAGTCTTGCATCTAAAACAAGAGTTATAGAGGATCTCATAAATCAAGATACAATGTTGTAGTGTCAAGTTTTGCCCATAGGGAATTACTTGTTATTTTGAAGTTTTTGATCTAAGTTTTGCCTCTAAGGCAAGAGTTATAGAGCATGTAATAAGTTAGACATAGTAAAATAATGTAAATTATTGCCCATGAGGCATATGATATTTTTTTAACCCCTGGGCTATGTTTTGCATCTAATGCAAAATTGCGTTCTCCATAAGTTAGACTTCGTAAAAATGGTATAAAATATTGCTCACGAGGCATAACTTGCTCTTTGAAGTCCTTGAGCTAAGTCTTGACTCTAAGTCAAGAGTTATAGAGCATCTAATAAATCAAGACATAATGTGGTAATGTCAAGTCTTGTTCATGGGGCTTAACTTGTTGTTTGGAAGTCATTGGGTTAACAAGTCTTACCTCTAGGGAATTACTTGTTATTTTGAAGTTTTTGATCTAAGTTTTGCCTCTAAGGCAAGAGTTATAGAGCATGTAATAAGTTAGACATAGTAAAATAATGTAAATTATTGCCCATGAGGCATATGATATTTTTTTAACCCCTCGGCTATGTTTTGCATCTAATGCAAAATTGCGTTCTCCATAAGTTAGACTTCGTAAAAATGGTATAAAATATTGCTCATGAGGCATAACTTGCTCTTTGAAGTCCTTGAGCTAAGTCTTGACTCTAAGTCAAGAGTTATAGAGCATCTAATAAATCAAGACATAATGTGGTAATGTCAAGTCTTGTTCATGGGGCTTAACTTGTTGTTTGGAAGTCATTGGGTTAACAAGTCTTACCTCTAGGGAAATAGTTTAAGAGTAACTCATAAATCAAGACATAATGTGATATTATCAAGTCTTGCCAATGGGATTTAGCTATTTGTTTAGAAGTTCTTAGGTTAGGAGGCAAGAGTTATAGAACATATAATAAATTAAGACACAATGTAGTAGTGTCGAATCTTGCCCATGGGGCGTAACTTGTGAAGTTCTTGGTCTAAGTCTTGCATCTAAGACAAGAGTTATAAAACATCTCATAAATCAAGATACAATAAAACAGTGTCAACTCGTGCCCATGGGACATAACTTGTTCTTTGAAAGTCTTTGACTAAGTATTCCCTCTATAGACAAGAGTTACAGAGTATCTCATGAAATTTCAAACAATTATCTTAAACTTTGACAGTTGAATCTAAAGATAAATTTTATTTAAAAATACAAAATGCATAAAATAGATAGTTTTTTTTAGTTCCATAATTAAAAAATAAAGAAAAGAAAAAAGAGAGAGAAAAAAGAAGGAAAAGAAAAGAACCTAGGAAAAAAAAAAGAAAGAAATAAGGAAAAGAAACAAAATACGTATGAAAAAGAGAGAAAAAAAAACGCAAGTAAAAAAGGCAAAAATTAGAAGAAAAAAAAAGAGAGAGAAAAGGAAAAAAAAGAAAAAAAAGAAATACAACTTTTTTAGTTTTATTTAGTTATTAAAATACAAGTTTTCTTTATTTTGTTAGGTTTGGAGGACAATTTTATTCAAAAAAATTTCATTAAAGGGAAAAGGGTAAAATTTCTCCTTAAACTATTTGAAATGAACAAACATACCCTCTATTTATAATTTGATCCAAAAATGCTCTTGCCGTCAATATTTTGGTCCAAAAATGCCCCTATTGTTATTTAATGGGTCAAAAATGTCCCTATTGTTACAAAATGGGTCAAAAATATCTTTTTCCGAATAAATATATATTTTTTAAAAAAAACAAATCTTGTTCCTTATAAAAATATTACTTTTAAGGAACTCTATTTTTTTTCTTTCTTTTTAAACCACTTTAAGTAATAAAAATGTAGAAAATTATTTTTATTCTTCATAATATTTTATCAATTAAAATAGAATAATTTCATGTACTCTAAGTTTTAACGGATAATATATGTCATATATATAAGATCATAATAAATCTATCTTTAATTTTTATTCAAATAGTGATAAAAAATAATTATAATCAAATAAAAAATATTTTTAATTTTTTAATTTTTTTCTAATTGAAGTAGAATAAACATTTGCTAATAAAAAAAAATATTCAAAAAGAAAATAAATAATATATATATTTGAAAAAGGGCATTTTTGACCCATCAAATAACAATAAGGACATTTTTTGATCAAAATATTGACGGCAAGGACATTTTTGGACCAAAGTATAAACGAAAGACATTTTTGTTCATTTCAAATAGTTTAAGGGCATTTTTGACCCTTTTCCCTTCATTAAATGAATGAATGCTATTTTTGTAAAACATTTCTCATGAAGGACAAAATATCAAGACGACTTAATATTTAATTGATGCAGTTTCATTGTATGAGAGGTGTCCTTACTGTACTGTCTGTAACTTCTTCGTGTTTTTGTTATAAACCTCATCATCACTTTAAGGATTTTCTACGTGCTGTATTAGTCCATATTTTTATGATAGGTCAAGCATACTTTTCTTCCATTTTATGGAATTGAAGAAGATGAAAATTAAATTAATGCCCAGCTCAACCTTCTTGCCCATCTCCAGCTGTTTGCTATTGAAGGAAGGGTTTATCAATTTTTGCATGTAATTAATGGATCCAAAATGGCTTATACCACTTCAATGTATGAACACGGAAGTCTTCAAAGAGAATCCACATGACTAGAGGCCACAGTTCGAATCACAGTAGTTCAAATCCCAACAGTTTCATATTAATAATGGGATAATAATACACGACAATTAAGAAATGAACAGTAAAAATTAGACCAACCCAATTGCCATTTGCTCTGCTCCAGGATACACAACTCTTACTCCATCCTTTACTGAATTTTTTTTTTCCCTTATGAACTCCACTCTCTTACACACTACTCATTTTGAAAAAACTCGTTAGGTTGACAGCTATTAAAAAAAAAGATGCGATGTCAATATGCTGAAGACATTGTAAGTTCCTACACAGTTACAATAGACCAAAGCCATACAAAATCCTTGTTAAGCACGTACAAGATACCCAATGGTGAGACAAATTAATGCAACCATGCAAAGGAATAACGGGGGGAAACCAACTTGAGCTCTCTTTCCAACACCCTTTGTCCTTAGTAATGCCTGTCAAAAATGACAAAATCAAGTTTTTAAAGGTAGATACAGCCTTGGGGTCAATCTGATCCCACGTTCGTATGCAGAAGAATTTACAGAAAGTATTTTAGCTTTTTATTAAGAACCAGCACAGAAAAAGTCTCTTTGTTTCAATGGGACTTCAATTTATTATGAAGTCACTTCAACTCAATGTAACCTTTCTCTGAAACATTTCAATCAATATCGTTATTAACTGAGCAAGTGATTTTCATAGACATTTTGCAGCATCGAGTTGCATGGTGGCAGCCAATGATCTTTATTGTTCCATTAGGAGGAGACTGATTTATGGTCAATGAATCAATTATTTTCGAAGTTCTTCATTGCAAAAGATTGGAAAATGCTGTTCTTTCCGAAGACATTAATTACCCCTCAACTAAGAAAGCAATGCATAAAATGAAGAACTTAGAGCAAAATTCTTCTCTGAAAAGGCTTGAGATGGATAGCTGAGTTTCTTTGAGATTCGAAAGACAACAATATCTAGCAGGACTCTAATCCACTGTAATAGAAAGGAGCATACATATTTTCTAAAGAACATAATCAACATAGCCTTAATCAGCATAAAATGGAGATAGAACACTTTAAGAAAACTTGCACTTCTGCCTGAAGCGCAAACGCGACATTGCTTCAGATTCTAAAGCAATCTAGCAGGGTCATTCAATTATTTGTTTATATGTACATAGGATCAGTATCATAACTGCTTCATCGAACTTCTTTATCCAGATAAATGGTCCTTGTTAAATTTTTTGGAAACTGGTAAAGTTGGTTTTATTAAACTTCACTCAAAAAATTCTTGACTATTTAAAAATTGAGTTTTAGGAGGTGAAAAGGTTCTGCAGTTCCCAATTCTTGTCAGTTAGCAGTAGGAAAATCAACAACAATAAACTCCTCATTAACCTGGTAACACCTTTTGAACAGAAAGGAAATCAAACTGATAGGAGTAATAAATCGTTCGACCTGGAAGGTTCATTGTCTTGGCTTTCTTTAAGGATATATTAGGAAAATAGCAGCACAATTTGTTAGAGAAAAGCGCAAGATATGCCACAAAGGGTACAAAGACAAGAGACAGGCATAGAGAGCTTTAGTGACTAACCAATTCTTGCTTCAAATTTTCCACGTCTTTGATGGTACTTCGCTTCTCTTCTTTAAACTTTGCAATTATGCATTCAGCCTGCAAAGAAAATTTCATCAAGTTCCAAACTCTTTGTTTGACACAGAAATGCTAGGCCACGAGATTGCTAGAGGATCCTTGATTAATCAGCGCCAAGAGTGTGTTGGGTTGGTTGGGGTTGGGGGGGGGGGGGGCAGAGAGGAACAAAAATCTGCAGGCTTTAACAGTTGATTACTGACGAAAACCAGTACAAGTTCACTATCCTGGTTTACAGGATATAGAAGGGATGCCGTGATAGTGCATAACCAAATATACTCAACTTGTGGAGTATGAAGAATCTACTACAAGAAGACTAACCTCAATTAGCTGAGAATCCAGTGAATCTATCTTGAACTTTAGCTCCTCAACATCTTTGGATACTGACAATTTCGTCTCCATGTTCAGATGTCTTGATTTGACAACGTCATTGGTATTAGACTCCCTGTGCTTAGGAGAATTTAACTTGACGTCTTCTGCAGTCTTAGCCAATCTTGGTTCCTCTTCTTCTGCATCAAAATCTGCACCCTTGTTGTTCTCAACCACCTGCATTGAGAAGCAATTGTCTAATAGATAGTCACAGTCCAAAAATTTCTCATTATATAGATGTCTTTTACATACTTGGTATATTGTTTCGTCAATCTCAACAATATTGGACTCGGTATTTTTTTCAAAGTTCAGATCTTTGACGTCTGCAATGTTACCCAATCTTGGCTCCTCTGTTTCTTCCTCAAATTTAATATCCTTGATGTTCTTAACCACCTGCATTTGGGAAGATAACTTCTACAACTGAATTAACACAGTTTCAGAAAAGGAAACGTGTCAAGTTAATATGTTTTTTTCTTGCTGATGATAGCCAATGACCAGCCGCACGAAAAATTTAATGTCATCAAAGTTTCTAACTGACCTAAAGGTATGGAAATATGCAGGGTAAAATCGTGACCAACCAGTAATTCACTAGTTGACATTCTCTATGGGTTTTATCAGATAATTAAACACCCAAATCCTGGAAGGCACTACCATACAGGTTAGTTAAAAGTGAAGATAATGAAACTTACAGGTTGAGCTAGAGGAAGGTTTTCAACACCACTTGGAAATTTTTCCTGTTGCATCGAAGTATCAATAAATGCACCTTGCTTGGAAATTCCATTAGCTGGTTGCAGAACTGGAGACTGGGGTGGGCTAACCAGAACAACCTTTAATTTGCACTCTTCGATATATTTTCCATTATCTTTGTTGAACTGACAAAAAAACAAAAAGAAAAATGAGAAGCTATAAAATAGTAGATTCAGATGATGCACTGCAATTTTCACCATGCTGGAAGGAATTTCATCTTCACTAGTTCCAAAAGGGACAACCGTGCACTGAATCAAAAACTTATCCTTGCGTTGCATATCGGATGGAGCAGTCTTCTGAGCTTGCATGGTAACTGCATCCCAAGATAAAGTCAGTATCAGAAACTGAAAAATGTAGTTTTGACCAGGGTCACAATCAACTAGCACAGAGCAAAAGTTCAACACAACTTTGCTTGGTTGGACTAGTATTTGAATTCACACTCAAATATGAGACAGATACTATTCTCAGGGTCAAATCTGACTTGACATATCTTGTAAACTCATCTTGATAGGTCAAATCACCAGAATCTTACACTGCCAATATCAAGCATGAGCATTGAAAAGAGAAAAAATAGTAGAATGAAACTTCCTCTCACATGTTGCTGATCTCCAGACATTGACGTTAACATCACTAAAAAGATACAGTAAGCAGGAGCACTAACAGAAGCTACAAGGATAACTGACTTCATCGTTGTCAATGAGTCAGAACCAGTAAGGGAAATTATATATACCTGTGAAGTCGTATGTTGACTTTGGTTTGATAACACCTATATTAGGCCGGACACAGTATTTCTTAGGTGATGTGGTCTTCACCTGAAAAAGAAAAAAGAAAAAACAGAGTTGGATGGCCTCTCTCAAAATCTCAACAAGGGACAGCTGTGCATGTATCTCATCTCTAAAGAGTTTGTATGAATACCTGGTTATTCATATTGTCAACAAAATTATCATACCTTGAAAGCTACATATTGGTCTGTGATATTAGCTATGTGAACTGCACATGAACTTTGTTTCTTCACCTCAACTAAAACCAAAGATAAGAGTTAGAAGCACATCCATTAATCCAAGACAAGTACAAAATGAGATAATAGGTGAACTCAAAAATAAGCAAACATTTTTGATGGATCTTAATCTGACTGTGTCAAAAGTTTTAACTCTTTATTAAACTGTCTTTCTCCTGAACTACGAAGGTCAACGTTGTAAGAAACATTTCTTATTTAGCTAAATATCAAATAGTGATAATATGATAGGTAAGTTAGTTACAATCCAGTAATTACCTTTTTCATCTATCAACCCAAGTAGGGAATAAGAAATTAAATAATTGCCTTTGCAGTACTTCTGGATACCGTTACAAGCAATGTGAGAGAAACACATCTAGTAATTCTAGAAGAATATGAAACCACAACAGGCTTCCTCAGCTTACTGTAGTCTAAAACCAGTCACTACCACTCAGAATCGTAGTCCATAACAAATCTAACTCTGTACATTGATTTGATTAAATAGCATGTATTCTTAGTTTAGCAGATGGTGATGCTTTCATAATCATATGATTAGTTCAATATGGTTGGTTCTTAATGCAATTGAAGGAAATCAAAAGTACTTGCCAGAAAATGTCAAGTGCCCCCCATATTTTCTTTCTGATTTCATTCACCAAAATTTGCAAGGAAGTAACTGCAAGGTTTCAAGTACTTACATGTGAACTTGAGTTCACGAGGTTGAATCTCCACTAGTTGTGTGTTTATCATTATTCCTCACCTGCATCCATGGTAATACAATACACATGATTTGACCAGGGAGTAATAAGTTAATCAACAAAGCAAAACAGAAAACACCACAAAATAAAAATGAGAAAAAAAAAGAAGAAAAAAAAGGAAGAGGGATGGCCTGAAGAAAACATAATCAAGTACTTATAATAACATACCTTCAACTTAAAAGATCCAAATCAGAATCAATTATTCACACTGCCGGCTTATCTGAGTGCAAAATAAATTTGTACATCAAACCATTGAACACAATTAATATACATAATTACCTACTTTATATCTTTACATTTGTATTTTATGGCTTTAAGCCAGAAAACAGCAGGCAAATTTTGAATTAAATGAATCGCATTAGTGCAAAATTAAAACATAAGTCCAGTATTTGCCAGTGATCACTCAAGGAATCAAAAAAAAAAATATAGCATCAAAGCCAGTGCTTACTGAGAAGCATCTAATTTTATCAAGTTCCTAAAAATTTTACCTTCGATTTGGTGAAAGTAGGTGATCTTAAACACTTGTAAGAACAATGTTAGTAGGCGTAGTAGTAAGCGAGGGCAGATCTTTCACTCTTACACTCACTCGCTCACACATAATTTGTATCGACTAATTTCAAATTCTGTTGCGCTGTGGTAGTAGTTATAAGCTTAGAATCAGAGAAATCGCATCCGTCAACTGAAATTCCAATTTCCGATGCAAAAACTAGTGATCATTCAACAAATCAACAACAATAAACGACTGATTAAGCAAAATCAAATCCAATTATTGCTTACAGATGTTCAAACTCCGAATACAAAATCGCGCAATCCTCCAGTTCTGGTGAAAGCCAATTGTGAAAGAGAGAGAGAGTGTAGGTGATCTGAAACACTGGGAAGAAGAAAAGGAGGAAAGTAGTTGCAGAAATGACGAAGACTTGAAGCGAAGGGGTTGTGGGAATGGGGGAACGGTTAACGGAGTTATGATGATTTACCGTAGCGCTCCATGCTGCTATTTCATAATTTCAATTTAATTTTTTGTTTTTTTTCATCCACCGTATTGGATTAATTCGCATTCGCTTTACAAATAGCATGTTGCACCGCTAATTTGAATTTATTAATGTCTCTCTCCCTTTTTTCCAATTTTATAGGTAGAGAAGGGGTCAAATTTCTTCTAAAATTATTATATATAGCACAGTTCTGTCATTTTATTTTCTTAATCTTTTAGTCCTCAATGTTAGTCAAGTGGAGCATTTATGTTCCTGCCGTTAACGGAGCTCCAGCGAGCCTAGAGGAGAACTTTTGGTGTCAAGGATAACGTTAAATAGTTTCAAAATTAAATTATAGTGCTACTTAATTAGTCGTTTGATTAACACGTGTGGATAACTTATTTCGAAATTAATAATTAATATCAGGATAAGTTATTCTTTTTCTTGGGTAATATAGTAATCCCATCTCGAAATAAAATACAAAAAATGACAAAATATCCCTTTATACCCCTTTTATACATCACTTTTCATATATTCACATTATTTTTAATATCATGTATAATAACATATACCATCTTCACTACTCCTTATTTTTATATTAATTCTTTATAGTTTCTTATTAAAAAATTAACTATACAAATATAATTTTTATTTATTAATTTATTTGACTAATTCTTATGTTTATTTATGTTTTGATTTCTCTATTACTAAATTACATATTTTTAATTATATATTTTTTTAGTCACTTGAAAGTTTGTATTTTATATATCAACTAAAATGAAAAGTTTATTATTTAACAATCTAAGAGTGATATGTGCTTAAATAAAGTGATATAAATAATAAATTCTCTTTTACTTTAACAAATAAGATCAAAGTTTTATTTTTAAGCTAAATAAGATGAAGATTTTATTTTTAAATACATATGGTACCATCATGGGAAAGCACACACAAAAATATTTAAGCTAACTATAATAAAAATTTTATTTTTAAGAATGAATAACTAAAGTTTGCAAAGAAAATATAAAAAACTAAATAAAGTGAATGATATTTTTATAAACAAACAACTTGTTCTTAAAATTTATGCAATGCATATTATTTTTAATACAACAAACCAAACAATCAATAAAAAATAATCCCAATATAACTTATCCTATCATAATTAATCTCATCATAACTAATTCCATCATAATCCTTAGTTTCCAATAAAATTCAGTAATTAATGTGTGTGTGGTTAGGTTTGAGAAATTTAATTTTCATGTGATAATCACTAATTTGTAATGTGAATATCTAGGCATTATTTTATGGAGAAGCAAAAAACAAAAAATATGAGTATAGGTGTTAGCAACATATTCATTAAATTTTCTATAATGATAAAATTAAAGCTTATTATATTAAGAATATTTTTCTTTAAAAAACATATAAATATTTTAAATTATATACTATTGTATAGTATATAATTTAAAGTGCAAGTTCAGTAACGTAAAAAATGAAGTTGACATGGAAGTGAAGAGATACATAGGTCATTCAAAAAAGAGAAAGTTTCAAGTATCTTGGATATATTATCGAGTGAATTGAGGAGATTGACGAGGATATCACTCACCATATTGATGTAGGGTGGATGAAATACATGTTTGTATCTAGAGTCCTGTGTAATAAGAAAGTTTCACCCCAACTTAAAGGTAAGTTCTACATAGTGGTTGTTAGACCAATTATGTTGTAAGGGGTAGAGTGTTGGTCAGTCAAAAACTTTCAAGTGCAGAAGATGGGATTGACAAATGCGAGATGCTACAATGAATGTGTGGACATGCTAGGAGAGATAAGATTAGAAATGATGATATTCGAGACAGGGTGGGAGTGACTTTAGTGGCCGAAGGACAAGATACAGAGAGCAAAGTTGAGAATGTTATACATATAATGAGAAGATGCATAGATGCACTAGTACAGAGGTGTGGAAGATTGGCTATGGATGGTTTCATGAAGAGTAGAGGTACACCGAAGAGGTATTGGGGAGATGTGATTAGATTAAACATGACACAATTTTAATTTACCGAGGATATGACCTTAGTTTGGAATTTGTGGAGGACACAAATGAGGATAGAAAGTTGGTATGCATTGTTGAAGATAAAGATAAAGTTGAAGATAGGGATTGAGTTGATCAACATGGTATAATTGTGTTAGTTGTTAAAGAGTTAGAGTCGGACTAGGATTAGACTATGTAACTGTATTTGTAATGTAATATAACTCTAGTATCTGTAATATAGTATAACTCTAAGTGTAGCTAGTCTAGGACTCTTCAACTCCTATATAAGGAGCATGTACTCGACAGTTTTAATCATCAATACAATCCTTGATTTTTCTCATTCCTTATGTGAGAATTTTACATGGTATTAGAGCATATAAGATTTTTCCCTCTTTGAGTATTGAATCTTAAAATAACCACATGTTCAACTGCAATAGCTCCCCCTACCAATACCCTATCCGCTTCTTCCCTTCACCATCTCATTACATCTTATTTCATTAGACTTAAGTCAACAAACTATCTTATATGGAGAACACAAATAATGCAATTGATTTAGGTGATGAGACTAACTTTTCTCATCATGGGGAATGAACCAATTAAAGGTAGTTGTTCCACTGAAAAAGTTGTTGAGAAAGTTGCAACCACTACTGTTGAGAAAGATGCAGAAAATAGTGGCA
Source organism: Solanum dulcamara (assembly GCF_947179165.1). Lineage (NCBI taxonomy): Eukaryota > Viridiplantae > Streptophyta > Magnoliopsida > Solanales > Solanaceae > Solanum > Solanum dulcamara. Next base: position 31,038,954 of record NC_077240.1, on the reverse strand, counting down.
GCATTGATGATTGGAGGAAAAAGATGTATTGCTAAGGAGTTGGATCTCAGGCACATTAATAGAAGAAAATATATATTTCATTGTGGGCTGCTCAACTGTTAAAGATATGTAGGAATGATTGAAAGAAGCCTATCTTCAAGCAACAAAAGATAAGGAGTTTCAGCTTAGAGCCATGAAGATTGATGAATACATGAAGGAATTAAAAGGAAATATGTGATGGCCTTGAATCCATTCACAAGCCTGTAGATAAAGATATCAAAGTAATCAATTTTTCTAGAGGTTTAGGTCTCAAGTACAAGACCTTCAAAACTTTTATGCTAGGTAAGGCATCGTATTTCACTCTTAACCAATTTGCTAATGCTCTTAGGGATTTTGATATAAGGTAGGATAAAAAAAGGTGTCACAACAAAATCAAAACATGGCATTCTCTACCCAAAAGGGCAAGAAAAGAGGAAACTACTCTCAGAAAAAAGGAAAAAATAATTTCAACTCCAGAGGAAGAGGTATAAGCTTTCTGGACAAGAATCAGGTTCCCAACATAATCAAAGTTTTCCAAGTGTAAATAAGGAAATGAACACTACTAAGTCATATCAAATTTTTGGTAGGAATAATCATACTGCTATTAAGTGTTTTTACAAGTGGGACTACTCTTACCAATCTGCAGATGAACTACTAGAAGCACTAACTGGTGTCAATTTGCAATTGGATAATAAAAAACTGCGTCTTTTTTTTTGAATCGATGACACCTTGTATGTGGGTTCAAGAGCCAATAGTCATATGACAAATAACTCAGGTATTTTATCTGATCTTAAACACTACAATGGATCTGATAAAATCAATGTTAAGAATGAATCACAATTAGACATAACACATGTTGGAAATACAATTAAATCGGATCTGAAATTACAGGAGGTTCTTATAGTTCCTAAGATTTCTAAGAATCTACTCTCAGTTAGTAAAATTGCAAAGAATAATTAGTGCACTCTTGAATTTGATGAAACTACATTTGTTGTAAAGGACAAGAAAACAAGGACACTACTGGCCAAGAAATTTAAGAGAAGTGGACTATATGCTTTGGAAGATAACAACCTTCATGATTTGAAGGCTACACACAAATGGAACACATCAAAAAACATGTGGTATACTAGATTATGACATTCTAGTTTGAAGTCTTAAAAAGTTTTGAGTAGCAATAGTTGCATAAATATTAGTAGTTAAAATAAAATTCATATTGTCTGCTCTAGTTTTCAGTTAGGCAAAAGTTGTAAACTTCTATTTGGATTGAGGAATAAAATTGAGAAGGAATCTTTACTGAAAATACACTATGAATTATAGGGATCTGCTCCTATTAAATCTTATCAGCATATGAGATATTGTGTAGTGTTTGTAAATGATCACATAGCGTATACTTGACTTTATCCACTGAAAAAGAAGTCTGAATTTTTTGAAGTATTTGTCAAATTTTAGAAAATGGTAGAAAAATAGTTTTCTACATAGATTAAGATATTCCAGTGTGATGAAGGTGGTGAATTTATCAAAACGGACTTCATTAATGTAATTATCCTGAAGGTCATTTTTAATATTTTTAATAAAATTACCATTTTACCCCTTCTGTCAGTTGCTCTGAGTCATTTTAGATTGGGTTTAGAAAGTTGATTTTTGGAAATCTTGTGAAAAGTTGAGAATTTGCTAAAGAAATGAGTTTTAAAAGCTTAAGTTGTCAATTTTTGAGTTTTGGAGTTATTTTGAGTTTCGAGTCTTGAAATAGAATTTCATCAATTCCATTAGTTCCGGAATATAGAAGTTGGTCTAGGAGAATTTTTGGAATCAGATTTAGAGTTGAAACGTGGATTTTAGATCCGGAGTTGAAAATTGAGTTAAAATTGATCCAAGTTTGACTTTGGTCAACATTTGGGGCTTGGGTGCTCGAATTAGATTTCTGATGGTTCTAGTGGTTTCGGGGGATGATTCTAACGCTAGAAATGACTTCGTTGTAATTTTTAGAGGTTCCAAAGGTATTTTGGATATTTCAAGTGCCAAAACTAGTTTAGTTACGACTTATCAGATTTTGGGGCAAGAAGATCTCAAATTCGAATTTCGACGATTCCATTGAGTCCAAAACGTTAAATTTAGTAGGGTTGCATAAATGATTTGTGTATGCGGGGTTCCGAATGAATTCCAAGGGTCTATTCCGCGACTTTGAGACTTATTGGAATCTGCTATCTGGTGCCTGTGAGGTCCTTCTCTGCGTTCGCGAAGTCTTCTCTGTGTTCGCGAAGAGTAATGATTTCCCTCTTCTCATTCACGGAGGCAAGGCCGCATTTTAAAGGGGATAGTTGTTCCTCCTCCGCGTTCGCGATGCCTGTGTCATGTTCGCGGAGGGTTGTTTCTGCTTGCCTCTGCATTCGCAGAGGGCAAATCCATCCTGGACAGTGTTAATTCCCCCAAAGTTAAGGTTAAGCCACTGTCCACCATTTTTGAGTTTCCAAACTTAGGATAGGCGATTTGAAAGAGATTTCTAGCGGGAAAACATTGGGTAAGCTATTTTAAACTATTATCTTGATTACCTATTACTTAATTTTGATTTTTAAACACAACATTGGTGATTTTGAATTGGAGGAATTGGGGTTTTTCAAATCAAATTTAGTTTTCTATTGATTGTGGATTCATTTTAAGCCCTTTTTTCAAAACTGTTTTCACTATTAGTTTCCTAATTACTTGAAGAACATTTTCGTTTAAGAATTGATAGATTTGAACCTCGATTTTTGATGTCCAATTTTTGGACCATTTACCCATCTTACCCGAATTACTTGATTTTAGCATCATTGACTTTGAAATATGATTGTGAGTCTATCTTTGATTAGATTGTGGTGATTTGGAGTATTGTTGGAGAGGAAAAACTTCAATTTTGGGTTGATCGTGACTTTAACTAAGGCAAGTGGTCTACTAACCTTTGTTAAGTATGTTGAACCTTGTATTTTCCTATGTGATGTGCTATTGTGTATTTGAGGTAGTAGATTGAGTATGATTCACCTATTATGAGGCATTGATTTTGGAATTCAGGTATGTGTAATTGTCTAAATATTGTAAATTCTCGGGTTATTACCTGTTTGTGTGATTGTGGACTATATGGTTTTTATATTATGACTATTTACTTTGTATTCACTCATTACTTATGCATATATCTATATGTGATAGATGAGAAAGTGATATGAGTGAGGCACTGTATTGGAAACTAGGTTTCTACCGATCGAGATGATTTGTTGAGGTTTCTTTTGGCCGTTGAGATCTTTTCTGACGGACATTATGTCTGAGGTCTCTTTCAGCATGACGATAGATACATGGTCCATGTGAGGGCTTCATGGGTTTTGATCTGAGGTGATCAACGGATGTGTATCATAGGACAGACATGCATCACGATTATTTGACATTGCACTTGCATATATTTCATCATATGGCTATATATTATTGAGATTGCGTGTGTATTCCTGAGTATGGTGATGAGAACATATATGTACTTTCTACTTGTGGACTGTCTAGTATTTCTGCGATAATTACTATATAAACTGTATAATAAGCTGGGTTATCTGAGTATAGGTGTGTAGTCATGGAGGATTGTGGTTGGGATGTCAGGAGTACCTGTGTTCCGCATTGCTTTACGTAGGATTTAGTTTCTATTTTTTTGTATACCGTGTTGTTGGTGTTCACCCCTTGCTTCTACACCTGTGTAGGATTTGAGCCAGGTGCCTCCTTCTCTTAGCATTCCTGTTGATTGGATCGAGCTTCTAGACATGTTAGAGGTAGAAACTTGTCTTTTTCGTCAGACCCTCACCGCTCATTTACCTTATACTTTGTTTTTGTTGAAGACTGAGACATATAGACTTGTACCATTTCATTTCTGTTGAGATAGTGACTTGTACATGTGACACTAAGCCTTGGGTAGATTATAATCTATTTTTCGCTTATCCTTGTTTATATCATATTAGATTTTACCCTTCTATATTTATTTCTATTTATTGATTTGTTTAGACACTTAAGCTGACTTGCCTTTAGTGGGTTAGGCAAGTGCCATCACATCCCAATTTCGGATCGTGACAATTAAACATCTGAAAGATTGTGGTATTGTCAGGCATATTTCATTTTCTAACACACCCAAACAAAATGAAGATGCAGAAAAAAAATATAAACATATTATTGAGACTGGCTTAAATCTTCTATTTCATGCTAATCTTCTTTTATTTCTATGGATTTAGGTCTTTTTCACTGTAGTATTTCTCATTCATAGACTGCCCTCTTTAGTCTTAAAGATGGTGACTCTATTTGTTAATTTATATGGTAAGCAACTTGATTACCACAGGTTAAAGGTGTTTGGTTGTAGGTGTTTTCCATATATCAAGGTTAGCAATAAGTTCAGTTGAAAAACTCTCTTGTGTGTTCATGGGATACATCAGTTTGCATAAAGGTTATAAACATTATCATCCTTTTCACGATTCAAGCTAGGCCATAGGCGTGACACGAAAATTAGAATCCCGAGGAACCTTAACCAAGCCTCTTAGTATATCTTTCATGAGCATACATAAGGTAATTAAAGCAATAAAGCAAGCCATAAACGCAAAAATAAAGTCTCAAATGAAAGATTTAATAAAGGAGAACAAGTTTCAAACTTGATTGAAAGACTACATAGATTCTGTAACATCCAACATGTCTCTACTAACTAGATAGGGGCATAAGACAAGCTTCTAGATCAACCCTGAAAGCATAAGAAATTCATAAGAACGATGAAAATATAAAAGTCTTATATTCAAAGCATGAGAACTCACCAACAATAGAAAGTAAAGCTCTACTCTAGCCACGAGTGAGAGGTGCATCAAAATATCATCATGAGAACTTTATACGTTTTTATATACCTTGATATAGGATAAGACCTTTAATCGACATATAAGACCGTGCAAGCTATAACATGGAATTTGATATGTTCCACATCGAGAAGGGGGAGGCTACTTTGCCAAGGTAGACTCCGTGATGGTACTTTCTCTAACTTTGTTCAATATATGGATCCACTAGCTACACCATATTAACACTTTATACCTATGTGGGCGACATAGTTAGGAACTAAAGATTGCGACTAGGATTTTCATGGGTAGCTACAATGGCTATTGTGCCGAACCCCACCTTAAATTCCTCTCGAGGCTTAGTCATTATCCCAACAAAACTTCATGAAAACATAGTCATTAACATCATTAGGAAAGACAATAAAAGATATCAATCCTCATCATAAGAAAATCATAGAATAGCTCATTAACATGATTGATTCATAAGAATCCATGAGTTGGTGAGAACTATATTATTACACTATAATTTCTCACTTAAAGCATCATTGAAACATCATTCATAGTCATTCATAAGTCATTCATAAGCTTTGATAAGCATTCATAAAACTTTTATTAAAATCACTTGAAATTCATGATCATAATTCATTGAAAACATATTTGAAACTAGCATATAGCATAGGTCATTGAAATTCATCTTGAAAATCATGCAATATGATGTGAATTGTGCATAATTTGATCAATAATCATAAGTAAGAAGACTCAATTCAAATTCATGAAACTAGGGCTTTTAGAAGAAGAATTCATAAGAGATTTTGAGAGAAAACTTGGGACTCCATGGGTAAAAGGGACCATAGATGAATTCCCACCTACCTTTGATCTAGAAAGCCCTAATTTTGCTCTTGATTGGAGACTTGACTTGAATTTCCCTTTGAATTGCTTGAGGAAGAAAAAGAATCTTGAGAGAATACCTTAGAGGGAGGATTTTGTGTTTTGAGTGTTTGGGTGAGAATGAGAGGGTTAAGAGGGCTTAAGGTATTTAATAGATTAGAATAAATCTCTAAAAACCATCCACATTCATTAAGGAGACATAGAGAAAGGACCAAAACACCTCTAACTTAAACTGAATTCTGGCTCCTATACGGAAGGCTCTTTACGGATCGTGTACCCCTTTATTATCCGTAAAGGGTCTCATGAACTGAAGGGGGTTCCTAACTTGAGGGGTTTCACCCTTCACGAGCCACATCACGGCATGTGAAGAGCTCCACGGCCCGTGGTGGGTGTCATGGTGTGAAAGCTGACTTGGGGCTTTGAAGGGGGTGACCACCATGACTGTGGTGCCTCTGGTGGTTCTCACTCATGGTTCAAGTTGCATCAAGCTGGACCAAGATGTCTCTTCACAGCCCGTGAAGGGTTCCATGAAGGCCACCTAGTGCCAACAAACTGAGATTTTCTGATAAACTTCCTTTGAACTCCGTTTTGCAACTTTTTCACTTTCGGAGTCTTACAATTCTTTATCAAGTGTGTTCAAACATGTTATTTTTTTTATAAAAACACATTACCTTTTGCGCCTCATCTACCTATTTTGGTTGAGTTTTTCTCAAAATTAAAGGCACATGATGATACTAATTTAGGGAAAGTGTTGACTACTGTGTCAACACAGGCTGTTGGTGATATACAAGTTGTTAGCTATAATATAATTAACATATAACATCATTCATGCCTATTGATGATGATAATGATATTGACCTCTCAGATAATAGTGATGATAAGGATTGGTCCATTGATTCCTACTTTTTTTGTGACAAGTCCACAAAGGATACACATTTAAAAGTTGATCTCTCTGAATGGAATACAACTAAGAACCAACAATCTGGAGTACTACGCTATAACCAGATGCCCTAGTTGATACACCTCCTGCACCATAAGGGCATCACATAATCACTTAACACAAGGAAATGGAGCATTAGTTATCTCTTATTGCTAACAACAAAGAAGAGATTTTGAGAGAACCAAAGACTACCAATGAAGCACTAAAGTCACCACATTGGCTTGCAACTATGCAAGAGCAAATCAATCTTTTATATAGCAACAAGACATGGACATTAGTGCCTAAATCTATTGGTATGAATCTTGTTGGTTCAAAATGGGTGTTCAAGACCAAGTTGAAGGCCAATGGACTAGTAGACAGATACAAAGCAAGAGTTATTGTCAGGGTTTTTCACAGCTTGAAGAGATAGACTTTGAAGAAATTTTTAGTCCCGTGGTTAAGGCCACAACTATTAGGGTGGCTGTATCAATTGTTATTAGCTCAAAGTGGGTAATCAGGCAGCTAGATGTCAAAAATATTTTCCTACATGGTCTGTTGCAAGAAGAAGTATACATGAGTCAACCTATTGCATTTATTGACTCTAGGTACCCTCACTATGCTTGTCCGTTAAAAAAGGCATTATAAGGTCTTAAATAGGCACCAAGAGCCTGATTTGATAGTTTTAACATGCATCTTCTACACCTTTGTTTCACTTGTAGTAAGACAGATCCTTCAGAAAGTAATCAAGCACATGTCTCAGAATTGGTTTTACAACTTGGAAGAGAATTTGCTATGAAAGATCTTGGTTCTCTACATTTCTTTCTGTGAGTGGAGGTCAAATATTTTGCAGGAGGAATTCACTTGAGTTAGAGTAAGTATGTTTTTGACACTCAATTTTGACCGACATATAACCCATTTTTGGATTGCTATCTAATTAATTGTGTATTTTAAAAACCTATTTCTTTTAGTGTATGCTTAAGTTTATATTTAGTCTAATATTCATAATTTTCAATATTATTATTATTATTATTATTATTATTATTATTATTATTGTCGTCGTCGTCGTTGTTGTTGTTGTTATTAATTCTTCACTTACAAAGGTATTATTTATTTACTTAACTTTTGGCATTTATCTTTCATTTATTTTATAAACATTTGAACAAGAATATTTTTTAAAAGTTAAGGTTAATTTATCGTAAATATTGGTGGATTATTTTTTGACAATAAAATATAATTAATAATTTAATAATATTTATTTCACTTAATAATTTAATAGTTACTTATTTTATATATTTTGGTAGAATTTTATTTAACCTCATTTACATTCAAATTTCAAACTTGATAAAATCTCTTCATAATTAGAAAAATCCTTTTACTATTTTTTCCTTTCTTGTGAAGAATAATTTTACCCCAAAGATCAGCCCCCAAATGATTTCTTTTCCTTTCTCATTTCCACCCTCAACGTTCCTTTTCCCAAATTCTTGCTTCCTTCCCCAACGTTTTCTTTCGTTCTTTTGGCTTTTCCTTTTTGTTTTTTCTTGAATGGGATTTGGGATATCTATTCTCCTGGGAAAGGGGACGGGAGAAACACACATCGAACCTCTTGGAAAATTCGTCCTTCTGTCCTTCGAGACAATTCCCGAGCGCACTTCCTTCGTTTATTTTCCACCATGGAAACAAGATCTTACACCACTTGTTCTTCACAATGTGTGACAGCCGTCTAAGTCATTGAAAAACAGTCATGAACGCCACCAAATTCACCATCATCATCATTACATTCGCTGCTCTCTCTCGATCATAGGCAAGGTCTCGTTCGAGTTCTTTGGCAAATTTTCCGAGTAAAGTTCAACCATGAAGAATCAAGGAATCAACGCGTGAAGCAGAGCTCAAGAGGAATCGTCTCCGTTTTAGGGCCCAGGTACGTTTTGGGAAATGATGAAAAAACAGACAGGTTATAACTGACTTTTTGTATAAAGCGCAATAAAACAACTCGTTATTCCCTCCTATTCTAATTTTATAAATCATCTTTTTAAAAGTCTCAAAAACTGAAAAATCTTTAGTATTATGTTAAATTATTAACATCCTTTTATATAATCTTAACATCAATATATATATATATATTTTAGCTTCACACGATTTTTAAAATATCACAATCTTTTATTAGTACTCTTGAATAATCTCTTTAAGAATTCTTTTCGTTTTGTCTTCAGACGTTTAACGTAATCAATCATAAAAAAATGAATAGAGGAAATAACATCCCATTGGACCCATTTTTAGCTTTGTCATACCCTGATCCCACATTCTCCCTTACTTTTTACTTTACTTTCTGTATTTTTGATTTACTTATTTATTTTAAATTCCTACATTAATTTACCACCAAATTTGTGGTGGCACATATATTACTAATAAGTTTTCTCATTATTTATCGTTGATGATTACTTTATTTTGAGCTCATCATATATGTATTCATTTAACCAGATTAGTAACTCTATACGTTACTCTTCTAATTTTCAACTTAGTTTATTTGTATTATTCAAATATCTTAAAATATTTTGTTGGAAGTGCCCAGATCAGTATCCTTATATAGATTATTGCTATTATTCTGTGTATATTTTACTGCTTATTTGTTTTACTTAGCTAGCATCTAAAACATAAATTGTTAATTAATAGTGTTTTTGTTGTAAAACTGTGATATATATTTAATAGTCACTTTCCTACCGTATTTTGTGTTAAATGATTTCTATCAAACACTTAATATTGAGCACTTAGTAAAATCACGTAAAAAGTTTTAATATAACTTTTGACTTATTCTAGTTATATATTTCTTGGTAAATTTGACTTAATTTTGGAGTCCAAATAAAGTATTTCTTTGTATATTCCCTTTTGGCTTTATTTAATTCACTTAGTTATTGCCTTTTTTTGTGTGTTATGTCTCATTATTCATCATGTAACTTTGTCACTTTAAAACATTTTAATTAAAGATAAGAATGAGCTTTTCATGCGAATCAAGTGTTTATTTCATGCTAAGTGCTTAATACTTTATTTATTGTTAGCTTTAAAAAAGAAATTGATTATTTAGAGATCTTATTTGCTATACCTTTAAACCTCTTCATAAATTATGAGATTCGATCGGGAGCCACATTTGTGGACCTCGAAAGGAGCCTCACACTTTTTTTGATGTAATTTGAACTCTTACCTGATCTCTGGCTGTGTTTGACCTTTTTAAAATTTAACTTTATTAGTTATTACTATAGAATGTCCTAACGTGTCTTTAATTCGTTAGGTGGCGACTCTTCTCTTTTTAAATTCTAAAAAGAATTGTCATGTCGTTATAATCCATTTTGAGAAAAATAAAGCGCGACATATGCTGCTGAATTACTTGACAAAACTGAAATTGGCAAAAGGTGTAGTTGCTCCTTTGGCACAAAAACATGGTTTACATAAAGTTGTGGAAAGTCTTATAAATGTCTCTTTCTACATAATGATAGTAGGTAGTCTCCAATATTTGACACTTCTAGACCTGATACCACTCATGCAGTGAATCTAGCCAGTCAGTTTATGCAATTCCTAATATTGAACACCTCCAAGGAGTAAAAAGGATTTTCAGGTACATCTAAGGTACTCTACACATTGGACTCAGACTTATCTCACAATCATCTTGTAGATTGTATGGATATTCAGATGCTGATTAGGGAGGATGCACTACCACTTGGAGATCCATTACATGCTATAACATTTACCTAGGTGCAAACTGTATTTCTTGGAGTTTCAAGAAATAAACCACAGTAGCAAGATCAAGTACTAAACCTTAGTATAGAACATTAGCCTTCACTGCAGCAGAGATGACGTGGATCATCTACCTACTTTATGATCTTGGAGTATACCTCAAGTCAGTGCCTATATTGTATTGTGATAATTTGAGTGATTTGTACATAAAAGTCAATTCAGTTATTCACGCTAGAATCAATCATGTAGAAATGAACTATCATTTTGTTCGAGAAAAGGTGGCCAGAGGTCAGTTTCTTACACAGATTTGAGGTCTAAGAATCAGTTAGCTGACATTCATACAAATGCATTGACAAAGTAAGCCTTTACTGATTTTAGAACCAAGTTAGGAGTAATTGTTTCACCATTCACTAGCTTCAGGGGAAGTCATGAGTGATCATTATCTTCATGTTTGCCCATACTAGTAGTATTGTTACTCTTGTAGTTTCTTATCCTTCAATTTTTGTTACTATCTATTTTTTTGTAATTCGACTATCGTATTATTTTGTTGACGTATTATTTGTTACTATTTGTTATTTCTTATATTTTCATTGTTTCTTTTATGGCTTTGAACTATTTTTTTCTTTCTTGAAATGTGGGTCTATCAGAAATAAAATGTCTATGTCTAATGTAAGAGTAAGGTCAACGTACACTTTATATTTTCCAAATCTCATTTCTTGGAACTACATTAAGGGGTCATTTGGTAGAGTGTATTAGAAAAAATAATATATGTATTAACTTTGTGCATAAGTAGTACTTTATTTAGTACACTTTTTTAGCCTTTGTATAACTAATGCTTTCATTAGTTATACACTCTATTATATATTAAGGTGTGTATTATTAAAATATGAAAATTCATGGTGTTAGTAATATAATGTGTTTTAATACATGCATTAGCATGATTAAAGACCCAATTGCACCTCAAACCTTTTTTTTATATCTTTTCTACCATATTTGTGGAGGGAATCTTTACAAGTCAATATTTTTTTAAAAAAATTATACAATGCATGCTATTTTTAATACACCAAATCAAATAATGCATAAGGAATAATCTCTGCATAATTAATGCAACCATAACTAATACAAACATTACTAATGCAAGTATTACTAATATACTCTATTTAGCATTAATCTTATACACTTTACTAAACGACGCCTAAGTATGTTGTTGTTGTATAGTAATTTGTAACATGTCAATCATTCAATCAAAAATCGATGTTATATTATTAATTCATATTTCCTTTAGTCCAAAATAAATTTTTTTTTGATATTTTTATGATTCAAAATGAATTAATTTTTTTTAGGTTCAAAGATGTGTTTTATAAAAAAAATTCAATATCCTTTTCTTTAATAGGGGGTTTTCAATTCTTTCTAATTTTATGAGAATTTGAAAAGTAACAAAGGGGTGATATTGATAGAATAGCCTTTAATTAATGTAACTAACTTTAAAGGGGTCTATCACACTTCAAAATATTATTACTTTTGAACTGAAAAATATATTATTAATACATACATCACAATGTTTCCATTACCATACATACCTTATTCATCATTTCTATACAATTTCTTTTTAAAACAAGGGAAAAGGGTCAAATATGCTCCTGAACTTGTCAAAAATGTCTAGATATATCTTCCGTTTGAAGTTTAGCTCACTCATACCCTCGCCGTCTACATTTGGGTGCATATATATCCCTTTCAGCATTAGTTGGTTGGTTGAATTTTTTTTTTATATTACATGTGGAATTGCCAAATCATCATTTAATTGACACATGACATTTATATTAACTAATAAAATTCAGCCAAAAACTGACCCATCCGACCCAAAAAAACCTTTTAAACCTATTTTCATCAAAAGCCTTAAATGGGTCTTTTCTTCTCCACTTTCTTCTTCTGCGCCGCTAGGTTTTTGAGAAGATTACTCCTATCGATTTCATTTCAAGTTTTTAAAAAATGAGTCAAGGTTTGAGTGTTTCAAGTAGGTCGACGATGAACTGTCATTGTGGTATTGCAACGAGGATTTTCACGGCTTTTTTTGATTGATTTTGTAGTAATTTTTTGGTGGCTAGGTCATGTATCAGCTATTCTCATGTATCAGATTTGAATTTAAGATGAAAGTTTATATATCAGATTCTCATGTATCAAGCTTTACTGCTTCTGATACATCTACAACTTATATCAATACAAGATGTTATGTATCAACCACAATTCAGTTGAAAACTACTACAATAATCTTCAATGTATCAACCCTTAATCTATCGAATGGTCATGTATCAGTTACTCTCATGTATCAAACTTAAATTTAAGATGAAAGTTTATGTATCAGATTCTCATGTACATAAGCAACTTTACTGCTTCTGATAACATGAGAATCTGATACATGTATCAAGCTTTACTGCTTATGTGAATCGGATACATAAGCAGCTTTACTGCTTCTAATAACATGAGAATCTGAAACATATATCAAGCTTTACTACTTATGTGAATCTAATACATAAGCAACTTTACTGGTTCAAAAACCTCATCTGAGAACTTGAATAGAGAAGGATTTCCTGCGGCACAGCAGTTCTTTGCTTCTGATAACATGAGAATCTGATACATGTATCAAACTTTACTGCTTATGTATCAGATACATAGGAATCTGATACATAAGCAGCTTTACTGCTTCTCATAACATGAGAATCTGATACATGTATCAAGCTTTACTGCTTATGTATCAGATACATGAGAATCTGATACATAAGAATCTGATATATAAGTAGCTTTACTGCTTCTGATAACATGAGAATCTGATACATGTATCAAGCTTTACTGCTTATGTATCATATACATAAGAATCTAATACATAAGCAATAAAGCTTGATACATGAGAATCTGATACATAAACTTTTATCTTAAATTCGAATCTGATATATAAGAATAGCTGATACATAACCATTCGATATATTCGACAGATTAAGGGTTGATACATTGAAGATTGTTGTATTAGTTTTCAACTGAATTGTGGTTGATACATAACATCTTGTATTGATATAAGTTGTAGATGTATCAAAAGCATTAAAGTTTGATATATAAGAATCTGATACATAAACTTTCATCTTAAATTTGAGTTTGATACATGGGAGTAACTGATACATGACCTAGCCATCAAAAAATTACTATAAGCTATATTGTTTGTCAACCAACTGTTAACTATGAGAGGATTAAGACAAAAACTAACATAGAAAATAAATTACTAGAAATCATCATCGAGTACTGGTTCTCCTCTTCCCTTAACCCCCATCATCTTGATCCTTTTCTTTTTTGCCACCCATTTTCTACAAAATCATTCAGAAAAAAACCCGTAAAAATCCTCGTTGCAATACCACAATGACAGTTCATCGTTGACCTACTTGAAACACTCGAACCCTGACTCATTTTTTAAAAAACATGAAATGAAATCGATGGGAGTAATCTTCTCAGAAACCCAGCAGCGCAGAAGAAGAAAGTGGAGAAGAAAAGACCCATGTAGGGCTTTTGATGAAAATAGGTTTAAAAGGTTTTTTTGGGTCGGATGGGTCAATTTTTGGGCCCAGATATTGGCTGAATTGTATTAGTTAATATAAATGACATATGTCAATTAAATAATGATTTGGCAATTCCACGTGTAATATAAGAAAAAGAAAATTTTTCAACCAAGCAACTAACGCTGAAAGGGGTATATATGCACCTAAATGTAGACGGCGAGGGTATGAGTGAGCTAAACTTCAAATGGAGGGTATATCTAGATATTTTCGACAAGTTCAGAGGCATATTTGACCCTTTTCCCTTAAAAAAACACAAGAGGTGTCAAACTGTGTCACGCCCTGAGATCTCAGGTCATGATGACATCTACTAACATTCTACCAATAGGTAAGCCTATCTCATATTCTTGAGCAAGAAGCAACGGGCTATCACGCAGAAGAGACACATAAGAAAAGAAAAGAACAAGATAAACAGATAGAAGAAAGAGGTATAGCCAAATATATATAACATACATTTCTCAAGACCTGATATTAGCCGGTGCTCGAGCTACTAAATCAGCATAAGAGATATAATGCAATGATCCTAAAGGTCATTTTTGATATTTTTCATGAAATGAATATTTTACCCTTTCCGATAGTTGCCTCAAGTCATATTTGATTCATATTCAAAACTTGTTTTGGGGAATTATATAAAAAAGATGAGTTTTTCAAAGTTTTGAGTTTAAAAGGATTTAAGTGTTCAAAAGTGGTATTTGAGACCAACCAGAGCTACGGGTCTTAGAACGAAATTTTGTTAATTCCAGAAGCTCTGGAATGTGAAAATTGGTCCAGGAGAGTTTACAGAATCAATTTTGGAGTTGTAACGACGATTTGAGGTCTTGAGTTGGGAATTTGAGGAATTTTAGGGTAAGGTTTGACTTTGGTCAACTTTTAGAGTTTCAATGCTCGGAATGGAATTTTGATAACTCCATTGGATTCGGGGGATGGTTTTTTGTCTAGAAGAAATATTGGTTGAATTTTTAGAGGTTCCGAACCCATTTTGGTATTTTGAAGGTCTAAGTTGGTTTAGTTGCAACTTTTTGAGTTCTGGGTCAAGGAGACCGCGAATTCGAATTTGAGCTATGTTGGTTCCAACAACTTCAAAATGGCCAAATTTAGCTAGTAGCATTGTCGGCATGCGTATCGAGGCAATTGATATGAATTTTGGGTCATTTGATGCTTTTGACTTTGAAAGTACTATGGTTGATTTTGGTCAACATTGTTGGAAAACATACTCAGATGAAAATTCTGAGAATGTGGTTAGTTTTAAAATATCAAGTTTGGTATAGAATAACCCTTCGTTCTCTTTTTGAGGTTTTTGATCTAATATCGAGGCCCGTTATGAAATATGGCTTAAAATGAGCTGGATGTGAGATCCACTTTTCGTTAAAATGACCTTGTATGGGAATTTTGAATGCGTCATTCAATTCGAAACGTTGAATTTGATGGGATAACATATCTCATTTGCGTGCACAGGGTTTCGAATGAATTCCGAGCACTCTGTCGGAGATTTTGGACTGTGCCAACAAAAATAGACTACTGGTGCCTGTTTTTGGGTTTTTCTCCAACTTTAAAACCCCATAACTTGAGTTCTAGAGCTCCATTTTGGGTGATTCAAAACTCAGTATATTCGAGAAGTTCGTGGCTATGCATTGGAGTGCTTGGGGACTGCTCGATACTCTCTGTTTGAGGTAAGATTCACGTTATAGCAGCTGCCCTTCCTATTTTTGGATTATATTTTTGATGAATTTTGAGATTTGATATCTTGAGCATTTTGGGTCAATTTTCAGCGATTCTTTAGGCTAAATTGTGGGTTTTTCATAAGAATCATTGTGGTATGATTGATTTAGGTTATAGAGGTTTCGTTTATGGTAAATCATTATTCAAAGTTGTTGTCTTTTGCCATTTTTGAAATGGAATTGTGGTGAATTTTGGGAAATTATTTC
The DNA here is from genome assembly GCF_947179165.1 of Solanum dulcamara. Lineage (NCBI taxonomy): Eukaryota > Viridiplantae > Streptophyta > Magnoliopsida > Solanales > Solanaceae > Solanum > Solanum dulcamara. The sequence goes on along the minus strand of NC_077240.1, from coordinate 31,023,065 downwards.
TTGATCTTTTTTAGGTATGTTTTGAGTGATTCAAAGCTCTAAATTGTGTGATTTTTCTGTGGGACCACAATGGTGTTATTGAAAAGTGCTGGGGAACCTTCATTTGAGGTATTTTCTTAGTTTTAGCTATTGCTCTAGCTTAGTTTCAAGCTTTAATGGTGATTTAATGTATTGAGCTTATTTCTTCCTTTTTGAGCATTATTTTATGCCCCATTTTGGGGTACAAGCTCTATAATGTGTTTAGAACCTTTTCACTGAGTCGATTTTTGAATTTCCATCGCGGATTCCACAATCTTATTTTTGACCCAATTTTGGGTTCATCTCCAAAAATGCAATTTTGGTGTCATTAGCTCCATAATTTGATTGAGAATTCATATTTGATTAGATTCTTACGAATTGGAGAGACGAAGGAAGGTAAAAATTCAAGTTTCGGAGTAGTGGGGTGCGATATCGAGGCAAGTAAATTTCTAAAACCCCATAAATATTGTATATTACTTGAACTTGCTTTCATATATATGTTATGGTGAAATGGAAATAAGGTTGGATTATAATTATGTGAATTGTTCCTAATAAAAGATCGGGGTGATAAAAGAATTAGGTGTGATATGATGTTGATCGGAATTGTGAACTCCTTGACTCAAAATTGATATAAACTTGATGAAATGCTATGATAGACCAAAATGTGATTATGAATTGATGAGCTTGTCATTTTCTCATTGTTGATTATGGAAATTGACTTGGATATACTTGGCCACCAAGTGATTCTAAACGTGATAAAAAGGGTATTGAAATAGAGACTTGATGACTTATAATGATGTGAAAGATGTAATTGTTGATGGTGATATACTATTGATAGTGAAAATAGAGACTTGATGACTATTATTAAAGTGAATGATGTACTTGTTGATGTTGATATACTATTGATATTGTAATTTTGAATGTGTTGTTCCTCTCATTGAGTATTTGTACATATTTGCTTGCACCAAGGTTGTGCTTATGTTGTGATGATGAATTGTGAGGATGAGAGAAAATAGGGATCGGGCCACATGTTTGTGGTGGAATTATAAATATTGAGAGAAAATAGGGATCGGGCTAAACGTACGTGGCAGAATTATAACTATTGCAAGGTAATATGGATCGGACTACATGTTCGTGACAAAATCATATATATTGAGAGGAAATAGGGAACGGGCCACACTTCCATGGCGGAAAATTATTGTGAGAAAGATGGAATCAGATACATGGTCTTGTGAGGCCCCCATGGGTTTCGGTCTATTATACAATGAATGTGTATCATTAGGACAGACATGCATCATCATTCGTGATATTATATTGCATTGCATTACATCTTATCTATCATCATAAAATTGTGTGTATACCCCTGTGTCTTGAGATTGATTATTTGAGGCTAATATGACTTATTTGAAGTTCATGATGAGTATTGATGAGCTATTTGTGATATGAACTATATAGCGTAGATTGGGCTGATTTTCTGTGCAGGTTGAGGAGGTTCAGTTGGGATGAAAGAAGTTTTAGTATCTATTAGATTTATCTGGTTTTCTTAGTTTGCTTGATGAGTACCTTGTTGTTTGGTACTCACTCATTGCTTCTAACTTGTGTAGGTTCTGAGCCCGGACCATAAGTATTCACTTATCTAATTATTTGAGGCTTCCAAGAGATTGAGAGAGGTAGCTATTGATATCCGGTGGACTCTCCTATTCCTGTATTTTATGCTTTGCTCTATTTGAAATCCAAGGACATACTCAAGACTTGTATTTACATTCCAGTTATGTTGTAGTGGCTTGTCCATGTGATGATCAATCTTGGAGTTATTTAAGTTTGAAAGACTTCCACTTTTGTTTATTATGTACCTATTTAAAAATATTCTGCTTAAATTTTCGTAAAATTTTAAATTTTAGGCTGACTTGTCTGGTAGGAAAGGACAGGTGTGCCATCAATCTGAATTTGGGTTATGACATACAAGGCATTACAAATATAATATATACATAATTATCTCCAAATGCAAAATTAAAACTAGTCCTATCCAAAATAGAGGGAGAATGGTTGCTCTGAATGCCAGGAGCTCACCCAGGTCTCTAAATTCCAAAAGTTGCTCCACACAAGGTACACGTCAATGACGAGAACCCATACTATGATCTGTAGGATGTAGAAGTGTAGTATGAGTACCAAACAAATGGTAGTTGGTAGGCATAGGCCGACTAAGCTTCAAAGATAATACAAGTATAAACATCAGGTAAAAGAGAAAGTATAGTACAAGCAGCTAAAGAAGAAATGTCGCATGATAATACAGGTAAACAAAGACAAAAGAGTAGAATAAATGAGCAAGATATTGAAACAAGGGAACATACCTAGGAAAGCTAGTCCAACAACTTCACAACAAGATCATACTACGGAAGTCAACTAAACAAAGATATACTTACGGTAATTACTGTTGTTCACTATAACAACACAAAGGGGCAATCGAATTAAATCCTACGCTACAAAAACAGGGAGTACCACTTCAAGACAAGTCTAGGCCACACATATAACCAACTATCAATTCAAGACAAGAATAAACAAATATAGTCAAACAGTAACCTAACCAGACTCCCATAAACTCGAAAGGTGCACAATAACAAACATAATCCAATTAGCCTACCATAAAACCGACAAATGCAAACAACAACTAATTATACTAGTGATAGATGATGCATATGTACACAGGTAATGCAATAAGAATCCATAGTACCAGTAACAAGTGTTATGAAACAAAGCATATACACCTACCCATACCCTTAGCACGCTAGGTAGGACCCATGTAGTCCCCTCCTCCTGTTCAGTGGGTTACACGGACAAAGAGACCTATAGGAGACGTGGAAAGTCCATATATATTTGTCTACTCTCGACATAGACTTACATAACCAATCTTCTGGGATCTTCTCCTTCATGATATCGGAGATACATATGAGACCACATCAGTATAAAAAATGTCAAAAATATCCTCGATCGATTAGTTTATGATAAAAAGTGGTCATCAATCAAGTAGTAAGCACATCTGGAATGCGTCTTTATTTCTAAAAGCCATTTGTCAAAGTAGTAAGGGTGGTACAACTTCCGTCAAAATCAATTTTAAAGAGTAGAAGAGTGAAGTCAAACTTCGTCAAAAATAGTAGTGAAAATCCAACACATGAATCGGGATTGTACCACAAAACACGTGTTGATGAGTATTAATGCAATGCATGCCATCACCAGCATCCAAACAATAGCAGCTAAACAACCAAATATATATTACAAACACTACCTTACTCTTAGGGCGTATAAAACTGACCTAGAATCCAGTTGGTCCTTTACCAAGGCCTCGGGCCCAACAATATACATCAACATATACAAGAATAACAACATAACATGCCCACTGATTTTCAAGAACGAAGGAATTAATGAAGAGTTCAATAATCAACAAGGAGAAATACATCAAGGATCAATGTCTTACCCCACACATACTTCTCAACCATTAATCGAACACAACTAACTAGTCTTTCACTATCACCACTCACTAGTAACTAAGGCTTAAGCACTAGCACTGGTTATCAAATCAAAACAATCATCACAAGGAGCAATACATAGCTATAGGGGCGTTAAAATGCATTCTAAGGCATCTTAGTCACAACCTAGACTAAGGCCTCAAGCATCAACTCTAAGGAGGATTACTATACCAACTACGCCAATAACAAAGAGCTACTATCCTAAGTTAAGGATCTCGCCACCCAAGGCTGTCGAAAACTCCTATGGGAATCATCAAATAAAACATTGGAAGGAATCCTAAACTCGATAAATATGGTCCCAATCTACATGCAATTCATACTATACATCATCTAATAGAGCACAATTAAGAAGGATAGATCGTAGCCTACCTCAAAGCCTAACACGCGCACTCCCAGTCACTTTTAAATTACTGCCACGCTATTAAAATATTGATCACGGCGTTAATATAGATGTTTTGACACCAAAATTATAATAATTGAAAATGGACTCAAAATTGAGTCTAAAACGGAATTGTGGGACCCATATAGAAAATTCCAAAATTGACTCTGTCATTTGGTATCAAATGGGTCAAGGAAGTTTTTCCCCAAAAATGAATACAATTCGAGCTCGAAAATGAGCTAAAACAGCTCATTCAACAAAAATCACCATTAAAGAAGCTAGTCCCTTCAGAATGAAATTTAACTCAAATCGACGCTCCCTTCTCTTCTCCGAGCACTCCAATATGTAGCCACATAAAATTCCAATGCCACACAACAAGAATCACCTTGATCGGAGGTCCACACCTCTCAAAATTGCAAATTGAATATGGAGAATTGAGATAGTTTGCATCACTGATATTAATTAAAAGACTTAAATGACCTCTGCAAAAGTGGAGGATCGACAAACCCGGCTTTCACAAATATGGAGGAAAGCCCACAAATATTTAGGCCAGCCTTCCCAGGCCTTCACGAACACGGCGGCCTGTCTGCGATCATGCAAGGCAACACGCTAGGTCTCTATGAACGCGACCCATGCCTCGTGAACGCGGAGGCCAACCCCCTCGGTTACTGTTGCTCTCCAAATGCATATGCAAGTTTGTGGTATCAAAAGTGATATAGTGTCTCTTTTTGAGAGCCGAATGTCGAACTCATATGGAATATGCAACTAGAGTTAGTTAACCTTGTAATGAATTGAATTATTAGTGTGTGTCTCAAAGGGTTGAGTTTGTTTATATCTACTAATGATTTTATCAAAACTAGGTGCAACCTAATTAGAAGATGTCAAATAGAATTTATCAATTTAAAGAAAAGTCCTTGGGTTGTAGCAAGTTAAGATTTCCAGTTTAATCTTCATTACCTTGGTATCCAATAGGCTCCCAATTACTGATTTACAGGGTTGATTTTACAATTATGATTTTCCAATCTCTAATTGCCTATTCTTGTTGACAGCTTAACTACATGGTTAAGCGGGGGATAAATATGAACCAACAAAAATGCCTTAATCTTTTTATCCTGTTTAGCAACTAAACATGGTTTATATATATGTATCATAATCATCCTATACACTAATTGTTCTAGACAACTCTAAAACAAACATGCTTCTTATATTCTAGTGTTCTATCTTTCTTTCATCTTCCAAGTTAAGGATAAACAACAAATATGTTCCAATGGTGATCAAGCATTAAAACAATTAAAACAAGAATATGAGAGTAACTTCATATGAAACCCATCTTCAACCAAAGTAAACAAGAATTAAACTTTCATCTTATGGCTACAACCCAAGAATAAGGAGATTTAGCCTCTCATAGTTTGTGAGACAATTACATGAAAAACTTCTAACATTAATTTGAATCTAAGATGAAAAAGAAGGGAGAAAATATCACCAAACTAGGTCTTAGATCGTCTTCCTTCAGCCTCCTCCCGACAAGAACAAGTGCTTTTGATATAAAATGTAAAAGCGCTCTTTATAGCACCAAAAAATGTGTTGTTAAAGCGATCGCACTGAAGTCCGCGATGCGGACTTGTCTTCTTTCAATATAACATTTCATTTTCCCAATTTTGGGATGAATTCATCTTGCCCATGTCCAAGGTACGCAACGTGGACTTGTCTCGGACTACACTGCCTGGACAAATGATTTCACATTTCAATTTCTGATCAACATATTACCAAGGTCTGCGACGCGGACATGTCACGGACCACACTGTTTACCCAAATGTTTTCGTGCTTTGATTTTGATAAACATAATTCCAAGGTCTTTCTCAGCGGAACACACTATCTCATGAAATACATGCCATATTTTTGAGTAAAAAGTGTAGGTCCTTACTCCGTGATGTCAATTTGCATTGTTGCAGTGTATTTTATTTGCCTTTGATTTATTTCTCTCTTAAGTTCCAATATCCATCAAATCATGCTTCTTATTTCCATTTATACTCACTTAGACTTGAAAGTTTCTAAACATGCTATTTAGTTGCAATAATATGAAATATGAGCAAGATGGACTCAACTTTAGGAGTTTTATTTTCGATTCTAGCAATAATATATGGGTTTTAGTTGCTATTGGGCACGTAAATGTGCCCAAGATCACTACCCCATACTTATGGCTTTGTTAGTCCTTGAACAAACTCTAGTTTTATTTCTATACTAATCAATTATATAATATATAAAGCAATTTTTGTCGAACCACCATGAGTGCACAAATAGCTCGTTTCACAAACATCCTTTGTCTTAGCAGTTAACTACTTCAGCACCTTATAAACTTAAAAATTAACTTGTGGTATAGCAGTTCATATGGTTTGATGAATTGAAATCTTCTCTGAATTGTCATTCTTTTGTTAAACATGTGCCCTCACTGAGAAAGAATTACACATACTCTCACAATTACTTTCATGGGTATTTAGACAATAATTCGCTCACTCTCTCAAATGAAATCACATGTTGCTTAAAATGAATCATAGGCTTTCCCTTAGTGTATTAACAAACTCTATTGAGGCATCTTAAGACTTAAGGATCACTTAGGACTTTACAGGTTGTAATGTGGGCAAAGAAGTGAGTGGGTACAAAATTGGACATGTCTACTCTTGGTTTCCAAGCGCTTTCAACACATTACATTCTTTTATTCGATTCAAGTATTCCATAACCTTACTCCAACCACTGGGTTCTTTTGTTGGCTCAACTTTTCACTTAATTTCTCTTGTCTTAGAGGAAAAATTCTTCAACCATGATGGGGTTAACCTTTTTTTTTTAGTTTTATATTCTCCACACAAGATGTTTTGTCAATTCATATCACCCTTGATTTTATTTTTAACAACCTAAGGTTATGGACTTCTTATTTTCCTAATTCATTTTTCTAAAGCGCTTGGTTTCTTGGATCAAAAATATGGTTCAGATAGAGAAATAGGAATAGATTTCAAATTAGGATGCCAAAGAATCAAGTTAAAGATTCAACAGGGCTAACTAAGGATTTAATTTCATATAGGTACACAAGTGGTTTTAGAATGAGGTTATCAAAGAAACTGCCTAGATCCTTTCCCTAAAGTCAAAACTTTTTTTATTTTCACTACTTAAAATACGTCGGGCAAGTTCTAACAATCAAAAACAATCAGGATTAAACAATTTATCTAACACACATTGCATATGTTTAATTTTAAGATGACAATTCTTCAAAAATTTTAACCACAGTCACATGAATTCAACATCATTCAAAAGCTAACAATCAAATTTTAGGTGCTTCAGTTAGTCACTTTTTTCATGTTTCTGCTATCTATTTCACTTTGGTAGTTTTGACAAAAGACTTTATATACATTATAACTGTCTAAACTCTTTTTTTTGTACGGTTCAAAGGGATTATCCATGGCCAAAGAACAGAAAATAAATGCCATGGAACCCAAAATCATCAAAACAAAAAAATCAGTAAGAACAAAAATAAACATGCAGACTCCACATAAATCTAACAAAAACAACCACACAAAATTACAGTATAATTAACAAAAATTAAACAAATGCAGAATTAAATAGACGTCCACCCCACACTTAAAGTTGGGCACTGTCCTCAGAGCACAGAATAGTAGACTTCCTTGTCTACTCATCCATCTGACCACCTGCATTTGCATCCTCCTCTGCCAGCGGTTCAAAGTCTGTGGCTTCCAAGTCAGATTATACATTCGAGCTGGTCCTTCTCCTGTCTTCATTTGTAGGGATGTCATCTTCAATCGGCTCGTAGAAATCAAGTCCCAATCCTAGAACAGCCATCGCGTGCTCATTCAACAGGTATCTCCTCTCGACTTCCCGGAACTCCTCATCAGTCGACAGACGTCCTCCTGTGCGGTGGCATGTCATTTTAAGACCAAACATGTGGGTCGTGATTATGTTATTGCGCCTTGCGCATTCTTGTGTAGTGAGGACTGAGACATGAGTGTAGTCAGGCCCCTTGATATTTGTGACATCAAATGAATATAATGGGAGAGGCGCCGTGTAATCATATTGTTCCTCATGGACCCCTGCTCGCGGGCATATTTCGGTAATAAGCCCACCAAATACATATCCCCTGCCTCTATGTACCCTGCATTTTCGAATAGTGGACTTGATTACTACACTAATATTTACGTCTATCCATTTCATGAGGGCATAGACCAAGCATACCATGTCTCGTGTCAGCTCCATGTAGTGAAGGCCCGAAATCAGACTGTTTATCATAATTTTTGTCCATAATCGCGCTTCTTTATTTAGATGCGCATAGGGGAATGTGCTATGGTATCCACACAACCCGTGACATACTGACTTGTTAGTAGATAGCGGCCCACTCAAAGTGTGTCTGATATCTTGGTATGGTGGCTGAATGTTCAAGTCTTTCAGTGCAGTGGTTGACATCTCAGAAGTGCCCAATAACTCATTAATGGCCATGGGGGAGAGGGGGACATCCACCTCTCGGACTGTTATAAAGTGTGTGTACCGATATGGGTTATAGTTGGCATAAAATTCACGCACTATATGTAAGTTGCATGGCCTCGGCTCCGCAAATAAAAATTGCATGTTCCGATCCTCAATGCTCTGCAAAATGTGAGGGAAGTCCTTTTCTAGTTTCTCGTTGTCGATTGGCATATCTGAAAGATAGTGCGCCTTAGTGTGGTGCTTGTACCAATTCTTACCACTAGTGTGCACGGTTTTGATGCTGTATCGATGAGTATGACCTCGAGGCATTGATGGAGCTGGTGGTATAGATAGTACTCTTCTATTTCTCTTCCTGTGTAACATCCCCTAAAAATATTGTATACGATGTTTCAATTCTCGCCTAAATATGATACAGCCTCTGTATTTTGGGCATAACTTTTCATAGGAATATCCAAATTGGGTGATTCAAATTTCTGAGTAACCACAAGATCTTTACCTACAACTCTTGTGAAGACCATATAGAAGAAAAATCATATCTTACTGTAGGATTATCCAAATTGGTTGATTCTTGAACGACATAAAACTAGAATTCTATATCTACAATTCTTATGAAGACACCAAATCCTAATAAGGAATTTATCCTGTTCAAACGCAGCTCCTAAAAAGAGTATTCTGTCAAAGATAACTCATTTCACTTACCATGGAAAGATCTAGATACATTTGACATCACTCATGACATAAATTGTCCTCCATTTAACATCATCCATGACATCAATATATTCCATTAAATTTTTAGATTTTTCTTTATAATTATTTTATTTATTGTTAGGTCTCTCTTTCCCACCTATAAATACCCACCTTATTTCCTCATTTTATTCATCAAGCTTTCTCAAGCAAGTCTTCTCTCTATACACTTCTTTACACATTCTCAAATATAGTTTTAGTTCTTAGTAGTGAAGAAATACTATTCCGATAATTCATATACTCCGGGTAGTACACAAAACGTTCCGCCGGGAAGTAAAGTTAGGACTCAAGAGTGTTCATTAAGTCTTTCGGTTCCGACTAAAGCTTCGGATTCCAGGTATGCAAGGCTTTAAAGAGTATTCTTTCCACTCTCATGTCTAAATTATTTTGATTATATAATAAATTATATTTATTTTCTTTAAGCTCTACTCTAAGTTATGTGTGTGTTTATCCATGGGTTCTTCCATCCATGTAGTTCAAAAACTCTTTCAATTAAGTCTCTTAATTTCAAGTAATATTTTCTTATGGTAATTCTTAATTTTACTTAATAGTATGAATCATGCTTAAACTAATGATTATTGCTCTATTTTGATGCAACATAATTTTAAATGTATGAATTGATGGTTTACAAGTAATTCTTTTATTTATCTATTTAAAGGTTCTTGAAATTCATGGTGGATTGTTTAAAGCATGATTTATAATTAATGGATTTGAAAGTATTTATGTATATTTATTTACATACATATTTGCAAGTTGAAGTAATTTGAACCCACCTAGTTTTACTATATTTTTAATAAAGTTTGACTTGAAAGCTTTGACTCCAAATAAATGTTTATGAAAGCCATATCTATGATCAAAAAGAGAGTCTTATGAAATGAAAGAATGATGAAATGATATGAATGATGGATTCTTTATGCAATAAGGACAATTCTTGCATATTTGAATTATCAAATGTTTTAATGAGCTATTCTACCGAATATGATGTTTGAATTCTCAAGTTATATGCTATGAATATTTTGAAGTATTAAACTATTCCGTGGGATTGGCTTAGCACCGAATGAGGCATTGAGGTGGTATTCGGTAAGGGAATCCTAGTAGCAACCCCTTGTCTCATTAACTATGTGCCAACATAGGAGCCCTTATAGGCTTAGGCTAATGGATCCATGAAAGCCCTTAAAGTTAAAGTTAAAGAAATGAATGAAGTTGACGGAGTTCTACCTGGCAAGTAGTCTCTCCGGCCAACGTAGGGGGTTATGTTGGATTCCATGTAATAGCTCGCATGGTCTTAAATGTCGGTTATGGTTAATTTCCCACAAAATGAATGTTTTAAAGGATATATGTATGATTTATTATGCATACATTAAATTATGTTCCATATTACATAAATGTTTTAATGTTTTCCTCAATGTTCATGCATCCTTACATACTTAGTACATTCAAAGTACTAACGCATACTCTTTTGCCTACATGATATCACCATGTAGGGATCAGTGCTCCTCCTCGTTTTCCTCCACGTGGCTAGTTGATATTCCATTGAAGACTACTTTTGGTGAGTTCCCATGTTCCGGGAACAATACTCCTTTATCTTTCTAGCTTATGATATGTTAAGATATTTTACTATGGCATTTCTTCTATTATAATTAAGGGTGAGCTAGGGACTTGTTTTAGCCCCATTAAATCTAATAGTTAGAGGTATTGTTGGACATATGTAAGTTGAAGATTTACTATTATGATTTTCGCTTATTTATTTATCATCATTACCTATGAAAGGCTAAAAGAATGCTAAGAGGCTTGATTGAGGTACTTTCGGGTTCCTCATTCGCTATGTCACGTCTAGGCTCTAGGCTTGGGTCGTGACATCCTGCTAGCTGGGGCTGCCGGCTCTTTTCTTGGTCTTCTGCTGGTAGACATGTTTTCTGCAAAATAACCCAACCAACAACCACTTATAAGACATTGACTGGACGTTAGAAGTTAGGGCAGGGCCCTTACTCCACACTTACACCTTGCATTAGCACACAATTGATATGAAGGTACTCAGACTTCCCTTCATTTGACTAGTATGAACAAATATGCTACAAACTAGCCCATACTTTAGAATTTTTAACATGGTGCTTTCTATTCTATACAAGATCCTGAATAGTCCCTTTAATCTATCATATTTCTGGGGCAGACACAATTAACATGCATAGTTGAATACTACGATTATTTCAATCCAAAATTCACAATACTACTTTATCATCCTCACTAAGCCTATAATCACTCAAAAAAATAAATCAACCCAACATTTTGTTAAAGGTTAAGCATGCATAGGCATATAACTTCATCCCACACTTCTTCAAAAATTCAAACCCAACTTCAATTCATGAATATATACATGTTTACTCAAGAATTCAACACACATTATCAATTTTTAACTAAATACAATGTTAGATAGGTTAGTTTAATTATAGTTTGTATTTTTGAATTTTTTTAATTTTTTTTTAAAAAAAAACTAAAAATGCATTCCTCCCACATCGAAAATGTATGAAAGTTTGGGGGTTTTGGAGTTCATATAAAGGCTCATATTCTCATTAAGAAAGTAAAGAAGTGGGAGGTTTTTTTAGCCACCCCAAAGTTAGAAATTTTCTTAACTTGGCTAGGATTTTGGACTCTTGTCCCCAGCCTAAAAGCTGTGAAAATTTCTAGCTTTCAATCTATATTTTTCTTCAAGAAAAATAGGAGATTGAAGTCAAAATTTAGGCTAAGAACAGTGTTCTTATAACATCAAACCCACGAAGGTTCGAGTCTAAATTTTCAATGTTTCTTTTTTAGAGATTGAAGTTCCATCAAGCTCTTGGATGGTGGTGAAGTTGTCTTCCGCTCGTCGTCTTCAGTCTCGCTTTCCGAAAAGAGATAAAATCTTTTCTCAATTTATTTTATTTAATTATTTCATGTTTTATATTTAGTTGATTTCTTATTTTTTTTAGTTGGAATGCATTAACAATAATTAGATTAATGATAGAAATTTCTTATAGTTAGCATGTGTTAAGATTAATTAGATATCATGTGTTAAGATTATTTTATGAAAGCTCTTAGTTTTGTTCATTATTTTTTCAAGTAGTTTTCTTTGACAATATAGATTTTTATGTTTTTAATTTCTTCTTTTAACATGATTTAGATAACAAAAATATGCTTAATATTGTTATTTAATTAAAACTTTCATGACCTAATTGATTTAATTCTTTCTTTAAAATTGAGCTAGTTAGCATGTTGTTAGTCACTTGTAGGATGTTCATCAATAACTTAAAATATTATGATATAGAGCCCGTTTGGATTGGCTTTAAGTTGGTCAAAACCAACTTAAAGCCCCTTTTTAGCTTTTGGACGTGTTTGCCTAATGCTGACTTTAAGCCATAAAGTTCTTAAAGTCAGTCAGAAATGAAAAGTTAGGATTCCTAACTTTTTTTTCCAAAGTGCTTAAAGTCATTTTCTTTGACCATGGAAATTACTTTTATATCCTTTATATTTTAACTAAATTCTCAAACTACCTTTTTTTATTCTTTTAATCCTAAAATTCACATCATAAGCACTTTTATCCAAACACTCAACTGCTTATTTATAAAAATAACTTTCAGCACTTCAAAGTTCTAAAAGCACTTTATACATAAAAATTACTTTTTTTAAGCCCATCCAAACGGGCTCATATTCCTTGGTTTAGCTTAAAATAAGTAAATGCTTATGTAATTTTATTTTGGTGCATGTGATATCAATTCGAGTCCATCTTTGGACTCCATCCTTGCATATCATTGAGTTTTGAGTCTCCTATCATCTTGTTCGAATTGCTGAAAAGTTGATACATGAAAAGGAAGTTAATATAAATGATTTGAATATGGATATTGGGCTGTATACATAAAATATAGGTGGAAACAGTGTCATATATACTAATATACAGTATCTATATAGTCTTATATGCAAGAAAATAATGTTGTAGACACTGATATATAGTGTATATATAGTCTCATATACAGTAATATACAATAGATACAGGGAATAAACAGGTGGTATACAGTGTGTATACAGTTCGATATACAGAAATAATATTGTATACACTGTATATAATATATATACAGTCTGATATACTGTATATATACAACTGCGATATACAGTGGAATTGTGCTTAAGGTCCAAAACGCAGATGACCCAACAGCTTAGTCCAAGCGTACAAAAACTAAGTGTTGGGCCATATTTTCATGTTTTATTTATTGTTTATTTATATTGATTCGGGTTGTAATAATTTATTTACTTATATTATTTATGCTTGCTTTAATATTAATTTTAATTTGTTTTAACTTAATTAGAATCCCCAAAGATAAACTAATTAATGTTAATTTACTCTTTAAATAATTTTCTACCTTTACTTAGTCATTTGATAAACTTTTATTTTTTTTATATACATGTATATTATTTTCAATGTTTAAGTTTGATCATCTTTTTTTAAAAAAATAATTCTAAAGTCTTCATTTTCTTTTAAATTTATATTTTCAAAAGTTAGTCAAATAATTTTTCAAATCGTCGGATAACCGCACGTTAACGGCTACTCTGAATGTTTAACACCTTCTCAAAGTGGAAATCGTAGCTTTTTCTCTGAATTTTTAAGACTTAAATCTGTTAGGTTCTTTTAAATTAAGTTTTCTTAATTTCTTTATAAAATTAAGTGGTGACTCTTCTTTTCTCTAAAATTGATTTTTTTCTCTATAAAGTTAAAATTAATTTTAAACCGTCTTTTTTTGACTTAACACACCCTGGGTGGAAGCGTCAATATTCTCATCCCCTGGATAATCTTGTTTCACCGTTGGATTCTGGAATGCATACCAGGTCTAAGACTAGGAATCTGTCAGTGTTTTCAACATTTTTGTCCTCTATTGAGCCTAAAAATGTGAAGGAAGCTCTGAAGGATGCTGATTGGGTAAACTCTATGCAAGAAGAACTTTATCAATTTGAGAGAAGCAATGTGTGGCACCTGGTTCCTCATCCTTCTTACAGAACCATCACAGGAACCAGGTGGGTGTACCCCAATAAAATGGATGAAAATGGTGTAATAACCAAGAACAAATCAAGGCTGGTGGTTCAGGGATACAATCAAGAAAAAGGAATTGATTATGATGGACATTTTCTCTGGTTGCTCGGATGGAAGCAATCAGAATTCTAATTGCATTTGCTACATTCATGGAATTGAAATTGTTTCAAATAGATGTCAAGAGTGCATTTTTGAATGGATACCTGAAAGAGGAAGTTTATGTCAAACAACCTCCTAGTTTCGAAGATGGTGATAAACCAAATCACGTGCTCAAGCTTGACAAAGCACTCTACAGTCTAAAACAGGCCCAGGGCCTAGTATGAGAGGTTGTCAAAATTTCTACTTCACAATGGATTTAAGAGAGGGAAGATTGATAACACACTTTCCTTGAAGGAAAGAGGAAGAGACTTGCTGATTGTTCAAATTTACGTGGATGACATCATTTTTGGAGCCACTTTAAGCCCCTTGTGCAAGGACTTTGCTACCCTTATGTCAAGTGAATTTAAGTTGAGTATGATGCGGGAATTAATATTATTTTTGGGATTGCAAATAAGGCAATCATCATATGGTATCTCCATCTGTCAAGATAAGTACATTAAGGATCTTCTGAAGAAGTTTCACATGGCAGACTCAATGCCAATTGATACCCCTATGGGGACAAATTCAAAACTTAATGTTGATGAACCTAGTCCTGCAGTTAATAAAACCATGTACAGAGGAATTATTGGATCTCTGTTATATCTGACGACGAGTAGACCTGATATTGTGTTTAGTGTGGTGATGTGTGTAAGATTTCAAGCGTGTCCAAGAGAATCCCACTTGAAGGATGCAAAAAGGATTCTAAGGTACTTAAAGGGAAACAAAGGACCTGGTCCTATACTATCCGGCTGGAGACTCCTTTAACCTGGTGGGATATGCTGATGTTGATTATGAAGGGTACATGGTTCATAGGAAAAGTACCTTAGGAATGGCTCACTTTTTAGGATCTTCGCTGATTTCTTGGGGAACCAAAAAATAAAACTCAGTTGCTCTATCCACTGTAGAGGATGAGTATGTTGTAGCTGCCTCTTATTGTGCTCAATTATTGTGGATCAAACAGCAGTTGGATGACTTTTGATTACTCACTAATACTATTTCATTGATGTGTGACAATACAAGTTCTCTTAACATGGCCAAGAACCCGGTCCAACACAAGAGAACGAAGAACATTGATGTGAGACATCATTTTCTAAGGGATAATATTGAGAAAGAAATATATGTGTGAAGTTTTGCAAAATTGAGGATCAGATTGCTGACATCTTCACAAAGGCGTTGAGCAGGGATCAGTTTGAAAGGAATCGCCTAAAGCTTGGAATAATCAAACCAAACTGACCAACTAAGTGATTTACTCACTCTATCCTATTGGCTAGATTCAGGACACAGGTATCCTTACTCCTACTGTATACTTAAGGTCTAAATTCAATTTTATACCTATGCAGGTATACACCCATGGTTGATCTTATAAAGGAAAAGAAGATCTAAACAATCGAGATTCAAACTTGAGAGGGACCAGGTCCCTACCCACAAGTTAGCACTCTATATACTAATTTTGAACGATATTCTAGAAAATGCTAAAACTGTCATGTGTCAAACACCCCTCTTCTGATTCGCTGTCTTTTTAAACTGAACACTCAAGAAACACCACCATACGGACTTGATACCTCTTTTCAATCTCATTATAACCCCTGCCAAATTCAAACTTTTACTCACTCTTCTTCTAATATCTCTCTTTCTCTTCCTTAGATTAAAACTCGTCCATCCCCTCAAAATAAATAACCCCTCTTCCAACATCTATTTCTTCTCTCAAAGCATGTCTAGTGAACCACCCCCTCAGAAAAACCCTAAATTTTTAAACATGCATCTCACTCTCAAACTCCGATGAGTGAACCCCCATCAAAAACTGAAATTGCTCACTCCTCTAGTCAAGATCCAGTCACCTATTGCATTTACACATATCCCTTATCCTATCCTCCACATAAAAGCACACCCACCTGTTCTCCAACTCTTGTGATCTCTAAATCTCTAGAGTCGTCGCCACAGGATTCCATTCATTCCGTGGTCAGGCCTAATCTTCACTCCCTTGAGAATGAACCGTTAGTTGATAATACTTCTTCATCTTAACCTGGTCCTGTGTCCTCAAATATGTTTGAATGCCTTTATGATAGAGATTTTCTTGTTGAACGCACCTTAGGTCAAACATACTGGTCGTAGGGGAGGAATGGGTTGTCCAAAGTTTGGCTGAGATAAGAAAAGATGGAATCGAATCTCTCTTCTCTAATGAGAAAGAAAAATCACCCAATGTTACAATTGTAGGATTAAAACCCTTCTTCAATCAGACCCCAGTGCAAGAGTTACCTAGGGTACCAATTGATGAAAAAGATGAGGATGAATAAGAGATGCCTCTTTTGACCAGGTTTGCACAAAAATATCAGCACAAAGAACACTTGGCAGACAAAGGGAGTCTAACTCCTCAAAAGACTATTGTGAGTGATCTATTGGATGGAAAAATTGTGGTTCTAAAAAAGGTTGTAATCCCCGAGAAATCCGAGAAGACGTCTAAGAAAGCAAAGGAAATCATTTTGGAGTTTCCTAGAAAAGCTACTCGAAGCGTTCGAAAGAGGATACTTAGTAATGCCATCGAGGCAAGCAAATCAAAGACTTTGTATCAAAGGGAACTACGACATCAAGTAGGGATTGCCAAGGACACTACTCCAGATCATCAAGTAATTGATGTGTTTGCAGTTGCTGAGGATAGTGATACTATTTTCGATAACATGGTTGCTACTACAAAGAAAAGGAGGGGTGAAATATCAATTGTTTTATCCAAGGGGAGCAAAAGAAACGCACAAGAACTGCCAAGGGAAAGAAGCCTATCAGTATGGAGAAATTTGCTCCTGAAAAGGAACCAGGTCCGCCCAACAAATGGGAAAAATTGGAAAATATTTTAAGCATGGCTGAGAGAGTCAAAATTCTGTGCACTCAGAAGGTGTTGAGTGGTAGAATTTTTGACCCAAAAGCTTGTGATCGCCTATGCATGAGGGACCTAGTTGATGCAGTTGAAATTCAAGGGTGGACATCTTTATTTGAGTGGCCTATTTCCACTCTTCATGAAAAGGAGGTACGCAAGTTTTACTGTAATTTGGATTTTGCTAATGATGGTAGTCTCAACATGATAGTGGGTGGCATCATGTTCCACTTTTCTGAGGAAATTCTGGGATACATTCTTGGAATTCCAAGGGAGGGAGTTGCATCTGTGGACAAAACAGTTCCCTCAAGTGCATTTATCATTGAAGCTGGTAAGCTACCAGATTTGAGTGGTGCAAGCATTCCTAAATTTTTTTTGAAAGGCCAATATCAACTCTACTTTGAGTTTGTGAACAAGGTTCTTCTGCCCAGATCAGAAAGGAGAGAAGTTGCATCTTCAATCGACTTATTTCTGATGGAAATACTTAGCAAACTGGAACCCATTAACCTTCCCACAATTATGCTGGATCATATTCATAAAATAATGAAGGCGAGAGATGGGAAGCATGGGCTATGTTATGTGTATTTGCTCAACCTGGTCTTCAAGCATTTTGGAGTGGCTGTAGGCAAGGGTGTTAAGGGTACTATCAAGCAAGCATCCTCCTATTCTACCCTTCTAGAGTGTGAATGTGTTGAAGTTCGAACCGACAACAAGGCCAAGTCTTCGATGTCTAATCTCCTAGAGTAGAAGGAAAAATTAAAGCAGGAATTGGAAGAAATGACAGTGACCCTGGCAAGCCAAGATGCTGAGATTTCAAATCTTAATGCTCAATTATTGTTATCTCAGACTGAGGAACCTGGTTCAAGTGAAATTACTGAGTTAATAGCTCAAAATGCCACTCTTAATACTGAGGTTAAAACTCTCACTCAGCAGTTATTTCAGGCTCATGATGATAGTAATACTCGAATGACTCTCCTTCTTCAATGCCTTGCTTCCAAATCCTCCTCCTAATTCCTAAGTTTATCCCCTTGTTATTGTCTCCTCTATTGGCAGTTTATGTGTTAATCTTATGTAGTTCTTCTTTAGTATAATGTAATGCTGGTCTAGTTTAATATGAACTTGTTGATGGTTTGTTCTACTGCCTGATTCTTGTCTTTCTACTGATCCTACTCATGTTCAGTGTTGCCCTAATGGACATGAATTTACCTGCTTGTATACTATATTAGTTTGGTTTACAATGTTCCTTTTTTATGATGCCAAAAGGGGGAAGGTGTGTGACTGACTTAGGATGGGAAGTTTCTGTGTTTTTCTGTTAGGCTGACATGGTTGGAATAAAGGGAAACAAACGCAAGGGAAGATATTGTTGATAGGGGGAACATTTGTTGGCTTGCAAAGTTTGTCATCATCAAAAAGAGGGGAAATATTATTTAGTTTTGATGATAAACAAACTATAGGACATGATACATGGACCTAGTCGACCTGGCCCCATGAGCAAGTCAAGTTGCAGACTAGCCAGCTGTAAAGCTGCCATCCTCTGTTGTGGTTGGTAGAACCAGCAGAGACAGCAGACCTGAAGCCAATCAAATGTATCCTAGGTTGTGGATCTCTAAGGTATATACTCAAACCTTAGACAACAAAGTGAGTTAGTTTTTCTCTCCAAGATTTGACAATCAAAAACGTGTGTTGGTGCTCTCTCAAGAAAAGAAGAACTTCAACAAAAGTTGCACAGAACCTGATAGAGCTGCTCAAGATACTCTTCGTTATAGCTGTGTTGTAGTGTTGAGTCTTATGTGTAATATTGTAAAATCAGCTCCTGATGTATAAAGGAATCTTGATTATTTGCAGATGTATTATTTTACTGTGACTTCATTGCTAGAGTTAATTTTGGAGTGTGTTTGAAAAGTCTACATCATTGAGAGGTAGTGCTGTAGTGGGAAATAGTGACATTGCTTAGGCTTGAGGCTTGTAATAGTGGTGTTGCAAGAAAAGGGGGAAGAGGGTTAGTAACTAGGTACAATAGGTTGTAATAGTTTACTTTGCTCTTGCGCCTTAGTGAAGATTGACAGCTAAATCCTGAGGGTCAGATCGTGGTTTTTCCTCCCTTGAGCAAAGAGGTTTTCCACGTAAATATTGTGTGTCAATTTACCTTCTGCACTTAACTTGAGCATTCTGTTGACTGACTGTGTCAAGAAACCTGGTCCCCTGACTCGTGTGGTGGACTCATATATTCTAACAAACCCTTTTTAGAAATATGGTTGTTTGACAAGTGTGTAACCAAAAGAATAGGGTACAAGATTTAGTATTGATATTATTTCCAATTAACATTTTCGTAAAAGCTTTTGACAAGAAAGAAATGGCTTAACAATCTTCTTAAATGCAATAAAAATAATTCCTCAACTCTTTAGCCTCGCTCATATGACAATAGCATGTTAATAAATATAAGAAATAAGATATTCGACATAAAATGACTTTAACTGTCAAACATATTTTATAATGCTATAAATGTGATACCATACGATAAAAATTAAAAAATAAAATCAGCTGACATCCAAATGCTCTTCACAGAGAATCTTCCTAGCAATAGAATAGTAAAAATGACTCATTTGATAATTTACAATTTTTAGAATTTGTGCAACATAAAAAACAAGTTTCGCATTAACTTAATTTAAATTTAGACCCGAATAACTTAATGCAAATATCCAACCTTATTTTGGTGGTCAAATATAATACGGGAACATTTTCTTTTCCACAAAATATCGTCATTGTGCAACTGCATATGTCTATATGCAGCTTACACAAATAGCGTGCAACTATTTAGTTGCTAGAAATATTAGAGACCTGAATAAGAAAAGATAGTGAAAGTTTTTGTTGGATGTAAAATATAAATGAGGGCGAAACCCATCTTTGCCCCCCTAAAGTTGGCACCAACTTTCACTTAGATATCTTAATTAGGCTTTGTTCATTTTAGACACCTCAAGTAAGACTTCAATGTGTCATTTTGACACTTTTTTGATAATCACCAAAATATATTAAGTGTGTATAATGCACTCACCTGACGTGTCAAAAATAGCAAATTAAATAAAGACACGTCGCATATATATATCAAAAATAATTATCAAATAATGACTTTTGAATAGAAAAAAATGACCAATAATTTGATGACACGTGACATTTTTTTATTCAAATAATAATTTTTTAAAAAAATAAAAATTAACAACTATTAACCCCACTCACCCTGCCGTCAGCTTCTCCAACCCTACCCACCCCAACCCCAATCGCTCTCCCACCCCGCCGTCATCTTCTCCAATGCCACCCACCCCAACCCCAACCCCTCCCCCACCCCACCAAATCTTCCTCTCCTCCACCACTCACCAACGCTATCCATATCATCAAATTGGATCAAAAAATTCGACGAACCTCCATTTTTTTTGATAAGATTAATACAAATCTAAAATTATTTTCTTTAAAATTGTTAAAGAATTCAAACCTTAAAGAACCCACAATAAAATTTGAAGTCCAATTAAAAAACAAATGGGCTATTCTTCAATTTCTCAGATTTCTAAGAACAACTTCAACAATACAAATAGTAATCTTTGAACCCAACTCATCAAGTTCTTGGATTTTTGATGAATCAAGAGGCTTAGTGTTAGAATATGTTAAAATATATTATGCCTTTAATAATATATTTTAAATATATTCTAATTAATATTGTACTTTTGTATTTATAGCAAGCATATGTTAGAATATGTTAAAATATATTATGCCTTTAATAATATATTTTGAATATATTCTAATTAATATTGTACTTTTATATTTATAGCAAACATATATTTAGGTTCCTTAGTTTTAACTATTAGTATCAATCTTTGTATTTAGCATATCTGGTAATTTGTATATATTGACCAAGTTCAATGAAATTAAGCAAGAAATTCACTTCCTTCACGGTATCAGACTAGTACGATCTCCTAATCCTAACCTCATCTCTTCTTCTTCTTATCTCCTTTCATCTCTTCTCATGGCAGATTCGCCCAAATTTCATCCCTCTCTCACTGTCACTAATATTAAGTCTCTCCCATAATATTATACAATGAGCAAGGCTTGTATCATTTTTGGGCTACTCCGTTCATCAATCTTGCTAGGGTTTATGATCTTTACGATCATTTGGTTCCACCCACGAAAGCGTCGGCTCTGGTTGCCGACACTACGACCAAGTCACTGATCCGGCTCTTTGGAAGTGTTTGGACGATGTTATATTGCAATTGATTTACACTACCATTGCTCCTGATCTTCTTCTAGCTATCCTCAAATGCAATGACACGGTAGAGGGCGCGCGGAACCGTCTTGAATCTCTTTTCCAAGACAACAAAACCTCCCAAGCCACCCATCTCGAGGAGGACTTTACAAACGCTGTTTTCGAAGGTTTCACCTCAATTGACAATTATTGTAATTATTTACAATCTCTGGCGGACAGGTTGGCTGATGTTGATGCTCCAGTGACTAATAGTCACCTGGTTTTACGTCTTACCAGAGGCGTATAGTGGTACGGTGGATTTTATAGAAAATCAAGAGCCATTGCCCCCCTTTGAAAGTTGTCATTCCAGGTTAAAAATGGCTAAGCGTACCATAAAGGCTCGCCAAGCTCGTAAAAATGGTGTGTCCGGAAGTCAGGCCAATAGCGCTGCCATGGTTGCCGCACCTTCTTCCTCTTCGAATGACTCTTTTGCTAGCAACAAAAGAAACAACAATAATAAAAATAGGAACAATTCAAAATCAAATGGCAAGAAAAATGCAGCTCAACAAAGCCCAAGTGGACCCAGTCTAAGTCAGCCGCCATATCAGCAGCACCAGTGGCAGCCACATCATCAAGGCCCACCACCACAGTGGCAGCCGAGGTGGTAGACTAGTTGGGGAGGTTGGACAGTGCCTCCTTGCTCGTTTCCTGCATTTCAGTTGTAGCCATGGCCCAATCCAGGAGTACAACGCCCTTCAACCTCTAGACAAGGCGTACTTGGGCCCAGACCTCAATCTTTTAATGCTCTTGCACCTACTGCTTCTAGCTATACACCCACCGATATTGAGACCGCTATGCATGCTCTTTCCTTTTCTCAACTTGATGGGAACTACTACATGGATACCGGTGCTACATCTCACATGACGGCGGATGCAGGTATTCTCTCTTCTTATTTTAATTCAAGCAATAAGCATCATAACATTATTATCGGTAGTGGTCATTTAATTTCAATTATTGGTCACGATCGCACTATTTTTCCCCCACCCTATCCACTATTTACCTTAAATAATGTGTTACATGCTCCAAAACTCATCAAAAATCTAGTCTCACTTTGTAAGTTTACCATAGATAATATAGTTTCTATATCATTTGACCCTTTTGGTTTCTTTGTTAATGACTTACAGACGGGGAACAGACTAATGAGATGTGATAGCACCGGAGACTTATATCCACTTTTCTCCAACTCTCAAGCTGTTTCTTCCACCAATCAATCTGCTTTTACTGCTTTGCCTTCGGATATTTGGCACAATCGTCTAAGTCACCTTGGAGATAATATACTTAAATCTCTTTGTAGTAAAAAGTTTATCAATTGTAATAAGGCTTGTAAAATTTTTTGTTCTTCTTGTCCTCTTGGAAAGCATTCTAAGCTATCTTTTTATGATTCGATTTCATATACTTTTCTTCCGTTCGATATTATTCATAGTGATCTTTGGACTTCTCCCATTGTTAGTACTTTCGGCCATTATTATTATGTTCTTTTTCTTGATGACTATAGTAAATTTCTGTGGACATTTCCTATTGCCAAGAAATCTCAAATCAAACACCTTTTCTTAGTTTTTTATGCTTTAGTCAAAACTCAATTTGACCATAATATTAAGATGTCTCAGTGTGACGATGGTACAGAATACATAAATAGAACTTTTACGGAATTTTTTGAGAAACATGGCATGCTTTTCCATCTTTCATGCTCTCATACATCTCCTCAAAACGGCAAGGTCGAAAGACGCATAAAATCCATCTATAATATCATCCGAACTCTTCTTACTCATGCATCCATGCCATTATCCTTTTGGCATCATGCACTCTCCATGACCACATATCTTCTCAATATCCTTCCTTCCAAGGTATTGAATAACCAATCACCCGCTCAAATCTTATATCAAAGTGATCTAGATTATTCAGGTTTGCATGTTTTTGGTTGCATATGTTTCCCATTATTCCCCTCATCTACTATTCATAAATTACAAGAAAGGTCCACTCATTGGGCTTATTTAGGTGCGGCTCCTAATCATCGTGGTTCAAAATGCTATGACATATTGATTGGTAAAATCACAATCTGTCATCATATTTATTTTGTTGAAATTGAATTTCCATTCTCCAAACTTCATAAAATAAAACATTCGGATTATGATATTTTTAGTGACACTATTAATTCCCATTTAATATATCATTTGTCACAAAATTCCACTCAACCTACAATGCAAATTAACCCACCTAATCAACCGGACCAACCTGTGCAGCCCAAAACAAATTTGGCCTCTCTTCCTCAATCTGGGTCGCAGTCTCACACGGGCCCAGATCACACCTCACCTAATGCTGCTTTTCCTATACCCAGCCCAGCTATCTTGACCCCTCCTCACACCATTTCTAGGCCTACTAACCCTATTTCACACCGCATGACCACTCGTGCATCTAACGATATTTTTAAACCCAACCCCAAATACTCTTTCAACTACCACACTACGATCACTACTGATATTTCTCCTATCCCAAAAAATCCTATTAGTGTGCTTCGTGATCATAATTGAAAAAATGCAATGTTAGATGAATTTAATGCTTTAATTGAAAATAAGACTTGAAAATTAGTGCCTAGGCCACCTAATGTGAATGTTATTCGGTCTATGTGGATTTTTTGTCATAAACATAATTCTGACGATTCTTTTGAGCATTACAAAGCTCGTCTGTTGGTAACGGAAATACAAAATAGCAGGGTATTGATTGTGATCAAACGTTTAGCCCCATGGTTAAACCAGCTACCATTAGAGCAGTTCTCAGCATTGCTCTCTCTAAATCTTGTCCCATTCATCAAATAGATGTCAAGAATGTTTTCTTACATGGTCGTCTAAGTGAAACAGTTTATATGCATCAACCAATGGGTTTCCGTAGCAAATAATTTCCAGATTATGTTTTCCTTTTGAAAAAGTCTTCGTACGGGTTAAAACAAGCTCATCGGGCTTGGTACCAAAGATTTGCTGATTTTATTGCTACCATTGGGTTCTCTCATAGTAAGTCAGATCACTCTTTATTTGTTTACAAGAATGGTTCTGGTATTGCTTATATTCTGTTATATATGGATGACATTATTCTTACAGCTTCTTCTGACCATCTTTGTAAGAATATTATGGCTCTCTTGTCTTCTGAATTTGCTATGAAAGATCTTGGTCATCTGAGTTTCTTCTTGGATATTGCTGTCACCCGTAACACCCACGGTGTCTTCTTATCTCAGACACAATATGCTACACAAATTATTGAACGTGCCGAAATGTCTAACTGCAGTCCCTGTCCTACTCTTGTTGACACTAAGTCCAAACTTAGAGCAACCGCAGATACTCCGTATGATGATCCGACTATGTATCGTAGTCTTGTAGGTGCTCTTCAGTATCTCACATTCACTCGGCCAGACATTTCATATGTCATGCAGCAGTTCTGTCTTCATATGCACGCTCCGACTAATGAGCACATGCGTGCCCTCAAGTGTATTATACGCTATCTTCAGGGTACTTTAACCCACGGTTTCCATTTGTACAAAAATCCTCAATTAATCGACTTATCTCTTATACAGATGCTGATTGGGGTGGGTATCTTTACACCTGTCGTTCCACTTCTGGGTATTGTGTTTTTCTTGAAAATAATCTGGTCTCTTGGTCTTTCAAACGGCAACCTACTCTCTCCCGTAGTAGTGGAGAGGCGGAGTACAGGGGTGTTGCTAATTTTTTTCTAATTCATGCTGGATTCGAAACCTACTATTAAACTTGCATTGTCCCATTCAAAAGGCTACCCTAGTTTATTGTGACAATGTGAGTGCGATATACTTATCCGGCAACCCAGTTCAACATTAACACACTAAACACATTGAGATGGATATTCACTTCGTTCGTGAGAAAGTGGCTCGTGGCGAAGTACGTGTGCTTCATGTGCCGTTCCGTTGTCAAATTGCTGATATTTTCACAAAAAGGCTTCCGCGCATTTTATTTAATGATTTCCGGGACATTCTAAGCATACGAGAACCTCCCGCTTCGACTGAAGGGGTGTGTTAGAATATGTTAAAATATATTATGCCTTGAATAATATATTTTGAATATATTCTAATTAATACTGTACTTTTGTATTTATAGCAAGCATATGTTAGAATATGTTAAAATTATTATGCCTTTAATAATATATTTTGAATATTTTCTAATTAATATTGTACTTTTGTATTTATAGCAAGCATATATTTAGGTCCTTAGTTTTAACTATTAGTATCAGTCTTTGTATTTAACATATCTTGTAATTTATATATATTGACCAAGTTCAATGAAATTAAGCAAGAAATTCACTTCTTTCACTTAGTGAATATGTGAACAAGTCTATCAACGATTCTTGAATCGTCTGAAAAGATTGGGGGAGGGAAATTTATGAGTTTTGGGCAAATAGGTGTTGAAGAAAATGGAGAAAGATTGTGTTTTGTAAAAAAGATTTGTAAAAGAAGAACACGCAATGAAGAAGAAGAAGAAGAAATGAAGAAGAAAAAGAAGAAGAAATGAAGAAGAAATGATGGCAGAAATGAAGAAGAAATGATGACAGAAATGAAGAAGAAGAACAACAAAAAAATAATAAAAAAATATTTTTAAAGAAAAAAACGTTTTTTACGCGCTTAAAATGGGTGCAGCACACGCAATGTGCCAAGTCAGCACAAAGTGTCAAAATGATACATCGGAACCTTACTTGAAGTGTCTAAAATGAACAAAATCTAATTAAGATATCTAAGTGAAAATTGGTGCCAAATTTAGAAGGTCACGGATGAATTTCGCCTATAAATGAGTGTTTATGTAGTTGTGTTTGGCTAACATACTTCAGTTCATCTACTGCTATATTTCCTTTTTTAAAATCATGCTTGATTTTTAGTACAATCATTTAATGGGAAAATCCAAGGCCACCATGTTGCACTACCTTACTTCCACGTGGAAGTAGGTGGCAACACCATATCTTCGCATATTTTATAATTTATACATTCGTATATGTAGGTTCATGATAATATATATATATATATATATATATATATAATTTTTGCATATATTATAATTAATGATTTTTTTTGAATAATATCTACCACATATAATAATAATAATTCTCTGACATATAACTTAATTTACTATTTCCATTAAAATATTAATAAATTATAAAATTTCTTTTAAAATAGTACATGCACAAATATATCTAACTAAAGAATTATTCGCAATTATTAAAATATCTTAGAAAGAAGATAAAAATATATTATTACTAAAATTTTAATTGTTCAAAAAATGATTCGCGGAGAAGTGATCTCTTTTTCTAATTACAATTTTTTCAAACAAAATTAGAAAATAACTTTTTATTTTTACCATACGTACCGTGATTTATAACATATATTGAAGTTTTGACTGTATAAATTTTATCTTAAAAAATTAATTTTCAAATTCACCATAACGAATTAAAAATATGCTTTGACATTCGTACTCCAAACACTACATACCATTCTTCTAAAGAATTCAATAGTGCGAGTTTATGCTATCACTAATTCATCATATTTTTTTATGTTATTTTTAGTTTATGCTATCATTAATTCATCATACATTTATGCTTTTTTAAAATTTTACAATGAAATATGGTCAACCGCCAATAAATATATATATATATATATATATATATATATAAAATTTCAAAAGGTAGGTTTTTTTTTTTTAAAGGTAGCTTTGGAGATTCAAGTTGTGGTTGTTGGAGAGTGGTTGGTACCTTTATTCAATTCTTCTTTTTATTGTTGTGATTTTAGGATGTTCTCAGAAGTATCTATTGAAAAGTGAAGTGCATGGATGGTGTTAGGACATCCAATTTTAGCAGTGGGGAAATTCTGGTTGACTGCTGAACTTTATTACCATTAATTAGTTCTCCTACTATGCCATACCCTCAAACTGGCCAACCCTTAACTACTATTCTTGCCACAACCTATTTTTCATTCCTACCATCATCAAGAACGTGCAAGTATTCTTTTATTTTCAAACATTCCTAACATCTTTCTTATTTTTAGTAACTTTATATCATCGGAAAAATATGTTAGTATTTTTCATTTATACGTCCTTTAAAAAAATATTTTATGATGGTGATTTTGATAAGTCTTTTGATATGCCACCATGGCTGTATATCTGGGAGGTGGGGGAGGGGGGGGATCCCCGTTTTCATGAGAATTCATACCCCGCTTCCTAGATTACATATAGTAGTATTATATTTTTTTAAAAATATAAATGTGTGAATTCATGCTTAAATCAGTGCTCAAAGTATCATATAATGCGATGATGATTGGGTACATCTTTCTAAATGAGTTTAAAATTTTCAATTTTAAATTTATCTTCTTTGTTTTTTTGAAATTGAGTAGTACCTCTCTAGGTGGTTATTGATAGCACTTCTGGCATTTTAATTAAGAAAAAAAAAACTTAGTCTGTTACATTGGAAATTCCTAAGTTTATTTAGAACTGTAAATTTTTATATAATTAAATCAAATGTGTATATATTGGATGATATAGCATTGAGTCATTGGCTTCACTCGATCTCAATACCTTCAACACTGAATATATATAAATTAAAAGTTTAACACATTCAGTGCTAAGAATCTAAAGATCAAACCAATCAAATATACATCTTAGATTTGCCTTTTCGTAATAATGCACTCATCCTCTCTCTCGAAATCCTTGATACATCTTTGTACGCCATCTGGATCTCACTCTCCCAAAATGTTATCCTAAGTGCGTACTAATTCATCACCGACGGAGGATTTCTGATCACACAAAAAAAAAACCTCGTCCTATTTGTCTTTTTTTCGTGACAAATTTGATCATCTCTTTCCTCAAACGAATTAATTTGATAGAGTGATTGACTATTTTATCACTATATATGTATTGAGATATAATCTCTTTTTAATGAATATTTTTTCTATTATGTGTCATGATTGAGTTATTTATAGTTTTCAAAATCAATTACAACTAAGAATAAAATTTAAAAAAATCAACTTTTGTTTGAATACTTCTAAAATGACATGTATAAGGACGACAAATATTTTGCGATGCAGGAAGCTTGTAATTTGTTTTGAAATAACAACTATTTTTTTTTACTAATTAGCAACATCAAAAGTGAATTTGTATTTCACCACATCAATTTTGAAAATCCGCAATTTATCCCAAAAACTAACTAATAAAGAATTGAAAAAATTACTTGAGTGAGTATTTTTTAATAAATAATTATTAATTTTAGCGATATTTTTTATTTATTACTATTTATAACAATATATAGCAATATAATGATAAATCTGCACTATGTATTAAAAGTGAATTATGCATGTGATATAAATGTATTATAAGTGTTCTAAAAATATATTATGCTTGTTTAGTAAAAAATTGACACAATGTATTATAAGTATATTAAAGTGTGTGATAAATGTATTATTCATTAATAAAACTTGTATTATAGGTATTTTATAAATTGTTCTCTGTAATATATATTAAAAATGCATTATAAATGTATTATAAGTATTTATGAAAAATAAAAATGTTATTGCTATAAATTTGTAAATGTTTACATAATATAGTATATCTATGTAAGTTTCCTAAAGAATTCTTCTTGTATTTCATGTTAGTGACGGCTTTTGTAGCCTGATTCTCTTGGCAGGCGAAGTCCTTTTTGAAGGCATATCTACAAGAAACTAAAAAATTAGTGTCTGAAACTAGAAAAAACAAAATAATATTTTTGAAGTTTATATATGTTAAAGAAAAGGAAAGAACCCAAGAAAAACAAAGAAAATTAAAATATAGAACAAAGGACGAAGTGGGAAAAGCATGACACAAAAGATCGTGGATCAGGTCTACGGATTATAGAACTCGTATGCGATTTGCAGACAAGATCGCAAGAGCTTTTCAAACCAATATAAGAAATTGGGGACACTTATGCGGTCACAATGTGGTCTGCATAACCATTCTATGATCGACAAGATCGCAAGAGCTTTTCAAACCAATATAAGAAATTGGGGACACTTATGCGGTCACAATGTGGTCTGCATAACCATTCTATGATCAACTATCATGCCTTGCCTCGAGCCTACACCCTGAATGTGATCAACACTCAAAAATCATTGTTGGTCCTAAAAAAATCACTTGATCTGGCTAAATCACTCAGCAAAAGACTCAAACTCGATAAAAGCGTAACATCAAGTGGGCAATCACAGTACATTCTGTCACGCCCCGGGAGGGTACCCTAGAGTGACCGGCACTCGAAAGCCATTTCTGACCTTCAAGCGAACCACCTGATTCAGTCACACTATCATTCAATCACATTCACTCAAAGGAGGGTTCAATCATAACATACTATTCATAATATAAGGGCCGAGGGCCAATCACTATCAACTCATCAAAACGAATATAATAAGACTTCTCAAAAATAACAGTCCAGCCTTCCCGCACTCTAATCTATGAAGCCTCTATCAAAGTCTAGAAGGTGCCAATGACAAGACCATGGCTACCAACAATCAAAATAAAGGAACGACAACAAAACTATACAAGAAAGCTCAACATCCTCCGGAAACTAGGAGGACTCACCAACTAGCTGGGGTGTATGTGAATCTTCAACGGAGCGCCGGTTGATGATCTCTAGTACCTGTCTCTGCAACATGAAATGATGCAGGCCAAATGGTGTCAGTACGTGGAATGTACGAGTATGTAAAATGGCCGGATGAAACAAACATCAAGAAAACATCAATATCAACTCAGGATCTCAACTCATATATATATATATATACATAACAACTCACTCAAGTGTCCCAAGTCTAACAAGAAATGGTTTAGACGGTACCAATCACAAGCCACTCGACTCAACTGACTCGGAGTACTATCAAGACCTAAATGGGAGTTTCTCTTATCCGACAAACATCACATATGAGCCAGTGATAGTACAACAATCAGACATTGTTGCCACATCCGTCCATACCTTGCCAGGGCATGAACGCCTCCCTAATCATGGATACCATCGATTAGTCAAGTCTTATTATTTCAGGATAATAAAATGGGAAACATCTGACTTTAACAGTTCGATCCCACGGGAAACATCCGACTTTAACGGTTCGATCCCACGAGAAGCATCCGACTTTAATGGTTCCATCCCTACCTACGTTGGCGGCGTAGTTTTTGGGGTTAGAGTATGGACTATACTCTTACCCGCTTCGGTGCTCGATACTCCTCCCATGACTCCATGCTCATAAGACTCCCTCCAATCATCTCAAACAAGCCCTCACGGCTAGTTTCATGTGGGACATTGCCAACTCACCAACTCTATTCTCATTTCAACTCAATTAAGTCATAATGGCAAGTCTCATTTAGGACCTCGTCCACTCGTCAATTATATCCTCCAATCAACTCAATCAGGCCTCATTTAGATAAGCATTTATAACCTTTCCTTAAGACTCATCACAACTCTAAGGATTTAACCCAATAATTTAAGTAGAATAACACATTCAAGAAAATTGACTTATGTATCATAATCACATGGTTAAAGAGAACAACAAAAAACATAATAACAAGTCATCTCCATCAACTCATACTAACATGAAGGTTTTAGGAACTTCTTAGCTCAACAACCTCAACACCAATAAAGTCAAATTAATAGGAGACAAAACTCATTCAAACATAAACCATACTAAGAAACTCCATTCTCATGGACCTCTAACCTCAAAGCAAGAGTAGGGCACATGGGTGGACTCAACCCATATTTTGGATAGCCTTACATACCTTAGAATAGATTCTAGAAGAAACCTTGTGGTTGGGTCTTCAATGACAACTTGAATCTTGAAGCTCTTGGAACAACTCTTTGTTAGAAATGAAGAAGAAGAAGAGAGAGAGAAAGAGAGAGAGAGAGAGACTTCTAGGGATTTTAGAGAGAGAGAGAGAGAGAGAGACTTCTAGGGATTTTAGAGAGAGAGAGAGAGGGCTGAAAATATGTTCCCAAAATGTTCAAGGATGATACATATATAATATGGGACAAATTCCCAAATTGCCCCTTCTCAAAAGTTCTGAAAAATAGGCTAAAACGCTTTTGGCGCGATAGTGGCGCATCGCGCCATTGCAGCGCCAGACCGATTACGCCTAAAAACCTGCACAACTTTTAGTGGTGCACCGCGCCAAGGACCAAACTACTGAGGCATGTTTTTGGTGCGATAGTGGCGCGTCGCGCCCTTACAGTGCCAAGGCCATACTTTCTGGGTTTTGGAAATTTGGCTTGAAAACCCTGCACACCTCGTAGTGGCGCAAGCCCAGTTTTCCAGTAATTGCAACCCAGGCCTGAAATCCCTGTCGTGCTAGTTCGTCTTAGGACTGTCATATCTTTCAACTCCGGACTCCAAAAATTACATTCTTGGTGGCGTTGGAAAGAAGACTCAATGACCTTTAATTTAATAGGTCGTGGTCCACCTAGATTATCGTCCTTCAAAAGATAGGGTCATTAGAAGTCAACCCCTTATGCGAACTCCTCCTCAAACTTAGCCACGATGAATCTTTTGGATTTGATTTGGTCCTAGGGGTCCTTCACGACCCCACATCACCTCTAACGCTGCTCAATTTATCAAAGACTCATCTTAACTCTTGCAAATGCTCCACAATACTCGAGTTCGACCCTACTCGAATACAAGAAGAGTCCGAATCTTAGGGAAAATTTTGAGGGGTGTTACACATTCTCATCAAGCTCTAGAATAACTTAAAGTACTCATTTAAAATATAAGTCAATATCATAACTCAATAATGAAAGTCGCAGTTTTAAAACAAACTCTGAAAAAAGAAAACTCAATATAACTCCACTCTACTCAGTCTATGAAGCCTCTACTAACTACTAGAAAGGTATCGAGACAAGCCCACGACTACCTCAAAGAAATAACGAAATAACATAAAGATGATGATGAAGGAACTCCTCTGAATGCAAAGAGGTCTCACCAAAAGCTATGGAAGATAGATCCTCAATAGTGTGCCCGTTGATGATCTCTAACACCTGTATCTACATCATAAAACGATACAGTTCGAATGGTGTCAAGATATAAAATGTACGAGTATGTAAAACGATAAAAGGAACTTGCATCAGGATACTCAACTCTGAATGTAATTCAACTCAGTAAGGCGTACAAATAATAAAAGACAATGATTTAAATACATGAATTAATGATGTAACTGAGTATATGAAAATATAATACTTTACTTCTTGGGAAGTTTCTCTAACCGACAACTATCACTTATAAGTTATGTGATGATACAACGAACTGATGTCATTGCCACAACCGTCAGTTACCTTGCCAGGGTAAGGGACGCAAACTCATCTCTAGATCCAATAAAAGTTCTCTTTTGGGACAATGAGGAGTTTCCCGAATGAACAATACGATCCTATCCTACTACGTAGCTTATGGTGTTCGTGTTTTTTCTATAGGCTTATCCTAATTGGTGCTCAATATTACTCCCAAAATATGATTTATATATTCATAATTGAAGCGAGTATATTTGCTCAATTAACTCATTTAGTCTCTTTTGGACTTAACATCAAGCTCAACTCTTCTCACTCATCTTTTCTCTTTTTAAAAAAAAAAATTAGATAGGTATAATCTCAACTCAATGAATGCATAAACTAAATATAATTTAACTTCTTAACTCAATCTAAAAATATAGATGTTTAAGTTTATTTTAACTCAACTCATTTATACTCAAGATACTCACTCATACTCAAAATAATAGCTAAGAGACTTCACAAACTTAACTTAACTCGTGCTTAAACTCTTTCTCAATCATATGATGAAAATAATCATTCTTTAACTCAAAACAGTGCATAAAAATATTTAATGTAAAGCTCAACTAAGGTTCATGTGTATGCAATCATAAATTCATAAATCTCAAAATTCAACTCATGAAAATCATCAACGCATAAGTGAATATATATACAAGAGCTTGATGGAATTTATATAGATAACTCAAGAATTTAAATTATCGGAATTAAAACTCAAACTTGAAACTTAACTTGATTATTTAGAGATGTAGGGCACGAGAACGAACTTATTCCAACGTTATGATAGCCTTACATACTAGGAATGAAGATAATCTATACGAAAATTGAAGACTTGACTTGAAACTCTTAAATCCTAGCTCTTCTCCTTTTCTCCAATTCTTGCTCTCACACAAATCTAAGTAATAATGAGAGAAAAACCCCTTTAGGTATTGATAAGGGATGAAATTTAGTCCTAAAGCATCTTGGGTTAAGTTTGGAAAATGTGGGGAAAAGATAAATTTGCCCTTCATTAAATGGACAACTGGCAAATTTTAACTCTCAGGTCCACGATGCGGACTCGTTCACTATAACTGTCTCTCAATTTTCCTTCGAAGCCAAAAATAACTGCCCAGGTCCGCGACGCGGACACAGGGCGAACACTCCTATCTCGCTCCATTTTTCTCAAGTCTTCTCTTGGTTCTCAAAATTTATTTAAGTTAGAATAACATGGGGTGTTACATCCACAGAGCGAGCAACGTAAAAATATCTACCAATACTTTTATTTTTTGTCGCATTATGCAGACTAGGGTGTCCTTCTATGATGTAATGACCCTGAAGGTCATTTTTGGAAATTTTTATAAGAATACCATTTTACCCCTTCCGGTAGTTTCTTTGAGTCATATTTGATTGATAACTGATGTCGGTTCCGTGGTTTTTCTTGAAAATTTGAGATTTTGATCAACTTCGAGTTTTAGAAGTTTAAGATGACTCAAAAGTGGTAATTTGAGGACATTTAGAGTTTCGGGTCTCAGAACGGAATTCAATCAATTCCATCAGTTCCGTAATATTGAAATTGGTCTAGAAGACTTGACGGAATCTGATTCGGGGTTATATCGTGGGTTTGAGGTGTTGAGTTGGAAATATTTGAGTTTTTGGCCATAGGGTTGGCTTTGGTCAATGTTTAGGGATCGGATGCTCAGAATTGAATTCCAACGACTCTGTTAGATTCAAGGAGTGATTTTAGGCCTAGAAAGAGTTTCTGTATATTTTTCAGAAGCTCCGAGGGCATTTTGGTCTTTTGAGGCATAAAATTGGTTTAGTTGTAACTTTTTGGTTTCCGAGTCAAGGAGACCTTAAAATCGAATTCCGATTGTTTTGTTGAGTTTGGAATATCGAGTTTAGTAGGGTTACATATATGGCTTGTGTGTAAAGGATTTCGATCGAATCTCAAGGGTCTATTCGGGAGTTTGAGAAACACAAGAAATCTGGATAGTTGTGTTCTCGTGCAGGCCTTGCTAAATCAAGGTAGGTGTCGCTAAAGCAACCTCCGCTTTAGCTATAAACCTGTCGCTTTTGTGACAGAGGTCACTTAGGCAGAGTTCGCTTAAGCGAACCCCTGATCGCTTAAGCAATAAGGTGGGGTCGCAAAAGTGACCCATTTCTCGGTAAAGCAAGGGTCCGCTTAAGTGAACCCCAATCGCTTAAGCGACATCAGATATGGATTTTGATGAGGTTTAAGGTATTTTTCACCATTTTTGAACTTTGGAGCTCGGTAGGGGCGATTTGGAGAGGGATTTCTGATGGAATTTCATTGAGTAAGTTGTTTTGACTCTACCTCGTCATTTCCAATGATTAATTATTGATTTTAACACGAATTTGGGAATTTCAATGAGTGCAAAATGGTCTTTTTTCAAGAACTTTGAGAAATTCTCTAAATGTTGATTGTGACTTGATTTGGACTAGGTTTTTGGTACGGTATTCGTTATTGAGTTCCTAAGACTAAGAGGAACAATTTCAACAAAAATTCCTGAATTTAAACCCCTATTTTCGAAGTCGGATTTTTAGCTTTTGACCCCTTCTTCGCCGAGTTTCGTGTTTTTAGTATTGTTGGACTTGGGTTATAATTGTGAAGCTCTATTTGAATAGATTGTGGCAATTCGGAGTATACTCAGAAGGGCAAGGCTCACGTGGATTGATTGATCGTGTAATGGTTAAGGCAAGTGGACTCTTAAAACTCCGTAAATCATTTAGAATCCTGAATATCCCATTGTATATGTGTTGGGGCGTAATGGAGATGAGGTTACGGGTTGAATTATGATATGAACTAATCTAAATAAATCGACAGGGTTAATAAAAAATGATGTATGTTATTGTTGAGACTTGAATATTACATTCCGTGATCTAGATATATATTTGATAGTCTAATTTTGATTGTAGTTTGTTGAATTGATTATTCCTCATTAATTATGTGAGCATGCTGTTTGCATTGGTACTGAAACACCATGATGAGAGGTACATGATTATGAGGCCGAGGTCATTTTCTGTGGGATGATATTGCCGAGGTCATTTTCGATAGGATGTTATTGGTGAGGTCATTTCTGGCAGGATGATACTACCGAGGTCAATTCTGGAAGGATGATATTACCGAGGTCATTTTTATTAGAATTATATTATCGAGGTCATTTACGGTAAGGTTGTGGGACCGAGGTCATTTTTGGTCAGGAATTACGAGACCAAGGTCATTTCCAGTCAGAGACTATTATGCCAAGGTCTTTGCCGGCAATTGCATACATGCATGATCATTGAGTATGCATATAAATGTTCTGTATATCTATGTGTGACAGACCTGATGCTTATATGTGCTTGTGATTATTCGTACATTATATCTTGTGATATTGAGTTGTGAGCTAAACCTTATTAAACTGTTTAGTATGAATGTTAGGTTAGGCTGATTTCTATGCAGGTTGTAGTTACGGAGGTTTGATTAGGTTGAAAAGGACTTCGTGTATCCTATTTGAAAAGGTCTAACTCGACGCAAGAAATACATTAGCGGTGTCCTCCGAATGTAGAGGAGGACTCAC
Source organism: Solanum dulcamara (assembly GCF_947179165.1). Taxonomy (NCBI): domain Eukaryota; kingdom Viridiplantae; phylum Streptophyta; class Magnoliopsida; order Solanales; family Solanaceae; genus Solanum; species Solanum dulcamara. The sequence goes on along the minus strand of NC_077240.1, from coordinate 30,986,688 downwards.
CAATACGCTGAGTGCGAATAGATCCCCAATGATGCTCCTATTGACGATCTCTTAAACCTGTATCTGCATCATAAAACGATGCAGGTCCAAATGGACATCAGTACATGGAATGTACGAGTATGTAATATGGCAGAATGGAACATACCTCAAGGAAGAATAACATCGGTCCACATATCTCAAATCAGAAATATAAGAGAGACTCAAATAAGGCGTCATAAGTCTAAAGTAAGAATACAGTTTAGACAGAGACCAATCATATACCATACAATCCAATCCAATTATATATAATACAGTTCAATCAAATCATTTATAATTCGATCCCTTTCAATCATGTACAATCCGATCCAATTCAATCTACTCACAATTCATCTAACCCAATCCGATTATATACAATCAACTCAACATTCAACTCAATAATCAAATCCAATCTAGTCACATACCATTCTATTCAATCTAATCACAATTTATCTAATCCAATCCAATCATATATCGTCTAATCCGATTCAATCATATACCATCAACTCAACAATCAACTCAAAGGACTCAACTCAATAAATATGCAAATTAAATTATGTAATATTTTATAATTCAACTCAATCATAAAAAATCACCATCAACCAATCATATCAAGCACAATCCATTCAATTGAGAGTTTCTCTAACCGACAACTATTACCATATGAGCGAGTGATAGTACAACAATCCGACATTGTTGCCATGTCCGTCCATACTTTGCCAGGGTATGAACGATCAACCAATCATGGATCCAAAACCAATCAAGTCCTATTATGTTAGGACAATAAAATGGAAAACATCCGACTTTAACGGTTCGATTCCATGGGAAGCATTCGACTTTAACGGTTCAATTCCCTCCTACGTTTGGCAATGTAATTTATTGGTTCGAGTAGGGACTATACTCTTACCTAATTCGGTGCTCGATAATCCTCCCAAGACTCAATATGCTCATATCTATCAAGTGAGTAAAATACTCAAAATACTCATTTAGTCTTATTGGACTCTTTTCAAATCAACTCATTTAGTCTCATTGGACTCTTTTCAAAACTCAATCAAATCTGGCCTCCTTGGACCTTCTTTCAAATCGACTCATCTCAAATCATCAAACTCTTGTCTTTAAAATTTATACAATCTCAACTCAATCTCAAAAATCGGCATTTTTAAAGTAAAAATGCTCAATTCATTTATACTCAAAATACTCATGTTCAAAAATAATTAAAAAACTTCTCAAACTCAACTCATGCTTAAACTCTTTTTAAAATCATAGATGGGAATAATCATTCTTTAAAACTCAAAATAGCGTATAAATAGTTTATGCAAAAATGCTCACAATCATTTATTTAAAACTCCTTCTCAAGAGATCATTTATTTTCAAAATGCTCATAAGACTCCAATCAATTAAATTATGCAAATTACATATCACATAATTACATTAGACTCCAATCTACTTCATCACACAACATCCTCATCAACATAGCATCTTTATTCACATCATCGTCAAGTATCATCATTCACATCATCATCAAACATCATCATCACATCATCATCAAATATCATCATTCACATCATCATCAAACATCAACTCCAAAATTCTTATTTAATTCTACATCTATTTATAGAAACAAAAGTGACATTCTATCTCTACCAATGTTTTAATTCTTTTTATGTCATTCACATTCATAACTATTCCAATTCATTCTTCTCATTCCAATCAACACATATACCCAAACCATCCATCTCAAACTCAAGACAAATTATGACCAAAAAGAAATCTCATCTTGGGTTCATGTGAAGGAAACATAAATCCATACTCTCAACAAAACTCAACTCAAAAATATCATCAATACATATTAATTTGTATGCAATGATCCATTTGTAGTCAATAATATGAAAGATAACTATTTAGTAACTCAAGTTATTAAAATCATTCATCAATTTCTAGCATATGAAAATATTCTAGGGTTTAGGTAAATTTCAAGGAAAATCTTCCTAGAAGGTTCAAATTCTTCACAACTCCTATCCAACACATCAATGGGCATATGGAAGAACTAAATCCATATTTTGGGTTAGCCTTACATACCTTAGAGTAGATTTTGAAGAAACCTTGTTGTTAGGTCTTCAATGGAAAGCTTGAATCCTCGAATCTTGAGGGAAAATCTTATTGGAGATGATTTGAGAGAGAAGGGTATGAGAATTAGGGTTCTTTGGAGAGGCAAAAGACTGATAATTATCATCCAAAATGCGTCCAAGTTGTATATATAGGTATTAGGTACTTTTCTCAAAATGCCCCTCCAAAATATGGAAATCGGGACAAGTCTGCGACAGGTCTGCGATGCAGATGTGTCGCGCACCTTTCTGGTCGATAAAAAAATGAAATCTGGAAAAATTGTCAGAGTTCGCTGTAGGTCCGCGATGCGGACCTCTTTGTTTGACCAATCATAACTTTTGACTCCGAACTCAGAAAAATACAATCTTGGTGAAGTTGTAAAGAAGACTCAAAGACCTTTAATTTGATAGGTCATGGTCCACCCAATTCATTGTATTCTAGGAGTTATGGTCGTTTGAAGTTTACCCTTATATGAACTCATTCAGAAACTTAGGCGAAACGAATTCTTTGGACTCGGCTTTGTTCTAGGGATACCTTATGACCCTAAATCACATCTAATACACTTCAAATACTTAGGAATTGATCCTAACTCATATATACGAGAAGATCGCAACAATTTTCTCTCTCTAACATCTCTCTAGAAACAAAGCTCTCAACTAAGGGCACTATTGTCATCAAGACGAATATGGGAGGGGAACCACCTCCTGACGTAGGAAAATTTCGTTCGAAAAATAGGAACGAAGATAACGACGACATGAATGCAACGCAAGTCGTAGCATCGGAAAATTCCACCCGTAGCCCCTCCAAAGTGCAAAATCAGTCGGCGATCACTGTAGCACTGTCGGAGGAGCAACTTGCCTGGGTTCATCACATCAACGATTTGGAGAAAGCTGGGCGGATTCGAATCGGACAAACAATTGGGGAATCATCAGCATTGCAAGAACTACACAATATGCAAAAATCAAATCGGTTGAATCATCCATGGTCGAGATATTCACTGGCGGCTGAAGAGGCGAAGTTAACTGCGCCGCCGCAGTTTCCATCACTCGTTCGACCTAGTTCCGGCCATGTTCGAGAGGATATGACCACTGGGGATTGTTCCCCAGACGATGGCGCACATAATGGGACAAGTTTCACCGGCGTAGCTATCGCCGGTGATAATATCGACGCCGACGCCGGAACTCCGGCAAGCTTAAAGGACCAAACTCAATGTCAAAATACTCAGCTGGACATGGAGCACCTCACAGGCATAAACAACCAGCTCGAATATCAATTTGGAATCTCAAATTTCAATTTGACCACTGACCGCGATTTTGGCACCGGAGCTCAGGCAACAATTTCATCTCAAAATCAATGCCAACTCACTAAGTTGGATAAGGAGAACCTACCAGGTATCCAAAACCAGCTCGAATCTCTACCAAAAGCTTCGAATTTTAATTTGAATTCTGAACGTGAAGAGGGCGCCGGAGCTCCGGCGAGCCAACTGGTTCAAGGTATAGTTCAACAGGTTCGTGACAGTGTTGAGAAGCTTCCTAGCTATGTGGCAAGCCTTGAATCACTACCAATCGAGTCAAATTTGAAAAGTCGTCAAGACGACAACCACAGTGGGGTCGCCGGAGTTCCGGCGAGACAAATGATGAGGGGCCAATATCAAAATGTTCCTAAGGCTGTTGTGAGGCTTCCTACACAAACTACAGACCCCAAATTAGCTCCGAAAAGTTCAAATCCAAAAAGTCGTCAAGACTTGCTTGAGGAAGATAGTCACAGTGATGTTAGAACTGAGGAGATTACATTGGCAAATTATCAATCTCAGTACCTTGCCAATGGTATTCAATCCCAAAATAATCAAACGAATCAAATGCCAAAAGGATTGAACCACCCCCACAGCAGCAGCTCAACCACAGGAACACAAGGTAAGTCCTCTCACTCTCTTGAACTCAATATGCAGGGTCAGTATATGCAAATACAGTCTAAGCATATTGAGAATCCTAATAATCTTGTGCAATGTTTGAATAATAATGTGGTGCCTAATGTTAATGAGTCTATCCATCACATTGGTAAGCATAGTGCAAATGGGCATCCCTCTAATCCTATAATTGTTGATGCTAACTTGTTGAACTCCAGGGGAGTCTGTGCACTCCCTGGTACTGCTCCTAGTATGGTCATGCAGGATACTGAGCATACTAATCCACAGCCTAATACCAACTCTCAAAACAGGGCCAACAACATGATTCAAAATAGCTTCCCTAAAGTCTCCTCCAATTTTGATAGGCTTAACCCCAATAACCAGGGCCCCAAACCTGTTAGTAACCAGCCCCAGCCAATAGAAAGCATCACTAAAAATCCCCCAAAGAACCAGTTCCCTAATAGAAAGGAACAGGTCCCTCAGCCAGCCCCATATACAGTCATCCAAACCTTTGCTTCCAAACTGAGGCTGAACCAAGCAAAAAATGATATCCCTCTTAATTTGTCTGCTCCTATTTACACCACCAGACAAGGCCTACCAGCTGTCATTTATGACAAAGAGGATTTCATGGTGAAATTGGCTGAAAAGTGTAAATATACCCTTGTTGGAAAATTCAGCAACACTATGCCTAAGGTGGAGCTAATAAGGAGAAGCTTCATTCTCCAAACTCAATTGGTAGGGAGTGTTAAAATTGCCCATTTCAATGCCAGACATGTGTATATTGACTTGGACAATGAATTGGACTACACAACTGTGTGGACCAAGCAAAGAATGACCATTGAAGGCCAATCCATGAGGATACAAACATGGACTCCAACTTTTAGGCCTGAGGAGGAGACTCCCATTGTCCCAGTCTGGGTTGCCCTTCCTGAACTCCCCTGGCACTGTTATGATAAGGAGTTCCTGACCACTCTCCTTGCTCCTGTGGGGAAAGTACTCTTCATGGATGCAGCCTCTATTCAGAAGACTAGGGGAAGTACTGCTAAGGTAAGAGTGCAGGTCAACCTTACACAAGAAAGACCCCATCATGTATGGCTTGGGCATGACAAAAGTGATCCTACAATAGGAAGATGGCAGGAACTTTTATATGAGAGTGTACCTGAGTACTGCATGTATTGCAAGCATCAGGGGCACAAGGTGCATGTGTGTAATATCAAGAGAAGAGATGAAGAACAAATGAAAAAGAAAAGTTCTGAAAATACAACAAAAAATACAAGTCAAACTCAGGGAGAGAGCAAAGAGCACAACCAACCTCAACCTGACAACTTACAGGTGCACCAAAATCCTTTGACATCCAATATACCACAACAGTCACAGAACAATAAGACTAGCAAGGAGGACAATGCTTGGCAAACTCAGAGAAGGAAATAGAACAAAGGACACATTAATGGCCAGCTGAACCAAGAAATAAGAGCTGCAGGAGTATTAACCAAAGGTAAGTATGTTGCAGTGCAGCAAAGCAAAGTAAATCCAGGTAAAACTACTACTTCTATCTCTATTCCAAATGTTCATGTTGATCTTGCTATGCAAGACCAACCCACTAACCAAATTGCAGGGAACACACACATTCAAAAGAACTCAATAGTGAGGAGTTCATCAACAATGCAGGAAAGCACTCCAAATCAGAGACAAGGTATTGACTTATCTCTCCCACAAACCCCATCCCCCCATATTGAATGCATAAGTACTATCTTAACAGGTATTGCTCAAGGGAACAATGTTGCAAGGAACTCAGGTATTGACTTATCACTCCCAATACCCCTGAACCTCCCAAATATTAATATTGTTGCTGCTGATCTGGTAGTTGAAGGAGGAAAGGATGGAAGTGTACAGGAGAACCCCACTAACATGCAGGATGGGGAAACCAATAGGGGAGGGGTACCCCCTCATGCTATGCATGAGAGTATTGTTGAACTTACCATGCAAGCTAGCAAAGGTGCCATGGCCAAAGATCTGGGATCTCATCCCAGTACTAGTGGTAAAATTACTACTGTTCAGAAGAATAAGCTGAGCAAGAAAAGAAGAGAAGCCATCAAAAAGAAAATAAAAGAAATGAACTCAACTGATAAATGTCAAACTCCCAAAATGGACAGTGTGATAGTACAGCAAGGGGAGCAGGGGTGTCAACAAATTGTCTTAGATGATGACCAGGTGGGGATGAATATCATTCCTCTCCAAGCCCATTGCATTCCTACATCTCCCAGAAATCCAGCTGAAATCATCACTGAGAGAGCTACTGATCTACCTCAGCTCACCTACACCCTCAACATACAAGAAGATGAGTATGCTGTGTGTGAGTCTGAGAATGAGGAAGATTCTGATGACCAGCCTCTGGAAGATGAAGAGGACAGTGATTATCAACCAATGACTGACTGTGAGGATGAGGATGCTGTGAGTGAAATTAAGGCTTCCAGCCCATCCAGGGACAAGGTGCATGAGGATGAGGTCCAACTGGTTGCTAAGTCCCAGGGATCATCTGATGCACATAGGGTCACTCATTCTGAAGATGTGGAAGACCATGACCATGGGGAAGAGGCACAAAAAGAAGATCACCTGGAGGCATTCAGATCTACAATGACAGCTGTATTGCAGAAGGAAAGTCAGCAAGACAAGAAAAAGAAGGAGCCACCCTCTAAAAGTAAGCAGACAAAGAAGAAGACTAAACAAAGTATCATCAGCAGTTTTGCTAATGTTGTTGTCAACAGCAACATCAACACTAGGTCCAAAACTCAAAAACCCTGATGATTAGTACAATCTGCTGGAATGCAAGGAGTATTGATACTCAGGGGACCCTTGATAGGTTACAAAGGTTGAAAGACTTTCATAAGCTGTCTATCATAGCAGTGCTGGAACCTTTTTCCAACAAATCTCAAATTCAATTCCACAGAATTCAGCTAGGTATGGATAATGTTATGTCCAACTCCAATAGCAAAATCTGGTTATTCTGGAACAAAGACATTGCCTGCAACATTTTGGACCAGGATGAGCAGCAGATCACTTGTGAGATCAATCATGTGGCTTGTCCTAATAGCTACCTCATTACCTTTGTCTATGCAAAGTGCAAGGATTACATGAGAAGAGACTTATGGGACAAGATGTTGCAGTTCTCCAGTAAGGAGAAGCCTTGGTGCACCATTGGAGACTTCAATGTTATTACAGATGTTGAAGAAAAGATGGGGGGCCAGCCATATAATGTGAACAAGAGCTTTGAGTTTATTAGTGTGATAGAAGCATGTGGACTCACTGATCTGGGGTTCTGTGGGCAGAAGTTCACCTGGTGCAACAATAGGGACAAAGATGCTAGAATTTGGAAAAGACTTGACAGGGCCATGGTTAATGATTCTTGGTTAGAAGTCATGCCTGTAACAACTGTCAGTCACTTAGCCTCCACAGGATCTGACCATTGCCCTCTATTGATGGAAAGCAGGGCAAAACAAGGTAATGTTATCAAGTATTTCAAATTTCTAAACTGCTGGACAGACAATGACAATTTCCTTAGCACTGTAAAAGCATGTTGGGATAATCCTGTGGAAGGAAATCCAATGGGAACCTTCCAACAAAAGCTGAAAAGAGTTTCTAATACTCTTAGTAAGTGGTCAAGAAATGAGTTTGGGGACATCTTTGCTTCAGTAAAAGAATATGAAGAGCAGGTGAGACAAGCTGAAGAAAAAATAATTAGTGACAATACTGAAGAGAACAGGTCCAAGCTACATCAGATCAATGCTCAGTACATCAGATATCTGAAGATGGAGAAGGCTATCTTAAAGCAGAAAAGTCAACTTCATTGGTTCAAAGATGGAGATGCCAATACCAGCTATTTTCATGCTATTATCAGAGGAAGAAGAAGAAGGTTATTCATCCATCAGATTAATGATGAACAAGGCAATACTATTCAAGGTGAAGACAATATTGCAAGAGCTGCCACAGCACACTTTGAAAAAATATTCACTGGAGAAGAGAGACTGATCAGGGAAGATGTTCTTAAGTGCATTCCAAGGATGGTTACAGAGGAGCAGAATGAGAGCCTGCAAGCCTTACCTACTATGGATGAGCTGAAGAAAGTTGTATTTTCTATGAGCCCTACATCAGCTGCTGGACCAGATGGAATGAATGGGAAATTCTTTCATTCATGCTGGGATATCATCTGTGAAGACCTACTGAGATTAGTCCAGTATTTCTTCAATGGACATGGTATTCCCAAGTTTATTTCTCATGCATGCTTAGCTCTACTTCCTAAGAATGAGCATCCCAACAGCCTATCAGAATACAGGCCTATTTCTCTCAGCAACTTCACTAACAAGATCATTTCTAAGTTGATAAGCATCAGAATTGCTCCTATATTGCCTCAGCTAATCTCAGATAACCAATCTGGATTTGTTAAAGGTAGGAGTATTGCTGAGAACATAATGTTAGCTCAAGAAATCATCCACAATATTAAGAGACCAAAGGCTGGGGATAATGTGGTGATAAAGCTGGATATGGCCAAGGCCTATGATAGGGTCTCTTGGTCATTCATTTGTATGGTCATGAGGAAAATGGGGTTTGGAGAAGTGTTGATTGATATGGTTTGGAGGATTATGTCAAACAATTGGTACTCAGTCATCATTAATGGTGCAAGGCATGGCTTCTTCCACTCTACAAGAGGACTCAAGCAAGGAGACCCCCTATCCCCTACCTTATTCATCATTGGAGCTGAAGTTCTGTCTAGGCTTCTCAACAATCTTCATCACCATCATTTATACACAGGATTCCAGATGGAAAGAAGAGGTCCTCAAGTAAATCACTTGAGCTTTGCAGATGATGTGATCATTTTCACATCTACCAGCAACTTCTCACTTACACTGATTACCAAAACTCTTAAACTGTATGAAGCTATTTCAGGACAACTTATCAATAAAGATAAGAGTCAAACCATGATGCCACTGAATACTCCCTCTGGTGTGGTGGATAGGGTCAGCATGATCACAGGATACAAATGCACTCATGGCCCAATCACTTACCTAGGCTGCCCCCTATATATAGGAAGACAAAGGATCATATACTTCTCTAGTATGGTTTCTAAGGTTCTAAGCAGGATTAGGGGATGGCAGACTAAAATGTTAAGCTATGGAGGTAGAGTCGCCTTGGTGAAAACAGTGCTGCAATCCATTCCTATACACCTGCTGTCGGCTATCAGTCCTACCAAGACCACCATGAATCAGATCAGAAGACTAATTGCTGATTTTTTTTGGGGATGGGATACTGAAAGAAGAAAATATCACTGGGCCTCTTGGGATACTCTCAGTTATCCTTATGAGGAGGGTGGTATAGGTGTTAAAAAATTAGAGGATGTGTGCTTATCCTTCCAATACAAACAGTGGTGGACTTTCAGATCAAAGAAGACTCTATGGGGGGAATTCCTTAAAGCAAAATACTGCCAAAGGGCTCATCCAGTCATTAAAAAGTGGAACACAGGACAGTCCCTAATGTGGAAGCATATGATGAGCAACAAAAAGGATATAGAACCTCATATACAGTGGTGGATTAAGTCTGGAACAAGCAGCTTTTGGTGGGATGATTGGCTAGGGGTAGGTCCCTTAGCTTACCACAATGAAAGTCTCCCCAGATTGAATAACTCTATTGTATCAGAATTCATGGAAAATGGAGGATGGAATGAAGAGAAAGTAAGAAAACATGCACCCCCTCAGCTGGTGCACAAGATTCTCAGCACTCCCATCAGCTACAATCCAAATATGCAGGATCAAGCTTACTGGAAGCCTAACTCTCATGGTAATTTCACTTGTTCATCAGCCTGGGAGTTGGTAAGGAAGAAAAAGACAAGATCAACCACTAACAGCAACATATGGCACAGTAGTATTCCTTTCAAGGCCTCTTTTCTGCTTTGGAGAGCTTTCAGACTTAAACTCCCCACAAATGACAGAATAGTAGCATTTGGACATGCTCCTGCAGCATGCTCCTGTTGTTATAGAGCAGGTCTTGATGATATAGAGCATATCTTTGTATCAGGTTACTTTGCACAACACATATGGAAGCACTTCTCAAGGTACTGGGGTCTGCAACACAGCAACATTCCTCTAAAAAACCTATTGATGAGGTGGTGGCTAGTCAAAACTAACAATGAGCTACATAAGTTAGTAATGCAGGCTACCCCCATTTTTGTGTGCTGGAATCTATGGAAGAATAGATGTGCATGCAAGTATGGGGGCAAGAAGTCTAATGCAACTAGAGTAATATTCTCAATATCCAAAGATCTATATATGCTTATCTCCACTGTGTATCCATATATTGAGTTGCCAAGTAATTGGGCAGATTTGGTTACCATGGTTGAAAAAAGCCAACATGAATTGAGAATAACCAAAGTATGCTGGACTAAACCACAACCTACAATGATCAAGCTAAACACAGATGGGAGTGCCCTTAACAATCCAGGGAAGATAGGGGCAGGGGGCATTCTAAGGGACCATAATGGAGTGTTAATATATGCTTTTGCATCTCCACTAGGTTGTGGTTCTAATAACCAAGCTGAAGTGCAGGCAGCAATTATTGGTATTCAGTGGTGCCTACAACATGGATACAGCAGGGTAGCCCTTGAAGTGGATTCTGAACTTCTAATCAAGTGGCTCAAACAAGAGGCTAAACCTCCATGGAACATTGTTGCTTATACTAATGAATTGCAGGTATTGGTTAGCAAACTGGAGAATTTCCAGTTCAGTCATATCTTTAGGGAAGCTAATTATACTGCAGATTCACTCTCAAAGGAAAGCCACATGAAAAGCTATACACAACACTACTACAGCTTTCAGCAGCTTCCAAGAGAGACCAAGGGACATTACAAAATGGACAAAGCTGGCATGGCTAGCTTCAGGAGAACCAAGATGAAGAAGATCAATCAACCACATTGAAGGAACTTCTTCATACAATGAATTATTAACTGATATTAATAATGATAATCAGGCCCATTGAAAAAGGGAGAGTCTCCCTAATTTACTGCTCTAATAGGATAATCTCCTTACCAATAGATTTAGGATTTAGCAGGATGGTACAGGGCAGCAGGTGCAGGGTGTGGAGTAGCATGTGGACTTGTCCAATGCCCCCCAAACTTTGCAGGATGTTAGAATATATTATTGTGACAAGTTCCAACAAGTTTCAGCCCAAACGGATAATTGAAGGCGTTAGGCGAGCGACATGGAAACATTCAGCTGCCTTAAGCCTAAAGAGAGGGTCTTTAGTAATTTGGACCCTCCAACTTGGGAAAAAAGTCTTCAAACTTTGCAGGACTGAAGGAGAAGATATATATGCTAACTCCATAAAGTTTCAACTCAAATGGATAATTGGAGATGTTAGTCGAGCGACGTGGAAAATGATAACACTCTCCAAAGCTCTTACTGAGGTCCCTTCTTTATTACTAGTCTGTGTACATTATTTTTTGCTTGGGCTTGTTTGTTGTATTATTGCAGGTGTCTGGAGTAATATATTAGCATTCTTCAACAATAAATACATAGACAAGAGCACAAAAACAACTTCCAAACACCCTGCAACCTCTAAGCTTCAGCAGGGCAGCAGGTGCAGGGTGTGGAGTAGCATGTGGACTTGTCCAATGCCCCCCAAACTTTGCAGGATGTTAGAATATATTATTGTGATAAGTTCCAACAAGTTTCAGCCCAAACGGATAATTGGAGGCGTTAGGCGAGCGACATGGAAACATTCAGCTGCCTTAAGCCTAAAGAGAGGGTCTTTAGTAATTTGGGCCATCCAACTTGGGAAACAAGTCTTCAAACTTTGCAGGACTAAAGGAGAGGATATACATGCTAACTCCATAGAGTTTCAGCTCAAATGGATAATTGGAGACGTTAGTCGAGCGGCTTGGAAAATGATAACACTTTCCAAAGCTCTTACTGAGGTCCCCTCTTTATTGCTAGTCTGTGTATATTATGTTTTGTTTGGGCTTGTTTGTTGTACTATTGCAGGTGTCTGGAGTAATATATTAGCATTCTTCAACAACAAATACATAGACAAGAGCACAACAACATCTTCCAAACACCCTGCAACCTCTAAGCCTCAGCAGGGCAGCAGGTGCAGGGTAGGGAGTAACTTGTGGACTTGCCCAAAGTCTCCCAAACTTTGCAGGATGGTAGCATATATGTTTTTGATAAGGCCCAAGAAATTTCAGCCCAAACGGATAATTTTAGACGTTAGGCGAGCGAGCTTGAAACAATCAGCTGTCTTAACCTTAAAAAGGAAGAATTTTGCTAAATGGAAGCTCCAACTTGGGAAACAAGCCTTCAAACTTTGCATGGCTAAAGTAATGAATATATATGCAAACCTCATGAAGTTTCAGCTCAAAAGGATTAGTGGAGACGTTAGTCGAGCGACATGGAAAATGCTAACAGGCTCCAAAAGCCTATTTGAGATCCATTCCTCTCTACTAACCTGTATAAGTCTTTGCTTGTGTCTGGTTATTTGCTGTGTATATGCAGGTTGTTGGAGACTTACACCAACATGCTTTAACATCAAATACATAGAGGACAACACCTGCATCAACTCAACACCTGCAGCAGCCCAACACCTGCAACACCTGCAGCAGTTCAACACCTGTTTGCTTTGTTGCTTGTCTTTGGTTGACTTTCTTTGCTTAGAATCTCTTTGGCACTACTATGAGGACTGCAGTAACCTGGGGCTTATATGGAGTAGCACACTCAGCTTGCCAAACATATTCTCTATTATCAACACACCCCAGCACCAACCTGCAGCAGACAAGGAACAAATCCACTCCATCTATGCCTTCTCTAATAACTCAACACTTGCAGCAGCTCCTTTCTTGCTGGTTCTTGTTTGTTGTGTAGATGCAGATGTCAGGATGGACTCATCAACATGTGTTCCCAACACCTACATAGATCACACCACAGATACAACCACCAAAACAAATACCTTCACTAAGAGGCCTACACAAGGACTGTGCAGAGCAGCAACTTCCTTCTGGATTTTGTGGTTGTTTGGTTGTTTGTATTTGGCTGTTTGTTTTTGCCTAGGGACATCAAAAACTGGCCCTCTTTGGAACTGCTATGAGGGATGCAATGTCCTGGGGCCTCTATGGAGCAGCCCCCCAACCACATTCTTTAACTTCAACACACCACAGCAACAATTCAACCAACTTGCAACACACAAGGAACATGGGTGCAGCAGCCTGCAGCTCTCTTTGGTGGTAAGGATTGTTGGTTGTGTTTGTCTATGCAGGTACCCCAACTACAGCCCCCTCCTGGAGAATGCATTGATCTCCATGATCAATCATTCTCAACTTCACCAATGCAGCTGGCAGACTCCCCATGCTAAAAAGAATGCAGTATCTTGGGGCTGCTTTGGAGCAACACACTCAGCTTGCCAAACACATTCTCAACTACTAACACATTCCAGCAACAACTCTATCAACCTGCAACAGACAAGAAACATATACAAGTTTGTTGTTTTTGTTTTTCTGTGCAGGTACTCCAAGAGGCCTAACCACCTCAAAACAAAGACCAACAAGCAACCTAGGGAACCTGCAGCCACCTGCAGATTGGCAGCTTTGGGTTTGGTGTTTTTGTTTTTGTTTGTCTGTGCAGGTGCAGATCCTCATAATTGTAAACAATTGGATACTAAAGCATGGATCATCTCTCCATGCATACCAGATGCATTCCATCAACATCTGCAACAGCTCCACCAACTTGCAGCAGCCAAGGAACAAATACAAGCTAATGCTACAGCAGCTTGCACACCTCTTTGGTTGTATGTATTGTTGGTCTTGTTTGGCTGTGCAGGTACAAGAATGAACCACTTCAAAGCAAGGACCAACAAGCAGACTAACTACAATGGCAGCAACAAGGAGTTTGTACAACAGAACTCTTGGAATTGTTCTTATAATTGTGAGCTTGCTTGTTTGTTTTCTTCTTTGTTTATGCAGGTTTTTGGAGATACAGCCCAGAAGGAACTCCAACACCCTCATAGACAACATCCAAGGACCAACAACAATATCATGAGCAGCTGTAAAAGGTTACACCTCCATCAACTCCAGATACATACTGTGGGAACACAGCACCAAACAACTACTCAGCCACACACCAAACAACAACTCAATCACAGAGCTGAAGCTGAAAGTGCGGAATTGAAAGATGAAGTTCAACAGCATCAGCAACAACAGATGCCAAAACCAACACACCCATGTACAGCAACCTCCAGACTTGGTTGCTTGTATAGGTTTCTGGTTTTGTCCATCTGTGCAGGTGTAGGTCTGCAGCAATCATACATTTGGACCGCCATGCAGGTGTTCGAATGCAGCTACACTTTCTTCCACAACAAATCAAAGGTTGTTGGCTACTATAACTCCATATACTTCCTATCCTTCCAGCCCCCATAGCTGGTAATCATGTTACTGATACAAAGGCATATTTCACCGGGATTTACTTGGTACGACAAGACTAAAAAGAGCAAAGATGAAAAGAATTTCCCATCCCATGCGAGATAGAAGTTTCGCATACTTGTTCTTCTTCAATATAGCTATGTCTGGTACGTAGCATAGTTGGAATAGGACTAGGTTACTTTTCTTTTTTCTCATGGAAGGGGAGAGTCGCCCTCATTTATGCTTTCATAGTTGAATTGTACCGGGAGGAGTCCTCTCACAGGTTTACTGCTTTCTAGTTATAGTTAGTCTCTTTTTTGTATCGGGGATGAGTTAGCCGACCTTAATTGGTTAGTCGACTTATGAACCACCATAGGATCGGAGGTAAGGTTTATGTCCCCCTCCTTGTATTTTTTATTTTGATTATTTATGTTAAGGCTTGGGGGTGTTGCTTAACCCCTGACTGTGCACGAGAGGTGGGAGCCTCGTGTAGGGTCTGTTCCCATAAAAAAAAAAAAAAAAAAAAAAAAAAAAAAAAAAAACTCATATATACAACTAGGAGTCACCGAGTTCGATCCTACACGCACATGAAGAATGGCTTGAGTTTTGGCGGGAAATAATTTGGGGTGTTACAATGTAGGGCACGTGGATGAAATCAATCCAACGTTGTGAGTAGCCTTACATACCTGGAATGAAGATTATCTCTCCAAAAATCAAAGATCTAGCTTGAAGATCTTAAATCCTAACTCTTCTTCTCCTTCCACATCTCTTCTCTCAAAAGCTCTAGGGGTGAATAAGAAGAAAACACCCCTAAGATACTGATAAGGGGCGGATTTTAGCCCTAAAACGTAGTGGGTTAGGTTGGGAAAGATGGAGAAAAGACCAAAAAGCCCCTCCCAAAAAATGAAAACTTGGCAGAAATTTGAACTAGGGTGGAACAAGTCCGCGTCGCGGAGTTGTTCCCCTATAGTTTATTTTTTTCCAAAATTTTAAGTTAAAGCAAAATTGGCCAAGTCCGCGATGCGGACTGGTCGCGCACCCTTCTGGTTAACTAGATATAACATTTTACTCTGAACTCTAAAAATTACAATATTGAGAGTTGGAAAGAAGACTCAAAGACCTTTAATTTGATAGGTCATGGGTCACCCAATTCATTATATTCTAGGAAATATGGTCGTTTGAAGTTGACCCTTATACGGACTCACTCGAAAGCTTAGCCGATAGAAATTCTTTGGACTTGGCTTGGTGTTAGAGATCCCTTATGACCCTAAACTACATCTAATACTCTTAAAATACTTAGGAATTGATCCTAACTCATATAGACAATTAGAAGTCATTCAGTTTGAGTCTATACGCATATGAAAAATGGTTCGAGTCTTGGCAAAAAAATAAATAGGGTGTTATAATCACCTACCACAAATTAAGCCTGAATGTGTTAAAGAACCTGAGATTTCCCTTTTTGAAGTATCTTGTCTTGTTCACGGTCTAAAATAAATAAAGAAAATAAAGAATCAATGAACAATGGTCTATATTATCCCGATTATGTCAAAAATTCTTAGTCTTGACCAATTTCACTATCATCTCACCCAACTAGGACTTTTCCTACCATTAATTTTAGGTCACAACCTTTCCCAAGAGAATTCTCATAGATTCTAAAGTCTAAGCATTAAATTATAAGTTAGAGAAAAGATTAACTTACCTTTATCGAAAAAATTGGTGGAAAAACTGAAAAGAAATAATCCTATGTCGCCTTTGCTTTCAAAAAATGAAGTTGTAGAAAATAATAACGTTTTAAAGACTTTTCCCTGATATGTTCGCGATTGGCCAGCTATGGCTTCTTTTAGCCCGCTATAGCTGCCCCATCATGACGGGATTCAGCCCGCTATGGCGTCTTTTACAAAGACAAAAATTTGTAATTTGTGTCCTAATCCACCATTTCGCAACACAACCTCAAACTTTGACGTTCTAAAATAACTCCTACATGCCAAATTTGATTCTGAGAGTTGTACTCACCCGGATTCATTTTCGTAAGGCCATATGAATTTCTAAACGTATCGGCTACTAGCTCAAACAATAAAAACTCAAAAATCAACCCCAATTATTATCAAATTGCATGTAACTTCACCTGACTCAAATTCTGTCCAAGTTGACTAATTTCATTGAAAATATTCAAGAATAAGATTAAATAAATAAATTAAGAACTCACTTAATTAAAAAATCTTGAAATTACCATCGATTCTAGATGAATTCTAATGCAGAAGAAAGTTCTAGAGAGAATTGAGAGTTGAGTAGAGATGAACTCTGATTTTCATATTTGTACAAATAAGTACTACACAGCTATTAAAGTTCTAACTAACTCATCTCTTGTAACTAACTATCCTAACTAACTTGTATAACAATAATTAGTGAAGTCCCTAATTCTGTTAGAGTAGCATATGGCCTTCACATGGCCTTCATGTGATTCCATCTTCAATATCCCCCTCAAACTGGCATGTGTGAAGATGTACAACACTCCAACTTGGACATTAAGTACTCGTGATGTGTTCTAGGCAATCCTTTTGTTAGAATATCTGTCAGTTGCTCATTCGAACCAATATGCAAGGTTCTTACTATTCCTTGTTGAATCTTCTCTTGTATTAAATGACAATTGATTTCAATATGCTTGGTCCTTTCATGATACACTGGTTTGCTGCTATTTTCAAAAGAGACTTGCTATCACAGTAAAGATCAATAGGTACTTCTACTTCAATTCCCAATTCTTTAAATAGTACCATAAGCCATACTAACTATGACACGACTGTGGCCATACTCATGTATTCAAATTCTGCAAATGAACGAGATACAGTGTTCTACTTCTTTGATTTCTACAAAATTTAATGAATCTCCATGTTTAATAAGAAATCTTGTCACTGACTTTCTTGTGTTTGGGCATGATGCCCAATCTGCATCACAATATGTTGTCAACTTGTTTCCCTTTTTGCCGATCATAAGGATTCCAAGTCCTAGTTCTTGTTATGTATCTCACAATTCTCAAAACAGTTTCCCAATGTGAGCTTTTTGGCTCGGTATTTGGACTACAAATGCAATGTCCAACTTGGTCATGGTTAAATACAATAGTTTTCCTATCAGACTGTGATACTTGTCTTTGTCCACTAGCATATCATCTTGTGATTCACCAGTTACTTGATCAAGCTCCTTGGTAGTATATTTCTGATTGCACTCCAAGGGTGTCTAGCTTGGCTTCCCTGCACTGAGCCCAAGTTCTAAGATAAGCTCAAGTGTGTATTTTCCTTGGTTCATAAGAATTCCTTTGTCTGATCTACTTAATTCAATTCCTAGAAAATATTTCAGTTTCCCTAAATCGTTGAGCTTGAAAGTATGGTAAAGTGATTCCTTGGTTTGTTGGATCAGTGTCAGGTTGTTTCCTGTTACCAATATATCATCCACATAGAATAGGATTATCACAATGTTGTCTGCGTTCTTCATAGTAAAAAAGGAGTAATCCAACACACTCCGAGTAAATCCTTGTTGAACAAGAGCCTCTAGTGGGAGGAACAAGAGGTTCAGTAACAGATACAACAGGAGGAGAATCAGATGGTATAGGCACATCAAGAGGAGAATCAGAGGGTATATAGGAGTGTGGGACAAATAAGGGATCAAGTATCTTTTTGTCTTTGAAGGGAAATACGTCTTCCTTGAAAATGACATCTTTGTTCACAAAAAAACTGTGTTTAGCAAGATCATATAGAACATAGCCATTAGTAACCTTTAAATATCCCATCATCATAACCAGTATAGCCCTAGCCTCAAACTTGTCATGAAGGTTCATCCTTTTAGGAAAGCATAAGCATACAAGAGTTCTAAAATGAGTGAGACTGGGCTTCTTCTTATGGAATACATCATAAGAAGAGGAACCTTTGAGGACACCAAAGGGTAGCTTATTTATCACATAAGCTGCAACTAATATATAGTGACTGATGACACCCAATTTCGATCCTCACAACGTAATAATTTTTTTAGAAAAAAAAATTTCTTCAATTTTAAAATTTTTCAATGGGTATACAAAATATATATATATATATATATTCTATTATTAAGTAATTTTGGCATATATATTTTTTTTATAATTCTTGAATAATAATATATATTTTTGGTTATATCATCAGTTTTTATCATTATTTGAGAATCATCTCAAAAAGAATATTTATCTTAAATGAAATACTTTGTAATTAGTTTGGCCTAGTTAATAGATCCCTATTTCAAGTTAATTAGTTTAAACTTAAGTTAATTATTCTAATTTGTCAAAATTAAGAAGTTTGCTAATTAATTGATGTTTATTTATCTTATTTTAATTTTGGCCTACTTCAATTTCAAATAAATTAAAATAATTAGCTTTTATAAAACTCAAAATATTTTTTTAAGTTCTTTTAAAATAATTTTATCATCTTCATTGTTTTAAGATAATACATATAGTTTTTTTTATAGTTATTACCTTTTACTATTATTCAAAATTGACCCATAAAAAGATTTTGTTTATTCTATTAATTATTTCGTAAATTAGTAATTAGTTACAATTAAGTTAATTATTTTATTTTGTTAAGAATTAAGAAGCTCGTTAATTAATTGATATTAATTCATCTTATTTGATTTTTTAACCAAAGTCACTAATTAATTTTACGTTTTCATTTCTTCCCCTAAATAACACATAATTAATATTATATTAACAATATTTTAATCGCTACATTAATACTAAATCATGCAAATAATATATACCATCCCCTCAATTTTCACATCCATTCTTACATCTATATACTACACATAAACCAATCTACACCTCACTATAATAAAATCATTAAATAATTTCCTCAATTCCTACACTTTACAAAATTCTCTTTTTCAGAAAAATCCCACGCTGCCCCCCCCCCCCCCCCCAATATCCCAAATATTACTATATTAATTAACCCATCACTATCTAACACTACTACTAAATATAATATACATCCTCACCAACACCTATTTTTCCCTTACACGTGCCGCCCTATTCCCTATACTCATGTTCACTGCATTTTTATTTTTTTCTCCCATGACCCACACACCACTAACAATATTATAATCCCTAACCCATCATCCAATTCCCATATTTTATACACATATGACAACATACACGGAATTTCAAAAAGAATCCAATCTTGATCTTCCATGATGCAAATTAGATATCGAGCTTCTTCAATTTCAAACAATTTTTAAACAATTTTTATAAATAAAAAATATTTTTCAAGTTATTTTTTTAATATATTTATCATTTTATGATTTTAAAGTGATTTATATAGTTTTATATAATTATTCATATCATTATAATTATTTATATAATTGGCTCTTAGAAATATTCAAAAATGATCCCAAAAAGATTTTAATTTTATTTATAGCTTTTATTTTCAAATTAATTATTTTATAATTAAATTAATTAATTTATTTCATTAAGAAGTTCGTTAATTAATTAATGTTAATATATCTTATTTAAACTTTAGCCTAATTTCCCTACCCACCTATATAATCCAATTTCCACTCCAAATTTCCTTTCATTACACATTGCTACAGCAAAACAAATTAACTAAACAATTTCCTTATCCACTCAACATTACATACAACCTATTTTACTACAATCTTACAGAACCACATCAATTTCCACATCAAACCACCGACCCTACCTCATTTCCCCTTTGCCAACAACACTTTACACATCAGTATATCACCAATACATATATAATTTTCTGCACATTTACAACTACTTACACATAAAATATTTCTCTCCACCAACACACAATTCCACCAATATAATATACTCCTACAACCAATTCCCTATTCCATTCCATACAAATACACGTCATCAGCAACATGCATACTAACTTACGATTTCCTACACGTGGCAATTCTTTTAAATTCCCAGCCCAAATTCCATTACCAACGAGAATAAAAGATAAAACCTATGCAAAATATTATATATATATATATATATATATATATACACATCTATATCTTCTCCAAAAAATGTCCACCATCACCCATATACGCATCTATTTTTCTACCTATCCAATTCTTACCGACTCTTCCACACACATACATATATAATATACTATACTTAGCAGCCTATATACCTAACACTAACATAATTCCACCGCTGATCTGATTGTCTCGGTCCATTCCTTATTATTCATTCGCTCATTTCTTGCTTTTCCTTTTACCCATACTTACTATAATATAATATTTCATTCGACTACAAATTTTTGAATTTCAAAATCTCAAGAAGCCTTAATTTTTGCCTATAAATACTACTCTAAATTCTTAGCCGAAGAGAGTTTTTTTTTTGACACAGAACAAAAATTCTTACACTCGAATTCAAATATATCTTACAAAAATTCTCGAATTTTCTCTCAACTGCACTTGACTTTACTTGAAGAACGAGGGTAGATTCGTGACCGAAGCGTTCCCGTTTACTTCCCCGCAATAGGTGATACTCTTTCCTTTTTCCTCTATTTTTGCTTCCGTGATAACAATATTTTTGAGAAAGAGAGTCGAGTTCATTGTTTGACTATAAGAATAACTTATGCTAAAAATGTATTTTTGTTTAGCAAATTCACATAAGGATTTTGTAGATACGTAAAATATGTTTAGAGGAGATGGCTATTGTCCCTGTTTTAGTTGGGAATAATTATACATATGCTAGATATTCTTTTATTAAAATATAACAAAGAAAAGTTATGATTCTAGGCATTTTGTTCAAAGCTTCAGTCTCTACATGTAAGTAGTAAATTTAGGTTCTATGCCCTTCGTTACCTAAAATGAGTATAATTTTTTTTAGTTGAGCAGTTAGCATGTATAAATGAAATGATTATGGTTTAAGTTTTAACTTAGTTCCACTATAGTTAAAATATGGCGGAATTTGAATTTATTAAAGTGTGGACATGTCGCTTTGAGTTGGCCAGGAGGTTATCAATCGCAAAAAATGTGTGTGTTTTTTATGCTTGCATATTTCTGTTTGGGATAATATATCTGTCATATGATTTTACTTCGCTTAATTTTATTTTATTTTTTTTAATTTATTAAATATCGTTTAAAGTTGAATCAATTCACTAACATTCTTTACTCTCTTCTTGTTTGCATGAACACCTTGGGAGCAAAAAAATGGAGAGACTTGGGACTCTAAGGAAATTTGAGTCTTTTAGACTCAATGTAATCATCATTTCCGCACATGGAGCCGATATCTTAGACTTCTTGAATAGCAAACAAAACAAAATGGTCTCACTCAGAGTCATCCCGGCTACTTATATTTTTCAACATTTTCTTTTTATTATTATTATTGTTATTATTATTATTGCTATTATTATCGTTATTATTATTATTATTATTACTATTATTATTATTATTACTATTGTTATTATTATTATTATTACTATTATTATTATTATTATTATCGTTTATTACTATTATTATTATTTATTATTATTATTATTACTCATATTATTACTCATATTACTTTTATTATTATTACTGTTCTTATGATTGTTATTATTTTTATTACTATTATTATTATCATTATCATTATTATTTTCGTTATTATTATTATTCTTATTACTGTTATTATTATTATTCTTATTATTATTATCTTTATTATTATTATCGTTATTTTTTTATTATTATTATTATTATTGTTATTATTATTGTAATTATTATTATTATTTTTATTGTTTTGTTATTACTACTACTACTACTACTACTACTACTACTACTACTATTATTAGTATTATTATTATTATTACATTTTAAACTTGCTTATATGATTTGAACATGTTCTCATTCTTGAATGCAATAGCTAACATTATATAGATGTTTGGATTTGGGTACTTCTAATTAGATATGAGTCATCGTAGTGGCAGCTTTCCATTTTTTTTATATAAAAGAGATCAATAATTTTTCTTTAAGGCCAAGCTACTAGTAAAAAATATTTTTTTCAAAACATGCACTTATTTCATGCGTAAAGCTTATATTTTAGTATATATTTTTTGTATAATAATTTTTGTACAACTATGTTGTTTTAAACAAGTGACTATTTATTGGTAGAAATGCAGGTCATTCCATTCTAAATAGAAAAGAATCTCGAAGTGCAATATTCGTCTATTAATTTCAAGTTCAAAAAACTTTTCTCACTTAATTACTCAGCGTTGTTTTCAAAAAAAATTAGCAATATTTCTAGTTTTAATTATTTAACCTAAGTTTGGCCGGTAATCATTTTTTAACGAATTTTAAAGGATGCTTAACCCCCTTTCCTTTAGAATAACTAGAACTCTTACCTAGAATCATATAAGTTAAGTAGACCATTAAATTGAGTTCATTTTTAGTATTAAATTAGTTAACTATTTAGGTATCCTAATTTACCTTTAACATAATTAGGTAGCGACTCCTTAAATCAAATAATTTAGGAATCACTAATATGTTGTACACCATTTGACCTCGAGTTAAAATGAGTATAACAGCTTGACGACTCCACTGGGGATTTAGGTTCTAAACCACAACAGACTTAGACTATTGATTAGATTTTTTATTATTATTATTATTATTTATTTGTATAGTTTACTTTAATTGTTGGATGTTTTATCTATGTGATTATTTATTTGTTCTTCCTTGATATTAATTGTATGTTTATAATTTTTATTATTTTATGTGATTGTATTTGTTACTGCTTTATAAATTGTCATTCTGTTCATACTTCCTCCAATTATGAAAAATTGACACTATCACACGTACACGTTATGCGTGTTTTGCGCACCCACAAATATTTTTCAAATATCCCAAAATTTAAGAAAGTTGGCGTATGCACAGGCTGTACGGATCTTTTTCCGTGTGGCCACGTAGCCTTCTCACTCGAGTTGTCCGCTCGGGAACCTTTTGTCTAGTGAGTCAAATCTTAGAAAAATATAAGATAGAGTTGTGCTTCCCTTCAATCTAAGTCATGCATGCATATACCTTAGGTGGGTTGACCCATGGTGTCAATTCCACATTTAGGAAAAACCACCCATATGTCGACAGGTTCATGACCCAACAACCAATAAGCATATTTTGTGGAACGTGATAAAGATAAACAGATCGAAGCCAATTTTGACTTGATGAGTTTGGAAAATGTGTCCTTAGTTTATTAATTTATATTGTAGGATAGATTCAATTCTCCAAGTGGCCCAAATTAGGATGGTCGAAGGTGTCCCGTACAAATTGGAGAAATAGTGGGAAATTTTTAGCCCCAATGAGAAATCAGCAATTACAAAAAAATTGGATTTCCTCACTATACTATTCAAGATCTCCCCGGTTAAGTATGTGGTTAGAGCTCTACTTCTATTTTGGGATCCAAATCGTATTGTGTTCGCATTCAAGGACTTTGAGTTAACACCTATATTGGAGGAAATCCACTATTTCACTAGTTTGAAGTATTGAAGAAGAGGTCAGATTATTCCACACGGCCAGTCAGGGAAGAAATTTCTTCAACAATTAGGATTGAAATACACAAGGAAACTCGAGTGCTTCAAACATAATTTGGTTTCCTTGGATTACTTATATGGGAGGTATGGGTGCTCAGACAGTTACAAGTTATTTAGAAAAGAATTCTCTTGCACCTCTACCCATTGGCAAGTTAACCGTTCTATTGCATTTGATGTGGCTTTACTAGGAACCTTGGTATTCCCATGATAATGAGGGAAGATTAGCACTTGTATATGATATGTGGCTAAAGCGCTTTTCAAAGGAGTTGACGGAAAAGAAATCACCTTGATTCCTATGATTTTGGCTGAAATACTTCGAGCCCTCAGAAAGTGTAAAACAGGGGAAACAAGCTTCTTTGAAGGTTGCAATCTTCTTTTGCAAATGTGGGCGATAGAACATTTTTACCAACATGATGACATGGTAGACATATGCTTTAGTAATACAAATCATATTAACAGTTTTTATGATAGGATGAAAAGGTTTGTGTCTCCAGTTGGTACTAATGATTGTTGTGAGTTCTTGATTTCTCGCACTAGTGACCAAATTCAATGGAAATATCTATTACTCTCATGTCCTATTGCCTACATAAAATGTAGAGGGATTTACTACATTGAGCTCATCGAATTGGAAAGTCTCCAGCCATATGCCCCGATATGCGTGCTCCAACAGTTTGGTCAAGCATAAATGATTCCTCTACGAGCAAACATAAAGTTTTCTAAAATTTCCTTCAAATCAGATTTTAAAGTCTCTAGAGCTGATGAGATTCTTCATGACTGAGATAATCTTACACGTTAGAGGTAGGAGATGGACCAATAAGAAAAATTCCAGAATATTAGGCATAGCTTCGAGAGGAATGCAATAGCATAAGCTCGAAAGGTAAGCAAGGTTTTGAGGATATCAGGACGACAATTTGGATACGACACTGTCATCTTGGAACCAAAGTAGTTACACCAGAAATGTGGGCTCAAATGGCAAATATAATTTTGGATAATGCGAAAGCAGGGCCTAATAGTATTAGAGCATCATCCTCATCCACTCCACCATTTTGATTAAGAACGGGAATTAGGCCAAGTCTTGGGATTGTTTCCATTTTTATGTCTACTTTCCATGGAGAAAGAGGCCAGATCAAAAATAGAGGAAAGTGTAGCTAGGGAGATTCATAATTTGAAGAAAGCATTCAAAAGTATCCAAGTTCACAAGAAGTGTGAAGGGCTTGAGTATGAGGATTTATGTGTTCATCCTGATGTTGAGTTGCCAACGGGATACAAGGTACCAAAATTTGATGTGTTTGATGGGAAGTGAAATCTTCGAGCTCATTTAAGATCATATTGTGATAAGCTAGTTGGAGTGGGAAAAGATGAGGCCATTAGAATGAAGTTATTCATAAGGAGTTTAACAGGAGAAGCCCTGGATTGTACACAAGTCAGGATCCAAAGAAATAGTTGGAGTGCCATAGCACAAGAGTTTATGTATAGATTCAAGTTCAACACTAAAGCTATACCAGATAGGTTCTATTTGATGAAATTAGAAAAGAAGTCAACAGAGTCTTTCAAAGATAAGGTGGAGAGCAGATGATGTAAAAGTTCAACCTCCGATGACGGAAAGCGAGATGACCTCTCTTTTTATACTATCTTAAAATAATGCAACGTATTATGAAAAGATGATAAGTGTGGTAGGACAAAAGTTCTTTGAAGTTGTAAGGATTAGAGAATTCATTAAAGAAGGTATTAAAATTGGGAGAATCACTAATTTAGCAATCTTGCAAGCAACAAGTAAGGCAATTCAGTCAGATTCAATTAAAGGAGCCCTTAAGAAGAAGAAGGATGGAGTGTCAGCTGTCATGACCATCCAGGAACGTAGGCCAAACCAAATGTTAACATACCAAAACCTATTACCCTAACCTTCATACTATAGTCAATATACTCAAGTTCCTCAGCCATATTACCATCCTTCTGCCGCCTCTTACCTAGTTTACACCACTCAGCCAATATATTATCCACCCAGAGAACCTATCCAAATACCTCACAATACCAGCCTACATACCCATCGCAATCCCACTATCAATCACCAAATCGCTCATCAAATTGACCCAGACCCCGCCCAAACTTTGAAAGAAGACCAGCCAAGACCTATACACCTTTAGCCAAGCTTTTATCCCAACTGTATGAAAGGTTGAGAACCGCAGGGGTACTCCAACCAATCTAAGAAAGAATTCTCA
This sequence comes from Solanum dulcamara, assembly GCF_947179165.1. Taxonomy (NCBI): domain Eukaryota; kingdom Viridiplantae; phylum Streptophyta; class Magnoliopsida; order Solanales; family Solanaceae; genus Solanum; species Solanum dulcamara. Next base: position 30,960,483 of record NC_077240.1, on the reverse strand, counting down.
ATCCCCTTACAGGATGGTATGATGAGACTAAGCATTGTGCTTATCACTTTGGAGCTGCTGGACATGAAACCAAAAATTATTTTACTCTCAAGGATAAGATTAAGGCATTGATCAAAGAAAGAGTCATTCAACTCAAAGGTGTTGCCTCTAATATAATAACAATCCTCTGCCAAACCATGGGAATGCGAACATGATCACCATTGATGAAGAATGCAATTTGGAAGGGATCATTGTGCTAGTCAAAGAAGAGAAAAATGTCATAACATAAGCCTTTATTGCTCCTATTATCACAATCCAGGCACGAGCGCCATTTGAAGTAGAAGTTCTGGTTCCCAAGCCTAAGATCACAGTTTTGGTTGCTCAATCAACTTCTTTTGACACTAAAACGGTTCCTTGGAGTTACTCAACTAACACAAGGGACAAAGGAAAAGAAAATATAGTTATAGAAATTGTTGCTACCGAAATGACAAGATCTGGGCAATGTTATGCCCTTGAAGATGTTGCACGATAGGACCAAAAAGGAGAGTAACCAAAAAAGGGTTGTGATAGAAGTTGAAATAGAGGGTTTTTGGAGGAAAATGCCAACGAAGGAATATTTTGTTGTTGAACAATTGAAGAAGACTCCAGCCCAAATTTCCTTAATGTCATTATTGATGAATTCTGCAACTCACAGGAGTGCTTTGGTGAAATTTCTAAGTGAAGATTATGTTCCGGATGAGATCACAAGTGAGAGTTTTTCATCCATGGTAGGGCGGGTTTTGGAAGCTAACAAAATCTCTTTTCATGAAGAGGAATTACCGCTTGAAGGTTTGGGGCATAACAAAGCATTGAACATTATTGTCAGGTGAAGGGACAAGTTTATTTCTAGAGTTCTTTGATAATAGTTCAGATGTTAACATATGTCCTTTCATTACCCTTCGAGCTTTGGGAATTGATATTGGGAAAATTCATGAAAGTCATGTGAGGGTTAGAGGTTTTGATGAGACACAAAACGGAGTCATTGGAGAAATTGATTTGTCATTGCAAATTGGACCCGAGGAGTTCGTAGTGGAATTTCAAGTATTGGACATATCTGTTGGTTATAATTTATTGCTTGGGAGGCCATGGATCCATATGGATGGTGCGATCCTTTCTACCCTGCACCAAAATTTGAAATTCGTTTGGAATCATCATGAAATTGTTGTTCATGGAGAAGGTAGTAATTCAATGTATCCTGATAATTCAATCCCTGTTGTTAAAAGTATGGAGGAACTGGATGGGTCTGTATTCCATACTAAAGAGATCATGTGTGTCAATCAAGTTGAAAGGGTAAAGTTGCCACGTGTGCTTATGATGGTGGCTTGGGAACTGTTGAAGAATGGTTTCATGCCCAGTCAAGGTCTTGGAGTGAACTTGGATGGAATAGTGGAACCAATTTAGTTGCCTGGCCAGAAATACACTTTTGGTTTAGGATACGAGCCTACTCCTGAAGAAGTCTCATTGGCCGATCTCAAAAGAAAAAGTGACATTCCCTTGCCACAGCCCATCCCGCACTTGAATCAGTCATTTTCCAAGGCATGTATTACAAAAGAATCAGAGGAAGCCACTGAAGACAACATCATGGAAAGGCTCAAAAACCTATTTATTGAAGAAGTGGAATGCAATATGATTTTGGAGGATTGTACTGAGACTCCGACCATATGGGATGCGAAGCCTAGAGATGCTTTGAATAATTGGACTTGTAACCCGTCCCCATTTCTTTGAGAATCTTGGTAGATGAATGTTTAGAATTAATAAAATAACATAATTCAAAATTGAGGCCTGAATCATGTTTAAGAATCTTCAAATGTTTTGCCTCCACCGTTTGAAAGCTTAAATATCACATCTAAACTATATTTTCTGCTTTAAATTTCAAAATTTTATCCTTAATTATTCATTTTATTTTATTTTTCTACTCTCTTTCAGCAAGCAAACTAATAAATCTGGCAATACCGAGAATGTGACATGTAATAAAACAAGCGAACAAATTCCAAGTACTGAACATTTGTTTGCGGAATATGAAGAAGAGGTTCAGCCTGAAGAGTTGACTGAAGATTTCGAACATTTTGAGAATAAAGGAAAGCCAAATTTGGATGAAATTAAGACAGTAAATTTGGGAGATTCGGAACTAATGAAAGAAATAAGAATTAGCATCCATTTGACTCCGTCTCAAAGAAAGAAATTTATTGATCTTTTAAGACAATATATGGATATATTTGCATGGTCTTATGATGATGTGCTGGGTCTAAGCACAGACATTATTTCACATAAGTTGTCAACCAATCCATCTTCCCCTCAATCAAGCAAAAACTAAGAAATATCAAGCCTGATCTGAGTTTAAAAGTTAAGGAAGAAGTCTCCAAGCAATTTGATGCCAATGTCTTCCGAGTCACAAAGTATCCTACATGGTTGACTAATATAGTGCCAATGCCAAAGAAAGATAGAAAAATCAGAGTATGTGTAGATTATCGAAATCTCAAGAAGGCCAGCCCAAAAGATGATTTCCCTCTTTCGAACATTCACATACTTATTGATTATTGTGCAAAGCATGAGTTGTATTCATTTGTTGATTGCTTTGCAGGCTACTATCAGATTCTAATGGATGAAGAAGACGCTGAGAAATGACATTCATCACACCTTGGGGAGTATATTGTTATCGGGTAATGCCTTTTGGACTCAAGAATGCAGGAGCAACATCATGAGAGCTATGACTACCATTCTTTATGACATGATCCATAAAGAGATTGAAGTTTATGTGGACAATGTCATTATCAATTCACAAAAGTGCTCAGATCACATCACAAATTTGAAGAAGTTCTTTGACAGGTTAAAGCGATATGATCTGAAATTAAATCCTGTAAAGTGTGCACTTGTTGTCCCTGCTGGAAAATTGTTGGGTTTCATTATGAGTAGGAAGGGCATAGAATTGGATTATTCAAAGATAAAGGTTATTCAAGACTTGCCTCCTCCAAAAAGTCGAAAGGATGTAACAAGTTTTCTTGGTCGACTGAATTACATTAGTCGATTCATTGCACAATCGACGATAATTTATGAACCAATCTTTAAGTTTTTGAAGAAAGATGCTACTATCAAATGGACTGAAGATTGTCAGCAAGCTTTTGACAGAATCAAGGAGTACTGTCTAGTCCGCCCGTCTTGGTGCCTCTAGAACCGGGGAGACCATTGCTATTTTATTTGTCGGTATCAGACAATGCATTCGGATGTGTGTTGGGACAACATGATAAAAATGGAAAGAAAGAACAGGCTATATACTACTTGAGTAAGAAATTCATACCTTATGAAGCTCGGTATACTTTATTAGAACGCACTTGTTGTGCCTTGACTTGGGTTGCACAAAAGTTGAGACATTACTTATGTGCATATTCCACTCTTCTCATCTCAAGGATGGATCCCATCAAATATATATTTCGGAAGCCTATGTCTACTGGGAAGTTGGCAAAATGGAAAATTTTGCTAATGAATTCGATATTATTTATGTCACTCAAATGGCCATCAAACTACAAGCGCTTGCTGATCATCTTGCTGAAAACCCTATGGATAAAGAGTACAAACCTTTTAAAACTTACTTCCCTGATGAAGAGGTATCATTTATTGGGGAGGATATTTCAGAAAAATATCCTGGGTGGAGAATATTCTTTGATTGTGCTGTCAATTCTAAAGGAGTCAGTGTTGGGGCAGTGCTAGTCTCAGAATCAGGTCAATATTATCCAGTCTCATCAAAATTCAAGTTCCTATGCACTAACAATATGGCAGAATATAAGGCTTGTATTCTTAGACTCAGAATGGATGTTGATATGAATATACAAGAATTGTTGGTTATAGGTGACTCAGACTTATTGATTCATCAGGTACAAGATGAATGAAGCACCAAGAATATGAAGATACTCCCCTATTTGCAATGTGTGAAGAAAATATGCAAGAAATTTGTCAAGATAGAATTCAGGCATATTCCTTGAGCTCAAAATGAGTTTGCAGATGCTTTGGCAACCATGTCTTCTACGATTCAACATCCATACAAGAATTACATAGATCCGATCAAGATCAATGTGCAGGATCAATCGGCCTATTATTTCCATGTAGATGAAGAATCGAATGGAGAACTTTGGTACTATGACATTGTGAGGTATCTCAAAGAAGGAGATTATCCAGAAGGCATAAGCAATATTCAAAAGAGAATACTGTTGAGGCTTGCAAATTACTTTTTCTTAAGTGGAGAAATCCTTTATAGGAGGACAACAAATTTAGGGTTATTAAGGTGTGTTGACTCCCAAGAGGCAAGCAAGTTGGTTGAAAAAATACATGGGGGTACATATGGGCCACACATAAATGGTTTTACATTGGCAAAGAAGATTCTACAGGCTGGATATTTTTGGATGACCATGAAAAAAGATTGCATCCATTTTGTGAAAAAATGTCATCAATGTCAGATTCACGGTGATTTGATCTGGGTTCCACCAAATGAACTCAATGTGACGAGTTCTCCTTGGCCGTTCGCAGCCTGGGGCATGGATTTCGTTGGTCCTATTGAGCCAGCTGCATCAAATAGACATAGGTTCATTTTTGTAGCTATTGATTACTTCACAAAATGGGTAGAAGCATCTTCACACAAGTCTGTGACAAAGAAAGTGGTGACAGATTTTAATCGCAATAACATAATTTGTAGATTTGGCATCCCTAATTCAATTATACCACATAATGGAGCCAATCTCAATAGTGGTTTGATGCATGAGATATGTGAGAAGTTCAAAATTATTCACCACAATTTCACTCCTTATCGACCTCAGATGAATGGAGCAGTTGAGACTGCTAACAAGAATGTCAAAAGAATATTGCAAAAGATGATTGGCACAAGAATTTGTTGTTTGCCCTCCTTAGCTATCGCACCACAATTAGGACTTCGACTGGGGAAACACCCTATCCTTTGGTTTATGGAAAAGAAGCAGTATTACCAATGGAAGTTGAGATACCATCCCTGAGGATAATCCAAGAAACTGAGTTGAGTGATGCGAAATGGATACAAAGTCGATATGAACAGTTGATGCTCATTGATGAAAAGAGAATGAATGCAGTTTGTCATAGACAACTCTATCAACATAGGATGGCCAAAGATTTTAACAAAAAGGTAAGACTGAGACAGTTCAAACCGGGATAATTGGTTTTAAAATGGATATTCCCACACCAAGATGAAGCTAAGGGGAAGTTTACGCCTAATTGGCATGGGCCTCATGTGGTTCACAGAGTATTGACTGGAGGAGCATTGATTCTAGCAGAAATGGACGGAAAGATATGGCCGAAAGCCATCAATTCAGATGCGTTTAAGAAATACTATGTCTAGGAGCTTTTACATTATTTTCGTATAATATTTTGGTATGTATTGAAGAACTACGTTCCGACCTGATTCCTTTGGCGGGATACGTAAGAAACCCACATCGGGTCTGGTCATTTAGTAGAATCTTTGCAAATAAAAAAAAAGATCCCATTGTTATATATTTATGAACTACGCTTGACCTGATTTCCTTGGTGAGATACGTAAGCGGCCTACATCGGCTTCGGTCACGTTATGAGAAATTTTCGTTTCTCCCTTTATTTTTATTTTTATTTTTATTGTATGTAACAAATTACGTTGGTTTGACTCATGTTGGATACATAGGCAACCAGTAAAGGGTTCGACCCCTTTATTTCAAATTCTCAAGAAATATATTCACGAATTATGTTGGATGGGATAATATGCAATCTATGTATGGCTTGGTCACATCATGATGGAATGTCAGTATCTCTCTTCACCAAAAATGAGACAGTTTTGCGGGCAGCATTACAAGAAGACATCAAGAGAATTGAAGAGTATGTGGTAAATCGGATAATCAGGCAAAAGAAAGACTCCAGAAAAAGGACGTTTGCTTCGTTTCACGACATGTCACAATCTAAAGTTTTGCAATTTTTTTTACTATTATATATATATAATTTATCTTATTACTTTTAATATGAACCTTTCAATCAAATATTTTCCTGTTATTTATTAGGCAAGATTTAGAATGGACGGAGATTGCAAATCCAAATAAAGTTGAAGAAAGAAGAAGTATGAAAAGCCAGAGCTTCAAAGTCAATGCAAATCAACCTCCCCGAAACTCATAATTTTTCTTTGAATGCAAGCTTGTCAGAATTATCGGTCAACAAAGAAGTCAATAATGTTTACAGCTTCAAAATGATCATACATCGAATGGTTTGAATTACTCAAATGCACTGCACTAATGCTTTCCGATATATTCAAATGCACTGCACAAATACTTTCAAACATTTTCAAATGCACTGCACAAATACTTTCAGATATTTTAAATTGCGTTCCACATGACTTTCAATTGCTTTCTAGTGCATTGCACAAATGCTTTAAATACAATTGCACAAAACACTTGCAAAAGTGCAATATTTGCAAAGACGTCATTTCATGAATTATCGACTTGAGAAGCCTTATTTTCATAAATCGCAGACTTAAAAATCGCATTCTTCATAAATTATTTGGGTTAAGGCCTCATTTCATTAATCATTGCTGAAAGGCACCAGTTTCATTAATCATCGGCCAACTCTATTTTTATAAAATTTATTAAAGATTTTATTAAATCATTACGGCTTGCAAGGCCGCATTTTCATATATTCACATCCTAGAGGTTTCATTTCCATGAGCTTAGTGTACATTGCTTTATATTTAATACTTATTTATTAATTGTCTTATCAAATTTAAGTTTTGCAGAAGTCTTAGCATAACGTTGAACTATTTCTAAGCAGTGAACTAGGGATATTTGTGGGAGAGTCAAACTCACCAACAATGGTCATGAATCTACTCTCGAACTCTACTCAGCCTATGTTCCACAACTCGGGTCTTAAAATCCAGTCTCGCCATAACTCGTTACTGGGATAATTTTTTTGGCTAGGCTTTACTTCGTTACTTCTCATATTCTCGCCCTTTGTTGAGTCCAGGTTTCAGTTCCACTTTAAAGGTCCATTTTACTTCACTTCATTTTTTTAAATAACTCTTCACTTGTTCAATCTTATTCTTTTCCTTGACGGCCCTTATTATCGTTTTTCTCATTCACTTATACCGATACAATTTTATAAATGATGATGTTTTCAACTCACTCCACCTTATTCTGTCATAACTTCAGAGCTGCATTTAGTTTGATTCTCGAGCAACTCGAGACATGTTGGCAACTCAGAAACAAAAGTTCAACCATAAAATTCACAATTTTCTTACCCCAGTATATTCATAAGCTTCATTTCAACTTAGATTGTCAGGACAAAATTGGTTATTACATCAACTTCTTTGCCCAAAAACTCTTTCATCGTCTCTGCGTCAAAGAAAGACAGCTCTTAACACCCAATTTCGATCCTCAAAACGTAATGATTTTTTTAAAAGAAAACGTTTCTTCAATTTTAAAATTTTTCAATGGGTTTACAATATATATATATATATATATATATATATATATATTCTATTATTAAGTAATTTTGGCATATATTTTTTTTTTATAATTCTTAAATAATAATATATATTTTTTTTTATATTATCACTTTTTATCAGTATTTGAGAATCATCTCAAAAAGAATATTTATCTTAAACTAAATACTTTATAATTAGTTTGGCCTAGTTAATAGATCCATATTTCAAGTTAATTAGTTTAAACTTAAGTTAATTATTCTACTTTGTCAAAATTAAGAAGTTTGTTAATTAATTGATGTTTATTTATCTTATTTTAATTTTGGCCTTCTTCAATTTCAAAAAAATTAAAATTAGCTTTTATAAAACTCGAAATATTTTTTTAAGTTCTTTTAAAACAATTTTATCATCTTCATTGTTTTAAGATAATACATATAGTTTTTTTATAGTTATTACCTTTTAGTAATATTCAAAATTGACTCATAAAAAGGATTTTTTTATTCTATTAATTATTTCGTAAATTAGTTATTAGTTGCAATTAGGTTAATTATTTTATTTTGTTAAGAATTAAGAAGTTCGTTAATTAATTGATATTAATTCGTCTTATTTGATTTTTTAACCAAAGTCACTAATTAATTTTACGTTTTCATTTCTTCCCCTAATAACACATAATTAATATTATATTAACAATATTTTAATTGCTACATTAATACTACATCATGCAAATAATATATACCATCCCCTCAATTTCCACATCCATTCTTATATCTATATACTACACATAAACCAATCTACACCTCACTATAATAAAATCATTAAATAATTTCCTCAATTCCTACACTTTACAAAATTTCCTTTTTCAGAAAAATCTCACGCGTGCCTCCCCCCCCCCACCAAACCCCATATCCCAAATACTACTATACTAATTAAACCATCACCATCTAACACTACTACTAAATATAATATACACCCTAACCAACACCTATTTTCCCCTACACGTGCCGCCCCATTTCCTATACTCATATTCACTGCATTTTTATTTTTTTCTTCCATGACCCACACACCACTAACAATATTATAATTCCTAACCCATCATCCAATTCCCATATTTTATACACATATGACGACATACCCGGAATTTCAAAAAGAATCAAATCTAGATCTTCCACGACGCAAATTAGATATCGAGCTTCTTCAATTTCAAACAACTTTTAAATAATTTTTATAAATAAAAAATATTTTTCAAGTTATTTTTAAAAAATATATTTATCATTTTATGATTTTAAAGTGATTTATTTTAGTTTTATATAATTATTCATATCATTATAATTATTTATATAATTGGCTCTTAGGAATATTCAAAAATGATCCCAAAAAGATTTTAATTTTATTTATAGCTTTTATTTTCAAATTAATTTTTTTATAATTAAATTAATTAATTAATTTCATTCATTAGTTCGTTAATTAATTAATGTTAATATATCTTATTTAACCTTTAACCTAATTTCCCTACCCATCTATAGAATCCAATTTCCACTCTAAATTCCCTTCCGTTACACATTGCTACATCAAAATAAAGTAACTAAATAATTTTCTTACCCACTCAACATTACATAGAACATATTTTACTATAATCTTACAGCACCACATCAATTTCTACACCAAACCATCAACAATCCTACCTCATATCCCCTTTGCCAACAACACTTTACACATCAGTATATCACCAACACATATATAATTTTTTGCACATTTACACCTACTTACACATAAAATATTCCTCTCCACCAACACACAATTCCACCAATATAATATACTCCTACAACCAATTCCCTATTCCATTCCATACAAATACACGTCATCAGCAACATGCATACTAACTTACGATTTTCTACACGTGGCAATTCTTTTAAATTCCCAGCCCAAATTCCATTACCAACGAGAATAAAAGATAACACCTATGCAAAATATTATATATATATACATCTATAACTTCTCCAAAAAATGCCCACCATCACCCATATACGCATCTATTTTTCTACCTATCCAATTTCTACCGACTCTTCCACACACATACATATATAATATACTATACTTAGAAGCCTATATACCTAACACTAACATAATCCCACCGTTGATCTGATTGTCTCGGCCCATTTCTTATTATTTATTCGCTCATTTTTTGTTTTTTTCTTTTACCCATACTCACTATAATATAATATTCTACTCGGCTACAAATTTTTGAATTTCAAAATCTCAAGAAGCCTTAATTTTTTCCTATAAATACTACTCTAAATTCTTAGCCGAAGAGGTGGTTTTTTTTGACACAGAACAAAAATTCTTACACTCGGATTCAAATATATCTTACAAAAATTCTCAATTTTTTTCTCAATTGCACTTGACTTTACTTGAAGAACAAGGGTAGATTCGTGACAGGTGATACTCTTCCCTTTTTTCTCTATTTTTTCTTCCATGATAACAATGTTTTTGAAAAAGAGAGTCGAGTTCATTGTTTGACTATAATAATAACTTATGCTAAAAATGTATTTTTGTTTAGCAAATTCACATAAGGATTTTGTAGATAGGTAAAATATATTTAGAGGAGATGGCTATTGTCCCTATTTTAGTTGGAATAATTATACATAGGGCTGTTCAAAACCGACCGCTACTGATAACCCAACTGCAAAATTGGCTTATTGGCTTATTGATATTGGGTTATCGGATTAGCAGGTGGAGAATGAATTTAAATTTTATAATTAAAGACTTATCGGTGTGGGGGACGGATTACTCAATTTTGTTATTGGGTAAACTGTTAACCCGTTAAGAATTTATTATATTTTTATCCCTAAACATATAAAATATTTATGGTAGTTATAATTTATAAACCTAAAAATAAGCCTCAATAGGACAAGTTCATTTAGTTAAATAGGCCAAGTCCATTTAATTAAATAGTTCAAGCCCATTTAGAGTATAAGACCCTAATTTTACCTAAATCTAAAAATGTTGTCAGTTACACACTTACACTTGCTGGCTGCTGCCTCTGTCTCATACTCTCATCTCTATTCTCTCATTCTCTTCCCTCTCAAAATTGAAAAACTTGTCGAAACAAGTAGACAAATCATAAGCTACAACCTCCAGAAGGGGACGATTGCTCTAACTCTCAGTCTGCTCCCTCAGTCTTCGGATTGTACTCCTTACTGGCTGCAATCTTTGCAACCCCAAATTTCCACTGCTTTCCGCTTTACTGCATACTTTCCACAAAACACACAAAAGTACTTGTTGTGCTGGCTAACCTCCATCTTCTTAATCTGCTTACGCAGACTGGCACCATAACGGGTACCATACTTTCCAACGATTCCAGCCTTCTTGGTCCTCTTAGTCATTTCTATCTATTGATTTTTTAATATGTTCTTTTGATGCATGTATACTCTTATTGTGAATTTTGGCTAAAGCATGAATTTCTTTGAGGTTTCAGATTTATGGTTCACTGATTCTTTATGTTAATGTGCTAAATCCTCACTTTATGTCTAAATCGGTTTCGAATCTGCTTTGATTATTTCTGTTAATTTTGGTATGTTCTTCACTGATTTTGGCGTTATTAAACTATTGGTATAAAATTGATTATTCATATCGTAGCTTATTTTTGGGTTGTTGATTGAAATACAGGGACTTACATATCATAGCTTACATGTTACCACCGATACACCACCCGATAACCGTCCGATAATTGCTAATCCGATACCGAACCAACCGATATCTTATATGTTGGCTAGCGGATTAGTACTTTTAAAAGTCGATAACCGTTAAACATAATAATCCGTCCGATCCGCCCGATAAGCAGCCCTAATTATACATATGCTAGATATTCTTTCATTAAAATATAAGAAAGAAAAGTTATGTTCTAGACATTCTGTTCAAAGCTTCAGTCTCTACATGTAAGTAGTAAATTTAGGTTCTATGCCCTTCGTTACCTAAATTGAGTATAATTTTTTTTAGTTGAGCAGTTAGCATGTATAAATGAAATGATTATGGTTTAAGTTTTCACTTAGTTCCACTATAGTTAAAATATGGCGGGATTTGAATTTATTGAAGTGTGGATCAGTTGCTTTGAGTTGGCTAGGAGGTTATCAATCGCAAAAAATATGTGTTTTTTATTATGCTTGCATATTTCTGTTTGGAATAATATATCTGTCATATGATTTTACTTCGCTTTATTTTTTTTATTTTTTTTAATTTATTAAATATCGTTTAAAGTTGAACCAATTCACTAACTTTGTTTACTCTCTTCTTGTTTGCATGAACACCTTGGGAGCAAAAAAATGGAGAGACTTGGGACTCTAAGAAAATTTGAGTCTTTTAGACTCAATGTAATTATCATTTCCTCACATGGAGCCGATATCTTAGACTTCTTGAATAGTAAACAAAACAAGATGGTCTCACTCAGAGTCAATCTCGGCTACTTATATTTTTCAACATATTATTATTATTATTGTTGTTATTATTGTTATTATTATTATTATTATTATTATTATTATTATTATTTATTATTATTATTATTATTATTACTCATATTACTTTTATTATTATTATTACTATTATTATTTTTATTACTATTATTATTTTTATTACTATTATTATCATTATTATTATCGTTATTATTACTATTATTATCATTATTATTATCGTTATTATTATTATTATTATTATTATTATTATTTTTATTACTATTATTATTTTTATTACTATTATTATCATTATTATTATCGTTATTATTATTATTATTATTATTATTATTATTATTACTACTACTACTACTACTATTATTATTATTACTATTGTTATTATTATCGTTATTATTATTATTGTTGTTGTTGTTGTTGTTGTTGTTATTATTGTTATTATTATTATTATTATTATCGTTATTATTTTTTATTATTATTATTATTGTTGTTGTTGTTGTTATTGTTATTATTATTATTATTATTATTATTATTATTATTATTATTATTATTATTATTATTATTATTATTATTATTATTATTGTTATTATTGTTATTATTATTACTACTACTACTACTACTACTACTATTATTATTATTATTATTATTATTATTACATGTTAAACTTGCTTAATTGATTTGAACATGTTCTCATTCTTGAATGCAATAGCTAACATTATATAGATGTTTGAGTTTGGGTAGTTCTAATTAGATATGAGTCAACGTAGTGGCAGCTTTCCATTTTTTTTATATAAAAGAGACCAATATTTTTTCTTTAAGGCCAAGCTACTAGTAAAAAATATTTTTTTCAAAACATGTACTTATTTCATGCGTAAGCTTATATTTTAGTGTATATTTTTTGTATAATAATTTTTGTACAACTATGTTGTTTTAAACAAGTGACTATTTATTGGTAGAAATGCAGGTCATTTCATTCTAAATAGAAAAGAATCTCGAAGTGCAATATTCGTCGATTAATTTCAAGTTCGAAAATTTTTTCTCACTTAATTACTCAGCCTTGTTTTTAAAAAATTTTAGCAATATTTTTAGTTTTAATTATTTAATCTAAGTTTGGCTGGTAATCATTTTTTAACGAATTTTAAAGGATGCTTAACCCCCTTCCCTTTAGAATAACTAGAACCCTTACCTAGAATCATATAAGTTAAGTAAACCATTAAATTGAGTTTGATTTTTAGCATTAAATTAGTTAATTATTTAGGTATCCTAATTTACCTTAAAAATAATTAGGTGGCGACTCCTTAAATCAAATAATTTAGGAATCACTAATATGTTGTACACCGTTTGACCTCGAATTAAAATGGGGTATAACAGTGACCCCAAAACTTAAGTGGTATGGATCTTTGAAACCTCATAGCTCTAGCAATCTCCAACACATGTTTATGCTCTTATTCTACAATATCATTTTGTTAGGGAGTGTATACATAGGTTCCCTGATGTATAATTCCATGAGAACTGAATAAGACAACATATTCTTCATTAACAAACTCTATCCCATTATCAGTTCTAATGATCTTAATAGATCTTTCAAACTGAGTTTGAACAAGTTGAATGAAATTTTTCAATATCACTATTACATCACTTTTGAATTTAAGAAGATAAAGCCAATACATTCTGGAGTGATCATCAAAAATAGTAACAAACAATTTATTTCCATCAAATGTGGGAACATTATATGGACTTCATACATCAATGTGTAGCAAGTGAAATATGTCATCAGATCTATTTTATCAAATTGCTCCTTCAAATCTCTTCATACCACACATGCACTTGAAGAATAGACTATTCCACTGAGTAATTATGGTGATACACAGTTCATAATCCACAAAAACATGATCACATTACACCTATCCCACAGATCCACTAAGTTTGGACCAAATGATTCTCGTTTGCAGGATCCATTGACAAATTCTAATTTGTTATATTCTAGAATTGCTATCAGTATTACACGATCCAGACGGAGTAATTCTCTGATTTAGTAAGCTGGATTGAAATCAGTATCGTTCCTGAATTATCATTAGACTACAGAAACAGTGGATGATTGTGACTCAATTTCTCTGGCAGTGTATTATCTGGAACAACTGTCATTGTTGCACTTCTTCTTCGATCGGTTCCTCAACTAAGTTCAGTGAATTATCTACTTCAACTTCTGCAAATCGAAGCCATATCCATAGATAGTTGTTAGCTCTGATACCATGTTGAAATTACCATTTATTCTGCAAATAAAAGACGCATCATATCTTACTTTTTAAGATTAGTGTGTTGCATTTTTTTTGCATTAAAGTGTTCATAAAAATATAATATATTATAGATATATAATTATAAAGAAAATATTTATATAATTTATCGGTTCGGTTCGATTATTTCTTCAGTTTTTTTGAACAAAATCAAATATTATCGCTTTTTAAAAAGTGTAAAGCCAAACCAAATAAAAATCAATTTATTTGATCGATTTGGTTTGATTTTTTAATTTGGATCGATTTTTACCTAAATCATGAACACCCCTACCCTTAGTTATATAATTAGGAAAAAAAATTGTAGAGAGAAGAAACACTTTTTATTTTCTTTATAATTAATTATATATAAATAATATATTATTTTTTATGAACATTTTTAATGCAACACACTAATTTTAAAAAGTAAGATATGATGCGTCTTTCAACGCTTATGTATTAGTATGTTAGTCTATGCTATTTAGTACGTTGGATTAGCTGACACGATAAGTGGGAAGTTAAACATAATTGAAGTTCTGATATAAGCATTATAAGATCCAAAATGGCACGAAAACAACTAATTTCTTTTTGAATGAGTTGTTGTTGTTTTTTCCTCTTTTGAATGAATCATTTTTTTATTTTTATGTATGATTAATAACTGAATAACCAAATCTAATCAAATCGAACTCAATAACAATCACTCCGATGGATATATATTTTATTTTATTTGGATTGATTTTAATAATTTTAAAATCGATTAACTTGGTTTGATTTTGATTTTGATCAATAATCGATTCAAACCGACCCATGAACACCCCTAACTAAGGGTTGTAATAATCTTAAATGATTTAGGAAAAATTACATAGTAAAGCAAACATGTGTTATGTATTTACTATATACAATTATAATTTTTTAAAATTAGAATTCACAGATACATTATCTATTTAATAGCTATTTTTATATTTAATAATGTATTTTTCAATTAACATATTTCTAGATTTAATTCTAGCATACTTATCAGTTATCTCCCTTTTCTTTTTCTTTTTCTTACTTCCTCTCCAAATTTGCGAAATTCTTCCTTCTTCATGGATGATTTTCTTCCTCTATTTTTTAATGGATGGTTTTATGAATTCTCTCTAAATTCAATGACGTTGTGCTTTCTTTCATTTGATCCAATAAAGTATCATCGTCATTAACTCATGATGATTTACGAAACTCCATTGACAGTCATGAGAAAAAAATTGAAGCTCAAATTTAAATTGCGGGCTTATGAAATTATTACTAAATTTAAATGCTCTTTTGAAAGGTTGAATATATCATGAGAGTTCATTTCTCAAATTTGAGAGATGTTGGTGCAAAATTGAGGCAACTTTGATGAATTTTTCAAGATATCAAAGCACATGTTTATGCATATTCATGTATTTGAGTGTGTCTGATCACTCTTATACATTTGTATCAATGTATTTTAATTATTTTTATAGTTTATTCATCGTCAGAATAAATTTAGAGAAGTAATTGAAGTGAATATGTTTCTTATTATTCATTATGTATCAATATATTTGAATGTATCTGCAACTGGTTATAAATTTATATCAATTTTGTTCTAGTGCATCTGTTACTTATTATATTTTTGTGTCAAATATATTTGTTGATATCTGTTATAGATTATACATTTGTATCAATATACCAAGCATATTTGTTCCTTGTTATAAATTTTGATCTAATATTAACTATTTGTGAAATTTTCTCAATAATTTAACCAAACAATAATAAGAAATTTTTAATATTTTTTTTTTAAAAAAAAAATATGAGCAATTGTATCTTGTCAAGTTAAACCAAATACTCCAAAATTTCGATACTACCAAAGTAGTGCATCAATGCATCTGAAAACCCAATATGAAAAAAGGGTCTATAAAAGCGAACCACTCCTCTATACCCTTTTATACATCATTTTTCTCCTTGCTCTCTTAGTGTTCTCCGCCACTTCCTCTCAGATCCATTTCTCTTTAGATCCCATCAATGGCTTCTATTACTGGATCTTCCTTAGCCATCTCTTCCCTTTCCTCCTCCTTCAAGCAGAACAAGGTCTATTCTTTTGGTTTTCACGCTCAAATCTACTCTTTTTTCGGTTTAGAATTAGACCCTTTTGTTGTTTATCTTGTGTTTTGTGTTTGATATCTTAATCTTTGTGATTTTATTGATCTGTTCTAGTTTACTATGGTACAGATCAATCTTTTGATATTATATGTGTGCTGATAAGTTTTGCTAAATCCTTGTGTGTGAAAAAAGATTAGTTTTTTTTTCTAGTTTCTGAATGATGGGTCTTAAAATGTTTCGGATCTTGTTGTCCTGCTAATGGTGTTATGTGCCTTTCCAACGATTTGTTTCCGGAATTTATTTTGGTGATTAAATGTCTTGATTTAGCAGTTTTAGCAGTGATGTTTAGCGATTGTCACGTAATGAAAATTTGTTTAAAAGATTCGTTTGGTGATAAAAAAGATTGGATTTTGTAGGTTTTATATATGAATGTCTTCATTGTCCTTACAGAGATGGGTTTTTAAAGTCTGGACCTTGTAGTTTTGCTTGTTCTTTTCTATTAACTTTCTAATAGATCTATTTATGATTTTATTGAGAGAATTAGAATACAGTTATGTTCTTCTTAACTTCTTTTATGTGTCTGAAAGTGTCTTTTTCAATTAATTATATGTATGGTTGATCAAGTTAATATTAAACCAGAATTGTAATGAAAATTGCTTAAGCAAACTGTTTGTGAACCACACAAGGAAAGGAAATGCCTATTGCCTCATTTAGAGAGTGATTTCTTATAATTTAGCTTATACAATCATCTATCGATTTGTTTTTTCTTTTCCTCTGTATTGGATGTGTCATATCTTTATTGAGCTTGTTCCCTTGAATTATGCAGGCATCTTTGAAGACCTCCTCCATTTCTATTAAGGGAATAAGCTTCCCTTCCCTCAGATTGAAGCCAGCTACTCGCCGCTTCAGCATTAACTGTGCAGTATGTTTCTGCTTCCTTTTGTCAGAGTTCCAATCCAGGCTGTTCAAATATTCTTTTATTTTTAGGGAGATTAGCATTTCTCATTATATCACAAGTAATGCATGCTAAGTTGGGCCGTTTTGGTGCTATTTTTGCTTAATTGTTCTAATATATCAGTGATTCGGCAGTGAATGATCTTATCCCTATGCTATTTATTACACAATTAAGAATTGTATATGTGCAGGCTAAACCAGAGACAGTTGACAAAGTGTGTGAAATTGTGAAGAAACAGCTGGCTCTTCCCGGTGATTCTGTGGTCAACGGAGAGTCAAAATTTACAGCACTTGGTGCTGATTCTCTTGACACGGTATGTTGAGTTTAGAACAAACTTTTACAGTACTAAAAGCCCTGCAATGTTTTGTTGGTTAAAATGGCCCAAGTGTCTCTATATGGAGTTCACCTATAATTTGAACTCTATTGATAATGTGGTATTGCAGGAATGTAAATATAAAGTTGGTGCTTTTCATTTAGAAACAGTGACTAGCTACTGCCGTTTGTAAATCATTTCAAGGATTTTCAGAAATGATAGACCTGAACATCTTAAAATATGACAAAATACTGCTATAAACCATAGTATGCAAGAGTGCCAAGCTTTGTTCTTATTTTCTGCTACTAAGACATCCTAAGCTATAATAAGGTAGCTTTAGCTGCTTGTTTTCTTTTCTCAGCTAGTATTTGAACCTCCAATAGTTTATTCATGCTCTTCCTGCAACCAAAATTCATTCCTCCATGAAAACTTAGCCTTCTTCAGAATGCTTGGAGTGCAGCTGATTTATCATTTCTGAATTGTGTGATTTAGTTATTGAAATTGTCGTGCCTGCTCAGGTTGAGATTGTCATGGGACTTGAGGAAGCATTTGGAATCACTGTGGAAGAAGAGAATGCACAGACTATTGCAACAGTTCAAGATGCTGCTGACTTGATTGAGGATCTCGTTGCCAAGAAATGTTAAGAGAGAGTTGAGATGTAGAAGCTTTGGTAGGAGGAGGTCTTGTTTTGGTTGAAAGTTTGTTTATCTATTTAGTCATCGATTTATGGGTATTATATCTATTGCAGTATTGTTCCAATGAGCTTTGTCTTAGATAATAGGATTTCTTTCATCTGAGAGGAACTCTCATTCATGGCTTGTTTGTTTCATTTTCTGTAAGACTGGTCATATTTAAGAACATCCTTTTGTAGTATCTATGTTTGCCTGGTCCGTTCTGCTGACAGGAAGTGATAATATGATATGTTGGAAGTGATAATATGATATGTTGATTATTATTATTAACGAAAGAAACTGAAAAGGAAGGAAAGTGGCGATTGGAATGTCTTGTAGGTCCAAGAGTGGGAATATCTTTGGTTATAAAGTGAGTTTAAAAGTACGGGGCAATCTTTTTCGGTCTTCTGGCATTTGTTAATACACAACCCTAAAAGATGTTAGCGTTGCTGTTGATAACAAAGATCTTCCCATCCAGCAACAAGAAGAAAAAGGTACAAAGAAAAGTGTTATTCCACGTGATCAAAATTCTCTGGATTAACTTACCAACGTGTTTCAACAAACTAGTGAGACCAATAACTAAAGAACACAATATTTTTAAGTGGAAAACACCCTCATGACCTGCATCTTGTAGAGCATCACAACTCTTGTAATTCTATAAACTATCTCTAATTCTTAAACATCAACAATCAACTAGATCGTTGAACCTACTTCAAATTATAAATTCATATTACACCTTGCAATTCTAGGAACTAACTCTAATTTTTAAACTTTAACACAAAACTGTCAAGGTATGTGTTCCCAAGACTTCACATTATTCCAATTTAAAGACAACACTCTAAATGCAGTTTATAACACACTGAACTAAGATTACATCAATATTACAATTCAATTCTTTGGCGTGTTCCTTCAATTTTTTAACAACACTTGCGAAGTCAATTTTTCAATTGCCATTTTTATTCTATAAGTGTACAACTTCCACAGCTGAATGAGTCTCCTATTTATACTACTCTTTAGAGAGTTAATTTTCAATTTAAACTCCTCATCAACTCGAACTCTCATTACTTAGAGTTTTACTTCAAGTCAAACTCCTGGCCTCTTTAGACTCCTTCAACTCAAACTCATTGCATCTTTAGTGTTGTAATCGAACTCCAACTCTTTAATCTCTATTACTGAATTTATCGCACGTGATTTTTATATGCGCAATTAGGAGTGTGCAAAAATTGAACCAAAAAAAGTGTTATTGGTTTATTCCTATTGGGTTATTGGGTTAATGGTTATTTAATGGTTTTATAAAAAAAAAATGGGTTATCAATTCGGTATTGATTTTTAATATTGGATTATTGGGTAAACCGATAACCCATTAAGACTACAATAATTTACTAGTTTAATATTTACTCATACACAAATATCAAACAAAAAATATTAATATAAATATATAATCACTATATCATACTATCAGTACCTTACACAATTCACAGTTCACACTACTTCGTAGTTCACAGTGTATTTATCCTTTAGGCTTTGCCGTATTAGGTTCATCACAAAGTCAAAACTCAAAACCTAAAGAACTAAGAACGACGAATACGAAATGCAAGTTGCAACTATGACGGCAAGGGTTAGGCAGCGGCTAGTGTTGTGAGTTGTGAGTTTGATTTCTCTCTTTTTTTTTACTTATTTTCTTCTTTCTTTTCTGATTTCTCCTCTTCTCCATACCCACTTTCTCAAAAAATTCGACTTCGCTAGCAAACAACTAGGAGATTATTTTATCCTAATTGGGGTTAAATCTGATGAGCATTTGAATTCTTTCCTTAAGAAACTCTTTTTCCTTTCTCATTAATGTTCAACATTTTCGAAAATTGTTAGAGAAGTCGTATGTCGTATATTTATTTTGAAAGAATTTTTTTATTGGTTAAATCGAAAATCGAACCATTAAAGACCAAAAATCGATAAAATGATAACAAATATCTTATGAGTTTGGTTATCTGTTTAGTAAATTTAAAAACAGAAACCAATAAATCGAACCGATAATATTTAAAATCGAACTGAATCCATTGATACACACCCCTACGCGCAATCTTAGTGTAGATAGAAGTCTATTGAAACATTTTTCATCAACCAACTTTGATTACATGTTTTATGTCACTTTGTCAATCATCAAAAATATATAGAACCAACAAAGAGAGAATACTTCTTATTAGGAATGAAATACAACGAATGAGAACCCCTTTATTTTTAGAGAAAAATTTAGTTTGGTTTCAAAGTTACTGTTGGTGTATATACCACAAATTATAATAAATTATAGTTGAAAATAAAATGATAAAAATAAGTAACAAAATATATTCAGGTTGAGGTGGGATATCTCGCTCTCTTTAAGAAGATTCAAGCCCACTGCGGCATATTCTACACCGATCCAATAGTAATACTTTTGACTTATCCCCTCCAGGATACAACAATCCTACAACGTCGTACAACTCAAACAACTTTGAATTAGTTAAAGAGTCCAAGAACATCTTCATTCAACATATAAAATTACTTTTTTTGTACAGTAAATTAGTTGAAGACTTAAAAATATTTTCTTCGTCTCAACTCTCTCTTTCACTACACTAACCTCAAAATACAAACACAATAAAAAACTTCTCATCAACTTCTCATATTTTTTCTCTATCTTTTCTTGTTCCCAATATAATGTAAGACCACAATTATTTATAGGTGAGAAATTCTTTCTTGCAATGAATAGAAATATTATGGGCAATAATGTGGGTAAAGGAATGACATATAAATGACATGATAAAATATAAGCTAAACAATGCTTCTCTCAGCAGCTCATCAGAAGAAGAAAAGAGAATTCAGATAGAGAATAGATTGTATTGATTTCCAGAAAACTCGAAGAAGGAGGAACTGTTACAATGCCCTCTATATATACACTTCAATATTCCAAGAACTAACTACCTTCCTCATCTGTAACTAACTATCAACTTCAGCTAACTAACTACTCGGTCAAGTGCAGTTATGTAACTAATTATTAACAACTTGCCAGCTATGTAACTAACTAACAGCTTCAAGTTATTCCTTTCTCAATACTCCTCCTCAAGCTGGTGGGTAAAAATACATTCAACACACCTAGTTTGCCTCTAAGTACTCATGTTACAGCCTAGGTAGTCCCTTTGTTCTGCAAGTTGTTCTTTAAAGCTCACATGTTCTGTCTTGACTAGCCCTTCTTATATCTGATGAAATGGCAGTCAATCTCTATGTGTTTTGTTCTCTCATGAAACACAAGATTGGCTACTATTTATAATGTTGCTTTACTATCTCTAAAAATCATCACTGGTTTTGTGATCCCACTTCCTAGTTCCTTCAACAATGTTGTAATCCACACTACTTCTGATACTGCATTAGTCATACTTCTATATTCAGCTTCTATTGAACTTTTAGAAACAACACTTTGCTTTTTTGATTTTCATGATATCAAGGAATCCCCATACTTGACCAAAAAGGCTGAAACTGATCTTCTAGTATTAGGGCATGATGCCCAATTTGCATCACAAAAGACATTCAACTTATTTACTTTGTTGCTACTCAATAGTATCCCAAGACCTGGTTCTCTCTTTACATATCTCACTATTCTCAGTGCTGCCTCCCAGTTTGACCTTTTTGGTTGTTGTAAAAACTGACTAATTATCTGAATAGAGAAGGATATATCTGGCCTTGTCAATGTTAAATACAATATTTTCCCTATCAAACTCTGGTACTGCTCTTTGTTTTTAATAAACTCATCATCTGATTTTCCTACTATATCATCTAATTCATGAGTTGTCAGTTTCACGTTTGCCTCAAGTGGTGTTCAGGATGGTTTTGCACTCCCTAGTCCCAACTTTGAAATGATCTCTAGTGCATATTTCCTCTGATTGACTAGAATTACTCCGTTTGATTTGCTGAATTCCATCCCAAGAAAAAACTTAATATCACCAATGTCTTTGATCTTAAAGGCTTTGTGTAGATCATCTTTGTTGTGTTCAATGAGTTCCATGTTACATCCTGTTACTAACATGCCATCTACATAGACCAGAGTGACTACAATATCTAATCTTTGCTTCTTAATGAATAAGGAATGATCCAAACTACTTTGAACAAAATCTGAATGCACCAATGTTTCATACAACTTTAAATTCCATCGTCTACTTGCTTGTTTAAGTCCATAGAGGTATTTCACAAGTCTGCATACAAGCCTAGACTTCCCCTGACTTGGAAACCCCTCAGGTAAATGCATGTATACCTCATCATCAAGATCACCTTGCATAAATGCATTATAAAGATCCAATTGGTGGACATGCCAATTGAACTGAGCAGCCAAGGATAAGACAGTTCTCATATTTATTATCTTTACCACAGGAGAGAATGTCTCATGAAAACCCAGTCCTTCCCTCTGAATGTACCCTTTAGCTATTAGGCTTGCTTTGAACCTTTCTATATCACCATTGGACTTTAAACATAACCTTTTGCACCCATCTACAACCAATAGAAATCTTTTCAGGAGGTAGAGGAACTAGATCCCAGGTATAATTATCTTAGAGAGCCTTAATTTCAGCTTGCATTACCTCAATCCATCTAAAGCCAGTAATAGCTTCCTGATAGGAGGTAGGCTAAAAAAACACCTAGGTGATGTTGATAAGAAAAAGATAGGTTGGAATATGATACAGAGTTGGAAATAGGATAAAGAGGAAAAATAGAGGATGTTGGAGTGACATAATCAGATAATCAAAGTGGTTAGTTAGACCTTCTGGCAAATCTTCTAAGTGGAAGAGCTAAAGGTGGAATGATAGGTTGTGTAGAAAAAGGAACTATAGGTGAGGGGTCAGGAGGAATAGGTGTGATAATGGGATACACCTCTATATGGTCAGTGGAAATAGGAGTAGAAGGGATGGAATCAATAGTCTCATCAGGATAATCAAGCACATCAAAAACATTAGAAGGAGAAGTGACGTTATCAGGTGGAAGGGAGACTTTGAAAGGAAATTTATGTTCATGAAAAATGAAATCTCTGTTAATAAAAAACCTTTGTTTGTGTAGATCAAATAAAATATAGCCTTTAGTGACACTAGAATGCGCCGTGAATACTGTTTGCACTGTTCTGAGTGCAAATTTACCAACTCTAGCAAAACACAAACAACTTAAGTTCTCAAATGCTTTAGACAAGGTTTTTTTGTGAAAGAAAACCTCATAAGGAAACTTACCTCCCAGCACTTGAGATGGTAGTCTGTTGAAGATATATACAACAGCAAGAATACAGTGACCCCAGAACCTGATTGGGATCCCTCCTTGAAATCTGAGTGCTCTTGCCACCTCTAACAAGTGCCTGTGTTTTCTCTCAGCAATACCATTTGCAGTGCTGGTGTTTTCTCTCAGCAATACCATAATACCATTCTGCTGAGGAGTGTAGGCACAGAATTTGTAATGCATAATGTCTAAATCTTTAAGAAGATCCTCCATTTGTTTCCTTACAAATTCCCCACCATTGTCTATTTTAATACCTTGAATTGAAGTTTGAAATAGTCTAAGGTCCATTCTAAAAAACTGCTTAAGAATCACCAACATATCACACTTGAATTTTAACAGATAAATCCAAGTAATTCTTGAAAAATCATCAACAATTGTCAAAAAGAACTTGTTTCCATCAAGTGTTTGGGTATTATATGGACCCCATACATCCAAATGCAATAAAGCAAAAGTTCTAGTTGTTCTGGTATCATTACTTGAAAATGGAAGTCTAGTATGTCTAGTTAGTGACATATTTCACATGTGTCCAAAACTGATTTTCAATCATCTAATGCATAACCAAAGACATCTTTTATTGATTTTGTTGAAGCATGAGCCAGTCTTCTATGCCACAACAGATATCCATTTTATCATCATGAGCTGTGAAGCCTTATGTATCTACACACTGTGCACTCCCAACCTTTTATGAATCTGGTGAAACTAGCAAGTAGAGACCATCATGTTCCCTACCAATACCCTTCAACTTCCCAGTTGAAAGGTCCTGGATCAAGAAGAATCCAGGATAGAATGATACAAAACAATAAAACTCCTTAGTTCATTTAGATATTAACAAAAGATTATACTAAAAATCAGGCATAAACAGGACATTGTGTAATTCTCCTGTATTAGTTATCTTATAGCTTCCGGTATGTGTTACTAAGGTAACTCCTCTATTTGCTAGATGCACTTTTCTATTATGATCTGATTTAACTAATTACACATCAATTAATATGGATAATCTAGAGGCCATATGATTAGTAGCTCCACTGTCCACTATCCACTTTGAATCCTTTATTTGATTTATAGGAGTATGAACTATACCTTCCATGTTAGCCATCATTGCATGCTGTGAAGATTCCTTATTGAGCATCTCCAAAATATTGTCATATGAGCATCTGTCATGTGAGGTGCCCTTGAAAGATCTCCTGCTAACATTCTATCTATCATTTCTCCCTTATCTCTAACTCCATATGACATGTTTGAATGTGAATTCTCAGTGTGTACATTATAAGCAGTATTTATGTTATCCTTTTTCTTGAATTTCCAGTCAGCTGGATATCCATTCAACCTATAACAATCTTTCTTTATATGCCCCTTTAGCTTGCAAAACTCACACCGTTGATCCCAATTCTTCTTGCTTTTCTGATACTGATGACTTGTTCCTTTATTGGAGTTGATAATTCTCATTCCTCTTAGCCATAAGTATTGCCCGATATGTTCCTTCATCATTCATAGATAAACTGGTTATGTTTCTTTGACTCTTCTTCTCAACAAGCATAGTATATGCTTTATTAAGACGAGGAGTTGGATCAGTCATCAAAATTTGACTCCTCGATTGATCATACATTTCATTTAACCCCATTAAAAACTGCATTAGCTTTTGCCTATGCATATGATCACAGAAATCCTTAGATCTAGGACAATCACAAGGTGGAGGTACTATGCTAGCATATTCATCCCATAAGTTTCGTATTTTTGAGAAATACACAGGTATACTATCACTTTTTTGTGCTAAACTAGCTATATCTTTATGTAATTGATAGATCTGTGAAGCTTTTACCTTGTCAAAATGTTCACGCAAGTTATCCCACACTTCTTTTGCACTTGTTGCATACACAATTTCTGTGTGCAATTCTGATGTCACTGAACTCATAATCCATCCTTGAACCATTGCATTGCATCAATCCCATTGATGCCCTAACTGAGCTACGAAATCCTCCTTTTTCTAGATTCCATCCACAATCCCTAGCTTGTTCTTTCCAAGCAATTGGATTCTCATAGCCCTGCTCCAAACAGAATAATTTTCAAATCCTGTCAACTACATTGGTATGATCGCGGCTCCAGTAGTATCAGAAGGATATAGAAACAATGCATGACTATGATCAAACTTGGTTGCTGCCATTATTGATCTTCAAAAATAGGATAGATGAACTCACAATTGTGGTTGATGCTCTAATACCATGATAAAATCTATGCTAAACAATGCTGCTCTCAGCAACTCATCAGAAGAAGAAAAGAGAATTCAGATAAAGAAGAGATTGTATTGATTTTCAAAAAACTTGAAGGAGGAACCCAATTTTGGCTCTCCGTGCTCAAAATTAATGTCTTCAGACCTCTTGATCGATAAAGAATACAAATTATTATTTTTACGTATTTTTTAAATCTTTTTTATTATTAATAATTATTCTTATTTTAGAATTTTCATAAATTTATTCTCATCTTTTTCCTTTTAATAATTTATGGATAACCATTCTTAATTTCGTAAATAATAGGAATCTTATCCATTTATTGTCATTGTAAAGTTTAATAGTCACACTATTTTTACAGTCATCAACAAACGTACACAATATAGCACTGTAATTTATACTTTACATATCTTCCAAAATATCGATTACATTTTTTATTTTTTATTTTTATTCTTTTGTGTTACATATCAATACATGTATTATTTTTTACATTAACTATACTTTTAGCACAGTTCGCAGATATAGAGAGTCGGAACAGTTGACACCAAATTTTGACCTGATATTTTCAAAGTTCATACTTTTAAGTATTTTATTTGTTAAATAGTTCAAAAATGCGTTTATACAATTTTAAATCAATTTTATCGATAATTATCCTTAGATGAGGATTTAATCAGTTTATTTTTTTTAATTTCAATTATAGCTATTTTTTATCACAGCTCGTTAATTTGCATTTTTATATGTCATTTGTTATATTTGTTCATATTCATTTTAGTATTGTAGCACAGTCTAGAAATACATTAAAATATAGATAAATATTAATTTTTTCCCACAATTTTATCTACCCACTAATCACACAAAACTTTTCACACAATTCTCCATTTTTCAAATTCTCTCTCTCCTCTCTTATTCCTCCTCAAGAAAAAGACACCCCTTTTTTACCTATTTTTCAACCCAACTAAGCTCACCCATCGTTGTTTGGCCATTTTTTATTTATTTATGTATTACAGAGATGTATTTTCATTTACTGTAATTTTTTTATATGTAGTTTAAAAGTGTCCGATGAAAAAATGACCATCGATTCTCAAGGCTCCCATGTTTATAAAATTGATTTTTTTATTATTATTATTATTTATACCTTACTAATACTTCTACTAAGTGTCTTTACAGGTACCCAACACAGAAATGCTTCCCGAGGAAGCTATTCGAATTTAATTAAGCTCGAATAATAATTTTAATTTATTGTTGTGTATATTATTGATGTTAGACAAACATTAGGCCGTTCCTTATATTATTGATTTAGTTTACTATTTGTGTATATTTCATTATATATTTGTGTAATATTTTTATCTCCTCAATTTAAAAAATGAGTTCATCAGGGATCCACAGTTATGGATTTCGAAGGGGCTAATACCTTCCCTTCGGAATCACTTGATCCCTTACTTAGAATCTATTGGTTTCATATATATTTTTTAAATAATTAATTGGTTTTTAATTATCCTAAAATTATGGTGACTCCTTAAATTAAACTATTTTCTTTTAAAATATTTTTTAAACAATTGAATTGAGTCACCACTACGTTGCTCCTTATTTGAAAAAATAAAATAAAATAGGGATGTAACACTTATTACAGTTACACATCTGAGCCCACTATATAATAAAATTTTATTTTTTATAGTATATATACAGACACATATATTTTTAAATTATTTTGATAATTATTTATTTTTTACTAATATTTTACCAAACGTTTGTACAGATATTTGGAGATATCTTTCGAAAATGATATTCAAAAGTGTTTTTCTTTTTTTCATATGGAAAAATAGTTCTTTTTTTAAAGAGCAAATCTTTTAATATTGCATAAAAAAACTACTTTTTATATACATTTATATCGTCTTTCTCATATTTTCTTACACATAATTGACGATAATATGCATTACTTACTTGATACATACTATTTTATACATATATTTTTATACAATTTTAGAACATATTTCTTTATATATGTGTGTGTTACACTTGCAAATAATAATTTTATCCCCTCTCTTTTTGATAAATTAAGTCTAGCCGGTACCACAATTTGTGGATTCTGAAGGATGACTAACACCTTTCCTTCGAAATAATGTAAACCCTTATCTAAAATCTAAATTAGTTTTTCGCAGATTGAAAAGTGAGTCATACATGTCATGCATCAAATAGGTTTCCTTATTTTCCTTAATAAATTAGGTGGCGACTCTATACAACAATTAATCCTTTTAGCTAACTAACTACTGCCTTCCTCATCTGTAACTAACTATCAACTTTAGCTAACTAACTACTCGGCAGGGTATAAGTAATTACTGACAACTTGCCAGTTGTGTAACTAACTAACAGCTTCAAGTTATTTCTTTCTCAATATTACATGAGTTACAAGGTATAATGAGATAGAATAATGAATGAAATAATGTATTAGAGGTTACAAGGTTTTAAGAGAAATTAAGGCCAACTCCTTGCCACTTTCTTTGGCTGCTAAATATAGCATTTTGACAAACAATGTAACCTTCTGTTCTTCGCACCGTAAAAAGTAAAAGTGCAGCATAATGAGACAATTTATTCCTACATAGTGAGGCTCTCTAAATGAGAGTAAAGTAGGCATACAATGCCCTCCAACGAACACAAATTGTTGCACATTGTGGCAATGAATATGATGCATATTTTATTAATATTAAAACAGTTACTGACAGTAATTATTTTCAAAGAAACAATATATATATGTATATATATACACACACATTTATAACGCTCCTCTTTGAATGTATTTGATAGATAATGTCTTGTTAAATTTAGTGAAAAAAGAGTACATATATCTAATAATATGCAATTTGGCTGTCTCATTAAAAATTTTATAAAAAAAATTTGTTGGGGCAAAATCTTGCAAGGTGAAAAAGTACAATGAGTATTAACTTCCCTTGATGAAAATATCAAGTCAAAAACTTGAATCTTCACATTCTAATCTTGTACATCATCTTCTCAAAAGTTGCAACTGGTAGAGATTTGATGAATAAATCAATCATATTATCACTCAAATGAATTTATTGCATGTTGATATCACCATTCTTTTGAAAATCATGTGTGAAAAAAGTTTTGGTGAAACATGTTTCGTTCTATCTTCTTTTATGAATCCTCCCTTTAATTGGGCTATTGCATGTTGCATCTCCTTTCTTTTGATAACATAACATCTATGGGCTATTGCATGTTGCATGTCTTTTTTTTTTGATAACATAACATCATCAACATATAATATTATTGAAATCAACTAAGTACATTTCTGACTTTCTTTATATTGCGTAATTTGATTGTCATCTGCAATAACATCATATAACCTTAATTCTCTCAAAAATAAATAATATGTTTGGATCAAATATCTTTTTTGATCGGATGAATGGTTTGTATATTCAAAAACTTGATAATGTTTGTAGGATAAACATGTTTATATTTTGACTTGCAATTGATCTTCTTTTAATATCTTCATATAGGAGTGAAACTATATCTCCATATGTATCAATTGAATAAAGATATGGTACTTCACGATCAAAAAATTCTGCAAGTTTTAAATTTCAATTTCTTTAAGCAGATAATCTACTAGTTTTGAAAACTCATCAAGAGTTTCAATAACATTCATGTCATTAACTTGCATAACAATATGAAAGATTCTAATTTTCATAGGGTTTGAAGGGTAAACAAAGCCATTTTTATATTCCACGTATATAAATTTTCATTAAGGCAATTCAAGTATATCAACTTTGATTGATTTAATCCAATTGAGGATTATAGATAATTTTTTCTAGAACTTATATTTGCTTCACACATTTTAAATTCTTCAAAAAAAATTGTATAAATGTTGTCAAGTAATAACATTCAATATTAAATGTGTGGCATCTTTTGATGTCTAGACTGTTGGTTCAATAAGTTTTACGCTTATAAAGGTGTATTATTTCACTTGGTAATTATTTCTATTTCAATACATTTTAATAGACATAGAATTCAAATCCTCATATATTTTTTTCTATATTGTATGAAAGATATCGTTGACGAGATATTTCTTCGTATCGATTCTCAATATGACATATCTCTAACACCTCAGATGTTGGGAAGTATGATTGAGGAGAAAAGTTTTTTTTAAAAAAATGGTACAGGCTCCTACGAAGCTACCTACGGACCGTACAAGGTCCTATGGCCTGTAGGAAGAGGTGTAGGTGAGCCTTGACACTTGAGAAAAAATATTAAATTTTAGAAAAGGGTCTACAAGCCGACCTATGGATCGTACAAGGTTTTACGGTCAGTAAAAGGCCATTGTAGGAAGGGTACTGAAGGTTGGGAAAAGACGGTCCGTAGGAAGTATCAACGGCCCATAGATGTGGTTGTAGATTCCTTCAGACTTGGCATGTTTAAGAAGCAAGGTTCTACAAATGGTCCTACAATTCATAGGAGGAGTTACTGGCCATAGGTTATCCTGTACTTTGAGATTCAAGGAGTTTGTTTTGAAGGTTCAACAAGACGAAGGTACCTACGATCTGTAGGATAGTCTACGGCCCGTAGAGGGCTGACCGTGGACCAAACTTCAGAGACTTTGATTTTTAGCCTTGATTTCCACAAAGCCTTTAAACGATCTGTAGGAGTACCGACGATTCGTAGGTCACCTCCGCCAGTTATTTCTCAGGGTTATTTAAGTTATTTCCTACTCTTTTAATGCCTAAACTATATCATTTTAAGCCTATTACTAGGTCCTATAAATATCCTTACCTTTCAAAATTCCCCCATTCCCTCTCATTCAGTCAAAACCCCTAAAACTCACAGGAAATTCCCTCTCAAAGTCTTCTTCTTCAAGTAAGCTAGTGTTTCAAGAATTCAAGTCTCCTCTTCAAAGTCTAAGGCTATAATTCATTGAGGTATGTGGAAATTTCATTCATGGATCTCTTTCCATCCATGGAGTCCCAAAGAATCTTCAATTTCACTTTATGATTTCTTCCAAAAACCCAAGGTTTTCATGATTATGCATTGGATTCAATTAACTATAGTTTTATTCATTTTCAAAGCTTATGATATGTTATGTATGATATTCCTTTAAGAGTTTACTTAGCACTGAAAGGAATTTGGGATGAAGGCTCACCCGTTAGTAGAGGCAGAGTTCTTTAGTAGCAATCCCCAAGTTCCATAACTATGTTCCCTCGTAGTATGTCCCACTGGACAAATCTACTTAAGCTAGTGGATCCACATATAGATGAAGTCACAGTCCTTACCTGACAAGTAGGACAATCTCTTTTCGGTGTGGGAAAGACACTAAATTCCATGTTATAGCTTCATGATTTATGCCGATTAACGGCATCTCTCACAAAGACTTATGATCCTCTATTACGTTATGTCAAGCTTATGATTTTCTTCTGAGTTTTGCATTGACCATGTTTCATGTTTCTAATGATGTTTTAAATGAGTATGTCATGTTTTAGCTTGGTCAGTGCATTATCATATTTTATGTCATGCATTGTACATTCTCCATACTCAGTACATTCTATAGTACTGATCTCATATTTTTTGTGCCTATATTGTCTTATAATATAGGCTAGGACGCTCCGTCTCACGCCTGCGATTAGTATTGGATTTTATCAGCGTTGCACTGCTTTGGTGAGTCCCCATGGTTCAAGGGCATGACCATATTATGAATTCTTGTATGTCTTTTTCAAACTTTTTCCAGTTTTCAAATTATTTCATGAGCTAAGGCTTGTCCTATACCACACCTATGATAGTAGAGGCTTGTTGTCAGACTTAGTATGATTTTCGCATTATTAATTATTATATTTAGATTCTCTTTATGATATTTACTTTAGAATCATGCTTATGTCAAGTGACTTTTTTGGGATATCGTGGGATCCTGCTCGCCATGTCATGTCTAGGTGTAGCCCAGATAGTGACAATAACTTAGTGAAATCTCATCATTTCATTATTTTCAGGTACCTGAATATCTCATGAAATTTTATGAAGTGTTATATCATATGCTCTTCAAAACACATTGTCTCTTTAGACTATTGAAAAGTTGGAGATATTTATTATGCATGTCCATTTCAGTCTGTCAAGTAGCCTCATTTATTAGAAGATGTCTCCACTAAACTTTCACTGAAGTTATTTCCTTGGACTCAACTTCTGAATCTACCTATCCTAAATGGTCACGTACTCTTCCTCAAAATAGATGTTGATCCAACTATATCGAATCTCATTGAATCACATGAGAATCTTTATCATGACACATTTTCAACATAGACATATGAAATACGAAATGCATAGTTAAAAGATCAGGAGGTAAAACCAATTCATAGGCCACCCCCTTAATACGCTGAAAAATCTCAAACATATTTAAAAAAATCTCAAGCTAAGATTGTCCCTCTTTCCAAATCTCATGACACTCTTCATACGAGATACCTTCAACATACTTTCTTTCCCATCATAAATTTGAAATTATAAATTTTTTGATCTGCATAACTCTTTTACCTACTCTGAACTATAAAAAGATTATCCTGGCTCACTTTTACCTTATCCATGAAATATCTCAATAAGTTCATACACTACTATCTAACCTAAAAAGTATCAAATATTCAATAGGAGATTTTTACTTTCTACCATACAAAGCTTCGAACAGAACTATAAGAATATTGGATGATAATTATTGTTGTAAGATAACTATATCAAAAGTAAGAATTGGTCCTAATGACCTCCAAAATCAATAGCACATCCTCAAAATATGTCCTTTAATACTTGAATAGTCCGCTCACACTGACAATATGTATGAGGGTGAAAAATATACTAAGATCCACCCCAACAACTCTTGCGTAAATGTCATGACCCAACCCCATGGGTTGTGACTGGTGCCCGAGCTGGGCACTCGTATGCATATCTGTTAGACATCATCAAAATAAAACCAAACACAATATGGAGACTTTGTGAAAACAGGACGTCATCTCAAGCGTTACATACATGTATCAGGGTAACATGTCTCCTGAGAATTCACAATCAATTAAAACATCATAATACACAAGCCGACAAGGCTATCACTACATACAACATCCCAAAATATGTACATACGTAAGCGATAAGGCTGCCTCTACGAATGAGAACGTCCCAAAATACAAGTTATATAGGCATAACCGAACACATATACACACAACCCACACATATGTCTACAGACCTCTAAGAGTATTAACAATAGAAAATGACGGGACAAGGCCCCTCCGTACCCCTAGATAACCAAATATATACATCAAAAGGATCTGTATCAACAATCTAGGCTCCGAGACAATGGAGCACTCTAAAACAGCTGAATAGAAATTCTAAGCTGGCGGATCCCCAAAACAAGTATCTGTACCTACGGGCATGAAATGCAGCCCCCCTCGAAGGAAGGGGGTCAACACAAGAAATGTACTAAGTATATAAAACATGAAATACAGTAAGAAAGATCATAACTGAGGTAGAGAGTCCAGGAGACAAGTATGATAATAAAGAACTCATTGTACCTGTGTCTTACAGAATAAACCATGCATATCATTGCCATATATCGTACCTAGCCCATTATGAGACTCGGTGCCATAATCGTATCATCATATTATCGTATCATCATATACATATAACATACCCGACCCTCTAGTAAGGAACTCGGTGAATAAAGTCGTATGCACATATACCATACCTGGCCATCGTGGGACTCGGAGTCATAACCATATTATTGCATTATTATATCATCATATAGTGTACCCGACGCCCTAGTGAGGTACTTGGTGGATAATGTAGTAAGATGTGTGTGATAACATACCCGTCCTGGGACTCGGTGAAAGATGTAATAACAGTATGCACAAGCAGAGTAGTAAGTAACCATATGCATTTAGATCATCATTTGAGACTCCATAGATAAGTAGACTAATCAATACTTGAGTGTCAGGGCGATAATCATGTTCCATACTCTTTGAATGTCAGTATGAACTATATCAAATAAAACCTTAGGGAATCATAGACACGTATTAAGATAATGAGAAATAGCTTATGAAAGTTAAGGAGATTAATCATTATAGAGCCTTTAAGGATAGGGACTTTCATATACCAACTACTGTCCAACGTATAGAAGACTCAAGGGCAGTAGCTCAACTACTTTAAGAGTTTTAACGTAATAAAATTCATGAATCATACTCGGGACCAATGAATGGAATTACCTCAAAGCTCATATCATATATCACTTATATCTAAGACATGCCAAAAGAAAGAAGGGATAGCTTTACATACCTTTAGCATTTATTTGCAAAACAACACGTATACGCTTCCCGAATGTATCCTAACTTATATTAAAATGTCAAGAACTATTGTTAAGCTACAGAGAGATTCAAATGTGTCCCAACGTTAGTAATTCCTTTCTAGATAATTAGATGACATTTTCCTTATATTCAACCAACTATATAATAACTAAGCCAACATCAATAACCGCACGTTCAAGTACTATAGCGAGGCTATTCAAGACAAGACTTGAGAATGTTCCGAACAGCCCGCACAACATTCTAAACAGCCCACATTCACAACATTCGATAACAATCCACATATGACTACCACATATTCAAGTTATCTTTAATGATCTATAGTCTTAACATTTCATCGAGACAACCCTACAACAGCCTAACCAACATACAACATAACACATAACTTTAACTATCATTATCTTCCAAACTTAGCAAGAACAACAACATATCAAAACAGCCTTCAACTAGTGACGTAAGGAGATGTCCGATACTCTCATGAACTCCTACGAACACGCCAAGCAATCCACCTTCGATTCTTACACGTATTTTATACAATCTTTTCATCTAATTTGATGGCATATAACAACAACCACACGACAGCAACAACACCCATTCAAATATAAGAAAACTTTGTCAACATTACACCAAGTTCTACATCAACCCATAAACTATTACAACTTCAACTTTAGCCATTTAATTCCTTTATCCTTATCACATAATCCATGACAACAACAACTAAAATACTAAATACAATCAGCTCGCCAACTTCAATTAAAACAACTCCTACGGCTTCAATAACACTCTAACACCAACATACATAATTTCATACATCCAATTCACATTTACACATTCACCACACGTCCAAATTCATCCGAAAACATATAGAAAATGATTAACTCTTACCTTAACAAATTGGCTCCTTAAGTTGGCTGAAACTCATGGATTACATGTTAGGCCTTCTTGCTGCTCCAATAATTAATTCACGTTGTTAATCACCTCCGATTGATTGAAAATACCTTAGAAAATTAATTTATGGATCAAAATTTGGGACACTGATTTGCTCCAGCCATGGCCGTGAGTTGCCATGGCTTGGACTCTTTTTCTTTCTCTCTAGGTTAGGTTGAAGAAGAATGAGATAAATGACTAGCTAATTAGTCATTACTAGGCTTATATATGCTGCCTTAGGGGTTGGACACATGTCCACCCTTATGACATGTATTCCACTATCATCCACACACCAATCAGTTTCTGCCACATGTCTTGGTGGGGCCCACTTAGTGGTCTAATTAAGTTAATTAATCATAATTAATCACTAATCCCCACTTAATTCCTGCCACAAGTTTGTAAGTAGTTGCATCACCTCCTTGCCCTTTTCATTTAAAATGCAGTCCACATATTCTAAGTAGGTGCATCACCTACTTGTTCTTTTTAGGAGGTTCGCAATTAGTCTTACCTTAAGAACCTGTGTGATCCATGTTACTTAAGCTAGACGTGTAATCAAGTAGCTTACTTATGTAAGACATCTGAACCACTAGCTTAAGCAAGTAGGTCGATTACTATGACAAATTATTTGGCCTCGAACCCTTTTCAAATCCTTCCAAACCTATTTCAAATCATCACTACCCACATAGAACTAGTCTATGCAAAATATGAGGCATTAAATCCTCCCCTCCTTAGGATCATTTTGATAATGTCATGGATAACATGGATCACATGGCAACTTTAGAGGAGCTTAAAAAACGTTCCAATGTACAAAAGTACGGGATATAACGGTAAACCTTTAAAAAGACAATGTAAATTGAGTACCTCAACATGGAATGAAGAAAATTGGCAAACCATGCAAACAAATAATTTATTGTATATAAATCTTAGCCAATCTCTCTAAATTGTAAGTAGTCCAGACTGGCACGAAGTGTACTGATTTATTCAATTTGTCCACAATGATCCATATAACATTAGACTTCTTCAAAGTCAGAGTCAATCCAACTACAAAATACATGTCGATACACTTCCACTTTCACTCAGATATCAACATTCTTATAGTCATACCACCTGATCTCAAATGTTCATACTTCACCTACTATATTTTAAACACTTAGACATGAATTTTTTGATGTCTCTCTTCATCCTACACCACAAATAATATTGTTTGAAGTAATTATACATCTTTACCTCCTAGAATGAATGCAATAACTTGAACTGTGAGCTTCCTCCATGATTAATTTAGTCAAATCATTAATTCTAGGAAAACATATTGAATCCTTGATCCTCAAAAGCCCTTTCTGGTCTAGAATTATTTCCTTATCTTCACCTTTCACCTTGGTCTGAATCGAACACAACTTTTCATCTTCAAATTCCTTATCATTAATCTATTTCATCAAAAGTGAACATACCTCAACACATGCAAGAACTTTACTAGACTTAGAAATGTTAAGTCTCACGCAGTTGCTTGCCAAAATCTGAACATCCGTAGTCAAAAGCTCGCTCCTCCATTAGTAACAAGGCAAGACTAGCTATGATCACCACCTTTCTACTAAGGGAATACGTCACCGCATTAATCTTGTCCGAGTGATAAAGAATAGTTATGTCATAATCCTTAACAACTCCAACCACCTTCACTATCTTAAATTCAGATCCTTCTAATTGAATGTATATTGTAGATTGTGATGATCGATGAAATTCTCATAATGATCTTCATACAATTAGTGCCTCCAAATCTTCAAAGCAAATATCGTCGCTGTCAACTCTAAGTCACTACTAGGGTAGTTCTTTTCGTGGACCTTTAACTGCCTCAAAGTATAAGCAATGACCTTTCCTTTCTGCAACAAAACACATCCAAAACATCAGATTGACAAATAATTTATTGCTTTGAACATTAAATTCAAATACCTTTAATTTGCTATGTTATGGACTTATGATCCACGTAACTCGTCATACTCTATAATATATGTTTGTTTGAAGTTGATCCTAATCTAAATTTATATAAAAACTTA
Organism: Solanum dulcamara; assembly: GCF_947179165.1. Lineage (NCBI taxonomy): Eukaryota > Viridiplantae > Streptophyta > Magnoliopsida > Solanales > Solanaceae > Solanum > Solanum dulcamara. Next base: position 30,923,448 of record NC_077240.1, on the reverse strand, counting down.
ATTGACAAAGAAGACTTCAACTCAACTTTGTACGAGAGATTCCTCATGATCTTTCTTCACATCTAACACCATAGTTTAAAAGCATGAGATGTTACAATATACATCAAAAATCTAAATTTTTTTGTTCACCAGAACCCTTTTTAGAAGAATCCATATTAAAACTATATAAAATATTAAAAGTAATTAAAACAAATAAAAGATGAAAATTGAATACAATAATTCATTAAATTGAGTGATGAGCCAATATACAAAATATTTGCGTAAAAGTAGATGATTATTGATAAGTATTGAAACTTGAAGCTTGCTAAAAAAAAAAAATATTCACCAAATTTGATTGCATTAATATTAATAAAAACTGAAAAGGATCAAAAATAGTTTTAAATTATGTGAAATGAACAAAAATGTTCTCAGTTGATAGTTTGATCCAAAAATGTTCTTGCATCGAATAATTTGATTTAAAAATTTTACTTAATCGGTCAAAAATATCTTATTTTTAAAAATTTTTAAAAACACATTATTTCCGATTTTTTAAATTAATTTTGTACTTACATTTCTAGATAATTCCTAACACGTGGTATGAAGGCTGAGCAAAGAGGTTGTTGGCAAAAGAAATAGGACGCTTATCACACACTAACTAGCCAACTAGCCGGCCACCTACCAACCCCTCAAACAGGTTAGTGGTCAGTCCATTTCTCCAATAAAAACACTGATTTCACTCTTACCATAATCCAACTTCTCACATTATCATATTCGACTGCTCTTTTTTCTCTCTAGCCATTCAAGGGGTGCCCTGAGGTAATTCTTAAAAATATCTGCATCAGTCTTCGCGAGTATTCGATGTTCTATCATTTGATTCTTTTTCTCCTTGATTCTCACGCCGTTCGTCTGGATTTGGTTTTGATACTCTTGTGTTCGTGTTGGATTCAACTTCTGATTTTGCAGATCTAGAGTTCTCTACCACTTTTCTCTTTTTACTCTCTGCCTTTTCAGCTTATTTTTAATGATTTTTGACTAAACATTTAAGTTTATTAGGAAGATAAAGAAAGAGAGGCTTAGGATATCATCGATTCCTCTGTGGCTGTGACAGAGGTGGATCCAAGATTGAATTTTTATGGCTTCAATCTTTAAGATTCTTAGCAGATTTTTTTTTTAAAGTTATGGGTTCATATCTATTATCTGTTGCAATTTTTATGGGGTTTTTACTCATAAATTTATGCTTTGCACGCCGATACGTTGCATCCGCATCTGGTTTCTGGAAGTGTGGTTCGATCTAATTACAGTTTGCTTGGTCGAAGTTTAGGAGTATTTGCCTTTTTCGATTAGGACTGATTCATAGGCATTTCTAATTATAAAGATTGTAAAACACTTAAACGCATCACCTGCAAGTTGTGTGTGTGAGAAAATCCTGCTGCAAGTAGACCTTTACTGTCTTAGATGGTGCTTGGATTAGAAAACAGTTTGCTTTCTGCTATTTTGTGAGTATTGGATTTGATTTTGGGATAATTTTGTTTGTGTGGATGTTTTGGGGTGGTAACATGAGGATTTTGTGAATGTTCGGGTAAAGGATACAGTGTCTAACGTTTTAAAACAAAATGTATGTTTTCTTTATTTTGTTTTAATTCCAATAAACAACTCTTGTTGGAAAACTAAAGAATTGTTTTTTTTTTAAATATCCAAGCTTTTATGGTTGAGATGAAGAAATGGAATGCATGACATTTTGGATGTCAATTTATGTGATCAAATTGTTTTCGAGATTAACTATATATTGCCTGGCTTGTGACTGGAAGTCTTGCTTTATGTTTCTAACTGGTTGGCGAAATGCGATTTTCTATTTATAAATTTAAACTTGTATAAGGAAATGTTGTATATCATCTTATGAGGTGAGCTGCATATTAAATTATTGATGTGATTCGTATTTGCTCTTATATTTGTTGTCTTGATAACAGACTCTTGTATCATAATTTTCTAGATCACATACAAAAATGGTGAAGGCTGTCGCCGTCCTTAACAGCAGTGAAGGTGTTAGTGGCACCATCCTCTTCACTCAAGATGGAGATGGTAATTTATTTTAATAAGTAAAAGGGTTTATTCATACATCTATCATGTGTGACCTCTAACCGATGTAATGCATACAGCTCCAACCACAGTTAATGGAAATATTTCTGGCCTAAAACCTGGACTTCACGGCTTCCATGTCCATGCCCTTGGTGATACCACAAATGGCTGCATGTCAACAGGTAATTTTATCTACTCGAGACGGCGACATAGAAATGATTTTTAGATGTTTAAGATTTTGAATTTTTCTTTGTTAACTTGCAGGACCACATTACAATCCTTCTGGTAAGGAGCATGGTGCTCCTGAAGATGAGGTGCGCCATGCTGGTGATCTTGGTAACATTACAGCTGGAGAAGATGGTAAGCGTTCCTTGTTTTGAATAATTTAACTTAATCTGGTTGTAGTTAGCCTTATTTATTTTCAAATCAAATGACTGCAATCTGAAGATTTTTATCATCTTCTATGCCTAGTATAATTTGGTTTGACATGATGTATAGTGGTAACCCACTGCCTTTGGAAAAATTCATTCTGTTGCAGTAAAGGTTTACCCATAATTGTATTGTCTTAAAAACAACGATTATTTTGCCTAGTGAAGCCAAAATTTATTTCAAAGAGATCATTGCCCACTCTCTCGCTCTCTATCCTCGTGTAATTCCAAATTAGTTAGCATCACTAATGATGTAATCATTGCAAAATATTTCAGGTACTGCATCTTTTACTATTACCGACAAGCAGGTAAATTCTTTGTTGAACTCTAAGCTTTAGTCTTGTTCTATATTTGTTCCTGAACTAATTTGCAACCTGAATTTTTGCAGATTCCTCTCACTGGTGCACAATCCATCATTGGAAGAGCTGTTGTTGTTCATGCTGATCCTGATGATCTTGGAAAGGGTTAGTTCCCCTACTTCAGTGACTAAACTTTAATGAGCTGAGCACCGCATGCTTTTATTTAATACAACAGAATGTGAAAAAGGAAAGAGGATAAGAAAGTACGAAAAAAATATATATAACCTCTTGACATTCAGCTTTATTATTTTAGTTTGTGGCCATCAACACTCCATTTTGTCCATAGGGCTTGTTTGCTTGACATATATAAACCCTATTTCCATTTCATGTGTTTTCTTTAAGGAGTGTATTTGGAAGATTTGGTGTATAGTAATTGAAAATATTATGGATCTGAGAAGGAAGAAGTCCAGATGTGATTGTTCCTGTCATGTGTTCTAGGTTAATTTTGAAGAAAATGAGGAAGGTTCATTTAAATACGACTAGGCAAAGTGAAAGAGAAAGGGGCTCTAATCTAACCATGACCACACTAGCAAGGATCCACTTATATCTTTTTCACATCTCTCCAGCATCCATACGATCTCATTTTCTTCCTTCAAAGGGTTTGCCATTCTCTGTATATTGAGCAGAAAAATAACGCCAGGTAATTGCTGACTCAAAAATAAACTGGGAAGGGGTGTGTGCATTCCTGAGTGATGTTAAATCTCCTTGAAGAATTAGGATGTGATCTTCATATTCATTCCTAGAGAATGAATAGGTGTTATCTTGTTTTTTTTATGGTCATGTAATTCCTGCGGGCCAGTGGTGCAATTGGTGGATAATGGCCCACCCCTCTACCATTCTCCACTTATATAATAGGATTTTGTCTTGTATAGTTCGAATCATGACGTGCAGCTAACCTACACATCACGTGTTGCGTTCTTTCCACTAAACAAAGCTCTGGGGGCAGGAACGGATTCTTGTTATACAGGTTCCAATTTTGTATTCAAATCTGGAAATAGGACAGTGTATGGACTGACTGTGAGATGTGGGTGTTGGAGCTAACGTGGGTCAGTTTGGAAAATACTAGCTGGCAAACACAGCTCTTAAGTTTCTTTTTGGACAAATTGTTCTAGAAATTCTTTCATTCCATGATGCTTGCTTGGGTTACCATTTAACTGTGCTTCTCTCTCTCTTCCCTTGTCTGTATTTGTCAAAGCCTAGTCATTTAAATGCAGTCAACAGGAAACATTCTCTTTTTAACGTGTGTTTGAGGGGGAGAGAGAGAGATGGATTAACATTGCTGATGTTGGATGTAAATTGATTTTAGCCTGAAGCTGGTACTTGTGATTGATTGTTTGGAAGAATGGTGGAACAAGAACTAATAAGAAAAATGTATTACAACGATAAGCTATTGAGTTTTCTTTTTTGCTTACAGTTAAGTCATTGTGGGCCTTTGCTTTATCCTTCTAAAATTACTATTAAATCCTTTGGGATTGAGGCTGGATTAAGACCCATAGGTTATCCTTTTAATGTATGTGCTCGGAATGGTTGAACTGCAAGAAGTATGTTCCTTATTTTGCAAATTGTGAGGCCTCAAATGGAAATATTCAAAGAGGATGACCAAGTACCAACTTGTTTCAGAAAATTTGGAAGTAGGGAAGTGGACTATAGTTGCAAGTAAATATAGTGGGTGTACAATGATATTATGAGATTAGGCTTATGGAGCAAAGAGTTGTGCTATATTTAGCTACGAGGTTTAGTATTTGCATGTAACGAAACTTGTTGTCTGGTGTAGGAGCATTGAAAATCCTTTCATGGAATAAAAAGAGGACAGATTTGAAATATAACTACCTTTTTTTAACCATATTTGTAACCCACTTTCACTTAATCTGACACAAAATTTGTTTTCCTGCTGTTTTAGGAGGACATGAGCTCAGTAAAAGCACTGGAAATGCTGGTGGAAGGATTGCTTGTGGTAAGTACTATTTGTCTTGCGTCTGGGTCTAGATTCGTTGTTTATGTGGCTCATTTAGTCATTTTCACTATGCGTCGTAGTTACATTGATCAACTGCTGATGGGTTAGCTATAGTCATTAGTTCAATCTCTGTTGTTTCTCTTTCAAATGATTCTTCTAGGCTATTTGTTTCAAGTAAAATCTAAGTTTGCTTGCCATTCACCAATTGGTTTCAAATGACAACTTTGAATCATCTGCTTTTTGAGAATCATACAGGCAAGCCTGATTTTGTCCTTAAATATGTTTGTAGTAACATGTGGTATTGTTACTCTTGTCAGGTATTATTGGCCTTCAGGGTTAATTACTCCTGTGCTGTGGAGATTCAGCAACTAGCGGCGGAGGGTGTGTTAGAATAAAGTTTTATTGGAGCGGCTGAGCTTTGTTTTCTATGTAGTATTTATCATGTGATGCCTTTTGTTTTGGGGTTGAACCAATCATACATGAGAACAGCCAGTGTATGTTGTATAAGTTTTTGCCGACAGTCATTAACCATAATAAACGTAATCCCTTGGCTTTGCTGGTATCTTAAATTTTAGTGGATGGTTTCAAAACTAGACCATTTGTACTAGACTACACAGCCTGCAGTCGTCATTACTTGCTAGAATTTCCTTGAATTGCGCGAGATGAATATAATTGCTTTGATCGTATGCTTACCACCTGCTGTAAAATTAACCTATTCCAATTTCCATGCATTCATAAACGTCTTGGTTTTTTCTAGCCTAAATTTGAGGGTATGAAGTTGACCTATAAATAAGCATAGAATGGTGTTGCCTTATTAGATCAATTGACAGCTCCCTTGGGAATAGTCATTTTGTTGGTCCTAAATTGGGCCCATTCTCAATCAATTACAGCTATTGCCTACTTGGGTCGATTCTTGCAATAGTCCAAGCAAAGGTAGTTTCATTTTGTTGGTCCTAAATCGGGCCCATTCTCGATCTAGTAAATTGTCCACCTCTATCGGGCCCATTCTCAATCTAGTAAATTGTCACACTAAAAATAGGGTTTGGAAGATGAAATTCTAAATCTTCAATTTAAAAATTTATATTGTGTTTTCACATTTTTGAATAGATATATTATTTTTTTTCATTTTAAACACATCTTGTTCTGAATAAAAAAATATTTTTAAAGAACTTTATTCTTGTTTTTTTTCTTTTAAAACCACTTTAATTGATAAAAATGTAGGAAATAATTTTTTTTCTTCAATTAAAATAGAATAATTTTATGTATCCTTTTAATGGATAATTTATATCATATATAAGATCATAAAGCATTAATTTTTATTTAGATAACAATTAAACATAACTTTAACAAACTACGAAATATTTTTACATTATAATTTTTTTTGAATTGAAGTAGGATAAATATTTGCTAATAGAAAAATATTATTAGGAAAATAATGTGTTCAAAAAGAAAATAAGTAATATATTAATTTGAAAAAGGTCATTTTTGAGCCAATAAGTAATAATAAGAACATTTTTGAGTCAAACTATTGTCGGCAAAGATATTTTTAAACCAAACTATAAACAAAGGACATTTTTATTTATTTTACATAGTTTAAGGATATTTTGTTTTACCCTTTTCCGTTGATTCAATTATTCTTATACAAACATAAAATTTGTAATTTAATTTCTAAAGAGACAAAAATTTTATAAATGGGAACATACTAAAATTTGTAATTTAATTTCTAAAGAGACGAATTTTATAATTGGGAACAATTTGGAGAAATATTTTACTCCGCCGCGATAATTATAAAAAAAACCACCATGAAATTCTATATACTTTAATGATTGGCCAAACATTTTGATTTTTTTTAAAAACTGTTTTCTTTTCAAAGTAAATGCTTTTGGCCTCCCAACAAAAATGCAAAGAGGCTCTAAGTTTAGATATGATTTTTTTTTCCAATTTTTTACAAGGTGTTTGAATTCTGCAAAGCCCCAATTAAATTTAGATCGCGCATTGCAGAGCTAATTCGAAAATGAATATAATGAAGTATGACATGCTATTAGTCTAAATTATTTATTATTAAAATTTAATGTGATATTGCATCTCTCAAACTGAAAATAAGATTGTTCATCAAATATGCTTTTCTACAATTAAATTTACAAGAATTTTGAATTTTCTTTTAAAGCATAGATGATTTGTTTAAATAGCGTATACAATAAAATACAAAAAATAAGAAGGATATTCCATGAAATTCGAACCATAGTCAAGTGGTCACATGAATTTATAATTATTAAGAAGATTTAGATAATACTAATTATAAATCAAATTTCTACTTTTTTTTTCCAGATAAAAGTATTTTAAGGAGAATATTTATGGTTAATTGTATATAAAACAAATTGAACAAAGAATAAAAATAAAATAAAATTCATCCCTCACCAACCCCACAATTATCCAATCCTACTTGTGAATTCTATCATCATATAAAGATAAATAAAAACCACACATCACATCTACTTCATTTTTCTTTTTCCTAATAAATAAGTAATAACATAAATACTTGTATATATCTATCTCTCTCTCACTTGGACTTCAAGCTGGCTGCTGAGCCTACATTTCTGGTCCTTACCCATTTGTGTGCTGACTGCTCTAGAGTTGGTTGCCAATGGAGTTGGTGAGTCATTTAACTACTATCTGTCCTATTTTCAAAAAAAAATAAATGGAAAAAGAAAATGATAAAGAATTTGGAATTGAGTTGCCTTTCTCCACTCACCAAACTTTTGTTAAGACTTCTACCAACCCACATTGGCTTTTTCTATTGGAAAACAAAAAAGAACACTTTTTTATGTTTTAAATTCTTTCTTTTTTCTTGAATTGTGGGGTTTGAGATTTTTTTTTTTTTGTGGGGGTGGTCAGGTTGTGGATTCTGGAGTGAAGAAGATGGAGGGTGAGGCAATGAGGAAGAACCAAACTCTAATTTGCGCACCAATTATGGCTGATTCAGTGGATCAAATGTTGATTCTTATGCAAAAGGCTAAAACAAGTGGGGCTGATCTTGTGGAGATTCGATTAGATAGCCTGAAAAGCTTTAATCCTCGCCAAGATATTGATACTCTAATCAGACAGTGCCCTTTGCCTACTCTCTTCACTTACAGGTTTCAATTCCTAATTTCTGCTGCCAAGTTTGTCCCTTTTTTGTGTTTTTTGTGATTGCTGGTAGATTAAGAATGATGATTAAGATTTATCCTTTTTCCTTGTTTTGCTTGGAAATCCTAAAAATAGGAGAATAAGCCTTAGTTGGTAGTACAACAACAATATACCTAGTGTGATCCCCCACAAGTAGGATCAGGGGGTCTGGGGAGGGTGTTGTGTAGCATCCTTACCTTTACCTTGTGAAGGTAGGGAAGCTTTTCTGATAGACCCCCGACTTTAGTTAGCATATTAAAAATCAAGTATGTAAAACAAATACAATAGCAAAGAAAACATGCTGAAAACAAACTAAGAAGAGAACAAGTAGCAACAAGTAATATGATAACTATCAACATGAGTTGTGGTGCAGTGGTGGAACTGCTTCACACTTAACCAAAGGTCTCGGGTTCGAGCCTTGGGTATGGAGAGTGCCACCCCCGAATGGGCCTTGCATTGCTTGATCCGGATTTAGTCGGGGCTCCAATGCGGGCTCCGGACACGGCGGTGGGAAACCCAAAAAAGAAAAGTAATATGATAACTGAAGCAAAGGAATAAGCCTTAGTTGGTAGCTGTATTAATTGTAAAGGATTCAGGACTTCCTACTGCTTGCTGAAACAGAAAAATTGCAAGTGTGTGTGGGAGAGAGATATGTAGCATACGATAACAAATTCTTGATTTAACTAGGGAGGGATAGCCTAGTTGAAAAGGGCCACCACCTCTAACCATGAGGTTGAGAGTTTTGAGTCACCATGGACACAAGCCGGAAAAGCGATTGTTGTCCCACTGCATCAACAGCTTTAGGAGGGGTGTTACTGTATTATTGAATCTCCGCTGTATCTGTTGCCATTTTCAATTCCCAGTTTCTATATTCCATCATTCAGTTCGCTATGAAATCATTTTGGGTTCAAAATTCATACTGAAAATTCTTATTCTGTATCTGTTGCCCAGAATATCCCTGTTTGTTAATATGCACTCCTTTATCCTTCCGTAAAAAACTTGTCACCAACTTGACTTGAAACAGTTAGAGCACGGAACCAGCTTCCACTTAAAAGAAAATAGTATGAAAAGGAATGAAATTACGTTCCCCTGATTGGTCCCTTTTTACTTTGATAAGAAATAGGTTTTGAGCCTAGGTCAAACCCAAAACATAGCTCACTAGCGGAGGATTGCTCCAACCATATAAGGAGACCATAACTCATAACATTCCCACCCACGCCCACGACTGGACAACTAGAGAATGGATGATATAATATAACACGGGGACCCAACATTGAGAAACACAAAAACAAGGATCAGTGGGTCTGACTCTGATACACCATGATAAGAAATAGATCTTGGGTCTAAATCGAACTCAAAAGCTAGTTCAGGAGGGGAGAAATGTCAAGACCATATAAGAAGATCATAACCTATCAATCAATATGGGACTTATCACACTTCCTATTTAGTACACTATATGCTCTTCAATTTGCAGCTATTTCTTTGGGGTGTGGTGTGGGGGTGTGTAATATTAAGAAGGTAATATCTGACATATCATGTAGATACAAATATAAGGAGCGCTGCGACGTAACTTAGACATTCCTAAGGGCAATTATTTTTTCCCTGGTTGGTCCCTTTTCACTTTCTACTGATACAATGCATGTTCTTCAACCTCCAGCTATATTTTGGGCGTGGGGCAGGGGGAGGGAATATTATTAATATGCTACTATCTGTCATATCCTGTAGATACACATATAAGGAGCTCTACAACATAGCTTGGATAAAGCATAGGCTATGGTTGCTTGCTACTTCATCTAATTTGTCCCGGAACTCAGGAAGACATTGCGTTTTTCAATGGCACTAGGTTCTTTTGTATATAATTTTTTTGATCGTTTTGTATATAAATTTTGACCGGTTAACTTTCTCATCACTGGCTTTTTCAGGACAGCAATTACATGAACTTGAAAAGATATTGATATTTCCATCTGGCTTATTATAACCTTAACAAGCCATCTTCTTTATTTATATTAATATTTTTGTTTGTCAAGAACCTGTGCTTCATTTTTGTGATGCATGTTTTCACATGGGAATTTTGTGAACCACACTTCAGCAATACAAGCAGGATAAGTATGCTGCTGAATTTTGGTGTTATGTCTATTATACATTTTTGACATTATAAGACAAGGACACTTCTATTTTTCTTCATGCAAGACATCTGAGTTCAACCTTACGATAGAATTTATTGCAGTTTCTGTTAATTTGTGATGACAAATATTAGTTCTTTTACAATATACATGTAAATATAGTTCTACTTTCTGATTCTGTAGTTCCTCTCTTACTTCTCGACATTGAAAAGTGCAATATAAAATTTCCGCATTTTACCTACTTTGCTAGGCCCACTTGGGAAGGTGGTCAGTATGCTGGTGATGAAATGAGCCGATTGGATGCACTTCGATTAGCAATGGAGTTGGGAGCTGATTACATTGATGTTGAGCTAAAGGTAAATTTCACACTAAAATGGCCCTTCCCACCTTATCCGTAAAAAAAGCAAAGACAAGAATGATGAGCTCCCCTGAGTGACTGCTGCTAAGTGTCCTCAGTGGAATTGATCAGGTAAATGCATAAGAAGGAGAATACAAGGCCAATCAATCTTGTTGCCTGACGTTCAGATCTCCAAAAACTTAAGTAGTAGAAATTCCAAAGCATCTTAATAGATGTATTAACTTGCCAGTTTTGTATTGTGACTTGGAGCATGACTTTTGAGATGTATAGCCTGAGATGCTTCTTGCATGAGATGCTTCTTGCATGAAAGAATATTCTGTCACAGACTGATTTTGCCAACTAAGAATCCCTTCCTGTTGGAATATATTATTTATAAAGCTTTGCTAACTTTAACATCAACGTTTCTCATGCTTTGAGTCTTCATTAGTTCTTCCTTTTTGCTTTGACGGATGCTTCATCAATAAACAATTATCATTGCTTTTCTTATGCTGTTTGTTTCTTTTTTCTCCTCCTCCTTTAGGCTATTGACGAGTTCAACAATGCTCTGCGTGGAAATAAATCTGCAAAATGCAAACTTATTGTTTCTTCTCACAACTATGATAGCACACCATCAGCTGAGGATCTTGGCAATCTAGTAGCAAGAATACAGGCATCTGGAGCTGACATTGTGAAATTTGCTACAACTGCACAGGATATCACTGATGTTGCACGTGTTTTCCAAATTACTGTACATTCTCAAGTAAGCAGCGTAAGTAATATAGCCAAGTTGTGTAAGCATACCTTGCATTCAAATATGCATGGTGATACATCATGGTTTTTCCTCAGATGGATTTGGTGCATGATAATAGTAGCTGCTTAGCTGGAATCTAGAAGCTGGCTGCTCTTGCTTCTTGTATTTAGCCATACATGGCAATAAGTTAGGTATAGAAGCATAAACTTGTGGCTGGGTATACATTAATAACCTAGATATTCAATAAGAGCAATGAGAGGAACAAAGACATTGAGAATAACTTCTTATTAAAAAAAAGGAAATTGAGAATAACTTCCAAATTAACTCTCTCCCTTTCTCCCGGTGAAAATGGTGGGGGTTTGTAAAATTGTCTTAATTTATCTGATGATTTTTTCCATTGCAAGAAAAAGTTAAACGTAGATAGTTGATTGATGCTTTGGTTTTTATCAAGTGAATGACATCTTGATATCACTAGTCAATTAAGGGGTCTTTTAGTACATCAAGTGATTAGGTCGTGTTATATGCTGTTGGGTTGGATTCTAGTGAAGGCTGGTGGATTCTTATTTGGTGAGACCCAGTAGGATGGACCGCTGTAGGGACTTAATTTTGTGAGATTAACACCCCTAACCTTACGTGTGTTAACAATTATGTTTTAATTCAAAAGTAATTTTCACTGAAATGATTTAGCAAGTAGTGATAAGGTGATGATTGGCTAAAAAAATTATATGTTCTCTTAAATACAAAAGTAATCCCTTCAGTTAAAAAGAATTCCAGCAAATAATATTTGATTTTAATAATATTCCATTGATATACTTTTTGACCATGGAAGTTGAAAGTGATGTATAAGACTGTCGATGGTCATCGATTGTGGGTGGATGGTCCATATTGCAAATTAAACTAGGCATAAGGGAATAAGAGAATGGAGGAAAGGGTCACTAGCTGTGGCAGTTGAGGGTAGGTGGTTGCATGGTGGGCAGTAAAGGGTTAATGGAGTCCCACCACTCCTTGGGGAGCAGTTGGAACAGTGATAGAGCAAAAAGGTGAAGGATTTATACCTTATCAAGAGGCTATATTCAAGAGGTTGTATAGGACAAAAAGTAATCCTCTAGATAAGCCACGAGGGACAAACTTGCACCGAGCTGGAACCATTAGAACCCCCTCCAATGTGAGCACAAAAAATTACCCGAATCCTATTCCTATGTACACTCCAGGTACTGAGCCTGGATCTAGAAAGATATACACATGAAGATTAGTTTTTTTTTAAATGTTGGATTATGTTAAAGATGATTATTAGTATCACACATGTAACTCATTGTGAAATTTTCAGTTAATATTTTAGTGGGTGCAATTACAGTCCTCCAGCTTCAAGTCTTGGTTTTGCAATTTATAGTGTATGATTTATTTTGATGTAAGCAATTATTTCGGTAAGTTGTATTGCATGACCAAATATACAGTCATCCCACCCTGCTGTATCATATTTTGCAATGTTTTCCACTTCAAAAGTATTGTGGCGCAATCAAGTCTTCTTTTAACCCCCAAAAGTTAAAGTGGGATCTAGTTCAGAACTAAATAAGAGTGAAAATCTTAGATTTGAGATACTTGATTGCATTTTGATCTAATCTATTTCTTGAATTCCTGGAGAAATCATAAATTTAAGACTCTGAAACCGAATTGTTGATAGAATGCAACCACTAAAACTACAAGGTGGTCCTCCATTGTCATATTTTGAAATTAAAGAATGAAATCGGCGTGCATTAGTTTCTCCAATCATTAGCTGGTTGTCTTTATGGTTGAAATTTGTTCTCTCTTTCTGCTGCCACTATAATATTATTCATGTGCATACATGGTTATTTGTTATTAGGATTTTGTTATGCATATTGTATGCTTATAGTTGTCCTCCATCTCCCTTGAGTCTCTGGCTTTTTTTTCTTTCTTTTGATTTACCTGTGTGAATATGAGTTCGCTTGCATTCTGAGATGCTTCTCGTGACAAACATTAATTCATTTCCTGCACTTTGTTAAATAGGTACCAATAATAGCCATGGTCATGGGAGAGAAGGGTTTGATGTCTCGAATACTTTGTCCAAAATTTGGTGGATACCTCACGTTTGGTACTCTTGAAGTGGGAAAAGTTTCGGCTCCTGGACAACCAACAATCGAAAATCTTTTGAATTTATACAATTTCAGACAGTTGGGACCAGATACCAGAATATTTGGCATTATTGGGAAGCCTGTTAGCCATAGCAAATCACCTTTATTATATAATGAATCTTTCAGATCAGCTGGGTTTAATGGTGTTTATATGCATTTGCTGGTAGATGATGTTGCAAATTTTTTCCGGACTTATGCATCTTTAGATTTTGCTGGCTTCAGGTTTGCTCTCAAAACAGAAACTGGTATTTTATCAGATGTATTTTAGCTTCATCAGGGTAGTCATGCCAAATTTCACTGGCCCACCATTCTCCTTCATCCTCTCTCTCTTAGCTTGAAAGTATCATCTTCTTATACATGTACATACTGCATGCTCACAGGGTTGAATTTACTGGGTTTTTCTTTTATGTTTTGCTTTCTGATTTTCTTTTTCTTGATTGAGATCATCCCTGTCGTGTTTTTCCTAATTTTTATGTGTCAACCATGCCAAGTAAATATAATTCATATGCGTGTTATTTTTTATAAGTTTAATCATATTCATGTTTAGAATTAATTATGCAACTCTATGTTGTGCAGCTGTACAATTCCTCACAAAGAAGCCGTTCTCGACTGCTGTGATGAAGTTGATCCTACTGCTAAGGTATTAGCTATATCATGATCTTATAATACTTTCATTTGTTTCAGTTTGCTTTGTGTTACAGGGATCAGTATTACAAATTGTCCGGATGATTTATCATATCACATGCAATTTCTTGGTTTCTTGATTATCCTGCAGGCAATAGGGGCTGTCAATTGCATTGTAAGGCGACCTGATGGGAAGTTATTTGGTTGCAATACAGACTATGTGGGTGCAATCTCTGCCATTGAAGAAGCGTTGCAAGGTCAAAGAATCATTTCCCAGTTGCAAACATCGTTTTCTGATTTAGAGCTTAACGTTTGAGCTTCATTATTTCCTTTTACAGGTTCACAGACTAGTATTTCTGGGTCACCCTTGGCTGGTAAATTGTTTGTGATCATTGGTGCTGGTGGCGCTGGAAAGGCGCTTGCTTATGGCGCAAAGGAAAAGGGGGCTAGGGTGGTGATTGCTAATCGTACCTATGGTAGTTCGACACTTTATTTTTTGAAATTCTGTCTAGCTCATGACCATGAAGTTCTTCACACCATGCCTAGTACTTCTATTCTAGTATTGAATGTCAACTATGTTACTTCATACTGATGTTCTGTCTGATTTCTTGAAGAACGAGCGAGAGAACTTGCTGATGTAGTTGGAGCAAAGGCTTTATCTCTTGACGAGCTTAGCAATTTCCATCCGGAAAATGATATGATTCTTGCAAATACCACCTCTATAGGCATGCAACCAAAGGTTGATGATACACCAATCTCTAAGGTTTGCCTCTTTGCACTCATCTTAGATAAAAAGAACTCGTTATTGAATCCATATCTTATTAGTTGAACAGATGCAAGGTCAATATGAGGCATGTGAAATGGGTAAACAAAGTGGGTTAAATGTTGTGTTGAAATGTGAACTTTGTCTTAGAAGAGAAGAGTTTTTGATTGTGTGAAAAATGAATTTGGTTAGTTCATGTGTTTAGGATATTAATGTAAGGATACATGTATGGCTACATGTATTTGAGAATAAGAGTTCATGTGTTTAGGATATTAATGTGAGGATACATGTATGGCTACATGTATTTGAGAATAAGAGGAATGAATAGAACTAAATGATGATACATGTACTAAACTAGGTTACATGCTAGGATAGTCCTATAAAATACCTAAATATATGGTCATTTTCGATAAGGCAAAATGTAAGTCAAGTTGGTAGAAGTCCAATTGTCCAAAGAGAATCATTGGTTTAGAAAGCAAGTAGAGTGAAGTAAAGAACAATCATTCCTTCATTTGTTTTCAAGAAAGAATAGTATTGAGAGTGCTGCTCCGCCTGAATTTCTAACATTTTGTATCAGAGCCACTTGTCCTGTGGAACCTGTGGAGAATCAAAAATTTTCTCAAAATAATGAGTTAGAACAAAATGGATATGAGCAAGATTAGTTATTATAACTATGAGAATGCTGGGCAAGAGAAACACTAGAATATTGATGATTTTAATTTGGTAGGTGGAACTATCAAAATTTCAATAGTTAAAAGCTTTTGAAAGAATTTTTATTAGGGAAGGAGCCCAACAAGGATGTCAACCCTAACGAAGCAGTTGGTCTTGGATTTGTTTCACGACAATGAATCTTGAATAGAGAGGTAGCTGATGATATTGCCGTCATGAGAAAAATGAATGAGAAAATCCACACTCTCATCTGTCAAGGAATTGATGAAGAGATGTCGAGAAGGTTTTTTTTGTGAAACCTGAGAAAAATGGAAGATGAGTGGCAATTCTGAAGAAAGTGACTAATATGAAGATGAAGATGATTATAATTGCAAACAAGAAAGTATGTTGTTGAATCTGACCACACTAGCTTTGATGAAAGTTTAAAGAAGCTATTCCTGAAGAAGTGGACGCTTCTAAAATACTATCTATTGTTGTAGAACCTAAAAAGGTTTTTACAGTAAATGATAATTGAAAAATGATGAAGAAGAACTCCACATGCTACTGAGAAATCTCCAAAAGAGGAGAGCACCGGTGAAGAGGGATATTCTGATGAAACTGATGACGTGCCTTGTAAAGCACAATCAGTAAAAATGGCAACCTCAATCTTAAGAAGGAAATATCTTCTGAGAAATTGAGGATTTGAGAAGATGAAAAATGTGAGGATCTTCTGAAGAAAATGGATGAAAATCATCTGAACTCTCAAGAAGAATGCTGATATGCAATCTTGGAAGAGTTGAGGAAGAAAGATTTGAGAAATTGAAGAATACTTTGTGATTTCCAACAAGGATCAAGGGGGAGTGTTGAAATGTGAGCCTTGTCTTGGAAGAAGAAAAAAGTTTTTCATTTGTGTGATACATGAATTTAGTTAGTTCACATATTTATGAATTTAATGCAAGGATACATGTATGGTTTAATACATGTATGAGAAAAAGAGGAAAAAATATAATTAGGTGATGATATATGCACTAAATAGGGTACATGCTAGGATAGTCCCATGAATATCTAGATATAATAGTCATTTTTCGATAAGGCAAAATGTAAGTCAAGTTAGTAGAAGACAACTTGTCTTCAAAGAGAGTCATTGATTGAGAAAGCAAGTAGAGTGAAGTAAAGAATCATTTTCTCCACTTGTCCTCGAGAAAGAATTTGAGTGATTGAGGGTGATGAATATTTTTTTACTTTTTTCTGATGTTTATTTCCGGATATCATGTTTGGCCAAAAAATTTCAGAAAATTCTGAAATTCAACTTAAAGTTGAAATCTGGAATTTTCCGTAATTTGAAAAACACCCAAAAGTTCTTTTTCCTTTTTTTTCTCTCTCCAAATCACTCACAAACATTTAAAAACAAGTCCTATTTGTATTCATGGCCAAACACAACTCCAATTTTCAAATACAATTTTTTACTTTGAAAACAAAAACTATTTTTTCAAATTTCACAATTTTCATGGTCAAACGGGAGGTGGGGCTGTATAAATTAGAATGGAATGAAGTTTTGTTTTTTTGTCATTTAATTGGGGAATCTTTTTATTATCTTTTCTCTTCTTTTTCTTTTGCTTGGGAAAACTTTTTTCCCTCAACTAGCTCATACTCACCATTCAGCAATCACTTCTCTAAGTTTCACTGTTCTTAAGAGGGTCCAATAATGAACAGAAGAGTTCTATTAATTTGAACAGGGCGGAGTTTCTAAATTTCATTTTATAGGGGAGTCTTATTTTCTTATTGTTTCTTTTTCTTTTTCTTGGAAAACCATTTTCCCTCAATTAGCTTCATACTGAGAATGTGTGTGTAATACTTATAGATAGATTATAGATAACAAAATCAATCGTTTTTATGTTAAAGAACCAGATTTTAGCCTTTCATAACCTTACAAACCAGCCTAGTCAACAAATGAAGTCTCTAATTATATATACCTTTGTTGCCATGTCCCACAATCTCAAACTTCCTCCTTCATTGTTGTGCCTCCTAGGAATGGCATTTCATTCATTTTCAAGATTTCTTCCAGATCAGATCCTTGTAATTCTGTGAGTGGTTTAAAAAGTTTAAATGAAGTTCTGAATGAAAAGAACTTTGGTGATTTGTTCCCTTGCAAGAATAACAAAATAAAACAGATACGATGAGTGAGACCAGTTCTGTCAGAAATGGAACTGCTTCTTAGAAACCAGTATAAGATCATCGTCTGCTTCTTTCAATCTGAGCTATGTGTTGACTAGAAGGTATGGTTAGTCAAGCTAATGGTAGTTAAGCTAACAAGATTAGTTAGTTTGTTGTTAGAAGTTAACTAACTAGTTAACAGAATTAGTTACAAATACTGTTAGAATGTGTATGTGTACAAATATACACAATACACTATATATGCATATATACATGTAGTTGGAATGAGATAATAACAGAAGAAGATATTTCTTTCTCTTTCTACTTCTCTCTAAACTCTGAACTCTCTTCATCTCCTTCACCTCTGGTTCGTCTCTTCTTTCTCCATTAATGGAGCTCTGAGAACCTCCATTAATGGAGTTTTAGCATGGTATCAGAGCTTGCACGACGATCTACGAAGTGCGACAAACTCCCGCTGAGATTCAAAGCCGAGGAGCACTAGAATCGCAAGTCAGCGGCGAAACAAACAAAGGAAATGGGGATTACAACCGGATTTGAAGCTGGATCTACAGAAACCAGCAACCAAAATGCAAACGAGGCAACTCGATTCAACATTCCAGTGATAGATCATAACCATCCGCTCTATCTTCAACCTAGTGATACTCCAGGTAGCTCACTGATCTCCGTGCAGCTCACCGGTTCAGAAAACTACGCAATATGGAGTAGGTCCATGCGTATTGGACTGCTAGGTAAGAGTAAGTTAGGGTTTGTGGATGGTAGATATCCTAAGTCGAAATTTCCATCTGAATACTTTGATATTTGGGAAAAATGCAACGCAGTAGTGTTGTCCTGGATTATGAACTCTGTAAGGTCAGACCTACTTAGTAGTGTAGTATACAGTGAAGATGCTCACAAAGTATGGTGTGAGTTAAAAGAGAGATTTGATAAAATCAATGGAGTACACGTATTTCATCTTCACAAAGAGATTCACAGCCTAAATCAAGGAACAATGTCAGTGACAGATTACTACACCACACTTAAAAGTCTGTGGAACGAGTTTGATTCCATCATGCCTTGTCCAGGATGTTCATGTGATGAGTCCAGAAAGTTTAAGGAGCACTGTGAGTATCAAAGGTTACTCCAGTTCTTAATGGGGTTGAATGAATCATACTCAGCTGCTCGAGGTCATATTCTACTTCAAACTCCTATCCCAAATCTAAACAAAGCTTTCTCACTCATTCTAGATCATGAGAGCCAGAGAAGCCTAACCAATTCAGAGGCTACTCTTCACAGGAGTATTGAAAGTGCAGCCCTGTTCAGCCAGAAAGCACATACTCATGGGAATGGAAACTTTGGAAGTGGTGATGGTAATCCAAACAGAGGTCACTATGACTCTCAATACAAGCCACAGGTTCAGAGAACTCAGAAAGTTGTATGTGAAGTGTGTGGATACAGGGGACACACTAAAGAGCAGTGCTTCAAGGTTAAAGGCTATCCTGTGGGGTGGAGATCAAAGAAGAAAGGTGGAGGCCAGAGCTCTTATGCTAATCAAGTTGAAGTATCTCAATCGACTAACAATGGCCTGCTCTCTCTGAGTCCTTCAACTTCATCAACTGCCACTTTTTTCACACAAGATCAATATCAACAAATCATTCAGATGCTAGCTAAAGGAAGTGAGAATGCAGGGGAACATGTATCTAAAGCAGCCTCAGCAGGTAGTACCTTATCTGCCTTAGTATCCAAATATGTGCCTTTGGACTGGATAATAGATACTGGAGCTACAGATCATATGACAGCTAGTCTTGATGTGCTTGATGCAGTTCAACTTGTGCCTAACCCTGAGAGAAAAGAAGTTCACCTCCCTACTGGTAATGTAGTATCAGTCTAACACACTGGGAGCACAAAAGTACTTGGTAGCCAAAGTATTAGTAATGTGTTGTTTGTTCCAGACTTCAAGTGTAACTTGTTGTCTGTGTCAAAACTAACCAAGGAACTTCAATGTATGGCAGCCTTCTTTCCTGACTTTTGTATTTTTCAGGACCTCTCAAGTGGACTGGTCAAGGGGATTGGTAGAGAAGATCAAGGTCTCTACATCCTCAAAGAAAATCTCATCAGCTCAGCCTTTCTCTCCTCTGCACACTCAACACATACTGCCTCCACTTCAACAAGTCAAGCTGAATTTGAATCTTTGTGGCATAGAAGATTAGGCCATGCCCCTATAGACTTAATAAAGAAGTCATCTAGCCTCGATATAGTTCTTACTACTGTAAATTTACCTTGCACAGTGTGCCCCTTAGCTAAACAAACCAAACTGCCTTTCCCAACTAGCTCCTCTGTCTCTACATCTATATTTGAGTTAGTTCATTGTGATATTTGGGGCCCTTACAGAGTTCCCACTCATTCTGGTATGAAATACTTTGTGACATTAGTGGATGATTTTTCCAGATTTACTTGGCTGTTTCTTATTTCCTCCAAAGCTGATACTATAGTGGTGCTGAGGAAGTTCTTTGCACAAGTTCATAATTTTTTCTCTACTACTATTAAAACCTTCAAAACTGACAATGGAAGTGAGTTCCTTAGCCATGACTTTCAATCTCTACTATCCACTCTTGGTGTCCTTCATCAAAGTTCATGTGTCTACACCCCTCAACAAAATGGGGTTGCTGAAAGGAAGCATAGAACAATTCTAGACATGGCTAGAGCAATCAGGTTTCAAGCTAGTGTGCCTCTGAAGTTTTGGGGTGAGTGTGTCACTACTGCTGTGTATCTTCTGAACAGACTTCCCTCTAAACTCCTTCACTATAAGTCTCCTTTTGAAATGCTTCACTCTTCACCTCCTCCTCTCTCCCATATCAGAACATTTGGGTGCCTGTGCTATGCAGCCTGTCCCAAGATTTCAGACAAATTTTCCCCCAGGGCTATTCCTGCAGTCATGATGGGCTACTCCCTATCCCAAAAGGGCTATCTCCTCTATGATCTGCACTCCAAATCTATGTTTGTTAATAGAAATGTAGTGTTCAAGGAGGATATCTTTCCCTTCAAAGACTTACAAGTGTCCTCTAATCCCTTGTTTCCAGTTGTCACTATCCCTTCTCCCCATATTGCCTCTCCACCTATGCCACTACCCTCCTTGCCACCTTCTTCCTCATGCCCTGTTCCTGCTCCTCCTTCCTCACCTCCACCTCCTAGGAGGTCATCTAGACAAACCCATCCTCCGTTATGGCTTCAAGACTTTGTCACTGCCAATCATGGTGTCTCTTCCTCCTCTTACCCAATATCTGACCATGTGTCTTATACCCATCTGTCTCCCCACTATGCTCATGCTCTGGCTGCCTACTCAGCTACAAGAGAACCTACCTCCTACTCTGAAGCCTCACTTGATCCTAAATGGATCCAGGCTATAGAACTGGAGATTGCTGCCCTGCAAGATAATCACACTTGGAGTGTGGTTGATCTGCCCCATGGTAAGAAACCCATTGGCTGCAAGTGGGTCTACAAAGTCAAATATCAGGCATCAGGTGAAGTTGAGAGATATAAGGCTAGGCTGGTGGCCAAAGGGTATAGCCAGCAAGAGGGGCTTGACTATGGTGAAACCTTCAGTCCTGTTGCAAAAATGGTTACAGTCAGGTCTGTCATTGCTTTGGCTGCTTCCAAAGGCTGGTGTCTTCATCAAATGGATGTTCACAATGCTTTTCTCAATGGTGATCTCTTGGAGGATGTCTATATGACTGTTCCTGCTGGTTTTGCTAGACAGGGGGAGCAAGGCAAGGTCTGCAAACTCCACAAGTCACTCTATGGCCTCAAGCAGGCTCCCAGACAGTGGAACCTAAAATTGACAGAAGCCTTGGTACAATTGGGCTTCATCCAGAGCCATTATGATTACTCACTGTTTACTAGAAAAACTGAAGATGGTATTGTGATTGTCCTAGTGTATGTAGATGATCTCTTGATCACTGGCAGTGAACAACATCTGATAGACTGCACAAGGAGTGATCTGCAGAAGAAGTTCAAGATGAAGGACCTTGGAGAACTTAAATTTTTCCTTAGGATTGAAGTTGGCAGATCCAGCAAAGGCATACATCTATCTCAAAGGAAATATGCAATGGAACTGATAGCTGAGACTGGTCTAGGGGGAGCCAAGCCTGCAGCTACACCACTTGAACAAAATTTAAAACTGACCTCAGTCAAATATGATGAAGCTGTTGCTCCAAAAGGAGAACATGAAGACCCTGCTCTGAAGGATCCTGACAGGTACCAAAGGCTAGTAGGAAGACTCCTATATCTTACTATGACCAGACCTGATCTTGCATTTTCAGTCCAGAAGCTGAGTCAATATATGCATTGCCCCAAGGAATCACATATGGATGCAGCACTCAGAATAGTCAGATACATCAAAGAAGCTCCAGGGCTTGGGCTATTCATGCCATCAGAAGCATCAGAACAACTCCTTGCCTATTGTGACTCAGACTGGGGTGCATGCTTAGAGACCAGGAGATCAGTTACTGGATATGTAATCAAATATGGTGAAAGTCTCATATCCTGGAAGTCTAAGAAACAAGAAACAGTATCCAGAAGTTCAGCAGAAGCAGAATTCAGAAGTATGGCAAATTGTGCAGCTGAGGCAACTTGGTTAATTGGTCTATTCAAAGAACTTGGCATTCAAATTGAACTTCCAGTCAGAATGATTTGTGACAGCAAATCAGCCATACAAATTGCTGCAAATCCAATATTCCATGAAAGAACCAAACACATAGACATAGATTGTCACTTTGTAAGGGAAAAAATATGTCAAGAAGTCTTGAAGACTGAATTCACACCCACTGGAAATCAACTAGCTGATCTATTCACAAAGAGTCTCGGCAAAGCCCAACATCAACTACTGCTGAATGGTCTAGGAGTACTGGACTTGTTTAAGCCATGAGCTTGAGGGGAAGTGTTGACTAGAAGGTATGGTTAGTCAAGCTAATGGTAGTTAAGCTAACAAGATTAGTTAGTTTGTTGTTAGAAGTTAACTAACTAGTTAACAGAATTAGTTACAAATACTGTTAGAATGTGTATGTGTACAAATATACACAATACACTATAGATATTTCTTTCTCTTTCTACTTCTCTCTAAACTCTGAACTCTCTTCATCTCCTTCACCTCTGGTTCGTCTCTTCTTTCTCCATTAATGGAGCTCTGAGAACCTCCATTAATGGAGTTTTAGCACTATGTCCAATGAAAAGTGCATATAATACTGCTGCTGACACTGTTAAAATAGGATGTGGTTGAAGGGTTGGGTTGATATTTGGCATTTCAAGAGCAGCTGCCACAGGAAATAGTTTCATGTATTTATTTGCTACAAGGCAAAGACAAAATGCACTATTTTCAGCGTTTTGACATTTCTGTAAGTCAGAAAGAACTAACTTTAGTCCCACGGAAGCTGGATGCAATTTTCAGCAAAATAGCCATAAAATGGATAGAACACATATAGAGAAGAGAATCTGTGGCTAAAAACATAAATCTATACGTTATGCTAGGGAGTTGCGGCCAATAACATAAAACTAATATACTGTTATCCAACTTCACCAATACACACACGCAAACACACCCTGTTAACCAATCTTTATACGCAAAGCTCCTTACTTCTTCTACTTGTGGATAGCACTTAACTCTGGGAATGAACTACCTACCTACCTACCAGCCACTCAGGTTTTGGATATAACCCCAATTTTATGATTTTGGAAAGTGAAGCAGATCCAATGAGAAACTATTGCTGGTAATATATATTTAAACTTGGGCAAGATATATTTCTAGTAATTTGAACTTATTATTAACAGCTATGAGGAGGATGAATGTTATACAAACATGTACCATATTCTCTGTACACTATTGAATGTTCCAATACCAATCAGCTTCCCATGAGTTTTTTTCTTCCGTGTTGTGCTGTTTACTTAATTGCTTTCAGCAATGAACTTCAAAATTTTCCTTCTCAGTGTAAATGAAAATTTTGAGCTAGTTGTTCTATATCTGGGGGCTGTTTTGTCTCTATTACCTGATAGGTCTAATGTCCATTTACATTACAATTTCCTAAAACCAGTTATTCAAATTGATATCTATGTTTTGC
Organism: Solanum dulcamara; assembly: GCF_947179165.1. Taxonomy (NCBI): domain Eukaryota; kingdom Viridiplantae; phylum Streptophyta; class Magnoliopsida; order Solanales; family Solanaceae; genus Solanum; species Solanum dulcamara. The sequence goes on along the minus strand of NC_077240.1, from coordinate 30,899,830 downwards.
TCATTTCCCTTGATGCTATTTGTACTTGAAAAACATTTGTTTTAAATTTGTCTCACTATATTGAACTTCTCTGACCACTTCTTAATTACAGGAAGCTTTGAAGTACTACTCACTTGTTTTCGATGCTGTTTATACGCCTAAAATTACTAGACTCCTGCGAGAAGCTCAAGAGAGTGGAGCAAAAATTGTGACAGGAGTTGAAATGTTTATCGGGCAGGCATATGAGCAATATGAAAGATTTACAGGATTGCCAGGTAAGTTTAAGATAAGTTTGTTCCTCGATTGTGTGGTCATGGCATAACTGGCACTGATGATCTTTTTCTTGTCTTGAAAATCCAGCTCCTAAGGAACTTTTCAAGAATATAATGGCTACATACTGAGAGGGTCCCTTTTGCTTTTCAACCTGGGCTGCTAATTACTATTCCTCCTAAATCCTACATGATCGTGTTAAGAGTTTGCTCTCCCCAATGTTTGTGCTTGGGAGGAAGTAAATCATACTTTTTGCCGAAACAGAGGATGTTCAAACATACCAGTTAATCCATGGCAGGAAAATCCACCATCTTTCTGGCTATGTTAGGACTCTTGATTCTTTGACAAGTATTTTTTTTTTGGGAGGAAATTCATCAAAAAGAGATGTATACAGTGCTTCATCACTGTAATACCATACTTGGAAATTATCATCATTATTATTAAATGTTGTCACATTACTGTATCATACTAAGACAATTTTGAATCGAGTTCAATGACTTTGAGTTGCAAGCATGATGTACTGCCAGTTTGACTTTTAATCAATTTAGGTCCTACTTTACTAAGCCAATTTCAGCCTGACCCAACCCATTTGTCATGTTTTTGATGGGGTTTTTAAAAATGGGTTACTTACTAATATGTACAGCCATGCATGCAACAAAAATTCTTTTCAACAAAGTATCGATATTGTATAAATAACATATAATCGTGTATAGATAATGTATAATTATGTATCAGAAATATATATACATCTATATACATTGTTATACAATATTTGAAAATTGCACACTGTTTTTTTTCCAGTTCCAACCAACTCAAATCTCCTCTATACAGTCTCAAAATTTAGACATGAGCCCTTCTTAGTGTTTTGAGTCTTTTGAAATATTATTCACTCAAAAAGATTTACATTTACGGGATGTCGATTTTTAATGTCAATTTTTTGAATAAGCTTTGAATATGAAAGAAGAAGGAAGAGAAAAAGGAAGAAGAAGGAGGAGGAAGAGAAAAAGAAGGAAAACAATTATTAATGCACGGAAGAAGACCAAAGAAGGAAGAAGAAACGAAGGCATCAAAATGCATGACTTCACGTGCAATAACATTGGCCGAATTTCCATTTTAAGTAATAAGTGATAATTGAGTTATTTTGGATAAAAAATTTTATTCAATGGATATTTGTCTAATTTACCCATTAAAAAAAATGAAATTAGATAAAAGTAGCAGCATTTGCATCCTAAAGGACATACACAATGATAATCGAATTAATTATTCCAAATTAAATTTTAAGGCTCAACCTATTAACTACTAGTATGTATGTATATATATATATATATATATTTTGAATATATGGAAGTTAGTTGATTAAAATTGTTATTAAAGAAATTGAAAGAACATGTCTCCACAACCAAGATTCAAGAATGAAGAGTTAGAACTTAGAATATTACAAGTAGAGTTAGTAGAATAATTGGAGGGTAGTATTTCCTGCATGTGTGTACTAGTATTAATTACTAATTCACAGCTTACAAAAGAACAAAACTGATTGTTACGTATATTAATCAGTGATTTTGACTAGATGTAGGTAATATTAATATATCCATGAATATCTAACTCATTTCAATTTCTAAGTCTTTGCACAAAACAAATACCTTAAATTAGTTTGAAAGACTCGCTCGAAAATATCTTATTTTTCAAAATATAATATCTGATTAGCTTTTTTGATTTCCTACACATCCCAGGTTATAGAAATACCCTAGAAAACATACTATGAAGGGGGATGTTGGCAGAGACAAAACATGCTACACATTATTTCGGAGGAAGAACACGCCAGGAGAGGAAGCCAAGAAAATTCGACTTTGAATTTCATTTTCTTTCCTTCTTTTACTTGTTCACTGTGGAATTCTATGCTATGTTCTTAAACATATTATGAGTAGGTAGATTTCTTATCTAAGGTTTTGATAGAACATTTTGTAGGATGAATTCTTGTTATATTTTTCTATAATTGAGTCATTTTTACTATCTTTATGTGTTCAACTATGCTTTGATTGTAGTTGATTGAAGGGATACCGTCGTTATATCTTATTGTTCCCTAGAGAAACTATGAGATTAGGTTATAGTTGAGCAATGTCACTTCCAAGTATTAAGAGATTACTGACTAAAATTTAAAAGTGGAGGTTAGAGATAACAAAGCTTTGAAGCGATCTAAGTGAATAGGCTAATTGGTTAGCTATGGTTCATTCGAGAAAAAAATGCTAGAAAATTGCTTAGTCGAAAAATATTTGTGGTAAAAATAAATAAATTCATAATCGATTGAGATTAGTTCGGCCAAATTATAACTAACGTAATGAGAAATAATTCGAAAAGTGAAAAAAATCATAACTTTAGTCCTCCTTATTCTTCTTTCCAACTTCATCCTCTTTAATTTGTTGATAATTTTATTGCTTTAGTATTTTATGGTTTAGTTGTTTAAAACAAAAATCATAAACTGTATAATTCAAAAAATGTATATTTTCTTAGTGATATTGAATAGTTATAGCTGATGTTGATTCGACTCCAAACTTAAAAATTGAATTATATTTGCAGTGTCTGCTTACTTTTTTAGGAAGAGTGTTGTGCGTAATCAAATTTTGATGCCATTGCCGAAAACTAACAATTTAGTTTTAGCTTGTAAATATTGCTAGGTTAATTAATTTGAACAATTTTTAGGGTTTGTAGATATTTCTTTTGTAAAAAAAGAAGAAGAAGAATGGCATCTGAGAGTTGTGGTTGGATAGATGATGGTTATTTCTATGATGGTCCACCTTAATCTTATGTTGGAATGTGTGTGATATGTGGCGATCATGATGACCACTTTTATGGTTGTGCTTATTTGTCTGAGTCAACTTTCGTTTGCGTATTTAACAGCTATGAAGTGAAGGTGGTGATTGGAAACAGCCTAAAAGAGATTAAGGCTATGTTGAAATGCATTGTGGAGAAAGTTGACGAGGTACAATTATTTACAAAGGACACAATGAAACTAGTTAGAATTTGAAAGGTCAAGTGAGTAAAAAAAGAAGAAGAAGAATGGCATCTGAGAGTTGTGGTTGGATAGATGATGGTTATTTCTATGATGGTCCACCTTAATCTTATGTTGGAATGTGTGTGATATGTGGCGATCATGATGACCACTTTTATGGTTGTGCTTATTTGTCTGAGTCAACTTTCGTTTGCGTATTTAACAGCTATGAAGTGAAGGTGGTGATTGGAAGCAGCCTAAAAGAGATTAAGGCTATGTTGAAATGCATTGTGGAGAAAGTTGACGAGGTACAATTATTTACAAAGGACACAATGAAACTAGTTAGAATTTGAAAGGTCAAGTGAGTCAATTGGTTGAAGCTTTGAATGTTCAACAAGCTAACATTGTGAATAATAGCGATGAATAAATTAATAATGAATTAGAAGAGGAAATTAATATTCTACATGAGAAGTTAAGGATTGAAATTCCAATGGAGGAGCTGACAAATTGAATGCCAATCAACTAGCCGGAAGGTATTCGATGATGTTATTGTTGTTGAAGTGTACTAGAGTTAACCAAGAAATTTATTGATGATGGAATTTTAATTGACTCTAATTTGTGTTATGAAGAGGAAGTTGATAAGCCTGAACTTTTTGCATGTGAGCATATCAGACTTCATTTCAAACACCTCTCCACATTACGATAGAACGGTGAAATGAGAATGGATCCTTTTATGAACATAAAAAGAGTCAAGAGAAGAGATAAATGTGCCTTATATTATGAAATTTTAATTTCTAGGACATGCATGTTAGGAAAAATGACACTCTTCACTTGAAATTTAAAAAGAATAAAATGAAATATTTATTTCTCGACTTGAACGAGTTTGTACCCCACTGCTAGAGTATAGCTGAAAACTTGAAGTAAAATTGTGAGTGTAATTCATAAGTTCAAGGTAGAGACAAATGGTGATTCATGTCATTCCACAACGTCAAATTAGGCACTTGTTGGGGGAAACCCAACTTTACTGTCTTTACTGTTTTCGTTTAGTTTTTTTTTTTTCTTTTCATTTTTTTGTAGTATTGTTTGTGTTTTGTAGGAGTATAGGAAGCAAAAGTGAGAGAGACGGTCAGTACTACGCGTGGGGTTCCTGCATAAAGGATCATGTCTATGAGAAGTTTGAGTACTTACAACAACAACCCAGTGAAATCCCACAACGTGGGGTCTGGGGAGGGAAGTTTGAGTACTTAATAAATTGCTATTTCTTTGACATTTAGCCTACCAGGAAGTTTCTTTCATCTCTCTTGTTATGTATAGCGTGCACTAAGACTAACGTATAGTTTTAACTGTGAGGTGAGGAGATAATCCCTTTTGATTTTTCATATGACCTCGTTTCTGTTTCAAGAGATGAATTCTTAAATCGGGAAGTAATTTTTTATTAGGCAGATATTTTTGCATTAATATGAATTTTTTCAAATAATAGTATGAAGACGGTTTTGAGGCAGTCTTTAGGATGAACGAGTAAGTAAACAAACGGAATAACTCTAGTATTGTGAACTTAGGGACAAGCATGTTTAGTGTATACCTTCTTCAGATGCCTTGAATTTTTTTGTGATATTCTCTTGACGCTTAAGACTAGAATTTTGACTTTTATTATCACCTCCTGTGCTTTAGTTATATTATGAATTGTGTCTTATTGCTTTAATTTGAGTGTCATGATTGAACTGTGTGAAATGGAGCATGAACATTGTGTGTAGTGAGGTTTAGATGATAATCTGTGTTATCCCTTTTTTTGTCTACAACTTACCTTATGTGTGATCACAACAAAATAATTAAGTTGTCTTAAATTTAGAAGAGGACATATATATAGATTTTTTTGTTAATCCATTTTAGCCTTTCTTGCCTATCATTAGCACCAATATCCCAAGTCAACCTTGTTGAGCTTATAAGCCTTTTGTTTATTATCCACATTACAAGCTTATATCTTTTGTTCTTAATTGATTCTTTTTGAATCTTTGCCTCTGGAAGCACTTAATTTGCAAGAATAAGCATTAGAAAATAGTATATATGCAGGGAACCTAGGTAACTTTTGAGTGGAACTAAAGAAAGAAAAAACTTATCATCAGCTGAATGAAAAAAAGAGAAAAAGAATACTACTTTGTTCTTAGCTATTGAAATTGTTTATATGAGTGGGGTTTAAAATAAAAGGGAGTCTTCTAGAAATTTGTATAATGAGTAATTTAATAGGGGTTATGAGAAATGTGAGCATGAAAGTAAAAAGTATAGTGTATTAAAGTGCTTAGAAGGGCTAAGTCATTATTTTTCTAGATATATCTTATTTGTCCTTTAGCCTACATTACAACCTATAAAAGTCCTAGATTTGATATGCTTAGATTAGTCGAGTCTTACACTACAGATAGCCGCCTATGCCGCGAACTTGGGAGGCACATTCTTTTTCTTTGTGTGTGTATGAGAGAGAGCGAGCAAATTCTTTGTATACGCGAGTCCTTAAAATACATTTGAATTTTATTTGAGTGCGTGGATTGAATTCTCTTCTGGTTCGATTAGTGAGGTACTTAGTTCTTATATCGGTGTAGGAAATCAAGTTAAGAATTAGATAGGAGGAAAGTCAACTTTTGAGGCTAAAATGTTGCGAGAGATCATTTGAAAATTTTAAATAGTCTTGGCATGAAAGGGTTAAGAAAGGTGTCTATATATGCATATGTTAGGTTCTAAACGTCAATATAATCCATTGTCCTGTGTTACGATGCATGAGCATGTTTGAAAGTTGTTTTTAGCCATGATGTTAATTTTGAACTTGCTTAAGGGCAAGCTAAAGTCTAAGGTCCTCGTGAAGTGAGACAAGAAATAAGAGAAAGTTTAGACAAGCCAAGCAGAAAATTTCCAGCAAGTTTCAGTTAGCTTTTTTGGTTCCCCTACACATTCTAAGTCATATAAATACCTTAGAAAACATATTGTGAAGGGGGGATGTTGGTAGAGGCAAAACATTATTTTAGAGGAAAGGAGTCTCCACGCCTAGTGCAATAAAATTTAAGATGATTTGATATAACTCAACAAAGTACAAATTAATGCGGTTTGATACAATACTAACAAAATATCAAATTAATTTTTACTTGTTTGTTGTATTAGAAATAGTTCTCCATTTTCAAAGGGAATTATACATAATCTGATGGTATAAAATATTATTTACACAATAAATGAATAAACACTCATGAGATAAAAGATAGACACTATATAATTAATGAATCTCATTTGTTATTTAGATAAAATTTAATAATTCTATCAATTTAGGATAATTTAGCATTCATTGTCAAATTAAGACGTTAATAAATTGCATATGTAGACAACAAAATAGAGGTCAAACGCTGCAATTTCTCAATTTAATATGAATAGGAAAAATGCCTATATATATTCAATGTTCAGCCTCCATTTCTTCACATCTCTATTTTCATTTATACTATGTTCTTACTTACTGAAATAATTTCTTTTTTTCTAATTTTGATCATGGAATCCCATACAAGAACATCAAAGAATTCTTCAGTCAGATTATACCCTGTTAGAGTTCGAAAGAGAAAAAATGGAAAATTTTGTGCTCAAATCAGACACCCTTTTACTAAGACAATGATTTGATTGGGTACTTTCTTTACTGCTGATGAAGCTTCTGAAAGTTACAAGTCTAAGAAGCTTGAATTTGAAGAACTATTAACGGCCAAAAATGCAAAAATTTCTGAAAAATCTAATCAAGAATCTTCTTCAAGTGATCAATCTAAACAAAAATCATTAATGGGTGTTGCTGAGAATAGAAATTCATCAAATGGGATTGAAGAAAAAAAGCAAACTTTTTGGGAATGAAAGTGATGAAGAATTGTTTAAGGGGACGTGGGTGAAAATTTCAGAGGATAAAGAAGTGAAATTTTCACACAAATTGGGGGTTCCGATTGTGGATAATTATGGTTTTTTATTGGGTGAATTTAGTGTTTTGGATGATCACAACTTTTCTGTGTAGTTTATTAATGTGAGGAAATTAAATTCCCCTTTTTAAAAATTAGTATGACGTCATAAAAAATAAATCATGATCTATAAAAAAAAATTGGGTATCCCTATATCTTTTGTTTATTAATGTGTGTGTGTGTGTGTGTGTTAAAGTGTCTTTAATAAGAAATTGAAATTTTTGACCAAAAGAAAAAAAATAAAAAATTGAACAGTAAAAGAGAAAAAGACAAATATCACAAGGGTTTTGAATTAATATTCATATCTTTATAGTATAATTTTGAGAAGTCTTGAATTTAATTATGAGAATTCATAAAATTAACAATAAAAAATAATTTAATTTTAAAACTTAGTTGACGATAAAAAATTGTAGTATTTAAGACATAAATTTTGAGAAGTGTTGAACTTCAAAATCGATAGGTATTTTGAGATAATTATTTTTACAAATCATAACAAAATTCATTATTAATTATTTCAATAATTAAAACATTTAATAATAATTAGATATCAGTCACCCCGTTTTAAAATAAGTGATATTTATAGTTCGCGCATATATCTTAAATAATACTCTATAAAATAAAACTATTTAATAGTTTCTTGATTATAGATTATATACGTAAAACTCTATTGATTTAACGATGTGTAAAATTTGTTTTTATCATACACGAGACTATGTAATATTTGAATAAACTGTTATACCCTAGAAATTACCAAAATATCCCTAGAGGATAGTGCGCTCGCATAACGTACTATCCCTAACTTTGTTGGCCAATCCAAGGCTGGAATGTCGATCATGGGGAAAAATCATGTGGAAAGTGGTCTTGATTGAATTTTAGGCCAACTGGATCAAAAGATAATTTTTTGAGGTAAAATTGCATTTCCAGAAAGGTAAGTGACCAGTCCGCATCGCGGACCTGCTTCCCCACAGGGCAATTTTTCCCAAAATCTAGCCAAAACTCAGAATTGGCTATAAATCGCATGCCAAGAATATGATTCCTTGAATGCGATTTAGATGTATTTTCTGGTCCGTTTCTAATTTTAATGAGGGGTGTTCTGGTCTTTTTTCCACTCCTCCTATACCTAACTCATGATGTTTGGGACCAAAATCCGTTCCGTATCAGTTTCTAAAGGGGATTTTTCTCTCATTAAACACTCAAAACTTTTGGGAGCAAGCATTGGAGAGAAGTGGAGAAAAGGGGTTCAAGAGTTTCAAGCCAAGTATTTGATTTTTGCTTAGATATTCTTCATTCTAGGTATGTAAGGCTAACCATTGTTATGACCCAAAAACCGAGGTCATGATGACACCCATCCTAAACCCCATCCCGATGTGTAAGCCAAAAAAAGGAAAAATCATACGAGACTCCCAAAGGGAAGTCAGTCCACAAATAAACACAATAAAAAGGACAACAACGAAAATATCCCAAAATCGGGTGTCATAATTTTAAGAACATCTAATACAAATTTGAGTCTGAATATACAATACAAGTCTCCGAATATAGTAAAGACTGAAAATGAAATATGGACTAGCGGCGATCCGAATTCCAAGATCTCACCACTAATCCGATGATAGTATCTCCGCTAGAAATCAACCTCTGCACTGGATACCCTGGCTAGTATCTGCATCAAAAGGGACATAGAAGTAGGGGTGAGTACAATCCAGATATACTCAGTAGGTTTAACCGACTAAGTATAAGGAATTAATCAAACCTATGAAATAAACTAAGGAATGCTTCCACCTGCATGCAGAAAAGTCTCACTCTAGCTACGCTGCCGCCAATTTTTATAGAACGACGTGATTAAAGTAAATACATAAATACAGTTCAATATCAAAATCAATCAAATAGGTCAAGTATCACAGATATCAATGCAATGCAACATGGCAATGCAATGATATGATAGTACGGTGGAATTAAGGTTGTCGTACAACCTATCATACACACCTGCCGAGCTGTGCTACTAAGAAGGACCCATGGGGGTCTCGCAGACCATATACCTCGTCACAATCTCAATGTATCAACTACCTCACCACCCAACTTGTGGACAAAGACTCATGATACTAATATCTCATCCGCTTGCCACATATCTCATGATCAAGGATATAAAAAAGTGTCACATTTTCTTTCTCAAAAAGAGTTTCCACAGTTATCTATATTTTGATTAGGAGACTCAGTGGGTTCATTTGGATTTAGATACTAGGGTGACTGAAGAAATGGTGACTCAAGTAAAGATTTGGAACGACTAGAAATAGACAAATCAAATAGTGACAAGTCTAGAGGTCCCTCTCCCTTCAATGACTCCCTTTGATTGTAAGAATGATTAAAAGGATGCACTCTTATCAAATATGACATCAGCTAAAACAAACAATTTCTTTGATGATGGTTGATAACACTTGTAGCCTTTTTGAGTAGGAGAATATCTTATAAAAACACACTTAAGAGCACGTGGGTCTAATTTGCCTCTATTTTGAGAATGAATATGAACATAGGCAACACACCCGAAGATTCTAAGAACCAATTTATTAGAAATTTTAAAATTCGAAAAGAAATTCCTAAGACTATCAAGCGAACTTTTAAAGTTCAGAATTCTTGATGGCGTTCTGTTACTAAGATGTACAACAATTAGGACAACTTTCCCCCAATACTATTTTGGCACCCTTTTGTGAAACAATAGTGATCTAGTAATGTCAAATAACAAACTGTTTTTTCTCTCTGCTATCCCATTTTTTTGAGGAGTATTGACACATGACAATTCATGAATAATTCCCTTATTTTGAAAGAAAATAGAGAGGATTTGATATAAGTAGTCCTTGAGATTATCAGATCAAAATCTTTTAATTGGCACATCATATTGGGTTTTGATCAGATTAAAAAAGGTAGGAAGAATTTGACTAACATCTAATTTTTTCTTTAGAAAATAGATCCACGTTACTCTTGTACAATCATCAATGAATGACACAAACCATCTAGCACCAGAAATATTAAGAATGGGAGAGGGTCCCCAAATATCACTATGAATAAGAGAAAAAAGAGTTTGACATCTTTTGTGGCTAATTGAAAAGGGAACACATTTGTGTTTTGCAATTTCATAATTATCACAATGAAAAGACTCAACAATCAAATCTTTGAACAAAGACGGAAACATCATTTTGATTACATAAAAGGAAGGATGACCTAACCGACGATGATAAAGCCATACTTTCTCTTTATTGGACATAATAGATTCAGACAAGAATGAACTAGATAAGGAATTCTTAGTTGTATCTTCACCATTGTGGACATCAAGATGATAAAGACCACCTTTCTCACTAGCATGCCCAATCCTCTCCTTCGTGTTCTGTTCCTGAAATAAGCAATATGAAGGGAAAAAAGTTACTTGGCATTTGGAATTTTTGGTGAGTTTCTGAATAGAAATGAGATTTGCAGATAACTTTGGGACATGAAGGACATCTTTAAGTATCAAGGATTTCCCCAGCGGTATGTCTTCTTGTCCAGCTACAGTAATAACCAAACCATCGGCTATAATTATATTTTTATAGCTAGGACAAGGGGAATATGATATGAAGAGATGGGAGGAACTGGTCATGTGATCAGTTGCCCCGAAATCAACCACCCATATTGGATAAAGTTTGTCTGAGACATTAACATCAAAAGAGCAGGAAATACCTATGAAGGCCATTGAACAACTACTTGGTGAACCTGTTGAAGATGAATGTGGATTTGTTTCATCAATCTGAGGAATGTTAGCTATATGTGCCTACTTTCCATCACTAGTATTTCTATTTGGAGGTCTACCATTGAGTCTCCAGCATATCTCTCAGGCCAATATGTTTTGCAATAGGTGCAATAAAATTGTCCCTATTGAATGGAGGTTTGAATGAACCCACAGGCTTGATGCTGCTTTCCCATTGTGAAACTCCAAATTTGCTACAAGAGCAGATCCTTCATTAATTTGAGTTTCAAGCATAACACTCCTTCATCCTTCTTCTGTCCGTATAATAGCCATCATTTCATTTAATGATGGCATATCTTCTTTTCATAAGATTTTCACTCTCATGGAGACACATAGAACACCGGATGAACCATGGTCATTTCCAATGGCAACTCCAACTCATATGCAACCTTGCCAACACGTCTCACGATTCTCTAAGGCCCTATATACCTAGGGCTCAATTTCCCTTTCTTACCAAACTGAACCACACCCTTCATGGGTGAAACATTTAGATACACCCAATCGTCCACATTAAACTCAAGATTCCTTCTTCTAGTGTCAAAATAGGACTTTTGACGACTTTGAGCCGTCTTCAACCTTTCTCTAATGGTGTTCACATTCTCTAAAGCATCAAGTACTAAATCGGGGCCTAAAAAGGTCATCTCACCTACTTTGAATCAACCAACCGGGGATCTACTTCATCTCCTATACAAAGTCTCAAACGGTGCCATCATAGGCAAACTCGATGAGTGGTAGATGATCATCCCAATTTTTTATAAACTCCAACATTTAAGCCCTTAATATATCTTTTAGTGTTTGAATCGTCCTTTCGTCTTGCCCATCCATTTGAGGATGGAATACGGTGCTTAATTTTACCTTAGTACCGAGGCCCTTTTAAAACGATCTCCAGAAGTGAGAAGTGAATTAGGTACCACGATCTAAAATAATAGATAACGGCACACCATGCAACCTCACCAACTCCTGAATATACAACTTGGAATAGTCTTCGTCACTATAGAAAGTCTTAACCAGTAGGAAGTGAGCCGACTTAGTCATTCTATCAACAATTACCCAAATCAAATTATGACGCTTCAGGATATGAGGCAAACCCACTACAAAATCCATATTCACATCTTCCCACTTCTAAGTAGGGATTTCAATGTCTTGGGCTAGGCCACCCGGCCTTTGATGTTCAGCCTTCACTTGTTGGCAATTTGGACACGAACCTTGCTATGTACTTCTTCATGCCACCCTACCAATAGAACTCTTTTAAGTCTTGGTACATTTTCGTTGAACCAGGATGAATGGAGTATGTAGAATTATGAGCCTCCATCAAGATCAAACTCCTCAGGTCATCAACATCCAGAACACATAGCCGACCTTGGTAGTATATCACCCCATCTCCCCTTTAGGAAAAGACCTCTATCTTCTTTTCCTTCACTAACTTCTTTAAATCGATAAATGTCGGGTCAAGATCTTGCTTTGATTTAACATCCATCACCAAAGAGGATTCAGACCTATTTTGAACAACCATACCACTAACATCAGTACCACACAACTTCACCTCTAATCTAGCCAACAAGTGAACATCTTTGACCAACTCCCTCTTCTCTTCATCTACATGGGCCACACTCTCCATAGACACTCTACTAAGTGCATTGGAAACTACATTGGCTTTACCCAGATGATAGTGCACACTCATGTGATAGTCCTTAAGGAGTTATAGCCACCTTCTTTGCCTTAGATTAAAGTATTTTTGGATGAACACATATTAAAGACTTTTATGATCGGTATACACCTCCACATGCACCCCATAGAGCTAATGCCTCCAAATCTTCAGAGAAAAAACAACGACCGCCAATTCAAGGTCATGGGTAGGGTAGTTACGTTCATGCACCTTTAATTGTCTAGAAGCATAGGCTATAACCTTGCCGTTTTGCATTAAGAAACAACCTAAACCAATCTTTGAAGCATCACAATAAACTACAAACTCTTCTAATCCTTCTGGTAGAGTCAAAATAGGAGCAGAGGTAAGTTGATCTTTCAAGGTCTGGAAACTCTTCTCACACTCATCCATCCATATGAATTTGGCTTTCTTTTGGGTCAATTTCGTTATAGGAGATGAGTTGGAAGAAAATCCTTCGATTAACCTTCTATAGTACCCGGCTAGGTCCAAGAATCTTCTAATGTTTGAAGGAGAAAACAGTCTAGGCCAATTCTTGACTGCCTCCATTTTCATAAGATCAACCTTGATCCCATCACCGGATACTACGTGACCAAGAAATGCTATCTCCTTCAACCAAAATTCACACTTACTAAATTTTGCAAATAATTGCCTATCCCTCAACGTTCGAAGCACAACTCTCAAGTGATTTTTTTGTTCTTCCTCACCCGAAGAGTAAATCAAAATATCATCAATGAAGACCACTACAAAAGTATCAAGGTAAGGTTTGAACACCCTATTCATCAAGTCCATGAACATCACCGGCATATTCGTCAACCCAAAACTCATCACCACAAACTCAAAGTGACCATACCTTGTTCAAAAAGCCATTTTGGGAATGTCACATTCCCTCACCCGTAGTTGGTGATAGCCGGATCGAAGGTCGATCTTGGAGAAGTGACTTGCCCCTTGCAATTGATCAAACAAGTCATCTATTCTAGGGACTGGGTACTTGTTCTTAATGGTTATCTTATTTAATTCTCGATAATCTATGCACATTCGAAGCGACCCATCCTTCTTTTTCATAAATAACACGGGAGCACCCCATGACAAAATACTTATGAACCCCTTTTTTAACAAGTCCTTTAATTATTCCTTCAACTCTTTCAATTCTTCCAGGGCCATCTGGTAAGTAGGAATATAGATAGCTTGGGTATCGGAGAGGAGATCGATACCAAAATCAACTTTCCTTTTGGGAGGGACATCGGGAAGGCCATCGGGAAAGACATCGGGGAACTCATTGACTATGAAAACTGACTCAAGAGGAGGACTTTCGGAGTCGACATCCCTAACCCTTAATTTATTAGAGAAGAAAATTTTCATGGTCCAAGTTGTGGCAAGTAAACCATGGCTTAAATTTTTTGAAACGTCATTTATAGAAGATATTAGTAATTTGAAATTGTTACCTATAACTAATTACTTTTAAGAAGAAGATGCTCAACTTAAATTCCTTGATATGTCGATTACTTTCATATCAAATTAGGTGTGTGAAGATAGAAAAATCAATGATTCTCAATTTTTGATAGTAACAAAAAGCTAGATAATGTTTAAAGGACACAAGTACAATTCAATATGAAAAATAAGTCTAATTGAAATATTAAAACCCATGCATAACTCTAATTGAAATGCTAAAACCCATGCATGATGTTCAGTTTCCTTAACTCCAATAGAATCAATAACAATTTTGATAAACGATTTGGAAAATTAGCAAGTATCTCAAAAGAAATTGTGATTTCAGATCTATTATTTGAAATAATTTCTTTTAGAGATGTGAGTTTAATAAATTCTGGCTTGTTATTATAGTTCATATGTGCTTATACTTTTCCTATTAATGATTGTCGAATAGTTAACGGGATCGAGCTCATAAATGATGCATAACTTTAGAAAAGTTAATGCAATTCGTCACGATGCGAAATTCGAGTGTGATGACATTTATCATTTCCCACCGGACAAGTCAGCCTAACCCATTAAATACAAAAATAAAAGTGGAAATAGTTTAACAATAAGCAATTTAAATGTCAAAAGCAGAAATCTTAATCATTACAAAATTCCCCATGGTCTGATTATTACATGTACAAGCCATCTAATAAAAGATACTGAAATAAAATACAAGTCTCAACCGTTGTATCTCAAAAAGAATAAAGTAAAACATAAAGAGGAATAAGAAAGATGGCGGGCATTAACAGATCCCGCTCGAATCACCTTAGAAAGCCTCAGATGAAAGATGGGAAAATTGGGTCACTGTCCGGGCTCAGAACCAACACAAATGTAGATAGCAAGGGTGAGTACCACCAAGATGGTACCCAGTAAGCGAACGACTACGACTAAGCTTAGCTAATAAGACACGTACTCCAGTCATACCATCCAACCCCCAAACTACAACCTGCACAAAAATCAGCCAGTCTAACAGTTCTAACAGTACAATACAAGTATATGTATAAGTCTCCACAATAGTACAACTCAAGTATCAAATAGGACCTCATCATTCAATAATACAGATCAAGGAGATATCAGGGGTAAAATAGTCCAAAATGGCAAAACAAGTATGATGCAATGTCACATATAGTGATACATGTCTGTCCTAAATGATACACATCCTCTGACTAGAAGACCGAAATCCAGGGGGCCGCACATGAATCACGTATCCGCCAGAACCATTTCTCTTCGACATAAATCATTCCTCGCCAGAATCATTTCCCTCCGGCATTATCCTTGAATCAAATTTCATCTCAAAGTATCAAAACCAATGCAAATAGACAATGTCCATGTAAAACACAATGATGGATTGATAATATCGACAAGTCATAGCTCATGTCACAACAACGTATTCACATATTCAAGTATTCACAATAAGTCAAGTATCAATTCATATCGAACACAACATACTAAATCATCTCATTTGCCATCTATTACCCCTTATTCATTATCAAGTCCATTTGAACATCAAATACTCTCAACTAACCCCCAAAATCTTCGTTTGAACATCAAATACTCAACTAACCCCCAAAATCACTTTCCATTACTTTAAAACATGTAAAACATGAATACATGATCCTATAAGCTTAAATATAGGTTTAGAAATTCACTTGCCTTAATTTTAATCTCGAACTACTCCGAAATCTAAGCTTTACCCTTATGCCGATATTCTAAATCAAGATAATTTATTCAAATAAGTAATACCAATAAGAATATGAGTCTAACCATATCCGATTTGATATTTTTAACACCGGATCCAAATCTGACTTGAACAACCCAATTTATAAAAATGAACAGATATCCAGAAAATTTTACATGAAAATGATCCTTGAAGTATATTGACTCTAGTAGTGAAACGGAATTGAATTTGGACTCAAAACCAACTTAGAATCATCAAAACATTAAAAAATTTGGTCTTCTTGAAACCCCCAAGATTTGAATTCAAAAATTCATGATTTAGAGGTTAAAAACAAGATAAAATTGATGGGTAATAACGATATTGAATAGAAATTACGTACCCAATCGATTTTCCTTAAACCCCCCAAGAAATCATCTCCACTGAGCTTCTAGGGTTCAAAAATTATGGAATGGAATAAAATCTCAACTTTGGGAATTCTGAGTCTACCCAAGCCTTGATCATCGCGATCACGGCGTCCCCCTTCGCGATCGTGAAGAGAAAACTCATCAACTCATTAAAGCTGACCATCACGATCGTGAAAAAGGCCTCACAATCATGATACCTAACCAAACAACTCTTCGTGATCGCAACTAGGCCTACACGATCACGTAGGATAAAAATACCTACACCAGATAGCAGATAACACAATAGTTTTGCCAAGTCTCAAATCTCGAAATCGACCCTCAAGATTCATTCGGAATCCCGAGCATACAAACTTTATATGCTATCATACTAATTTCAACATTTCAGACTCAATGGAGTTATCAAAATTTAAATTTCAGGTCTCATTGACCCAAAAATTAAAAAGTCGCAATTAAACTAACTTAGGCCTCCAAAATACCAAAAAGGGATTGGGACCTCTAAAACTTCAACCAATACTTCTTCTAGACCAAAAACCATAGCCTGAATCCAACGGAGTTGTCAGAATTCCATTCTGAGCATTGGAACTCCAAAAGTTTACCAAAGTCAAACATTGGCAAAAAATTTATCAAATTTCCAAATTAAGACCTCAAATGTTCGTTACAACTCCAATTCTGATTCTGTAAACCCTCTTAGACCAATTTCCCTATTCCGGAGATGCTTTAATTGATGGAATTCTATTTCGATACTCGTAGCTCTGGTTGACCTTAAATACCATTTTTGAACACTTAAGCTTATGAAAACTCAAAATTTCTAAAACCCAATTTTTTCATAGAATTTTCTTAAAACCGACACTCGATACTAATTAGCAATGACTCAAAGCAACTAGAGGGAGGAAAAATGGTTATTTTGTGAAAAAATCCAAAAATAACCTTCAGAATCATTAATCCACTACTAAAAATAATGTTCGTCCTTGAACATAAAGTAAAGAAAGTATCTAAAGTCTCAAAAAACTGTGGATATCGGGAGCGCATATTGGACTCCGTCTTCCAAGTAGCCTCTCCAACTGTACGATGCTTCCATAGGACCTTCACTGAAGCTATCTCCTTCTTCCTAAGTTTGCAGACTTGTCTGTCAAGAATGACTATGGACTTCTCCGCAAATGCCAATTCTGGACTTAACTCCATCTAATTGAGAGATATCATATGAGACTTGTCCGAAACATACCTCTAGAACATGGAAACATTAAATAATGGATACACGGCTGACAAGATAGGTGAAAAGGCCAATCTATAATCCAGCTCTCATACTCGCCCCAAAATCTCATATGGGCAAATGAATTGAGGGCTAAGCTTACCCTTCTGCCCGAACCGCATCACACCCTTCATGGGTGACACTCGGAGCCAAACACGGTCACCCTCCATGAACTCCAAAGGTTGAACTCTCTTTTCTGCATAGCTCTTTTGCCTACTCTGGGAAGTCAAGAGTTACCATGAATCATACGAACCTTCTCCATAGCATCTCTAAGCAAATCTGTGTCTAGAGAATCCATCTCAGCCGAATAACTACCCGATAGGAGATCGACGCTGCATACTACAAAATGCCTTGAATGGGCCATCTAAATACTGAAGTGATAACTTCTGTTATAGGCAAACTCTGCTAAGGAAAAATGCTGATCCCATCTAGCATCAAAATCAATAACACAGGCCTAAAACATATCCTCCAATACCTGAATCATCCGCTTGGACTGTCCATCAATATGTGGGTGAAAACTTGTACTTATATCAAGTCTAGTACCCAACCCATGTTGTAATACCTGCCAAAAATGTGAAGAAAATACTGAACCCAGATCCGAAACATTAGATACTGGAATACCATGAAGCCGAACAATTTGACTGATATACAGCTGGGCTAGCTTATCTGCCGTGTACCTCACCTTAACTAGAATGAAATAGGTGGATTTGGTCAGTCTGTCAACAATCACCCATATAAAATTATAACCACCCGCGATAGGAGGTAAGCCCACAATAGAGTCCATGGTGATTATTTCCCACTTCCAAGTGGGAATAGATATCCTTTGACTCACACCCCAGGCCGCTAGTGCTCACACTTTACCTGCTGGCAATTCAAACACTTGGACAGGAACTCTGCAATGTCCCTCTTTATCCCACACCATCAATAGTGTTGGCTAAGATAATGATACATCTTCACCGCACCCGGGTGAATAGAATATCTGGAGAAATGAGCCTCTTTTAGAATCAATCTAATCAAATCACCTACCTTGGCACATAAATCCTACTTTCAATCCTCAAAACCCCATCTGAATCGAGTTTGGCCTCCTTGGCCTCTCTCTTCATCACCTTGTCTCGAATAAGACAGAAATTCTCATCATTCCACTATAGCTCCCGAATCTCCTCAACTAGTGAAGATCAAGCCTCAATGAAAACAATAAAGCCTCCACTCTCCTCAGATACCCGTAATTGGACAGAACTATTGGCTAACCTCTGCACATCCGTAGTCAAGGGTCTCTTGTCAATACTAATTGCTACAAGACTTCCCATACTAGGAGCCTTCCTACTCAAAGCATCAGCCTCCATATTGGCCTTCCCTGGATGGTATAAGATAGTCATGTCATAGTCCTTTAGCAGCTCAAGCCATCTGCGCTATCTCAAGTTTAGATCCATCTAACTAAAGATGTATTAAAATATCGGGTGATCAGTGAACACCCGATAATGAACCCCATATAGGTAATGACACCACAACTTTAACACAAACACCACTGTCGCCAACTCTAAGTCGTGTTTAAGGTAGTTCTTCTCATGAGCCTTTAACTGTCTAGATGTATAAGCAACTATCTTCCCTTCTACATTGGGACCCCACCTAAATCGATAATGGAAGCGTCATAATACAACGTGAAGTCCATACCCTCCTTGGGTAGGGTCAATACAGGAGCTAAAGTCAACTAGGTCTTGGCTTTTGAAAGATCGCCTCACACTTATCGAACTAATAGAAATCCACAATCTTCTGAGTCAGTCTAGTTAAAGGAGATGCGATGGTAGAGAAACCCTGCTCAAAACACCGATAATAACTAGCCAATCCCACAAAACTCCAGATCTAAGTAAGAGAAGTAGGTCTAGTCTAGCCTCTAACTGCCTCAATCTTGGCTGGATGCACCCTAATACCCTCTTTGGACACTGTATGCCCCAAAAAAGCCATAGAATCAAGCCAAAACTCATATTTAGAGAACTTTGCATATAACTTCTGCTCTCTCTACTTCTGAAGCACTGATCTCAAATGACAAGCATCATCCTCCCTTGTCTTGGAATGTACCAACATATCATTAATGAACACAATCACAAAGGAGTCTAGATACAGACGAAATACCCTATTTATCAACTCCATGAACGCCATCAGGGCATTAGTCAGCCTAAAAGAATAACCAAAAACTCATAATGGCCATAATGGGTACAGAAAGCTGTCTTAGGAATATCCGACAGCCTAATCCTCAATTGTTGGTACCCCTATCTCAAGTCAATCTTAGAGAATCCTTGAAGTTGGCCAAATAAATCATCTATGCAAGGAAGTGGATACTTGTTCTTGATAGTCACCTTGTTTAATTGCCTATAAGTGATTCACATCCTCATAAAACCATCCTTCTTCTTCACGAACAGAATTGGTGCAGCCCAAGGTGACACACTAAAACGAATAAACCCCTTACTCAATAAATCCTACAACTAGTCCTTCAACTCTGCCAGAGCCATACTGTTACATTCCGTATTTTTGCATTTTGGATTATTCGTAAGCTAACGATTATAAATTCGAGGACTTTTAATTTTGAATTTTAAAAGGACATGATTTGTTGTAGATACCAAGTTATATGAATAATTTATGTGTAGTAAAATACATCTCAAGAAGAACCCTTAAGCCAAATCAAAATAGAAGCCATCAAATATGTTTTTCTTAAAGTTATGTTTCGGGTAAGCTGACTTCGGGAGGCCATAACCTCTTTATAATTTGAGAATTTGGGAAAACTCCCAACATGAAAGTTGTAGATAATTGAAATATCTTTCCAACCATAGGTCGTGGGATGAAATGTGATATCGGAGTAATAAGATATATATGTTTTAAGTCTGACAGGCCAAACTAAATAGTGAATTCGGCCCAACCCAATTCTAATTCGGGTCAGGCCCAATACCCATGAAATTAATCCAATTTCTATGTCTTCCTTCATAGTTTAGACTAAGAAGATATCCAGAAAAATTTCTAGAGAGAGAGAGGGAAGTTCTTGAGAGAAAAACCAAATCCGACCAAAATTCAAGTCCCAAAATCCGAAGCTCATGAAGAGAAAATTGTTGTACATCGCGTTGGCTTCAATTTGAGCTAGAAATCAGCCAATAAAGAGAAGATTTTATGTGGTGCTGCAAATTTAAGGTAATATTAAAGTCTCCTTTTCATTGTTAACAAGTTTAGTTAGAGTTTTAACGGATTAGAACGGAGAAAATAGTATTATAAACTAGTTTGGTGATTTGTTGAGAGTTATGGGTTAAAGGGTTGTTTTAGGTAGATTAAATAGATGGAATTATCTTAGTGATGATGTATAATAATGGTTGATATTGTTTTGATGTTGTTGATGAGTTGTTGTTCTTGAATTTGGAGGAAAAAGGTGTATGAAGATTGTAAATGTTCAAACCCGTTTTTGGAATTGAGTAGCTGGTAGTAATTCTATAATATCTCATTGTGTAGACCTTCGATTTTAGATATTAAACATGTTTTGGAAATCTAATACACGTACCTACAACTCTTATGTTTATGTCTTAGTCTATATCTGCTGTTATTAGGTCGAAAACTGAGCATGAATCATAAGACAAATTCTGTCCAGATTCTGGATTGAAAAATCCTTCATGTATAGCTGTTCGTATTTTGATGATATCTCTTTGTAGAAAATGATTTTTGAGTTGATTTCTTTTGCATTGGAAACTTAAGACAGAGATCTAAATGTTTCATGAAGGTCATAAAGTCCAGTTTTACCGTTTTCATTTTCAAAATTTAGATATAACGTGAGGTACTTGACTTTCCGAATTTACTGCTTTGGTAACATGAGTCGGGTGGAAATATTCTAGGCTTATTGTCAATAATAAATCTTATTTTGTGTCAATATTTTGGATTGTTGATGTTGATTGATGATTATATGGCTGGTTTGAAAGTGGGAAAAGTGAGCGGTATAGGGGAGGTGCTGTCCAATTTTTTTTAGAAATAACCTACTAACGATAGACTACGTTTTATTCTTGTCCATAGCTTAACTATAGTGCTTAACGTTTTAATATAGGTTGAGAAAATATTGGACAACATATATGTATAAACTCTAAAGGTATGTAAAGTTAACATTTTCTTCTTTTGGCATGATCCATATGAAACGAACGAATGACGTATGCTTAAATTCCAAAGAAACTCTTATTCGTAGATATACTCGGATGGCTACCGTTCTTGATTTTCAAAATTTATATTGTTATGTCTTGACTCATGTGTATGATTCCAGCCATCCTAGTTGGTATAACTCATGTTGTGGTATAATTCATACTTTAGTATAATCCATAATTGGTGTGATTCATAATGACTATTGTCTTGGTTTTCAAATAATGGACTATTTTGCTTATTCTATTAAGTCTCCGATAATGATCAAATTTCACAAGGTTGCTAATGATACCTTATTCGTGCATATTGTTATGGTATTATTCACCGAGTCCTACGATAGGCCGGGTATGTTATCATGTATAGATTCCACTACATTATTCACCGAGTCCCTTACTAGAGGGCCGGGTATGTGATATGATAATATGATATTATGATGATATGACGATATGATTATGGCACCGAGTCCCATAATGGGCCAGGTACGGTATCAGTGTACACTACTCTATTCACCGAGTTCCTTGCTAAAGGGCCGGGTATGGTATATATATACATATAACGATATATTGATATAATTGTGACACCGAGTTCCTTAACGGGCCGGGTATGATATATGATGATGATATGCATGTATTCATTTCATAAGACACAGGTACAGTGATTAGCTCCTGAATCTTTATTGCAGATGTGATCTCCTTTACGGTATTTTATGCTTTATATACTCGGTACATAGTTCGTACTGACCCCCTTTCTTCGGGGGGCTATATTTCATGCCTGCAGGTACAGATACTCATTTCGGAGAGCCGCCAGCTTAGGATTCTACTCAATGAGTTTGAAGTGCTCCATTATCTCGGAGCCCAAACTTTGGGTACTAATCCTTATAATGTATATATTTGTGTATTTAGGGGTACGATGGGGCCCTGTTCCGTCATATGCTATTGTTAATCCTCTTAGAGGTCTGTAGACACATGAGTGGGTTGTATGTAGATGTTGTCTGGTGTACTAGTATGGCTTATGTTTTTGGACATTTACATTCGGAGTGAAAGCCTTGTCGGCTTACGTATTATGTTATCTTATTTTTGACAATTAAGACTCCCCAAGAAATAGCTAATTTTGGTATATATATAAGTGACCGTTTGAGACAACGTGCTACCCATATAAATTCTATATCGTGTTTAATTATCGATTGACAATAGATAATATGTGTGTATACGAGTGTCCAATTCGGACACTAGTCACGGCCTACGGGGCTAGGTCGTGACACATACGATAAGGAAAAATAGAAATGGGCTTAGTGCCCAGCTCCAAGTCAAATCAATATCCCTATCCGAAAGAACTTTTGTAAGATTAGTCGGGAAAACATCGACAAACTCCTTAACTACGGGAATGGACTCCATGGGAGGTGACTCAATACTAGTATGTCTAATGAAAGGTAATAAGACATACATCTCCGATCAATCAACCTTTATGCATGAAGATAAGAGATAACCCTACTAGAATATGAACCACTAGTACTTTTCCACTCAACTCTCGGGGCACTACATATCGCTAAGGTCACAGTCTTAGCATAGCAATCCAGAATAGCATGATAAGGCAAAATCTAATCCATATGTAATATCACATCAAAGTCTACAATCTCCAAAATGATCATGTCTACCCAAGTATCATACCTAGCTAAAGAAACAAGGCAGGATCGACATACTCGATCCACCACTAAGGGCTCACCCAGGAGTGTAGAAACATGAACAAGCAAGGGCATGCAATCACAAGTCAAATCAAAACAGGATGCAAAATAGGCAGACACATAGGAGAATGTAGATCTAGGAATAAATAACACAGATATAGGTTGATGAAAAAATGGGATGATACTTGTAATAACTGCATCGAAAGCATCAACCTTGGGTTTTCCTGGAAAAGCATAGTAGTGAGCTCCCCAACCTCCACCAGTCTGTACGGTGCCTCTACCTCTACCTTGTGGTACTATAGCCCCACTAGCACCCGTACCAAGAGTGCGACCACTTCTATTTGTATGAGCCATGCCTCAACTCTAGGCCGAAGATGTTGGTGCTCTCACTGGAGTAGAATAAGTGCGCTGTGGATTGGTGTGAACCTGTAGTGGGAAATAATGAATCAAATGGCTAGGATCCCCACAACCATAGCAAGATATCGGTACTGAATATTGCTGTGTTGAACTAGATGAACTCATCTTACTACCCCGACCCACAGGCCTCTGTTGTGATCCCTAATAACCCTGGCCCATACTATATGACCTAGGTGGTGCCTGACCACCCTCAAAAGCTGGCATAGAAGCATGAACTAGCCTTTTATGCTGAAATGAACCACCTCCTCTATAAGAACCCGTACCTCCAAATGAGGTACCCGAAAACTAACCAGAAGCACGGGCCCTCTTGGGTCCCCAAACTTCTCTCTCCATCAACTATGCCTCTTTAGCGATACCCATGATGGACTAGAAAGAAGCCCACTCTTGGGTAGCTCAAAACACTGATGTACGGATAGAATAAGCCAGTCTTTTCACAAATCGGCAAACTTGCTCTATCTCATTAGGAAGGATGGACATAGCATGTCTCGACAACTGGCAGAAACGGGTCTCATACTCAGCAACTATGAGGCTATCCTGCCTCAAATTCTCGAATTGTAACCAACTCTCCTTCCTCACACTTCAAGGGACAAAACAGTCATAGAAGGCAGTAGCAAACTCATCCCAAGTAACCTGTTATGACCCCACTAGCATGACACTTAAATACACCCTCTACCACTCTCGAGCTATCCCACACAACTGAAGTGTAGCATAGTAAACCCCATGTGTCCCAGCCAACCCCATAATCTCTAATAACTCCCTTCACGTAGTCAGAAACTTGTTTGCATCCTCGGTCTTTACACCTTGAAATTGTGGTGGGTCCATCTTTCAAAACCTCTCATATAGATGCTGCTCGTCGTCTATCATTGTAATTGTGGGTGCATCCTGAGCTCTCTCTCGCTGCACTCCACCCTCATTAACCATAGAATCCATGGGTGGCTGACCCACCGGACCCTGAACCACGGGAGCTTGATGATGCTCTAGAGTCTATGCTCCAACTTTGGTATGTAAACCCTGTGGCGTACCTACAGCACCCTGAGTAAGGCCCTTTAATACTCCCAGCATCCTCAACAAAGTATCCTGAAATAATGGTGTTGTGACCTCGAGAAGGACCTGGTCCCCACAAATCTCAATATGTGGCTCTGGAGAAGCCTCTCGAGTTTGAGCTCGGGCTAGTGCCGCTACCCGAGCACGGCCTCTACCGGCGACCTATCCAATCCCACGGCCCCTAGATCAACCTCTACCTTTATCCCTATTTGGGGTGCCAATGTCAACCTCGGGGACTGCCTTCCCTCAACCAACACCTGTAGATCTAGTCTTCGTTATCTACTAAAACAATAAGCGACACTCGCTACTAGGATAAGAAGAATGAATAACAAAAGTTTCCTAACAGTCTACATAGCCTCTAGAAGATAAGTACAGACGTCTCTGTACCAATCCTCGACAGTCTACTTAGACTTGGCTTGTACACATGAGATCTATGAACTTGGGTCTTTGTTACTATTTGTTACGATCCAAAATTTGAATTTGATGGCACTTATCCTTTTCATCTGAAAAGGTCAGCCTAACCCACTAAATGTGAAAATAAAAGCGAAAATAGTTAACAATAAGTAATTTAAATGTTAAAAGTGGAAATCCTAATCATTACAATATCCCTCACAGATTGATTGCCACATGTACAAGTCTTTTAATACAAAATACTGAAATAAAATACAAGTCTCAATCTTTGTATCTTAAATAAAACAAAGTAAAAGATAATGAGGAATAGGAAAGATGGCCGACATCAACAGCTACCTCTCGAATCACCTTAGAAAGCCTCGGATGAAAAATAAGAGAACTGGGTCACCGTCTGAGCTCAGAACATACACAAGTGTAGATAGAAAGGATGAGTACTACCGACATGGTACCCAGCAAACGAACGACTAAGACTAAGCTAAGCTAATAAGACATACGTATTCCTGTCATACCATCCAACCCAGACTACAACCTGCACAGAAATCATCCCAATCTAACAGTTCTAATAGTACAGTACAAGTATACCTATAAGTATCCAAAATAGTACAACTCAAGTAGCAAATAGGACCTTATTAGTCAAATATATAACAATGGGATATCAACGGTAAAATAGTCAAAAATAGCAAAAGAAGTATGATGCAATGAAATGCAATGCAATGTCACATATAGTGATGTATGTCTATTATAAATGATACACATCCTCTGACTATCAGACCAAAACCCATGGGGGAAACACATGGACCATGTATCCGTCTGAACAATTTCCCTTTGGCATAAATCATCTTTTGTTGAAACCATTTTCCTTTGGCATTGTCGAAACCATTTTCCTTCGTCATAAATCATTCCTCGCTGGAACCATTCCTTTAGCATAATCCTCGAATTAAATTCCATCTCAAAATATCAGAACCAATGCAAATAAGCAATGTCCATATAAAAATACAATGATGGAATGATAATATTGACAAGTCACAACTCATATCACAACAGCATATTCAAGTATTCATAATAAGTCAAGTATCAATTCATATCGAACACAACATACTAAATCATCTCATTTTCTATCTATTACCCCCTTATTCATTATCAAGTCCATTTGAACATCAAATAATCTCAACTAATCCCCAAAGTCACTTTCCATTAATTTCAAACACGTAAAACACAAATACATGATCCTACAAGCTTAAACATAGGTTTACAAATTCACTTGTCTCGATTTCAATCTTAGACTACACCAAAATTTGAGCTTTAGCCTTACGCCGACGTTCTGAATCAAGATAATCTATTCAAAAATATAATTCCAATAAGAATACGAGTCTAACGATATTCAATTTGATATTTTGAACACCGAGTCCAAATCTGACCCAAACAACCCAAAATACCCAATTTTGAAAAACGAACAGAAATTCAAATGTTTACATGAAAATGATCCTTGAAGTATTTAGATCCTAGTAGTGAAAACAGAATTGAATTTGGACTTAAAGCCAACTTATAATCATTAAAACATTGAGAATTTTGGTCTTCTTGAAAACCCCCAAGATTTGAGTTCAAAAATTCATGATTTAGAGGCTAAAAATAATATATAATTAATGGGTAATAACAAAATTGAATAGAAATTACGTACCCAATCGATTTGCCTCAAACCTCCCCCCCAAAGAATCACCTCCACCGAGCTTCTAGGGTTCAAAAATGGTGGAATGGAATAAAATCTGGACTTTGGAAATTTTGAGTCTGCCCAGACCTTGATCATCGCTATCGCAGTGTCCCCCTTTGCGATCGCGAAGAGAAATTGGTCAACTCATTAGATGTGATCATCGCGATCGCGGAAAAGGCCTCGCAATCGCGTTACCAAACCAAACAACTCTTCACGATCGCGACTAGGCCTACGCTAGCGTAGAACAAAAACACTTGCACTAGATAGCAGATAACACAATAGTTTCACCAAGTCTCAAATCTCGAAATCGACTCGCAAGATTTGTTCGGAATTCTGAGCACACAAACTTTATATGCTACCATACTAATTTCGACGTTTAGGACTCAATGGAAGCATCGAAATTCGAATTCGAGGTCTCTTTGATTCAAAACTCAAAAAGTCGCAACTAAACTAACTTAGGCCTCCAAAATACCAAAACGGGCTCGGGACCTCTAAAAATTAAACCAACACTTCTTCTAGACCAAAAATCATTCCCCGAAGCCAATGAAGTCGTCAGAATTTTATTCCAAGCATTGGAACTCCAAAAGTTGACCAAAGTCAAACATTGGCAAAAGATTCATCAAATTTCCAATTCAAGACCTCAAATCTTCGTTACAACTCCAATTCTGATTCCGTAAATCTCATAGAACAATTTCCCCATTACGGAGCTGCTGTAATTGATGGAATTCCGTTTTGAGACTCGTAGCTCCAGTTGACCCCAAATACCATTTTTGAAAACTTAAAGCTTATGAAAACTCAAAATTTTCAACACCCAGTTTTTTCATAGAATTTTCTCAAAACCAACACTTGATACTAATCAGAAATGACTTGGGACAACTAGAAGAAGGGGCAAAATGATCATTTTGTAAAAAATTCTAAAAATGACCTTCAAGGTCATTACACAATTACACACAAATTAAATAAAGAAGAAAATGGAATATGACTTTTATAACTCTTCTAAAAATGTATAACTTTTATAAATTATAACTCTTCCAAAAATGGATAAGTCTAGGACTATCTTTACTAAACAAAAAAAATCTATTGGTACTTGTAATAACTCAATTTGCTTTGAAAATTTGTTCGATAACTTTTATTTAAAATAGAGTTTAGAAAATGGAGTGCAATATTTTCCGTAAACCAATTGTTAGATATATCAATAAGTCAAAGAAATGTCAAGTTTACCGGACAAAAGAAAACATTTCATTAAAATAATTATTGTTGTGTGTTAGTTCATAGAGATTTTCAAGAGTGCATGCATAAATATGTAGAAGCATGATTAACAAAAAATAAATAATTGTATAATACAATTACATGATATCGAATAAAAAAATAATTCAATAAGGATAAAGAGTTAACGTACATACGTAAAGAAAAAAAATGCGCGCACATATATTTCACGTGAATTAATAAAAAATCAAAGAAGATATATAAAATAATAATAAGATGTATTTCTTTAAGATAACACATAAAAGAAAATTAATTAATCTTGAAATTTTAAAGGAAAAATATACCACAAATATTTTTTTATACAAAAGTAAAGATAGTTCATCCACTACATAAGATACAATAAACCTAAAACATTTTCAAATAGAAATTAAATTATAAAGTTTCAAAATTGCATTCCAAAAGCTCCAAAGGAAAATTTGAGGGGGTGGGGGGGGATGAAATTTCTAACTTAAATAAAAGAGAAAATACCTTTCAAGAAGGAATTAAAATATTTTCAATAAGTTTACATGAAATTTACGTAATATATTTCTTTTTAGCTCCTGAAATAGCAATAAACCGTGATATTAATCCTTACAATATTTTATTAAGAACATTCAATTTTTAATTAATTAAAAATACTCAATTTTGATCTTTTGCATGTGAAAATTTCACAAATTTTAAAAGTTGCAACTATTAAGAGTAATGTAATTTCTAAAAGTAATCTAGATATAACATTCTTTCTATATAAAATGTTTAAGAAAATATCACAAGAACCCAAATTTGAAATTTGCTCTCTTAGCTCTTACTCGTCATATTTAATTAAATAAAATTTCAAATTTACTTTCTTAGCTCCTACTTTGCAATTTAAATGTTTAAGAAAATATCAAAAGAACTAAAAAATTCAAAATTTAACCTCTTGGCTCCTACTCATCAAATTAAATAAAATTTAAATTCGAAATTTACCCTCATGACTCGTACTTATTAAATTAAATACTTAAAAAAATATCACAAGAGCTAAAATTTGAAATTTGCCCTCCTATCTCCTACTCATGATATTAAATTAAATAATATTCCAAAATTTACTCTCCTAACTCCTACTCATCAAATTAAATGCTTAAGAAAATATCACAAGAACTAAAATTCAAAATTTATCCCCTTGGCTCCTACTCATCAAATTAAATACTTAAAAAAGTATCACTAGAGCTAAAATTTGAAAATTTCCCTCCTATCTCCTACTCATGATATTAAATTAAATAATATTCCAAATTTACTCTCCTAACTCCTACTCATCAAATTAAATGCTTAAGAAAATATCACAAGAACTAAAATTCAAAATTTATCCCCTTGGCTCCTACTCATCAAATTAACTACTTAAAAAAATATCACTAGAGCTAAAATTTGAAATTTTCCCTCCTATCTCCTACTCATGATATTAAATTAAATAATATTTCAAATTTACTTTCCTAACTCCTACTCATCAAATTAAATGCTTAAGAAAATATCACAAGAACTAAAATTCAAAATTTATCCCCTCGGTTCCTACTCATCAAATTAAATACTTAAGAAAATGTCACAAGAACTAAAATTTGAAAATTGCTTCCTAGCTCCTACTCATCGTATTAATTAGATAAAATTCTAAATTTACTCTCCTAGCTCCTACTCATCAAATTAAATACTTAAGAAAATGTTGCTAGAACTAAATTTTGAAATTTGACCTCCTAGCTCCTACTCATCATATTAATTAAATAAAATTCCAAATTTACTCTCCTAACTCCTTCTCAACAAATTAAATACTTGAGAAAATATCACAAGTAATAAAATTAAAATTTGAAATGTACCCTCATGGTTCCTACGCATCAAATTAAATACTTAAGAAAATATCACAAGAACTAAAATTTAAAATTTGCCCTCCTAACTTCTACTCATCATATTAAATTAAATAAAATTCCAAATTTACTCTCCTAGCTCCTACTCATCAAATTAAATGCTTAAGAAAATATCAAAGAACTAAAATTCAAAATTTATCCTCCTGCTCCTACTCATCAAATTAAATTAATATAAAATTTATCATTTGACTCCTACTCATAAACTAAACTAAAATAAAATAGAACTACTAACCTTCTTGATTCCTACTCATCAAGACAATCTACTTGTGCAAAAACATCACACATTAATTGTTCCCCTATAGACATATTTGGAGAAAATGTCCTAACCTAATTTGCCCCCAAAATTGGGGAATATAGATTTCTGTGCAAGTTTAAACGAGTCTATGTTTTAGATGAAAAGTTTTTTTTATTGCCTCTTTGTTTCTTGAATTTGACTAAGTACATTGCCTGTTAATTAATTTCTGCGAAAGTTGTTATATTTTAACATTCTGCCATTCCATATCCACTTGTAAAATCACACTGGTTATTGATCACTTTGGGGTTGAATTGTGTTTTCATTAGATGAAATGATACTATAATTGATTATGATATCAAACTCACCCCATTCTTGGCAACCCTTTTCAATATTTCCTTTCCACTGCCAAATGCTAATACCCTTGCCCGTTCTCATTAATTTTTTTTATTAAAAAGAAAATGTCTACCATTTCTCAACAAGTAATCAATTTAGTTTTCTCTTTCTTAGTTAACAACTGAGGTGAATATTACAGTTTCTTAAATATTTGCTTTCTACTGGTAAACATAGGAGTGGGACTGCAACAAAGTAGAGGCGATCAAGGATAGAGGGATTGCTGAAGAGAGGAGGGAAAATAGAAAGAAGATATCAACAGAATCAACAAGCATAGACTCCAAAGAAGATACAAATTTTGAAGTGGGTGCTCATCTGCCTGGGCAGAATTTTCAATATCTCATTAAGGAAAACCAACGAAGATCTACGCGGCGTAGACAACATGTCACTTACTACGATAATCTAAGTGATGAAGATGAAGAAGAAGATGCTTCTAAATGATTTAAGGGGGTTGGATATCCCTCTCCTACTAAGGAGTCAGAGGTTCAGCATTTGTCTCATGCATCAATTCTCAATGGGGAGGAAAGGAAATTAAAGGACTGTTTGTCCTCTGAAGAGAGCTTGCAGAACACAGAGCAGGAAGCTAAGACTGCAAAAGGAATTATTGATCTTCCTTCATATGTAGGGCCTTCTACTATGACCGAGCAGGAAACAATTGAATCTGCATATCCAGATTTTAGTGATTTTGACAAAGACAAGGACGAATCCTGCTTTAAGGTTGGGCAAGTATGGACTGTTTATGATACACTGGATGTCATGCCTAGATTCTATGCAGTCATCAGGAAGATTTTATTCCCTGCGTTTAAGTTGCGCATAACCTGGTTAGAGCTGGATCCGCTGAATGAAAATGAAGCCAAATGGCTATCTGAGGGCCTTTCAGCTTCTTGTGGTAGGTTCAGACTGGGTAACTCAGAAGAAACTGAAGACCATCCTATGTTCTCACATTTGGCATGTGACATAAATGAAAACATCTATGATGCAATAATGATATTTCCACTGAAAGGAGAAACATGGGCCATCTTTAAAGATTGGGATATGAACTAGTGTTCTCATCTTGACAGCCATAAAAAGTTCAACTACAAGTTTGTTGAGGTGTTGTCAGATTATGATGATGCTATTGGTGTGCATGTTGCATACTTGGGTAAAGTAAAAGGCTTTACTTGTCTGTTCGATCGAATAGGAGACCCATTTCTAGTTCTCTTAAAGGATATGTTTAGATTCACTCATTGAATTCCTTGTTCTAAGATGACAGGGATGGAGAGACATGATGTTCCCAAAGGATCCTTTGAACTAGACCCTGCTTTCTTACCTACCGACCAAGTAGACATTTCTTCTTCATCCATAGACAAAAGAGAGACGGCTAATTTCATCGATTTTGTAAATTCTATAAAAAACTGGGCAGCATCAATACCTAATTAGGTTCCTGAACTTGAATTCTATAGATTTGCTGCTGAGAGATCACCAGAGAAGTTTCAAATTGGTCAATATTGGGCGATATACAGCGATGAAGATGACTTGCCCGGGTACTATGGACAGATAAAGAAGATAGATCTTCTCCCTGAATTTGTGTTGCATGTGGCATGATTTTATGCTTGTCCACTCCTTAAAAGTACAATACAGTGGCATGATAAAACAATGCCAATTGGTTGTGGACTGTTTAAGTTTCGAAACAGTAAGCTGAACAAATATACTGTAACCAACAAGTTTTCACATGTAGTAGCAGTGGAACGTTTGAAGAAGGGTGTATACAAGATCTTTCCCGTAAAAGGTGAAGTTTGGGCAAAATAAAAAAACTGGAATGCTCAGCTGAAAGGTAATAAACTAGAAGATT
This sequence comes from Solanum dulcamara, assembly GCF_947179165.1. NCBI lineage: Eukaryota > Viridiplantae > Streptophyta > Magnoliopsida > Solanales > Solanaceae > Solanum > Solanum dulcamara. The sequence continues at coordinate 30,867,382 of NC_077240.1, read as the reverse complement.
TCGAATATGAGATTATTGAAATAGTGGATGTTTGCAATGAGTATGTAGACGTGAAGTTGTTAGTATGGGTAGAAGGCTTCAAGTCTGTCTACAAGCCTCAAGTGGAACAAGAAGATGAGGCTGATGGAATAGTGAAAATATATGTATCCGAGCATCTCAGTTTCTCTTATCGAATTCCTGCTTTTCGCTTGACAGAAGAAAGAGGTGGCAGCTTGCGAGGTTTCTGGGAGCTTGATCCAGCAGGAATGCTTCTGTATTTACTCTGTAAAGATTGAAACATTAAACTTTTCTTTTGTTTATCCTATACACCAAAATGTGAAGTTACCTTCTTTAATTCACTATTTAAATAGAAAGAATGTTCCAATTGAGTACTATTGCAACTAATATGCAATTATGTCTCAAAAGAAATTGAGATATTTATTTTCAAAGAGATGTGAGATTAAAAAATTTAGATTATGAGTGTTAATGCAACAAATGGGGACCCACAGATATGCATAACTTAAGAAATGTTAATGCAATTACACACAAATTATCTAAATAAGAAAATTGATTATGACTTTTATAACTTTTCCAAAAATTGATAACTTGTATAACTCTTCCTAAAATAGATAAGTCAAAGACTATCTTTACTAAAATAAATCTGTTGGTACTTCTAATATCTCGATTTGCTTTTAAAAAATTGTTTTTTTTTTTGTTGAATAGTGACTTTACGAGTATGACAAGTAACTAGCAATTTGCATCCCTAATGTGTGGATCATTTCCTGACTTACACCCTAATCTCCTTAGTTCCTTGTAAAATCACAAAAGTTACTTTTTTAAATTTATTTACCCTCCTTAGTTCTTTGTAAAATCACAAAAATTACCTTTTTCAATTTATTTACAATGGTAAAAATAGAAAATCAAAATTAATATTTTCTTGAGATAGTTTTTCGTCCACAAGAAATGTAACACCCCCCAAAATTCTTTTCTAGGATTCGAACCCTTCTTCGTATACGTGTAGGATCGAACCCAGCTATTGTGAAGTGTATGCATGAGTAGGATGAGTTCCCAAGGAATTGAAGAGCGTAGAGGTGATGTGGGGTCATAAAGGATCCCTAGAACCAAGCTAAGCCCAAAGAATTCGTCTTGGCTAAGTTTTAGAATGAGTTCGTATAAGGGGTCGACTTCTAACAACCATATCTTTTGAAATAGAACGATCTGGGTGACCCATGACCTATTAAATTAAAGGTCTTCGAGTCTTTTTTCCATCGCCGTCAAGATTGTAATTTTTGGAGTTCGAAGTCAAAAGTTATAACTATCCTAAGACGGACTGGTACTGCAGGAATTTCAGGCCTGGGTGGCAACTGCTGGAAACCTGGGCTTGGCGCCGCAGTGGCGTCACGCGCCAGGAACAAGCCTCAGTAGTTTGGTCCCTAGCGCGGCGCGCCACTAGGAGATGTGCAGGGTTTTTAAGCCTATTTTTCAGAACCCAGAAAATATAGGCTTGGCGCTGTAAGGGAGCGACGCGCCACTATCGCGCCAAGAGCGTTTTAGCCTGTTTTCCAGATTTTTGGAGAAAGGGAAATTTGGATATTTTCCCAAATTATATATACATCAGCCTTGAATGTTTTGGACCATTATTTCAGTCCCTCTCTCTCTCTAAAAGCTCTAGAAATTTTCCCTCTCTTCTTCTTCTTTTTCATTACCAACAAGGATTGCTTCAAGAACTTCAAGAATTCAAGCCTTCCATTGAAGACCTAACATCAAGGTTTTCTTCAAAGTCTTCACTAAGGTATGTAAGGCTATTCAAAGCATGGGTTGAGTCCACCCATGTGCCTTACATCTTTTTTGAGATCGATTGTTCATAAGAATGAAGTTTATTGATAGAGTTAGGTCCATATAGGTCCTTTTCATCTATTACCCTAATTTCTATTATGTTGATATTGTGGAGTCAAGAAAGTGATGTGCTACATATTGGTATGAGTTGTTTGAGATGAGAGGTCGATCATATATTGTTAATTTCTTAACTATGTTGATTTTGATAAAGAAATGTTAATTTTCTTAAATATGTTGCTTATCTTGAAATGTTGAGTTAAACCTTGGAGTTGTGATGAGTCCCAAAATATTTGTTAAATGAATAGAGGAACGATTGGATAGGTTTGTATGTTGTTATAAATGCATACTTAATCTACTCTTGAAAGATATGATTGGGATTGATCGGATAGTATGATTGGGAGAGGTTTGATTGTGATAGAGTTGATGATTTGACGAGGTTGTAAATGAGACTTGTCGATATGATTTGATTGAGTTGATTGAATGGATTTTTATGAGCATTGAGTCTTGGGAGGAGTATCGAGCACCGAATTGGGTAAGAGTAAGTAATAACTCGAATCCAATAACTACGTCGCCAAACGTAGGAGGGTATTGAACCGTTAAAATCGAATGCCTCCCCAAATTTATTGTCCTGACATTATAGGACTTGGTTGGATTGGATCCATGATTGGTTGATTCGTTCATACCCTGGCAAAGTATGAACGGACGTGGCAACAACGTCGGTTTGTTGTACTATCACTGGCTTATAAGTGATGGTTGTCGGATAAGAAAAACTCCCATATAGGTCTTGATATTACTCTGAGTAGGATTGAGTTGAATGGTATGCGATTGGTCCCGTCTAAACCATATTCTTGTTTAGACTTAGGACACTTGATTGAGTTGTTCTTCTTTTTGAGTTGAGTTTCCAAATTGGTTTGATTCTTTTTGATGTTATTTTATTCGGCCATTTTACATACTCGTACATTCTATGTACTGACGCCATTTGGCCTGCATCATTTCATGATGTAGAGACAGGTACTCGAGATCATCAACCGGCGCACCGTTGAAGATCCTCTTACTTCTAGTCAGTTGGTGAGTCCTCCTAGTTTTCGGAGGATACCGAGATTGTCTTTATAGCTTTGTTTTGTTACTTTGTTTTGATTATTGGTAGCCATGGACTTGTCATGGGAACCTCCTAGATTGTTGATAGAGGCTTCATAGACTAAAGTGTGGAAGTGTTGAATTATCCGTTTTGACTAGCTTTATTCAAGCTGATTATTGATTTGATAGTTGTTGGGCCTTTGGCCTTATATTATGGTTAGTAGCCCATAATAGAGTCTTCCACTGATTGAATGTGATTGAATGAAAGTGTGACTGGATCAGGTGGTTCGCTTGAAGGCCAGAAATGGCTTTCGAGTGCCGGCCACGTCTAGGGTACCCTTCCAGGGCGTGACAAACATGGTATCAGAGCACAGAGTTCAAGAGTCTTAAGGAGTCTATGAAGCCGTGTCTAGTAGAGTCTTGCTTATGGGTGTGTTGTGCACCACACTTATAATTAGGAGGCTATAAGACATTAAGAATTGTTTCACTTCTTTCATACTCTTAATTCATGCGATAGAGTTAAACTCTATAAAACTTCCTTTCTAATTCGTGCATTTATACGTTACAGATAATGCCTCCAAAATGTACTGCTAGCCAGAGGAATGCTGATAATTCAGAGATGCCACAGTCAGAGGTACGCCCGTCGAGGGCTAGGGGCCGACCTGCGAGATATACGAAGGCACCTCAAATGCCTACTACTCCGCCTGCACCAACTTCGGAAGCAGATTTTTGAGGAACGATTGCTATGCTCACTCAACTAGTGGCTGCCCGAAATGGTAACTAGAGTTCGCCAACTCTTAGCTCTAGTTCCCAAGAGCTGTCTGCTGCCACCAAAATTAGAGACTTCCTGAGAATGAATCCGTCGGCATTCACGGGTTCTAAGGTTGATGAAGACCCCCATAATTTTATTGATGAGATATGGAAGATCCTGAAAGCTATGCATACTACGAAGATCGAGGGGGTTGAGTTGGTGTCTTATCAACTCAAAGATGTGGTAAACATTTGGTATAACCAATGGGAACAAGGTAGAGGTGAGGATACTGAACCTGCTATGTGGGATGAATTTGAGGGAGCCTTTCTTGACCACTTCTTTCCCAGAGAATTGAGGGAAGCGAAGGTGGAAGAATTTGTGAATCTGAAACAAGAAAGTATGACTGTTAAGGAGTATAGTCCAAAGTTCATCCAGCTGTCCAGATATGCTCTAGAGATGATCCCAGATGTGAGGTCGAAGATGAGGAAATTTATCTCTGGTTTGGGAAGACATGTGAAGAAGGAGTGCAAAGCGGCACTGCTAATCTCCGACATGGATATTTCAAGATTAATGGTGTATTCTCAGCAGGTGGAGGATGATAAGAGGAAAGAAAGAGAGGAGCATCTGAGTAAGAAGGCAAAATCAGCGGGCCATGAGAATGAACAGAGGCAAAACAAGGGCAATTGGTTCTTCTTCCAGAAGAGGCCTTCCAACTATGCCTCATCTACCACCAGTGCACCTATGCTGCAGAATAGGTATGATCGGCAGGGACAGAGTCGCCAGAATTTCAGACCCCAGGGTTCTCAATCCCAGGCTAGCGTGGGTGAAGGTTTGCAAGGGAAGCCACCATGCGGCAAGTGCGGTAAGCTCCACTTGGGGGAGTGTAGAGCGGGGAAGGTTGGTTGTTATAAATACAGCCAAATTGACCATTTTCAGAAGAAGTGTCTAACATGGGGGAATAGATCCCACTATCCGACCATCGCACCACTAGCTAGAGGTAATCAGAGGGGCACTACTTCAGGTATGAGCGGAGGTACAAACCGTCTATATGCCATGGGTAGTCGCCAAGATCAGGAGGACTCCCCAAACGTCGTGATGGGTATGATTCGAGTCCTTTCTCTTGACTATTATGTTTTGATGGATCCGAGTGCCACACTATCTTTTGTGACTCCTTACGTGACAAGTAAATTCAATAGAATTCCTGAATGTCTTCGTAAGCCTTTCTGCATAGATACTCCTGTCGGTGATTCTGTCTTAGCTGAGAAAGTCTATAGAGATTGCACTGTGTCAATCCATCACAGAGATACTTTGGCTGACTTAGTTGAGTTAGACATGGTTGACTTTGATGTGATCCTTGGCATGAACTGGCTTTATGTCTGTTATGCTTCTATTGATTGTAGGACTTAGATTGTCAAGTTCAAATTCTCGAATGAGGTTGTCATAAAGTGGAAGGGTAGTCCTATCGTGCCTAAGGGTAAGTTTATTTCGTACCTTAGGGCCAGAAAGCTAATCTCAAAAGGGTGTATTTATCACATTATCCGAGTGAAAGATGACAAGGTTGAGTCTCCATCCCTTGAGTCAATTCCGATTATCAATGAGTTTCCCGAAGTCTTTCTTGAAGATCTGCTCGGAGTCCCTCCTGATAGGGAGATCGACTTTGGGATTGATGTTCTTTTTGATACCCAGCCTATCTCTATCCCTCCATATAGAATGGCTCCGGCTGAGTTGAAAGAATTGAAAGAACAGTTGAAAGATTTATTAGATAAGGGATTCATTAGGCCGAGTGTCTCACCATGGGGTGCTCCTGTCCTATTCGTGTGAAAGAAAGATGGGTCCCTTAGAATGTGTATTGACTACAGGCAGCTGAACAAGGTCACCATAAAGAACAAATACCCTCTCCCCAAAATAGATTACTTATTTGATCAACTTCAGGGTGCCACCTGTTTCTCAAAGATAGACCTAAGATCGGGCTACCATCAGTTGAAGGTGAGGGAGTATGATATCCCAAAGACAGCTTTTCGAGCCCGCTATGGCCACTTTGAATTCTTGGTTATGTCCTTTGGGTTGACTAATGCCCCTGCAGTTTTTATGGAACTCATGAATCGAGTATTTAAACCATATCTTGATATATTTGTGATTATATTCATAGATGATATTTTGGTTTACTCCAAGAATAAGGAGGAGCACGCCTATCATCTTAGAGTCATCTTACAAACTTTGAAAGACCAGGTATTGTATGCAAAGTTCTCCAAATGTGAATTTTGGCTTGCATTAGTGGATTTTCTAGGCCACATTATATCTGGAAATGGTATTCAGGTTGATGCTCAGAAGATTGAGGCAGTGAGAAAATTAGCCTAGACCCATATCCCCGATAGAGATAAGAAGCTTCTTAGGTTTGACTGGCTATTATCAAAGGTTTATAGAGGGATTCTCATCCATATCATCACCATTGACCAAGCTGACCCAAAAGAAGGTTAAGTTCCAATGGTCCGATGCGTGTGAGGAGAGTTTTCAGAAATTAAAGACCAAGCTAACCACTGCTCCTATCCTAACCTTGCCCGATGGAACAGAGGATTTTGTGATCTATTGTGATGCGTCTAGAGTTGGTTTGGGTTGTGTGTTGATGCAGAGGGGAAAGGTGATAACCTATGCTTCAAGACAACTTAAGATTCATGAGAGAAATTACCCTACTCATGACCTTGAGCTGGCAGCTGTGGTATTTGCTCTTAAAATTTGGCGTCACTATTTGTATGGAGTGCATGTTGACGTATTCACTAATCATAAGAGTTTACAATACATCTTCATCCAGAAGGAACTCAATCTGAGGCAAAGGAGATGGCTCGAGCTACTCAAAGATTATAATATGAGCATCCTCTACCATCCAGGTAAAGCTAACGTTGTTGCTGATGCTCTTAGCAGGTTATCTATGGGTAGAGTCCATATAGAGGAATGGAGGAAAGAATTGGCTAAAGAGGTGCATAGACTAGCTCGATTGGGAGTTCGTCTTGAAGAGAACAATGAAGGCGGGGTTAATGTTCAGGATAGGTCTGCATCCTCACTGGTGATAGAGGTAAAAGAGAAACAAGACCAAGATCCCATCATTCTCTAGTTGAAGGAAGTTGTTCACAAACAAGAAGTGATGGTTTTTACCAAAGGGAGAGATGGTGTGTTGAGGTACCAAAATAGATTCTGTGTACCGGATGTCGATGATGTTCGATAGAGGATTATGGTCGAAGCACATAGTTCTATATACTCTATTCATCCTGGCTCTACAAAGATGTACCATGACTTGAGGGAAGTTTATTGGTGGAGTGGAATGAAGAGAGATATCACGGAATTTATTTCCAAGTGTCCGAATTTCCAACAGGTTAAAGTTGAGCATCAAAGGCCATATGGGTTAACTCAAAACATAGAAATTCCGGAATGGAAGTGGGAAATGATCAATATAGACTTTATTACAGGTTTGCTGAGGTCCCGAAAGCAACATGATTTGATTTGGGTGATTGTGGATAGAATGAAAAAATTAGCTCACTTCTTGGCAGTTAGGACTACTGACACCGCAGAAGATTATGCAAAATTATAGATTCAGGAGATCGTTAGATTGTATGGGGTCCCCTTGTCTATCATCTCAGACAGAGGAGCTCAGTTCACTTCCCAATTTTGAAAATCCTTCTAGAAGGGACTGGGTTCAAAGGTGAATCTTAGCACGACCTTTCATCCCCAGACAGATGGCCAAGCAAAGCGTACCATCCAGACATTGGAGGATATGTTGAGGGCATGTGTACTTGACTTCAAAGGAAATTGGGATAATCACTTACCTCTCATAGAGTTTGCATACAATAATAGCTATCATGCAAGCATTCAAATGGCTCCTTATGAAGCTTTGTATGGGAGGAGGTATAGATCTCTAATTGGGTGGTTTGAAATTGGTGAAACTGAGTTGATTGGGCCTGATTTTGTTCACCAAGCTATGGAGAAGGTGAGATTTATTCAAGATAGGCTAAAGACAGCCCAAAGCTGTCAAAAATCTTACACCGATGTGAGGAGGAAAGACTTGAACTTTGAGGTGGATGATTGGGTATACTTGAAAGTGTCACCCATGAAGGGCGTCATGAGGTTTGAAAGGAAGGGAAAGCTTAGTCCTCGATACATTGGTCCTTACCAGGTTGCGAGGAGAATAGGGAGTGTCGCTTATGAATTAGAGTTACCCTTGGAGCTAGCTATCATTCATTCGGTATTTCACATTTTGATGTTGAAGAAATGCTTGGACGATCCGTCATTGGTAGTCCTCATTGATAGTATTGGATTTAAGGATAGCTTGTCCTATGAAGAAGTTTCGGTCGAAATCCTTGATCGCCAAATTTGTAAATTGAGGAACAAATAGATTGCCTCAGTCAAAGATTTGTGGAGAAATCAATTTGTTGAGTAAGCCACATAGGAAGTGGAGGAAGATATAAAAACTAAATATCCGCATCTATTAGTGCCCATCGATGAGAATGTTGAAGGTAATGTCCATTTTCTTGACTTGAATTCATTTATGCATTTTGAGTTTGGATAGTAACTATTTTGAGAATTTGATTGGTTGCATGACTGAATTCTGATTGTAATTTATACCTCGAGTCCATCCTTGGGTTACTCGTCATTTGAGGACGAATGATCCCAAGGGGGAGATAATATAACACCCCCCAAAATTCTTCTCTAGGATTCGAACCCTTCTTCGTATATGTGTAGGATCAAATTCGGCTATTGTGAAGTGTATGCATGAGTAGTATGAGTTCCCAAGGAATTGAATAGCATTAGAGGTGATGTGGGGTCATAAAGGATCCCTACAACTAAGCTAAGCCCAAAGAATTTATCTTGGCTAAGTTTTAGAATAAGTTCGTATAAGGGGTCGACTTCTATCAACCATATCTTTTGAAATAGAATGATCTGGGTGTCCCATGACCTATTAAATTAAAGGTCTTCGAGTCTTCTTTCCATCACCGCCAAGATTGTATTTTTTGGAGTTCGGAGTCAAAAGTTATAACTATCCTAAGACGGACTAGTATTGCAGGAATTTCGGGCCTGGGTGGCAACTGCTGGAAACCTGGGCTTGGCGCCGCAGTGGCGCCACGCGCCACTTTCGCGCCAGGAACAAGCCTCAGTAGTTTGGTCCCTAGCGCAGCGTGCAACTAGGAGATGTACAGGGTTTTTAAGCCTATTTTCCAGAACCTAGAAAATATAGGCTTGGCGCTGTATGGGCGCGACGCGCCACTATCGCACTAGGAGCGTTTTAGCCTGTTTTCCAGATTTTTGGAGAAAGGGCAATTTGGATATTTTCCCAAATTATATATACATCAGCCTTGAATGTTTTGGACCATTATTTCAGTCTCTCTCTCTCTCTTTAAAAGCCCTAGAAATTTTCCCTCTCTTCTTCTTCTTCTTCTTCTCCATTGCCAACAAGGATTGCTTCAAGAACTTCAAGAATTCAAGCCTTCCATTGAAGACCTAACATCAAGGTTTTCTTCAAAGTCTTCACTAAGGTATGTAAGTCTATTCAAAGCATGGGTTGATTCCACCCATGTGCCCTACATCTTCTTTGAGATCGATTGTTCATAAGAATGAAGTTTATTGATAGAATTAGGTCCATATAGGTCCTTTTCATCTATTACCCTAATTTCTATTATGTTGATGTTGTGGAGTCAAGAAAGTTATATGCTACATATTGGTATGAGTTGTTTGAGATGAGAGGTCGATCATATATTGTTAATTTCTTAACTATGTTGATTTTGATAAAGAAATGTTAATTTTCTTAAATATGTTGCTTATCTTGAAATATTGAGTTAAACCTTGGAGTTGTGATGAGTCCCAAAATATTTGTTAAATGAATAGAGGAACGATTGGATAGGTTTGTATGTTGTTATAAATGCATATTTAATCTACTCTTGAAAGATATGATTGGGATTGATCGGATAGTATGATTGGGAGAGGTTTGATTGTGATAGAGTTGATGATTTGACGAAGTTGTAAATGAGACTTATCGATATGATTTGATTGAGTTGATTGGATGGAGTTTTATGAGCATTGAGTCTTGGGAGGAGTATCGAGCACCGAATTGGGTAAGAGTAAGTAATAACTCGAATCCAATAACAACGTTGCCAAACGTAGGAGGAGATTAAACCGTTAAAGACGGATGCTTCCCCAAATTTATTGTCCTGATATTATAGGACTTGGTTGGATTGGATTCATGATTGGTTGATTCGTTCATGCCCTTGCAAAGTATGAACGGACGCGGCAATAACGTCGGTTTGTTGTACTATCACTGGCTTATAAGTGATGGTTGTCGGATAAGAGAAACTCCCATATAGGTCTTGATAGTACTCTGAGTCGGATTGAGTTGAATGGTATGTGATTGGTCCCGTCTAAACCATATTCTTGTTTAGACTTAGGACACTTGATTGAGTTGTTCTTCTTTCTGAGTTGAGTTTCCAAATTGGTTTGATTCTTTCTGATATTGTTTTATTCGGCCAGTTTACATACTCGTACATTCCATGTACTGACGCCATTTGGCCTGCATCATTTCATGATGCAGAGACAGGTACTCGATATCATCAACCGGCGCACTGTTGAAGATCCTCTTACTTCCAGTCAGTTGGTGAGTCCTCCTAGCTTCCGGAGGATACCGAGATTATCTTTATAACTTTGTTTTGTTCCTTTGTTTTAATTGTTGGTAGCCATAGACTTATCATGGGCACCTCCTAGATTATTGATAGAGGCTTCATAGACTAGAGTGTGGAAGTGTTGAATTGTCTGTTTTGACTAGCTTTATTCAAGCTGATTATTGATTTGATAGTTATTGGGCCTTTGGCCTTATATTATGGTTAGTAGCCCATAATAGAGTCTTCCGCTGATAGAATGTGATTGAATAAAAGTGTGACTGGATCAGGTGGTTCGCTTGAAGGCCAGAAATAGCTTTCGAGTGCCGACCACGTCTAGGGTACCCTCCCGGGGCATGACAAGAAGTGTGGGGGATATTCTTTTAGCCTTTTTGATAGGTCTACGTAATTTAGGTTTTACCAATGCAATTTAAATAGTACCAATAAATTAATTAATGGTGTCAATGATTCTAACATATAGTTTGGATTCTCGAATGTTCTTCGTTACAAGAATTATAAAGAACCAGTTAAGGAGTGTACTCGTAGGCAAAACAATACTAACCAAACTATAACACCCTATATGTGATGACCCACCGTATCATCATGCCACATAAGCGCCACGTAAGTGCCACATGTCACAAAGTTGCCCATGTGGAAGCCTTACATAGGAAAAATGCTAGTCCATAGTGGAAGGTTCTAGAGACATGTGGAGAATTTCCTTGGAAGACTTTAGAATTCCATGGATTTGCATGGAAAGTCCTTAGAATCTTCTAGTTGTGTAGAAAAATCTAGAAGAGGGATTAGTTTGTAAATATGGAAGGACTTGTGTAGTAATTTTTATTTATACTTAAGCCCTTAAGGAGTAGTATAAATAGAGGGGGCATTCATTTGTAGTAAATCATCAAGAAATCAAGCATTCTTCCAAGTAATACAAAGCTTTCTTCATAAAAGCTCTCTTGTATTTCTTACAATCTAGCATTCCCTTAGCGATCTAGTCTTAAAGGATTACTTGAGCTTGCAAGACCGTAAAAGATTTGTGAGTAAGTTGTCAAGTACCGCACGGAGGTCTTAGTTTTAAGTCTAAGTCCATGACAATGTGGTATCAGAGCGAGGTTCTACTAAGGTAAATGGCAAGTGAGGGAGACATCAACGCCACTACCGCCACCAACGTCAAGCAAGATGTTGGAAGGAAGCACCGCAGGGGAAAGAAGAACTTTAAGAGAAATGAGGAGGTGCCGCTCGAGCCTACACCAAGCGAGGCTCTAACATCCTACTCACCCTCGGCAACTGAGGTGAGTGACGATGAGTGAGGTAAGGAGCCCGTGGATGTCACACCCGGCATAGAGTAGATCATAAGGGTGGATGCTGCCCGACAAGCCGTAGAGATATTGGGCAAGCGCTTGAACAAGTTCGACGGCAAGTTCAAGTCTCTAGAGAAATTCACCCTTGAGGAGAATGACAACATCTGGAAGGAGTTGGATGTGCGCAAGGAGGCCGAGTACGAGATGAAAAAGGTGATAACTTCCTTGAAGTGTTGGCTCATGGATGCGCTACGCATGATAGAGACCATGAAGGCCGAGATGGCAACACTCAAGGGAGACGTGGAAGCAGGGAGATGCGTGACGCCTAGCACGGAGAAAGAGGCCAAGATTGAGGCTCCCAAGCTACCTATGTTCAAAGGTGCCCGTGATGCACAAGAGGTGGAGAACTTCCTTTGGCACTTGGAGAATTAATTCAAGTGTAACAAAGTGAAGAATGATGAGACAAGGATCAACACAATTGTGTTATATCTCTCGAAGATGGACATATTGTGGTGGAAGCGCAAGGAGTCTGAGATCGAGAAGGGTCTATGCACAATCAACACCTGGGAGCAGTTTTGGGATGAGTTTAAGAAGGCCCTTTTCCCCAACAATGTCATCTATGAGGCCAAATGCAAGTTTCAGGAATTGAAGCAAACGGGTAGCATACGGTCCTATGTGAATGAGTTCACTACTCTCACGCTTCAGATTCCCAACCTCACGGATGACGACATATTATTCCACTTCATGGATAGGCTACAAAATTGGGCCAAGACAGAGTTGGAACGCCGATAAGTTAGGACTATTAATGAAGCCATCACACAAGCTGAAGCTTTGACAGACTTCAGGCATGATAAGCATGACCGAGGAAGAAGAGACGAGATAATAGGTAGTCATGACCAATGTGGGGGAGGTTGTGAAGAGAAACAAGCTCATCCCAAAAACCATGAAAACCTTAAGTCTGATGGTAAAAAGGCTAGACGACGAAGCGATGCCGATAGAAAGGTACAGACTGCGAAGGGTAATGGATGCTACATATGCGGAGGGCTGCATGGCTATGCAGATGTCCTAAACTAAACAACCTTGGTGCCATCCTACGGGAATGGAAGGAGAAAGATGTACAAGGTCAAGAGCAAGGTTCATACACGACGCAATTGGGCCTGATTGGACTATGCGGAGCTATCGCAAAGCAATCAGGAAAGCCGAAGGAGTATGTCGCATAATATGTAGACATCATGATCAATGGACGACCCGCTCGTGCACTGGTTGACACAGGTGCAGAGGCCAACATAATGACTAAGTCAACAACTATGAAGTTGGGGCTAAGTTATAGTCCAAGTGACGCCCTCCTAAGGACGGTTAATGCACCCTTGACACCTGCGTGTGGAACCGCTCAAGGAGTAGACATCACATTGGGCAAGTGGCGAGGTAAGACCAACTTTACCATTGCTCCCTTAGATATATTTGATATCATCCTTGGGCAGGAGTTCTTCCAGCGATTCCATATGGTGATCGACCCCTACCTCCAACAACTCGTGGTTATGGATCAAGACGGGTCGTATATGGTGCCCCTAGTCAAGATGCCGAAGACAGAAGGACCAACCCAACTTTTGGCCATGCAGCTTGAGAAGGGCCTAGAGGAGGGAGTACTGACGTTCATAAACACGATTGTGAGTTTGAGCGAAGACAATGGTGTTGGAAAGGCATTGCCACCTTGCATGAAGAAGGGTGTGATGCCGAAGAAGTTAAGACACTTGCCTCTAAGGTGCCAAGAAGGACGGAGGCCAGTATTGACTAAATCGGGAAAAAATCGGGACAACGGGCCACTGCCATGTTCCTCATCCACGGGGAGACACAATTTTCAAAGGAGGCCACATAGGAATGGTATGAAGACTTGTGGCAGCTTAAAGACAAAATCTGGGAGCTTTTGTAGCAGCAGTGCGCCGAGGTCGTCGCAACATCAGGTGGGGGAGAGTTTGATGATCCGCCACATCATCACGCCACATAAGCACCACGTAAGTTCCACATGTCATAAAGTTGCCCATGTGGAAGCCTTACATAGGAAAAATGCTAGTCCATAGTGGAAGGTTCTAGAGACATGTGGAGAATTTCCTTGGAAGACTTTAGAATTCCATGAATTTATATGAAAAGTCCTTACAATATTCTAGTTGTATAGAGAAATCTAGAAGAGGGATTAGTTTATAAATATGGAAGGACTTGTGTAGTAATTTTTATTTACACTTAAGTCCCTAAGGAGTAGTATAAATAGAAGGGGTATTCATTTGTAGCAAATCATCAAGAAAACAAGCATTCTTCAAAGTAATACAAAACCTTCTTCATAAAAGCTCTCTTGTCTTTCTTACAATCTAGCATTCCCTTAGCGATCTAGTCTTAAAGGCTTACTTGAGCTTGCAAGACCGTGAAAAATTTGTGAGTAAGTTGTCAAGTGCCGCACGGAGGTCTTAGTTTGAAGTCTTAGTCCGTGACACTATGACCCTATAAGTCTCTTCATTAACTTGTGGTAGTTTTTTTTGTGGTAGTTGTTGTTATACTTTTGATTATGCAAACTTGTGCAGATTCAACCAGATGTTAACAAGGTGTTATCACGCACCAATTATTACGTGACACATGTTAATTTAATTTAAACTATATATATTTTTTTATTTAAATTTTTTTTTATCTTTTTTTTTCTTTCTTACTTTTTGACTTTTTTTTACCTTAATTTTGAATTCACTTTAAATTCCACTTCACCTCCCACCCCACCCCACATTCAAGCTGACCCCCTCCTTCCATTTTCTTTGTTTCTTTATTCCTCTTCACCTCTCACCCTCACCCCCATCTGCACGTTCAAACTGAGTCCTTCCCCCATTTTCTTTTTTTTTCTTCTTCAACCAACTTCCTTTTTTCTCAGTGATTTTTTAAAAAAACAAATCATACTATTTTGCAGACTTTGTTGAGTTATTGATAACAGAACTAATTATTTTTTAAGAAAATTCAAACTTGAAGGTATCTATCACAATCTATCATTAGTGGCACCCACACTACTCCACTAGTGGGAGAATCATTTTCTAACCCAACTAAAAAAAACAAAGCACCCCAAGCATGCATTTAGACAAGTAAAAATAATTAAAATGTTGAGTTCCTATAGACTCAATCCAAATTTAAAATAATTATGACGGAAATAACTCCCTAGAATCTAAAAATTATTGTAACAAAACTCTATCGAAGTCTTGAAATGAGGGGATACAACCCCATCTAAAAATAATAAATTAAATTTATGAATGTATGTGTTCGAAAAATGGACAAAGAACTAAGAAGAATTCATGACAGCTTGAACAAATGGCTCACCCTTGAATTCAACTAGATGTAGTCTCACAGTTAAGGTCTTTCAACAACCGTTGAAATATACCTTATACTCAACAAAAATAGAGCAAGTGCAGAATTAGTACACAAACATAGTTTACTAATTGGATCACGCGACTAATTTTAGGTATATGAAATATGAACAAACAATCATAATAAAAATAGATGATATACAATTTCATCACAAATATAGCAACACCCGAACTCCCAGTCCTCAACTTGAATCAGTTCAAACAATAAACAAGATAATAACAATATAACAATCTATTAGGTTCTCTCATAAAACTCACACCCAAACTATTAATGTACCAGCATGGTACCCCATCTCATAAAATTACGTGTCACAATCACAACCATAATGAATAGCAATCACTCTTGTACAACCAAGTAAAACGATCATCACAATTACCATTTCAACTCATATTCATTCATTTTCCCTAAACACATATCATGCATGTAATACTAATGAATTATTTAACAATAACATATACAATATATGGGAAAATAACAACCATCACCTACCTCAAATCAAGCATTAACACTCTAAAAAACTTGAGTTTTCCCTTTTTGAAGTGTCTTGAGTTGTTATTGGTCTAAAATAATTATAGAATACAATAATTAATAAATAATAGACTAATAATACCTGGATTATACCTACATCCTAATCCTTAGCCAATTTCATGATCATACCACCCAACTAGAGTTTTTTGCATCATTAATGATCAAAAGCCTTCTCCTAAAATAATCCCCATGGTCTAAAAATTAATATAAAAGTTAGAGGAGTAATTAACTTACCTTTAGCGCGAGTGATGGTGGAAAACTAAAGAAAAATAGCCCTAAGTCGCCTCCTGCTCTCCCAAGAACAAAATTGCAGAAATAAAAATGATTTTAAAACTTTTTCCTATTAATTTTGTGACTGTCCCGCTATAGAGGCCACACCATAGTTGGATTACTCCATACATAGCGGCTTTTACGGAGATAGAAACTCAGAAATTCTCCCCTAAACCCGCGTTTCAAAACACAACCTCAAATCTTGACATTCCAAAATAACCCTTTCACGTCAAGTTCAATATCGGGAGTTCTATTCACCCAAATTCACTTACGAAAAGTCCTACGGACTCCTTAATGCCTTAACTATCATAAAATAAAACTAAAGCTTAGAAATTAACTCCAATACATTCTTGGAATTCCCTAGACCTCACTTCACTCAGATTTTATCTAAGATTGGCCTAGTCTGAAATTTGTAAATTACCACACAAAAGTTTTTCTGGGCCAAATTCTTTCACCATTGATTTTTCCATAATGACCAAAATAGATCGCTACAATATATACCAATTTATCCATCACTCTTCCTCGAGTGATCAATAAGAAATTGGGTTATGTCAAGAAAAAAGGAGTACCTGAATCCTTAAACAAGTGAGGATACTTGTCTTGCATGTCCTTCTTGGTTTTTCAAGTAGTTTTCTTAATCGAGAAATGGTTCCATTATATTTTTACTAATTTGATCTCTTTAATTCACAACTTTTAGACATCACAATAAAGAATCGGAACCGATTCCTCCTCATACTTAAGATCCTTCCAATAGTATCGAGTTCCACTTGATAACATAGTCTCCACCCCCATTGTACCTTTTCAACATAGAAACATGAAATACTGGATGGACTCTAGAAAAACTAGGTGACAAAGCTAATCTATAAGCCACTAGCGTCATACAATTAAGATTCTCAAAGAGACTATTGTAACGAGGGCTAAACTTACCCTTCTTGCCAAACCTCGTGACTCCTTTCATAGGTGAGACCTTCAACAAGAATTTGTCACCAACTTGAAATGTCATGTTTATGTATCTTACTTTGCAGTCTGTATACTTCTTCTTTCTACTTTGGATTGTCAAAAACTTGGTCTGGATACTTCTTACCTTTTTTTGAGCCACTTTTACCAAATCAACTCCCAATGGTTTCATATCTCCCACTTCAAACCACCATATGGGCGATCTATGCCCCTCCCATAACGTGCTTCAAACGATGCCATAGCAATGCTAAAGTGATAGATATTATTGTAAGATAACTCACATAATGGTAATAACTGATCCCAATGGACTCTAAATTCATTCACAAATACTCTCGGCATGTCCTCTAACACTTGTTTCGTCCTCTCTGACTGACTATCAGTCTAAGGATGAAAAGTTGTATTGGAAGTGAATTGAGTACCCAACTCCTCCTGAAACTTACCCCAAAACTTAGAAGTAAATTGAGTGTCACGGTCTGAAATAATAGAAAGGGGCACCTGTGCAACCTTACTATCTCCTTGACATATATCTTTGCCAATTGTTGAGCATTGTAATTCACTTTGACTTAAATGAAGTGGGATGATTTAGTTAACCTCTCAATAATATCTCAAATTGAGTCATACTTCCCCAATGTCTTAGAAAGACTTACCATAAAATCCATGGCTTTCCTTTTCCATTTCCATTTCAGAATGGGAATTCTTTGACGCAAACTTGCATGATTTTAATGTTCATAATTTACATATTGACAATTATAACACTTAGACATATACTTTTCTCTGTCTTTCTTCATACTATACTTTTCTATATCTTTCTTCATACTATACTTTTCTATATCTTTATTCATACCCGGCCACCAATAAATCTACTTTAAATTCCAATACATCTTGGTTACACCCAGATGAATCGAATATCGTGAACCATGAGACTCTACCTACAAATTTTGGATCAAATTATCAATTTGGAGAACACAAATCCTTTCTCTAACACTGAGCATAGCGCCTACATCAAGAGTGACATACTGAGCCTCACCAAACACCATCTTAATTCTGAGCAGCTTTGATTTCCTCAATAAAATGGGTATAACCTCAAAATTGGCTAATATCTCACTCTTCGATGATATTCCTAACTGCATGAACTTAAACTCCAAATCCTGAATATCTCTAGCCAAGGGTTGCTTAGACACCCCCAAGAAAGCCACATTGCCCATGATAACTATTTTCCAGGTTAATGCATATGAAACTACATTAACCTTATCTGGATGGTATTAAATGGTGACATCATTATCCTTGAGCAACTTCATCCACCTTCTCTGCTTCAGATTCAAGTCTTTTTGAGTGAATATACACCCTAGACTATGATGGTCAGTGAATATCTAACACTTGACACCATAGAGATAGTGCCACCAGATTTTGAGAGAAAATACCACCACTGCCAACTTCAAATAATGTGTTGGATAGTTCCTCTCATGAATTTTCAACTACTTTGAACCATAGGCACTGTTATTCTTATCCCGTATCAACTCAACGCCCAATCTTGAATGTGAAGTATCAGAATAAATAATAAAATTCTTATGTTTAATCGGTAATGTCAAGATAGGCATTGTAGTCAGAAAAGTGTTGAGCTTTTGAAAAATCTCTTCACACTTATCAAAACACTCAAAAGGTACCTCCTTCTGAGTCAACCTTGTAAGGTGCGTAGCAATAGAAACAAAATTTCTTAACAAACCGGTGATAGCAGTTGGTAAGCCCCACAAAACTTCTAATCTCAATCACAAAACTAGGTCGGACCCAATTCTTAACTTCCTCAATCTTTTGAGGGTCTACTATCACCACTTCCTATGAAACCACATGCCCTAAGAAGAAACTGAAAACAACTAGAATTTACACTTAGAAAATTTAGCATACAATTTCTATTTCTTCAGGATATCCAAAAACACAAAGATGATCTACATAGTCCTCCTTACTCTTGCGTAGATCAGGATATCATCAATAAACATAATCATGATGAAATCCAAGAATGGCTTGAATTCTTCATTCATTAAATGCATAAAAGTTCCAGACGCAATAGACAACCAAAAAAACATTACCAAAAACTCATAATGCTCATACCGAATTTTAAATGTCGTGTTAGGTACATCCTCAGGCCTAATATTTTGCTGATGATAGACTGACCTTGCATCAATCTTAGAGAAAACTGAAGTACCTTGCAACTGGTTAAATAAATAGTTTATATGAGGCAAGGGATAGTTATTCCAGATGGTAACCTTATTCAACTGTCTATAATCTATACACATTCTCATGCTACCATCATTTTTCTTTACAACCAACACCGGATCACCCCAAAAAGATGCACTAGGGTGGCTAAAACCCTTATCAATTAGTTTCTGAGCTAAGTTTAGAGTTCTCTCAACTCTGTCAGAGCCATGCGATAAGGAGGAATATAAAATTGGATGAGTATTGATAATACTCAATTACACCTCTCTAAAGAAATATAGATGATCATTAGGAGTATATTTTACTCAACTAATAGTCAGTGTCGAACCCACAAGGAATAGGTTAAAACAAATCTATTAGCTATCACTAGTTAGTTGTAGTAGCTACTTCCCGAAAATAATGATGCATAAAGTAAAATGGGGGGTTTTGTTGTTTTATTGAGTAACATTTAATGATGTTTTAGTGAAGTAACTAACAATTACATTGTGAACAATATGAGAATTTAGCTAGGATTGTATTTCCCATGACATGTAACTTAATAGACAACTCGTAGTCATGATATCATTCAATGTGTTGCATGCAAAATTTAACGAGTTATGTAACATCTAATTCACCTCCTGGTCCTTCTTAGACGTATATCATTCATCTTCTCCTGGTCTCAGAATATATGATTTCCTAAACCTCATTCTAGTTCTCAGAGTACTATCTCCTTCTGGTCTCCAAGTAACTTAGATGAAGTTTATCGCATCTATCGAAGCCAGACTCTTCGAATTACTATTGTGATAGTCTTTTCCTACTAACTACCTCCCTCCCGGGCAAAAAATGAATACATGCAGGTTCTTAATGCGTACACTCACTAATAAAGACTTTTAAATAAAGAAATCACAATACATGCAAAATCAAATCATGAATATCAATCCTACGTGTTCCTATTCTAGTTAATTCGTCATGGTTACCACAACCCTAGTTGTGGGCTTAGATACTCATAATTTTAAGTAAAAAAACAAGAATTTGTGTAGAATGCATGAATCAATACATACACAAATAAAAAAATTAAACCTTGAATCAAACACACGAACCATGAATCAAGAATTAAAACCAAAATTATATTTCAAGAGTCAATCTCAAAAGGTAGTAGAGTATATTCTTAATAGGTTCACAATGATGGTCTAAAAATATAATAACTGCATAACCCTCAAAATATATTGAGTTCGAGTATTTATAGAATTATAAAACCTAATCCTAAACCAACTTGGAAATTCGAGTCGGCGTATGTCACGATGACAATTCATGAGCCATGGAGCTATTCACGCTCTATGGTACGCAGTCGTGGTCATCTCCTTTGAAGATCTGCTGCATGGATAGCATCTTCACATGTATCTTTCATGGTCCATTCAGGACACCACGGTCCGTGACCTGTATCGTTGACATTTACTTTAACTTTTCCTTTGAATTTCTGTGTTTTCTTCAAGGGCACTATTCACGAGCCATAAAACTGTGAATAACCCGTGATTGGGCTCATGGAGTCTTCCTTAACACTTCCCTGGATCCAGTTTTAGCTCACTATTTACATACACCTTTCACGGATCGTGCAAACCTCCATGCCCCATGAAGGGTGTTGTGGGAGTGAACTTTACATAATTTCTTCAACACATCTTTAGCATGCTTTTCACAAGGCCCTACCATGGAGTTTTCACTAGTCCACGATCTGTGAAAGCTCACGTGAACCCACACTTAGCCAGTTTTTTGCAGCAACTTGTCAATCAATCCAAAAACCACACGCGACTCTAATATCTTGAAAAACAAATAAAACACATATCATATCTACTAAAATATGCTTTCAACGCACACTAATCTACCGTTTTGCGCGTTGAAACTGTCATAAATATACGATACATCAACTTCCTGTCTTTAAGATAATACAAAAGTCTATATCCCATCTGGAGGCATATTGGGCAAATTTGTTGGGACAACCTCCTTAAACTCTAAAACTACAAGGATAAACTCAATGGAAGGGGACTCTGCGTTAACTTCCCTAAGATGAGCCAAACAACCCTGCCCCACTAGTCTTCTAGACCAAATAAAGGATATGGTATTTACTTGCTTAGGCTTGTACACCACTTTTCACTCCAATCTTTCCCTACCCGAGATCTCTAGAATCACAGTCTTAGCATTATAGTTAAGCATAATATTATAGGGAGAAATCCAAGTCATTCTTAAATCACATCAAAATCCACCATATCCAAAATGATCAGATCCACCAAGTATGGAAATCCACAAATAAAACAAGGCACAAAAGATACATATGGGTAAAAACTATAGACTGTCCGACCAGGGTAAACACATGAACAGGGACATCAAGAATATATCACACATCAAGTCAAGACTCAAAGCAAACTAAACAGATATGTAGGAATAGGTAAAACCCAAATCAAACAAAATAATAGCCATTCGATCATAGACAAAAATAGTACCTGTGATCACTGCATCAGGTGCTTCAGCCTAATTCTTACTCTAAAAGGCATAACACTGTGCTTTATCATCATTAGGAGCAATCTTTCTACCCGAATGCATAACTCTTCTATCGGCATTACTATTTTCTTAGCCTCCACGGACTCTTTGATTTCCTCCTCGCCTATCTTGTTGATGTCCTTTACCATTATTACCTCCGCCCATCGATTCCACTACCTTTTTCTACTACTGCATCTGGTCAATTATTCGTGGGTAAGGGCATTTCCTTCTAAAGTGTCTCTACTCTCCATAATTAATACATGCATGGTCAAGGGATATCCTCCAAGCTGATGAGTAAGAGACTCTTTGACCACCCTAAGTCAAAGTCTATGGTGAAACACCTGAATAACAATTCATAAAAGTGAGCATGACTAATTGGATCGGACAGGCTGAATATATCTGCTGACCCCGAACCCCTGGAGTGAGAACCACTTTAGTTTTCCACATTATTGGGCTTCTTAGCCAAAGCCTTGGCCTACCCATCCTGTCAAAATCCTTTATTCTTCTTAACATAATTGACACCTCATTGAATCTCTTTCATGCAAAAGTCAGATGCACAGATAATACTTATAAGTCGGTGTTCAGTCCTTTAATATACAAACGGATCCTCTCTTCCTCAGTGTTTAAAAGTTGAGTGGAAAAAAGAGATAAGGCATAGAACTTAGCCTCATAGGCTAACACTATCATACTACCGTGTTCAAGAGCTAGAAACTCATCCTTCTTCCAGTCTCTCAAAGTACAAGGGATGTACTTATCAAGAAATAGCGCGTGAAACTGAGTCCAAGTCAAGAGCGACAGAATTGATGAACAACACTCTACATAAGCTCTCCACCACTGCTTATCTTCTCCTTACAGCTGAAATGTCATAAAGTCAACCCCATGCTACTGCACGATGCCCAACTTATGCATTCTTCAATAACAATCCAAGATGAACTCAAAAGCATTCTCATTCTCGAACCTGTGAAACAGTGGCGACTTTAACTTTAAGAACTTGGCCAACATCTCAAGCTCAGTGTCCATCATCTCTAGACCCATTAAAGGCTTCGGACCCATTAAATGAAGAAATAAAGCATCAGTACCTAAATTTTCCCCCATTCCAGGGGTTGTAGTAGCAAACAACTGAGTATCTTGAGCATGAAGAGTAGGAACATTGGGTGTGGCTTTAGTGCCTGTCAACTCACTCAGAAATGCCAACATTTTCTTTCTTTCTTCTTTCTATTATTCACCTCTTACCCTTACCTCCACCCCCACATTAAAGACAAGCCTTTCTCCCACTTTCTTTCCTTTTTTTTCTTCTTTTCAGCCAACTTTCTTTTTTCTAAATGATTTTTCTTAATAAAAAAATCATATTATTTTCTAGACTTGTTTGAGTTAGTAATAACAAAAGTCACTATTTTTTAAGCAAATTCAAAATTTTAAAGGTATCTTTCATGATCTTGACTCACTGTGAGTGACACCTACACTAACTCTCCGGTGGGAGAATCATTTTCTAACCCAACTAAAACAACTAAGTACACCAATCATGCATTTAGACAAGTAAAAATAGTTAAAAAGTTGAGTTCTCATAAACTCAATCCAAATATAAAATAAATGCTGCAAAAATAAACTCCTTATAATCTGAAAGTCATTATACCAAAATTCTATTGAAGTCTAGAAATAAAAGGATGCAAGTCCATTAAAAAATAATAAACTAAATGTTTGAATGCCCGTGGACGAAAAGATGGAAAAAAAACTAAGAGTAATTCATGGCAGCTTGAACAAATGGTTCACCCTTGGATTCAAGTAGATGTAATCTCACAGTTGAGGTCTTTCAATAGCTATCGGAATATACCCTCTACTCAACAAAAATAGAGCACGTACAGAATTAGTACAAAAATATAGTGTTCTAGTAGGATCACACAACTAATTCTAGGTATATGAAATATGAATGGGCAACCACAATACAATAAAATAGATGATGCACAATTTCATCCAAATATAGCAACACTCGGACTCTCGATCCTCAACTTGATCAGTTCACACAATAAACATGATAATCACAATATAACAATCAATTCAGTTGTGTAATGTAACCCTAACCCAAAATATTAATGTACCGACATAATATTCAATCCCAAGAAATCACATATCACAATCACAATCATAATAAATAGCAATCACACTCGGACAGCTAGGTAAAACATTTATTGCATGCGATTTGATCACAATTATCATTTCAACTCATGTTCATTATTTTTTCCTAATCATATACCATGAATTTAATACTAAATGAAACATTTAACAAGCACATATAACATAAACGAGAAAAAAACAACCATCACCTACCTAGATCAAGCCTGAATGCTCTAAATAACCTAAGTTTTTTCTTTTTGAAGTGTCTTGGCTTGTTCTTCATCTAAAATAATTACAAAATACAATAATCAATGAAAAATGGCCTAAAAATACTTGTATTATAACCAAATCCTAATCCTTGGCCAATTTCATTATCATATCACCCAATTAGGGTTTTTTCCATCATTAATTTCAAGTCAAGAATCCTTCCCTAAGATAATCCCTATTGATTCTAAAGTCTAAGAACAAAAACATAAGTTAGATGAGTAATTAACTTACCTTTTGCACTAGAGTTGGTGGAAAACCGAAGAAAAATAACCCTAAGTCACCTCATGTTTTCCCAAGAATGAAATTACAGAAATATAAATAATTCTGGGACTTTCTCCTATTAATTTTGTGATTGTCCCTCTATAGATCCCTCAAACCCATTATACAGGACTTGCCATAGTGGAATTACTCTCTCCATAACATCTTGCACGGAGACAAATCTTAGAAATTATCCTCCGAACTCCCATTTCGGAACACAACCTCAAATTTTGACATTCCAAAATAACCTTTTCACATCAACTTCGATATCAGGAGTTCTACTCATCTGAATTTACTGTCGAAAAATCCTACAAACTCATTAACGCCTTAATTATTATAAAATCAAATACAAGCTTAGATATTAACCCCAACCTATTCCCAGATTACCCTAGACCTCACATCACTAACATTTCATCTGAGACTGACCTAGCCTGAAAATTTTTAAGTTACCACATGAAATATTTTTCTGGCCCAAATTGTTTCACTATTGGTTTTCCCATAATGATCAAACAGATCATTACTGTTACACCCCACACTCTTGAGCCTGGAATGTCATTAAGCTTCTTAGAAGTGATCATGTAAGCCGTATAATCTATGATGCTATCAAGTAACTCTAAGAAAAGGAGAATGAGATACCCCATAAGAGAGAAGATTGGAAAGAGGGTTATAAGAATCCGAAAGGAGTTGGAAGACAAGTAATGGGTCGTAAGACTCGACTTGCTTGCGTAAGCTACAGACTCGGATGTCTTATATAACTAAGCTACTTGAGTACACATCGAGCTTAAGTAGCAAGGAATACGTAGGCTCTTAAAATAAGATGAGATTACGAACCCGCAGAAGAGAAATAAGGAGACGACGTGCCTACTCAAGGCAAGTAGGTGATGCACATACTTGGACAAGCAGGTGATGCACCTACTTAGGGTCAAGTAGGTGATGCAGCAGCTTGGGTGGGCCCATGCTGCCATGTGGCAGCTTTAGATTGGATGCATGATTGAGGTGGCGCCCTAGGGGGCTGCCATGTGTCACCTCTTAAGGAGGTGTAAATATGTACTACATGCTGTACATATCTTATTTCAGCACTTAGAATAAAATAAATAAAAAGAGAAACCCTAAGAGGTTAAGAGAGAGGGGCGACGGCTTTGGCCAAAGTGGAAGGTAAGTCCCGATTTTGTTTCATCAATTAATTATCTAAGGTATTCATGAATAATTAGAGGTGTTAATTACATAAACTAACTATTTGGGGAAGAAATATAGGGCTGCAAACAGCCACCAAAGCTCAGCTGCGTAAAGGAGTTTCTGAAGTTAATTTTCAGCAAGTTTGGGAAGCCGTTTGTTTAGGTATGGCTTGGTTTTCTTCTCCCATATTTTGGTAAGGGTTTGGAAATGTTATTAGGGTGTTAATAATGTAAATTTAAGGTTTGTAGAATCACCAAACGGATAGCAAATAGCCACGACATTTCAGTCGCAACTAGAGAACTTCTGAGGCAATTTTGGCAAGCTTTGGCCAATTTCGGGTAAGGTTAGGTCTCTCCTTTCAATTTGGAGTTTATGGTATTGTTATGGAGTGTATTAAAAGTCATATATGTGTCTTTAAATATGAAAATGTCATAGATATGCTTGATGTTAGAAATAATCTAAATTGAAGTCCTTATGGCTAAACCGAAGTCGAGTAGGGTGTTGTGGTGGTTGTGTTGTGCTTGCAGGTGCTTTTATTATGTGTTTCAGGGATGGAAAAATGGTCTAAATAGTTCATGGGTGCTTCTGTTTGCAGCCACACGACCCTCCATTTTGTAGAGTTAAAGATTTTATGAAATAGAGATTAAAAACCCTTTTGGTATCGTAGTTTTGGGCGAGTTGTTTGGAACTTATATTGCATCGTATTGTGGTATTTCAATATTTTATAGCTGCTGGTTGTTGTGGTTTTTATGGCTGCTAAGGTTTGGGGGTTAAAACATAATTTTTGATAGGTCAAGTTATAGTGGAGATGCTGTCCGAATTCCGTTAACTTCATAACTAACTAATAGGCTAGTCGAGACTAGTCGAGAAAGGTGAATAAGGAATTGATTCTTATGGGTATTTGGTTTTGGATTTAGAAGTTTAAAAGTTAAAGATTATTAATATTAGTATTATCTTCATATTAAATAGGCTCGTAGGACGACGAGACAAGCCGAGTTAAAAGCAATCGATACGAGGCATGTAGAGCTATTCTCCTTTTCTTTTGGCATGTCATAGATATAAGTTATGAATGATTTGTATACAAAATATGGGGATAATTCCACTCATAAAACTCCAAGTATGGTTCATAAATTTTGTCCACTTCTTGATGTTGAAAGTCTTACGATAATTGAGTTGTTGCTCCTCAAGTCTTCCAAGTAATGACAAGCAGTAAGTATGTGAAGCTATCTTTCTTTTCTTTTGGCATGTCTTAGTCTTAAGTATAATGTGTATATGAGATGTGGGGACAAACCTAGTCATAAAGCTCCGAATATGTTTCATGACCCCTACCTACTTCTTGAAGTGAGAGCTTCTATGCTAATTGAGTTAGTGCCTCCCACTGTCTCCTAGATGTTGAAAAGTAGAGGGTATGTAAAGCTATCTCTTTCCTCTTGGCATATCCTTGATAGAAGTGCAATGTGTATATATGTGTATGCAAGTTGGGGATAATCCCATGCATAAAGCCCCGAGCATACTTCCTGATTCTTATCCACCTCAGGATACTAGAACTCCCACAATAGTTGAGTTATTTTCTCTCCAAGTCCTATAGGATGGGAAGTGATAGATATGTAAAGCCTATCCCTTATTTCTTTAGACCTGGCTTAAAGATAGATGATATATGACATGAGCTCTAGAGTAATTCTATTCTTCAGCTCTGAATGTGATTCATGTCTCTTACTCACTTTTGGGTGTCAAACTCTTAAAAGTAGTTGAGCTACCTTCCCTAAACCGTCTATATGTCGATTTATAGTATGATGTAAAGCTCCTATTTCTAAAGACTCAGGGATGAAAGATGTCTCTGATGTCTTAAGCTGGTTGGCATTACCTTAATATATATCTATGATTCTTGAGACTTTATTTAATATAGCCCTTATGGTACCTAAAAGGGCACCTGAGATGATTGGTATTTTGATCCACGAACGATAGTTCTGTAGGATTACCTTAGTGAGTCTCAGGTAATGATCTACCTATGTATGGTTTATTATGACATCAAGTCCCATAATGGGCCGGGTATGGTATATGATGATTATGACACCGAGTCCCATAATGGGTCAGGTATGGTATATGATGATTATGACACCGAATCCCATAATGGGCTGGATACAGTATATGATGATTATGACACCGAGTCCCATAATGGGTTGGGTACGGTATATGATAACATGATTATGACACCGAATTCCATAATGGGCCGGGTACGGTATGACCCATATAATAGTAAGATATGATGATATAATCATATGATGATGGTACGATATGAATGTACAGTACTCATTTCACCCAGTCCCTCACTAAAGGGTCGGGTATAGTCTATAGGCATGTATATGGAAATATAGTGATACATTTGTGGCACCAATTCCCACAGCGGGCCAGGTATGATATGTAAGGAAGATATACATGCCCTCATGTCATAAAATGCAGGTAGAGAAATTTGTTAACTGTTATACTTGTTTCCTGCATTCCTACTTCAGTTGTTAGCTCAGTTATGTTATGTTATGCTTTATCTACTCAGTACATATATCGTACTGATCCCCCTTTCTTCGGGGGGCTGCATTTCATGCCCGCAGGTACAAATGTTCATTTCAGAGATCCGCCAGCTTAGGATTTCCGCTTAACTACGTTGGAAGTGCTCCACTATTCCAGAGCCTAGCTTTTGGGTACTAGTTCTGCGATGTATATGTTTATTTATTCAGGGTACGGCAGGGTCCCTATCCCACCATATATTGTTTTTATTCTTAGAGGTCTATAGTCACGTATATGTGGGTTAAGTGTAAGTTGTCTCAATTGTGCCTATACGACATGTTGTAGATGTTATTATGTTATGGCAGCCTTGTCGGCTTGCGTGCCCTTTCATGTTATGATATAGGTGAAAGAGGCTACAAGTATATGAAAAAGTTTTAACCCATCAAGATTTTTGGGTATAGTATCACATCACACACGGTTCAACTTGACTATAGCTGATAGATACGTGTATGGAGGTCCAGGTCGGGCCCCAGTCGCGGCCCACAGGGTTGGGTCGTGACAATTACAATAGATACCAATTTATCCATCACTCATCCTCGAGTGATTAACAAGAAAACTGGGTTAAGTCAAGAAAAGAGTAGTACCTGAATACTCAAACAAGTGAGGATACTTGTCACACATGTCCTTCTTAGTTTCCTAAGTAGATTCTTCAAACAGACAATACTTCCATAGTAATTTTACTAATTTGATCTCTTTAGTTCTCAACTTCCGAACATCATGATCAAGAATTGCAACTGGTTTCTCCTCATACTGAAGATCCTTGTTCAATAATATCGAGTCCCACTTGATAATGTAGTATCTATCCCCATGGTATTCTTTCAACATAGATACATGAAATACTAGATGAACTCCACACAAACTAGGAAGAAAGGCTAATCTATAAGCCACTGGCCCCCACAAAATCATGAATCTCAAAGGGACCAATGTAATGATGTTATACTTACCCTTCTTTCCAAACCTTATATCACTCAGATTTCATTTGACACAGATTTAACTTGAAAATTTTAAATTATCACATGAAAGTTTTTCTGGCCCAAATTCTTTCACTATTGATTTTTCCATAACGACCAAAACAGATCTTTAGAGTATCATCAATTAATTTATCTCCTTTTCATATAACTTCAAAATTAGAAATGATAATTTGAAGAGTCAATGAATTTCCCAAAAATTGGAAGAAATGTGATTGAAATTCGGATAAAAAGCCTAAATGATACCTTCTAATCATCTTGAAATTTAATGGATTTATCAAATTATTCGAAATATAAAAAAATATTTAGATAACTTTTTAAAATTGAAGAGAGTTAAATTAATAGTAGTAAGAAGGTGGAGTTGTGGTACATATGGTGACTTTGAAAATGAGGAGTTTCAACAGAGATGATAATAAATTTTTGAATAAGAAAGAAGAAAGACAAAGAAAACATAATAAGAAAAAAACGTTAAAACAAAACAAGAAAATATATTTTATAACAAAATACTTGTAAAAATACAATTATATTCATTATTTTAGGTTGCCCACACTCTTTATACCAGGTAGATAAAAATGATGTAATAACATCAATTCAAAAAAATTTAGGGGTTAATAAGACGCCCGCATAGTTAATGTATTTTTTTGAAAATTTGTACAGCTTTATGTGTCACTTTATGTCTTTTCTCGTAAAATAATAAAAAGATGTATTTTTTTAAGAAAATTGTAATGACCCTCTAGGTCATTTCCTCCATTTTCTGGTGTTTTTAGTGTTTAGAGCTTTTTTGTAATGACCCTACTGGGACTGATAGTTCGATCTCTTGGTCTTTCGTAGGGGTTTTATACCCATTTTTGTGTTTTGGAGCTCTTAAAGTTTGAACAGTTGACTTTGGTTAAAACTCCAGGAAAACAACTTCAGAATGGAATTATGACGATTCCATCAGCTTTGGAAGGGTCATTTTAGATTAGTGGCATGGTCGGCTCGATTCTCGAAGATTTCGATGTGAGTTTGAACCATTAGAAATTTTAGCCTTTAAGCCTTGGCTAAAGTTTGACTTTTGTCAACATTCTTGGTACATGCTTGGATTGAAATTCCATCAGCGTGGTTAGCTTCAGAATGTCAACCCTAGCTTAGGACAACGTTTCATTTGGGTTTTGAGGTTTCTGATATCATTCTAAGCCCCTTTATGGATTTTGGCTTAAAATGGCTCTTGGGTATGGGACCCACTTTTAGTTGAGATGACATTGGATGGAAATTTCGACTGCATGGTTGAGTATGAAATATTGTTTACAAGTTGTTTAAACTTTTGATTTGCGTCGTTTGTACTTCGAATGATTTCTGAGGGCTTGTTCAAAGTTTTGGGATACTTAGCCTTTTTTCTGGTTTCTAGTGCCCTGACTTTGGCGACCAAAAGTTGACTTTTGAGTCAGCCGCTTTAGCAACTAAAAGTTAGCTTTTGCAGCTGCTGCTTTAGCAACCAAAAGTCAGATTTTCCGAAAGGCATTAGTGGGGTGGGTGTCGCGAAAGAGACCGACTCATCGCTTTAGCGACAAACGCCTCCTAGGCGGGGGTCACTTTTGCGACCAAGTGTGGCTAAAGTGATGGTCGCTTTAGCTATAATTTGTTGGCTTTTGTGACCATTGATGAGAATTAAATTTCAGTCATCCCTCTATTTCTTCAAACTTTGATATCTCAAGTTCTAGAGCTTCGCTATGGGTGATTTAAAGTACTTGTTATTTGTGTTGATCGTGGCTATGCATTGGAGTCTTGAGGATTGTCTGGGGATCTCTGTTTGAGGTATTTTTTGTTTTAGTTTCTTCACTCTCTCTCTTCTTAAGCTTTAATGGTGAAATAATTGCATGGGTTGAATTCTTCATTTTCGAGCACCGACTTGTGTCATATTTTAGAACACAAGTTTAGTAAGATCAAATGAACTTTTTTACGGAGTTGATTTCGGAATTACTTCTGTGGGTCCCAGAATCCCATTTTAGACCCTATTTTGGGTCCATCTCCAATTAATAAAATTTTGGTGTAAAAAATCCGTATTAACGAGTTGATCAATATTTTGTTAGTGTGATGGCCATTAGAGGTGATTCGGAGGTGGAATGCTTCAAATTAGAGAATTTAGAACGCGCGTGATCTACTTTGAAGTAGGGTACGATCTCCCAATTTGATTGAGCTTTATTAGATATTCTTTTAACAATCTTTGAGGGGGTCAGGGGCTGAGCAACACCCCAGGCCTTTTTTTAAAAAAAAAATAAAAAAAAATAAAACAAAGAAAAAGTACAAGAAGGGGGACATAAACCTTACCTCCGGCCCTATGGTGGTTTATGAGTAAACTAACATATTAAAGTTTGTTAACTCATCTCCAATGCTATGAAAAGTAAACCTAGTAACTAAGCACCTAAGGAGAGGACTCCTCTCGATATAAAATAACTAGGAAAACATAAACAAGGGAGACTCTCCTCTTACAAAGTAAGAAAAGAAAGAAACCTATACTAGTCCTATTCAAATGAGCTATAACTTTATAATAAGGAACAACCAAGTTGAAAAGGAAACAAGTAAACAAAATAAGAGATATAGAGGTCTCTATATCCATGCCCCGGTGATTGATGCAACTGAAGGATGTTAACACTAAATTTAATGAACCCAAGGATCAGAACCATCTCCTCAAGGTGGTTTTTTAATCCTTTTCAACTTTTTTCTTCTAAAACAAGCCATTCCCATTTTATCAAGGTTGAAGTATCCTTTGGTGTCCTGAGGTAGTTGATTGTAATTGTAAAAGTGATGTGTAGTATCTATCATACGGCTAAATTTAGAGAGTATCTGCAGGAAATTTTGCTTCCCTGAACACATGCTTACCCTGAAATTGTACCAGAAGAACAACTAAATCCTGAAGGTCTGTGATATATTTTGTGATGTTCCATGGTGTGGTGGTATCTTGTTTAAGACACTTGATCATCAACTCTGAATTAGACTCCAAGATAACCCTATTGTAGCCATGTTGAAGACACCAAGTAATGCCAAGAACTGCTGCCTGCACCTAAGCTTGTTTGTTTGATCCAATACCCAATGGAGTGGCAAAGGCATAAATCAACTTGATCCTATTATCTCTCAATATCCCTCCTGCCCTAGTTATTGTTTATTATATATTACATGTGATATAGGTTGGTCATTACTGAATTTTAAGTTAACTTCCTTCTATCCTATTTTCCTGACTCCAGTTGAACCTTAGACTAACGTAGTCTATTGAGATCCTTAGTTTAGGCTTATAGCCTTGCTTGCAGTATGGATTAGTGAGATTATCCTTATTTAGGATTGATACTAATGGCCTTAGGCTAGGTTTGATCCTTAGGTGCTTTAGCGTATTCTTTGCTGCTTTTATAGCTAGGTGTAGCTTCTGATAGGACTTGTTTTGAATAAGATACCTTGTGCTAGTGCTTGAGACCTCAGTGGATCATTATAGCCATAGGTTTGGATTAGATGTACCCATTGGGATTTGAAGTGGCATATTTGGGGTAAGTCATCGACCCTAGAGATATTTCTCCCCCTATCTGATTTTGAGTCAATTCTCGATTACTTTGCTTTATGGTTAGCGGTAGATTGTGATGCCTCATTGACTAGATTATATTGTTGGGCCCGAGGCCGTATTCAAGGAGCGATTGGATCCTAGGTTAGTTTCCTTTTCCATGATAATGTGGTAAGACTTGATGTTACATTCTAAATTGCATGTACCTTATTTAGATGTGGGTGATGGTATGCTTGCATTGATTAAATATTTTCACGTGTTTGTGGAACGGTCCCAGTTTCTTCTTGGATTTTTACTACTATTTTTAGAAGGCAATTTCACACTTTGATTATTAGTAAAATTGGTTTTAACGGAAGTCGTATCACCTGGATCATTCGGATACTAGTTTGAGACTTATGAGGTGTCGAGGACGTGCTCCTTTTATATTGGCAGTATTAGAGGCATCGAGGATGAACTCAGATTTTTATTGATATTCAGCATGGCGTCACCCTTTTTCTGCATTGTCTGCATCAAGGATGCACTTAGCCTTACTTGACTATTTAGCACGGCGTCGCTCTTTACTGCGTCAGCTTGGCTACTCACTCTCTGATACCATGACCGGGATATTGTATGTTTTGTATAATATCTAGTTCGGGCCAAGGCAGTGTATATGAACTTCTCGCATCTCTAATGGGCCTCTATGACCGGTGTACCACTAAACTGTATAAGGGAGCTACATGGGTCCTACCTGACAGGCCGAGGGTTGAGGTAGGTCTATACACTTATTTATTGATGATCTCTTAGAGCCACCGATGATGCTACTGATTTTATCTAAAAACTTGTACTCATTCGCATCGCCTATCACCATTATAATTATTTGTTGTTTATTCCCCCAATTTTATGGAGGCGGGGGTATGTTTGTCATTGTTTGTACCTAGTGGAGGTTTAGGAGTTTGGTCGGTTATTGTTTGATTATATTTGAACTTATCTTATGTTATATTTATAGTTGGTCTACAAGGTGTCTTAGTCTGGATTTGTTGTTGGTACTCCCTGTTAGGTTGAGCTGGATTGTCCTTAGGTGACTATGTGATTAGTGGTGACAGTTAGTATTTCGTTCTTGATTACTTGACTCCTATAGTGCCTGCTTATTGTAAATAGGTTGTTGGTTGGCGCTTTCAGGTGTGTTCCTTGATTCTGGTTCTTTTCTCTATGTATCCAATTTCTTCATTCTTCTTTCCTATTCTACCTTGTTTTAGCTCCTGATTTGTTACTTGTGTGGTATTTACTTTGTTATTTGTTATCTATACTTGCTTTATTTGTGGGGCTCAGTTTGCCTATACCTACTAAGTACCATTCGTTTGGTACTCATACTACATTTCTGCAACTTGTAGATCATAGTATGTATCGCCAGTGATTTGGATATAGTGTGGAGTAGCTTGGTTCGGAGATTGGATGAGCTCCTAGCGTTCGGAGTTGCCAATTTTCGTCTATTGTGGGCTAGTACTAGTCTTTACTTGCTTTCAAAGACAATTTATATCTTTTTTGTATTTAAATAAGCCTTCTACTCTTATTTTAATTAGATTACAATATTTTACTTAGCACATTCAAATTAATTAGTTGAAAATACTCAATTTTGATCTTTTGCATGTGAAAATTTCACAAATTTTAAAAATTATAACTGTTAAATCATTTAATTATCCAAGACTTATATTAAATTTGTACTGTTAATTCATATTTTAGAGTAATGTAATTCTAAAAATAGTCTTATATATAACATACTTTCTATATAAAATAATTAAGAAAATATTACAAGAATTAAAATTTGAAATTTACCCTCCTGACTCCTACTCATCAATTAAATTAAATAAAATTTCAAATTTACTCTCCTAGCTCCTAGTCATTAAATTAAATGCTTAAGAAAATATCACAAGAACTAAAAAATCTAAAATTTATCCTCCTACTCCTAAATCAAATTAAATAAAATTAAAATTCAACATTATATCCTCATGTCTCTACTCATCAAATTAAATACTTAAAAAAATTATCAGATGAACTAAAACTTGAAATTTTCCCTCCTATCACCTCATCATATTAAATTAAATAAAATTCCAAATTTACTATCCTAGCTCCTATTAATCAAATTACATGTTTAAGAAAATATCACAAGAACTAAAATTCAAAATTTACCTTTTCGATTCCTACTCGTCAACTAAAATAAAATAAAATAAAACTACTAATCCTCCTGATTCTTACTCATGTTTTTCAGTTATTTTTCCAATACAAATTTCCTCACTCGCCCGTTGCCTCCAATCCTCTTTCATTTGCATTCTCTTATTTTTTTTTCTTTTCTCAAACAACACAACTCATCAACTTCATGTTCAAACCACTGTAAGCTTCTTCATCAACTCTATGCCTTTTTTAAAAGAAATAAAAGTCAAGTTCTTGTTTTGTTTATAATCAAAGAGTGATCTCTTATATTTTTATTTGTAGGATTCTTTTATCTGATGGTTTGGGGTTTGATTTCTGTTTAAAATTTTTGTTCTTTGTGGTGAATGTTACATTTATATGCAATGAGAAGGGTTTTTTTTGCCTCTCTGTTTCTTGAATTTGACTAAGTACATTGCTGAGAATTTTGAATTTTGGCGTTTGTATGTTACTGGAAATTGCTAAAAGGGGCATCTTTTTCTATCACTTTTAGTTTCTACATACACACATTTTGTTTGTTTGTAGTAAAATTGTGATATGGGGCAGTTACATTCTTCTACCTATTAATCAATTTCTTTGAAAGGTGTGATCTTGTTAATTAATTCATGAATAGTGACACTCTTTTCACAGTAGTGCAAGTGATCTATTTTTTTGTTGAAAATCATTGATCGAAACTCGAAGGGTAATGGGCTTGACCCTCCATACACTTTAATACCAGGCTTTTGTATGAGGCAGGATTCTAACTGGCTACTTTTGCCTAACCTAGACAACATAAGCTACGCTCTTACTATTTAACTTAAAAGTGTTTTACTTTTGCTTAGCTAAGGATCTATCGGATACAACCTCTCTACCTCTCAAGGTAAAGGTAAGGTCTACGTGCATTCTACCCTCCTAAAACCCCACTTGTGGGTATATTCTTGTTGATCACTTTGGGCTTGAATTGTTTTTTCATTAGATAAAATGATACAATAATTGATTGTTATATCAAACCCACCCATGCTTGGCAAAGTTTTCAATGTTTTTTTTTCCACTATCAAATGCTAATCCTTTACGATTTAAATGTCTTAGAGTGTCACCCTTGCCTGTTCTCATTAATTTTTTTTTAAAAAAAAGAAATGTCTAGCATTTCTCAACAAGAAATGATTTAGTTTTATCTTTGTTTATTAATCTGAGATGATGAACCTTTTCAGGGTACATGAACTTGAACAACTGAGGTGACTATTACAGTTTCTTAAACCTTCGCTTTCTATTAGTAAACATAGGAGTGGGACTGCAATAAGGAAGAAGCCATTAAGGCTAGAGGGATTACTGAAAAGATGATGGAAAATCGAAAGAAGACATCAACAGAATCAACAAGCATAGATCCGAAGAAGATATAAATTTTGAAATGGGTGTTCATCTGCCTGGGTAGAATTTTTAATATCTTAGTAAGGAAAACCAGCGAAGATCTACTCGGCATAGAAAACATTTCACTTACTATGATAATCTAAGTGATGAAGATGAAGAAGAAGATGCTTCTAAGCGATTTAAGGGGATTAGATATCCCTCTCATACTAAGGATTCTCATATTTAGCATTTATCTCATGCAGGAACTTTGGGATGTGCATAGATTAGCCCATTTGGGTGTCCGATTGATTGATTTCGAAGAGGATGGTGTTATTGTGCAAAATGGTTCCGAAGCATCTTTGGTGTCATATGTTAAGGCAAAACAAGATAGTGATCCCACTTTGGTTGAACTAAACAAGGCGATTGCTGAAAAGGCCATTGAGTCTTTCTCCTAAGGGAGAGATGGCATTTTGAGATATCAAGGTCGAGTATATGTTCCCGATGTTGATGGCTTGAGGGAAATAATATTGTCTGAGGCTCATAGTTCGTAGTATTCTATTCATCTGGGTTCCATAAAGATGCATCGTAATTTGAGAGAAGTGTATTGGTGTAATGGCATGAAAAGAAACATTACAAAATTTGTAGCTAAGTGTCCTAACTGACAACAAATGAAGGTTGAGCATAAAAAACTAGAGGTTTGGCTCAAGACATTGAGATTCCTACTTGGAAGTGGAAAGCCTTGTATATGGACTTCATTACTGGTTTGCCTCATACTCGTAGGCAACATGATTCTATTTGAGTGATCGTTGACCGAATAACAAAGTCGGCTCATTTTCCCCATGTTAAGACTTCATATACAGCTGAGGATTATACTAGATTGTACCTCCGAGAGTTGTTTAAGCTTCATGGTGTTCCATTGTCTATCATTTTAGATTGAGATACTTAGTTTACATCTCAGTTTTAGAGGCCTTTCAAAAGAGCATTAGTACTCAAGTGAAGCTTAGTACACCTTTTCACCAAAGACAGATGGTCAAGCTGAGCGTACAATTCAGACATTAGAGGACATGTTTAGAGCATGTGTTATTGATTTTAAAGGAAATTGGGATGATCATTTTCCAATGATAGAGTTTGCCTATAATAACAGTTATCACTCTAGCATTGAGATGGCTCCTTTTGAGGCTCTGTATGGTAGGAGTCGTAGATCAACTATTGGTTGGTTTGAGGTAGGTAAAGCAGCTTTGATAGGATCCCAGTTTGTATTTGAGGCTATAGAGAAGGTTAGGCTTGTTGGATAAAAGTCCTATTCGGATGTGAGAAGAAAAGAACTTGAATTTGAGGTTAATGATTGGATTTACTTTAAAATCTCACTTATGAAGAGTGTGATGCATTTTGGTAAGAAAAAAAAAGCTATGTCCCCACTATATTGGGCCATATCAGATTTGAGGTGGATTGGTAGGGTGGCTTATGAGTTAGATTTGCCTTTCAAGTTGGCCTCAGTGCATCTGATGTTCCATGTGTTTTACTGATGAAGTTTATTGTTGATCCTAGCTCCATTGTGCCTTTTGACAATATTGAGGTTAAAGAGAGTCTTTCATATGAGGATATTTTGGTTGAGATCTTAGACCGATAAGTTAGGAAGTTGAGGAATAAGGAAATAGCTTCAATTAAAGTTTTATGGAGGAACCAAGAGGTTGAGGATGCTGCATGAAAAGCCAAAGCCGATATGATGTCCTAATATCCTCATATCTTTTCTTATGTGTCTAGTTGAGGTATCTAGTTCCTTTATGATCCGATCAGCCCAAATCATGTGTTTCAATTGTTCTCATGCTTTCATATGCATACATGTTCAGGAAATGCATTTTAAAGTCATGTTTTAGTTTGAGATTGAAGATTTCAAGTTTTATGCATTTTCTAGATGTTTTGCATTCATGTTGGGCTGTTATATTCCTTTAGTATTCCATTCAAGCTAGTTTGGGTCCTATTTAAGGACGAATGTTCCCAAGGGAGAGATATTATAAGATTTCAGAAGTTGGAAAGTCCTAAAATAAGGATCAAAAGATGGATTTCTAGAAAATTGTAGTTTTTGGCATTAGGTGATGACCACGAAGGTCATCATAGGCCATATTCAACACCAAAGTTTGTGATGTGCCCTCATGATGGTGATTCAGAAATTAAACCCTGCAGGGAAAGGTCCACGACAAAGATCACGGGCCTTGGTGAGTACCACGAGTCGTGGTGACCCCTCTGCTGAAACCCTTAGATTTCACTTCACGGCTAGGACCACATCCCAACCATTATGGGTTGTGTTACCTTTCACAGACCGTGGTGGATTTCATGGTGAATACCTCTTCATACCCCCGTGTCAGGTTCCTTACCAAGACCCTCATCATAGGTCGTGGTGACCTTCATAGACCGTTATAGTTTTCGTGAAGGAGGTCTTGCAGATTTTTCTTTTTTTCCAAGTTTAAGGCATTGACCATGGGCATTGGACAGTGGTGAGGTTCGCAGACCGTGGTGGGTCTTTCATGCAGCCTTAGTTTTTAGTTTTAATAAAGGGTATTTTGGTCATTGATCTATATTTCATTAATGGATGTTGACGGTTTTTGAGACTAGATTTTTACCTATTAACTACCCTAAGTCCCCTTAACCCTCTCATTCTCTCATTAACTCCTAAAAATCATAAAACCTTTTCTCCCAAGTTTCTTCTCAAGAGTCTTCTTCTTCCTCAAGTAATTCAAAGGATCCCTTCAAGGTCAAGCTTCCATTCTCTTCAGTTTAGGGCTTCTACAAGTCAAGGTATGTGTAAGTTCATCCATGGGTACCTTTCACCCATGGCATCCCAAAGATTTCTTATCAAATTATCTTATGATTTCTTCAATTAAATCCCTAATTTCATGATTTATATTGGATCTTTTCAATTATGATATATTTCAATGATATTAGTCTAATTATGCATAATTCACATCATATTACATAATTTCAAGTTGAATTTCAATGACCCATGCTATATTCTAGTTTCAAGTATGATTTATGAGATATGATCATGATTTTGAAGTTATATTCTATGAAAGCTTATGAATGAGTTTAAAGATGTTTTATGCAAAGAAGTTTATGAAAGATGATTCTATGATATTTCAAGCAAGCTTATAATAGGGCAAGTTATACCCTAAAGATATTTTCATGAGTTAAAGATATGTAATGATGGAAGACCTACACCCACATTACATGAGTTATATGATAGATGAGATAATCCTATGATTTTACTATGATGTTGATAGATGAGCTATCCTTATGTTATCTTCTAAAGATGGATAGATATATATTATTATCTTTCCTAATAATGTCTATGAGTATGTTTTTCCTAAAATGTTTCATTGGGATAATGACTAAGCATCGAGTGGACCTTGGAATAGGCATTCTCTACCGTAGTTAAAGCAAGAGACCCATAGTAAGAACCCATTGTCCCATAACTATGTTGCCCGCATAGGTTTACAAGGATTCCAATATGGCGAATCAAAGTTAAAAGAGTTACTTACTGGAGTATGCCCTAGCAA